>NC_138517.1:71676981-72876981 GCF_000230855.2 Cajanus cajan
GCCGCATATCAGTGATGAAATGATGTATTCTAGGTGTACCTTGGGTCACCAATGATGAAATGATGTGATGAAATGATTTATTCCAGGTCCGCTTAGGCCGCATACCAGTGTTGTACTAAGATATTTTAGGTGTACCTTGGGTCACCAATGATGTATTCATGAATGAATGTGCCCAGGTATGTTGTTGTGCACCATACCAGTGATGAGAAATGTGAATTTCCGCATGGCGCCACATGCATGCATTTACGAGTCGAGTCCATGGCATTATTGCATGATAAGTGAATGTATATGTATTCTAATGTATTTATAACTTAAGAGTTATGATTAGTGATGTGTAACTTATGTGGTATTTGTTATGACTATGTGTGTGTTGCTTAACATTTATTTCTACATCTGAATTAGAGTGAGATGTTTCTCACTCCCTTGTTATTCTTGTACATGTTTAAATTATGTTGCAGGTGATCATCATCATGAAGATGTTGGTGATGAGGCTTAAGGTTTCAGTTGGGCATGCTCTGATAGGATATGTGACATCGGGGCATAGCTAGGCTTAGTTTAGGATGTTATTGTTTTAAAAACCTTAGTTTCTTTTCTTTTGTAATTTCTAGCGAAAATATAACATAGATGAAGTCTATAGTTGCAACGATTGAATCCAGGGAGAGTGTATGTTGAGAATTGTAATTTTGAATGTTCTTGATGGAAGGCCAAAGTGTGCATCTTTGTCATATTTTTTTTATTACATGATTTGGAAGTTATAAATTAATTCCTAACTAGGAGACACTGCCACCTTTACTGGAATTAATCTATATTTATTACTTTTTTTTTTATATATATGATTTCTTGAGTTTTGATACTTACATGTTGACCTTTTATGGTTTATGAGTTACGAATGTGAACCTTCTACCTTACGATATTTGAGACATTTGTTTTAACCATGAAAGATATTATCAACTATGAAAGATTTTATTTACTCAAAAAGAAAAACAAATTATTGTTTACATTTATTGTGTATTAATGTTGGGGTAGAGGGTGTCACACAATTAGGAACTAAGTTCCCGACTTCGTACTTTACTCGAATTGGCTGCTTGTAATCGATATAGCTCGACCTGGCCCCTATATCGTGGTCGCTTTGTACACGTGTGTCTCGACCTTTCCCACACACGCGATCAACTAAGTCCTAGAGGAGAACAACACAACGTCCACTCCAAGGGACAACTTCCTAAGGAGGGTTTTCAACAAATTGAGCACTTTGAGCACCACAGCTTCCTCAATCCACACAATGGGATGAATAACTTCGAAAACATCTCTCTTAGTCCTAGTGATCAACAACTCATCATCACAACTCAGCTCAACAACTTAAACAACATGATCAACTCAACAGCTTAACGACTCAACTCATAATCCACAACTCAATAGCACAGCTTAGCTCAGCAACTTAAAATATTATTTTTTAACTCATAGGGCAACATACAACTTTCATCACACAGCTACATCTTTTCATCATATCACAAAATTCAACATTTTCTAAGTCATAGAATCAAACACCTTCATGCCCGGCGCAAGTAAACTCACGCCCGGCCTGAACCCAACCCGAGAGCTCTAAAGCTCCTACATGCCCGGCGTATCATCATTATGCCCGACATATTGGGAGGTAGAGACTTCCAAGAGTCTCCCAAGCCCGACGTGCCAAAATCGTGCTTGGCACAACTCAGGCCGAGACCTCACTAGGGTCTCACGCTCGGCGCGCTCATTCTGTGCCCGGTGCCACCCCAAGCAGAGACCCCCAAGGAGTCTCTACGCCCGACGAGATCAATCACGCTCGGTGCCATATCAGTAACTCAAAATTTTGAGCCAATATTTAAAATCATGTCCGGTGCGGTTCTCCTCATGCTCGACATGCCTCATCTAGAGACTTCCATTCCCAACCTCGCTCGGCGCAACAAACCTTGCGCTTGGCATGATTGGACAATGGAGTTCCCTGATGAACGCACGCCCGGGGCCAAGAACTACGCCTGACACAAATTCAAACAACAACCCTCATAACTTCAAAAATTTAAACAAAAATCTACAAATCAGCCAGCTCAAACACATGAAATCCATGAAATGAACTACATTTACATCATACGACTCAAAAACAAGCTCTATATCAACATGAAACCATCAAACGCATCAAAATCACCATTTTCCCAATCTTCCTGAAACCTCAAAAATGAGAATTTCTTCAAAATCAACCAACGATTCTCAACGTTCTTACCCCCAATGAGTTCTAGAATTCCTATACAGAAAACAAGTTTACAATCTAACTTCCCTTACCTTGGAAAAGAAAAATTCGAGCTCTGGGGAAAAGAAAGAAAAGAAGAAGAAGGAGAAGGTCCGCGCTTCCGACTAGCTACCCACGATTCTACATAGCACCTTCAGTACCACAAGGAGACTCAAAAAGTTCAAATGAGAGAATAGGGAATAAGGAGAAAATAAGAGTGTTGAGGGGAAGGAAAAAAAAGAAACGGATCTTACAACCTCCCCAACAACAGGAATTTTTGTCCTCGAAAATAGACTTACTTGGGAATAACGAAGGATACTACTCTTTACACTGCTGCTCAACTTTCCAAGTAGCCTCACCAGTAGCTGCATCCCAAAGAACCTTCACTAAGCCAATAGACTTGCCCATCAACTCTTTCAACTTGTAATCAATTACAGCTACAGGCGACTTCTCAAAGGTTAGGTTTTCCTTAACCTGCACCTCATCCAACTCAACTACATGACTTGGGTCATGGACATACTTTCTCAACTGGGAAACATGAAACACATTCTATAGGTTGGAAAGAAATGGTGGCAAAGCCAACTGATATGCGACTGGACCTACACGATGGATGATCTGATAGGGGCTAACAAACCTAGGTGTCAACTTCTTAGCCCTTAACGCCTTTCCCACACCAGAGGTTGGGGTCACCTTCAAAAACACATGTTCCCCTTCAGCAAACTCCAAAGGCTTTCGCCTTTTATCAGCATATGATTTCTGCCTACTCTGAGCAGTCTTCATTCTCTCCTGAATCAACTTTACTTTCTCAATAGTCTATAGGATTAACTCCGGCCCCACAACCACTGATTCACCATCTTGATGCCAACATAGAGGAGTCCTACACCTCCTACCATATAGGGCTTCAAACGATGCCATCCCAATACTAGCATGAAAGTTATTATTGTACGTGAACTCCACCAGTGGTAAGACTTCCTCCCAACTCCCTAATTGGTCTAACACACAAGCCCTCAACAAATCTTCTAAGGACTGGATTATCCTCTTTGAATGACCATCCCTCTGTGGATGATAAGTAGAACTCAACCTCAACTTCGTGCCTAAGGCTTGATGTAGACTCTGCCAAAATCTGGAAGTGAAACTCGGATCTCTGTCTAAAATAATACTGGAAAGCACCCCATGCAACCGTACTATTTCCCTCACATACAACTGCGTCAACTTCTCCAAGGACCACTTGATATTGACAGGCAAGAAATGTGGGCACTTGGTCAATCTGTCAACAATAACCCAAATAGCATCACTATTCCTAGCCGACCTAGGCAAGCCCACAATGAAATCCATAGTGATACTATCCCACTTCCACTCTGGAATCTCCATCATCTATAACAAACCACCTGGCTTCTGGTGCTCCACCTTTGCCTTCTGACAAGTCAGACAGGCCACTACATATTCAACAATGTCTCTTTTCATACCAGACCACCAGAAAGTCTTCTGGAGGTCTTGGTACATCTTAGTCATACCAGGATGTATGTTAAGTCTACTCTCGTGGCCTTCCTCCAAAACAACTTTCTTCAACTTAGAGTCATGAGGTAGGCAAATTCTGCTCTTAAACCTTAAAATACCATCTCCACCCAACTACATATTCAACAATAACTCTTTTCATACCAGACCACCAGAAAGTCTTCTAGAGGTCTTGGTACATCTTAGTCATACCAGGATGTATGTTAAGTCTACTCTTGTGGCCTTCCTCCAAAACAACTTTCTTCAACTTAGAGTCATGAGGTAGGCAAATTCTGCTCTTAAACCTCACAATACCATCTCCACCCAACTCAAAACCATCTGCCTTCTTGGTACCCAACAACCCAAATTTTTTTACCAACTTAGGATCTTGAAACTGTTTCAACCCAACTTGCTTCAAGAACTCACTAGTTATGGTAGTCATTCCATAACTAATGTGATCTTGATCTAACTCCACACAGAGATTCAAATCCCTGAATTTCTCCACCAGTTCCAACTCTTTTACCATCAACCCAGACATATGGATGGATTTCCTACTAAGAGCATCCGCCACTACATTGGCCTTCCCTGGGTGATACATCAACTGAAAGTCAAAATCCTTCAAAAATTCCATCCACCGTCTCTACCTCATGTTCAGCTCCTTCTGATCAAACAAGTACTTCAAACTCTTGTAATCATTGAAGACGCTGAACCTAGCACCATAAAGATAGTGCCTCCATATCTTTATGGCAAAAACAACTGCTGCCAACTCCAAGTCATGAGTAGGATAATTCCTCTCATGGTTCTTCAGTTGCCTTGAAGCATATGCCACCACTCTCTTATTCTACATCAACACACGGCCCAATCCCTAGTGAGAAGCATCACAATACACTTCAAAAGGCTCATCAGAACCAGGCAACACCAACACAGGAGAAGTGTAGACACCCAATTTCGTTCGGGCTCACAAAAGCAATGAGAGTCTATTATCAAGGAAAGGAGCTCTCGCAGCATGGAAACAACAGGATATGACATCAGAAGACCTAAAGCCTAAATAAGCTAGTTTTAGTAGCCCAAAACGGGTTGTTCCAAGACAAGAATGACCTGTTCCAAGACTGGAACGGGCTGTTCCCAAAACGAAACAGCCCGTTCCAGAACAGGTTGTTATAAGCAAGATTTGAACCCAGAACGGGCCGTTCCACTTTAGGAACGGGCCATTCCAGATTCTTATTTTACCCATAACATACTTGCTCAGAATGGGCCGTTCTAAACTGGAAACGGCCCGTTCCGGAATAGCTTGTTGTAAGTAA
The DNA here is from genome assembly GCF_000230855.2 of Cajanus cajan. Lineage (NCBI taxonomy): Eukaryota > Viridiplantae > Streptophyta > Magnoliopsida > Fabales > Fabaceae > Cajanus > Cajanus cajan. The sequence continues at coordinate 71,682,040 of NC_138517.1, forward strand.
AATTTGAACCTAGAACGGGTCGTTCCAGATTCTTATTTTACCCATAATGGACTAGCCCAGAACGGGCCATTCCAAATTCGAAACGGGCCATTCTGGCCCCCTTTTGATGCTATAAATAGAAAGCTCGTGCGCAGTTCTCAAGGCCTCAAAAATTTTGTCCAAGACTCCTTAGAGCTCGAAATTTCTCTCTCTCTCTCTCTCCTATTGTATTTCTTGAGTTTTGTGAGGCATATTGTAGTGTGAAAGGATGCCGCAAAGCACCTAAAATCTCCTTAGTTGAAGATCTAATAAAGCTTTCTATGAGGTATTTCTCATCAATCTCTCGTTCTATCTTTCTCTTTTTTTATTTCATATATTTCTATAATAAACGCAATCATGTAGATATCTTAGGGTTCATCGTGTAATTTAATTTTCATGTAAATAATCATTAATAAAGGGGATTAATATTTAAACTATTAATTCTTATTACGTTATCTTCATCATAGGGTACCGATTTAGGGCGTTGTAGGGGTGCTTAATACATTCCCTATACGTAACCGACCCCCAAACCCAAATCTGGTTATCAAGGCCATTATTGGACTTTGAAAAACCTTTTCTTTTTCCAATGTTTTGAGTAAAACATTGGTGGCGACTCCATGAACCTATTTTCAAAATCATTAATTAAGGATTAGTCTGGTGTCCGGGCATTCCTTAATTGATGAAATTTTCAAAAAGATGTCTAAACCATAGGTCGCAAGATAAAAAATTTTCGGGTTGCAACAGATGGCGACTGTGCTGGGGACGTTTAAAAAGGGTCAGGCCCATATAAATGATAAAGTTAATAAAATAAGAATAATAATTTAAATATTTTTCCCCTATATTTTATTTATTTTATTTATTTGGCTTTAATATCTGTTTGTTTAAATTCTGCACCTGTTTGAATAAAACTGTACACAATTCTTTACACACAACAGTTCCTCCTACACTCAGGGGCATGAAGGTAATAAACATAGGGAGTGGTTGACGTACGACCGGCCCAAGTTTGGCCTTGGAGCCTGCGAGCCTTGTCGGAAATCACACTCAAGGTGATAACCGGTTACTCTAGCCCGAAATACTGCAACAGACCATAGAGTTTGTCAAGTGACAGCGACAGAGATACTGGGTCCCTATAATGGGGGCACCTTGGGGGCCTTAAGACCAGTGAGATTAGAATTATCCTATACAATACACTTTTCTTGCAGGGACCACAGACCAAGGATTTAAACGTGATTGTTCGCGGATCTACATTTGTTTGAGCATATGTGTCTTGTATTTGTTTGTGTTTATTTATTTCAAATGGATAAGAATTACAAACAAATAGATATTAATAAAAAAAAATATATGATAAAAAAATTTAACTCCCTTCTATATACCTAAACCTCAAAGCATCATATAGGATAGTTTATTTCAAAAAAATAAATAAATAAATATATAGCAAAAATCATGCATCATAACCTTAGTAAAAAAATGATAAAATTTAGTTTAGCATATACATTCATTAAAAAATGGGTATGCAAAGATTTTTGAGAAAGGAGAACATTCTAAAGTACAAGAATCGTGTGCCCTTATACTAAGGAGGCCTACTAGACTTTGGACTGTCGTCATCCTTTCAACAGAAGGCAAAGTCTACATCTTCTCAGACTTCTTCCAATCTAGAAAGATGTCATTCCTCAACTCAAATAGGAGATTATTTGAAATTTCAAAAAGGAGGCACACAAAAAAGGAAATTGAAGCAAAGAAAAAAAACAAAAAAGAGAGAAAAAGAATTTGCTTCAAAAGAACATAGTTTGGGAAGCTAAAGAAAACTCCGCTGATGAACGAGAAATCATGAACTTAAGGAGTTTGAAAAAATTGATAATAAGCACCCTTACATCTCCAATTCATTATCAAATCACTCCAAACCGCATCTTTCTTCTCTGACTCATCAACCTTGTCAATAAAGATGAAAATTTTGGCAATCACCAAAATAGTGGGGAACCCGAAGATCCTATTGACGGTTGCTTCTGATAGGAATAGCAAGAAGAGAATCTGAGAAGAAACGAAGACTAATTGCAAATCAACAAACGAGCAAGCATGTCTATTGAGACATCACTCAAGCATAAGCTTGTGTAGCCTGCAACAACATCATCAAAGTGCACCGAAAGATCTTGTACAAAGAATGTTCTCTAAACAAACAAATCAATGAGAATGATATTTTTTGAAATATTTCTCAATCATCTTTGCATCTTATTTTGCACCTCATATAGATAACATGTCTTCTTGGTAAATAATAAATAAAAACAAAAAGGGAAACCTAACCTGTGCATGTTAATTGAATAATGAGATCACTGGTAATCAAGTGCAAACTTGATACATCAAATTGCAAGCACTTAAGAAACCAGTAACTACGCAAGAAGACTAGGGGGCATTACACCCCCAAATTGATGATTCAAACACCGAGAGTTCCCATGCAGAAATGACAACTGTTGGGATAAGAGGAATGATCAAGAATGGATGAATCCTTGCTTCTAGGGAATTACAACACAAAATCCAATTGAAGAATAAAGGCTTTGCATGACAAAAACACGCTAAGACGAAAACCCATAAATGGTATCTTAGGCAAAAATTAGGATAAAACAATCAAAATCCCAATAGGATACATCCTATGCAAAAGTTAAGGACATATAAAATAAGAAATGTCTATCTGAGTTGGAATCGAAAGGTGGCTCGAGTATTCCCTTCGAAAGCAAGAATTCATAAAGGTTTCACTCCAAATTCAAAACACCGACGTTCAAGCAAGTAGAACAGTTTTTTTTTAAATTATCAAATCATCCATGACTCTCTACGGGGCAACCTCAGTTAATCTCTCTATGCACGAATCACGAACTCGGGGCATGCCCTGACCTCCGAGCTTTGCTAAAGGGGCACGTGTAAATTGGAAGTACTATTTTAAAATGCCATAACATTCTTTCATTTCTCTTCTCCCTTTAAATATTCACTCTAGGCCTCATCCATTAACCCTTAACAAACAAAATGTATTTGTGACAAAGATGTTACTCAATAATAGCATGGAAAGGATAACAAAGGAACAATAAGGAATTCAAACATGACTAAGGTTTAATAAAAATAGAGCGTCCCACACAAACGCTGCAAAAATGAAAGCTCGGTAGGAAACCCACTAAGGGGGCTATGCAAAAGTTAAGGCAAGATCTGCTAGGCAACCCACAATCAAAAAGGGTAACCTAGACAAAAGTAAGGATTAAAAGAAAATGTCCGCTAGGGAACACATCTCAAGTAACCTAGGAAAAGTTAGGACGTCAAAGCAGCGACCTGAGTTGAAAACTAAAAGCCGGCTCAGGGGATCATCTAAACAAAGCACAACCCCAAGTCGTCACTCCACTTTCCAAAAAGGCTAAAACACAATGATAGCTTCTTTGTAGCAAATATGCTTTGTTTAATAGCCATAAATACTAAAGCCCACCTTGGCCATCCATTCTTCTAAAAAAACCCTTTTGGAAAAAAACATTCATTCTAACAACCCTTCTGAAAAAATACAAACATCCCTTCTAACTCCTTACCAAAGCCAGGAGTGGCTTCTAAAATAATACTTATCAATAAAGATTCGACGAATAACATCATGGGAATAGATCCCTCCATCAATGATGACAATAAAGAGCAAAAAAATGAGAAAAAGGCAAGCTTCATAAATGTTGAAAAAGCCAAATCATTTAAAAAAAATAGCAAAAAAGGAAAGCTTCAAACATGAAAGAGCCGAAGCTAAACAAAAATGAAATTTAGAAAAAATCTACCATAAGAAGACGCATAGAGAGGCATGATAATACTCACATGACAGGGGCAGCACCAGAATCCCTGTCACCCATCTATTCATTTGCCCACCAGCACAAGGGCACCACCTACCAGCAATCCTTATTTTCATCAGATGTCCTCCCCAAAGAAAAGGGGCAATCACATCATCAACACTAGTAGCCGGCCTAGAGAGGTTATGAAGATACTACGGCCTGGAGAGACTATGAAAATACTATAGCCTGGAGAGGCTACGAAAATACTATAGCCTGGAGAGGCTATGAAAATACTACGGCCTGGAGAGGCTATGAAAATACTACAGCCTAGAGAGGCTACGAAAATACTACAACAACAAAGAGGGTTACCTACCTTTAGAAGAGGCTGGCTGAAGCCTTAAAATATCAGTTCAGCCTAGAGAGGCTACGAAAATACTCCCTCTTAAACAAGCTACAAATAAAGGGACACAATATCACAAGAGAAACAATGGAGCTTTTACACGAAGACTGAAGATCAGGTGTACAGTTTGTCAGCCTTGTTACCCAATAGAGTAAGAAACCAAGACTCAACTGCTTTATAGGGTGAAGATACGAGAAATTACACCTATCCAAGGGAAGTAATGCAGAAGCGCCAACACCAAAAATACGAAGAGAAGACCCAGACGAAATGTCTACGTATTTACTTGCCTTTGGAAAAGCAACACATAGCTATTCCAAAGGACAAGAAAAGAGGGGCAGCTGAAGACATCCAATTTCGTCCGGGCTCACAAAAGCAATGAAATAGAGTCTATTATCAAGGAAAGGAGCTCCCGAAGCATGGAAACAATAGGACATGACATCAGAAAACCTAAAACCTAAATAAGCTAGTTTTAGTAGCCTAGAACGAGCTGTTCCAAGACCAGAATGGGCCGTTCCCAAGACCGAAACGGGCTGTTCCCAAAATGGAATAGCCCGTTCCAGAACAGGTTATTATAAGCAAGATTTGAACCAAAAATGGGCCGTTCCACTTTAGGAACGAGCCGTTCCAGATTCTTATTTTACCTATAATAGACTTGCCCAGAACGGGCTGTTCTAAATCGGTAACGACCCGTTCGGAATAGCTTGTTGTAAGTAAAATTTGAACCCAGAAAGGGTCGTTCCACTTTTGGAACGGGCCATTCTAGATTCTTATTTTACCCATAACGGAATAGCCCAAAACGGGCCGTTCCGAATGCAGAACGGGCCATTCTGGCCCCCTTCTGATGCCTGTAAATAGACAGCTCAAGCATAGTTCTCAAGGCCTCAAAAATTTCGTCCAAGACTCCTTAGAGCTCGAAATTTCTCTCTCTCTCTCTCCTATTGTATTTCTTGAGTTTTGTGAGGCATATTGTAGTGTGAAAGGTTGTCGCAAAGCACTTAAAATATCCATAGTTGAAGATCTAATAAAGCTTGCTACGAGGTATTACTCATCAATCTTTCGTTCTATCTTTCTCTTCTTTTATTTCATATATTGCTATAATAAACGCAATCATGTAGATATCTTAGGGTTCATCATGTAATTTAATTTTCATGTAAATAATCATTAATAAAGGGGATTAATATTTAAACTATTAATTATTATTACGTTATCTTCATCATAGGGTACCGATTTAGGGCGTTGTAGGGGTGCTTAATACCTTCCCTACACGTAACCGACCCCCGAACCCAATTCTGGTTATCAAGGCCATTATTGGACTTTTAAAAACCTTTTCTTTTTCCAATTTCTTGAGTAAAACACTGGTGGCGACTCCATGAACCTATTTTCAAAATTATTAATTAAGGATTAGTCTGGTGTCCAGGCATTCCTTAATTGATGAGATTTTCAAAAGGATGTCTAAACCATAGGTCGCAAGATCAAAAATTTTTGGGTTGCGACAATATGTAGTCAACCTCTTCTTTAATTCTTCAAAACTTTGCTCACATGCATCTGTCCAAATGAAAAGTTGATCCTTTCTAGTCAACTAGGTTAGAGGCATTACTATTTTAGAGAATCCCTCAATGAACCTCCTATAATTACCTGCTAAACCCACAAAGCTCTGAATGTCTGTGATAGTTCTTGGACACTCCCACTACAACACCGACTCCACTTTAGCCGGATCAACCACAATCCCCTCTACTGAAATAACATGGCCCAAGAACTTTACCTCTTCCAACCAAAACTCACACTTTGACAACATCCACTCCAAGGGAGAACTTCCCAAGGAGGGTTTTCAACAAATTGGGCTCTCTGAGCAGCACAGCTTCCTCAATCCACACAATGGGATAAGCAACTTCAAAAACATCTCCCCTAATCCTAGTGATCAACAACTCATCATCACAACTCAGCTCAAACACTTAAACAACATGATCAAGTCAACAACTTAATGGCTCAACTCATAATCCACAACTCAACAGCACAACTCAGCTCAATAACTTAAAACAATATTTTTCAACTCATAGTGCAACATACAACTTTCATCACACAGCTACATATTTTCATCATATTAAAAAATTCAACATTTTTTGAGTCATAGAAACAAACACCTTCACGCCCGACCTGAACCCAACCCGAGAGCTCTAAAGCTCCTACACACCCGGTGTATCATCATTACGCCCGGCGTATTGGGAGGCAGAGACTTCCAAGAGTCTCCCAAGCCTGGCGTGCCAAAATCATGGTCAGCGCAACTCAGAAAGAGACCTCACCAGGGTCTCATGCCCGACACGCTCATTCTACGCCTGACACCACCCTAGGCAGAGACCCCTAAGGAGTCTCTACCCTTGGCGAGATCAATCACGCCCAGTGCCATATCAGTAACTCAAAATTTTGAGCCACTATCTGATATCACGCCTGGCGTGGTTCTCCCCACGCCTAGTGTGTCTCACCCAGAGATTTCCATTCCCATCCACGCTTGGCACAACCAACCTCGCGCTTGGCATTATTGGACAATGGAGTTCCTTGATGAACGCACGCCTGACGCCAAGAACTACGCCCGGCGCAAATTCAAATAGCAACCCTCACAACTTCAAAATTTCAAAAAAAAATCTGCAAATCATCTAGCTCAATCACATGCAATCCATGAAATGAACTACATTTACATCATACGACTCAAAATAAGCTCTATATCAACATGCAACCATCAAACGCATCAAAATAAACATTTTCCCAATCTTCCTGAAACCCCAAAAATGATAATTTCTTCAAAATCAACCAATGATTCTCAACGTTCTTACCCCCAGTGAGTTCTAGAATTCCTATACAACAAACAAGTTTACAATCTAACTTCCCTTACCCTGGAAGAGAAGAATCCGAGCTCCGGGGAAGATAAAAAGTAGAAGGAGAAGGAGAAGGTTCGCGCTTCTGACTACCTACCCACGATTCTACACATTACCTTCAATACCGCAAGGAGACTCAGAAAGTTCAAATGAGAGAATAAGGAATGAAGAGAAAATAAGAGTGTTGAGGGGAAGGAGGAAGAAGAAATGGGTCTTACAACTTTTCTACAATTTCGTTCTCTCTCCCAGATCATCATTTTTACAAATTATTTGAATATTCTTAATCTTAATACATGAAAAATCTAATGGCATCATCAATTCCTCACACATAAATAATTATAAAATTACCCATAATCCTACGGGATTCCTCCTTTACCAAATTCTCTCATGTGACTTTGCATACAAATAATCTCTTTTTTCCCGTACTTGGTTGCGTTAAACAGAATAATCCTAAAGCAATTTGAGATTGTTTTTGAGCACCTCTTTCCTCTAAGCTCTCTGTCTCTCCTCTCCTTCTTTCCTAACCCTTCAGAACACAAATGAGGCAGAGAGGATTAACACTGCCTGACCCCTTTCTTAAAAAATCCATTGGACTGGGTCAACCCAACCCATCTTCCTTCTCTTCCTACCCATTTCTCTTTTCCCCAAAATAATTAAATAAAATAAATACATATACTATATAAAATATTTTTCCTCTATAATAATATTAATGATAATAATATATTTATGCCCAAAATGTAATAATATAATTTCAATATTAAAATATCATATAAAATCAACCTTTTAGATTTTATAATAAAATATATAATTTATCATCTCTTAACTTATCCCTTAAAATATGTAAATAATTATTTTAAATGCTAATAAAAATACTTATTTAAAACGTACAAAATAACATTCCTTTATAATAGTAAAATAATATTGAGTAAATATCGTATAATAATAATAATTGCATTTTTTTTTTAAAATGAGGTGTTACAATACTCCCCCTTTTTAAGAAATCCGTCCTCGAATTTCCCAAATGAAGAGGTCTGGATATGACTCCTTCATTAAACTCAGGATTCTTCCTAAACGTCCTAGGTAAACCCACAACAAAGTCTATAAATGTATTACCCCCTTCCAAACAGGGACATCTAAATGCTGCAAAGTCGTAAAAACTTCTAATGTTCTACCTGAAACTTCTAGCGTACTAAACATGAGTACACAAACTTTTCTACCTCTTTTATCATCCTAGGCCACCAAAACATTTTCCTAAGGTTCAGATACATCATAGTAATTCCTGGGTGAATACTAAGATTACTTATATGTCCTTCTAAGATCATCTTCTTCAATTCCTGATTACTAGGCATACAAATTCTATCCTTGAACCTCAAAACACCATCACTCCTACTCGGAAAGGGCTATCTATACCCCTACCAATCCTCTCCACTTGATTCACTAAGAAAGGATATAACTTTTGGACTTCTCCAACCTAATTAATCAATTTTACTAGTTACCTTCAACATACCCAACTTAATGCTCTTAGGAGTAAGCTCACACACCAAGCTTAAATCTATAAGTTCCTTAATCAAATCAAACTCTTTATTCCTCAAAGATAATAGATGAAAGGTCTTCCCCTACGATTGAGCACCTAAGTGTAGGTCCACTAAGTACACATACTCAGTCTATAAATCTCACTACTCCATCTACACCCAAGGTAAACTCCCCTCCACTACCTTTTCCTATGGTCTCACGTCTTGTCACAAAAAATGAATGAACTAATTATGCTTCAACAATCTCCTTCAACAAGCCACTAGTCACTCGAGTCATGCCTAGTCTCTCAATGCTAGGATAAACTAACAAGCAAAACTTAAATCCCTAGACTGAGCCAAAAGATCCATCTATCTACTTATAAGGAAGATACATGTAGAGATTGACTACTCAAGGCATCGACCATCACATTGGCTTTGCTTGGATGAAGACTAAGATCAAAATCCTAGTGCTTTAAAAATTCTAACCATCTCCTTTGTCTCAACTCCTTCGGGTCAAAATGATATTTCAAGCTCTTATGATCACCAAACACCTCAAACTTAGAACCATACAAATAATGTCTTCAAATCTTAAGTGTAAACGCTACTGCTATTTGCTCAAGATCATGGGTAGGTAATTTCTCTCATGGATTTTCAATTTCCTAGAAGCATAAGCTACTACCTTTCCTTCTTGCATTAATACTCCACCCAAACCCAACTTAGAAGCATCACAATATACCACAAAAGACTTACTAAGATCAAGTAAATATTAACACTAGCACACTAGTAAATCTTTCCTTAAGAGTTTGAAAACTACTCTCATACTTACTATCCCACACAAAGGAAACTTCCTTCTTAGTCAACCCAGTCAAAGGTAATGCTATCTTAGAAAGTTTCTTGATAAATCTCTTATAATAATCAGCTAACCCAAGGAAACTCCTAACCTTACTAACTAACTTAGGTATCTCCCACTTAAGCACAACTTCTACCTTAGATGGATCTACCACTATATCTCCACTAGAAATTACAGGACCTAGAAAAATCACCTTATACAACCAAAAATACACTTAGACAACTTAGCATAAAGTTATTTATCCTTAAGAGTTTGAAGTACTACCTTTAAGTGTTCCCCATGCTCCTCTCTAGTCTTGGAGGAAACTAGTATGTCATCTATAGTTAGAGCATTCGTCACACCAAAAGATACTACTAAATACTCATAGTGTTCACAACGTCTCCTAAAAGTTGTCTTGGGTATATCCTCACCCTTCATTCTAATCCAATGATATTTCAACCTAAGATCAATTTTGTTAAAGACATAAGTACCCACTAAGTAATTCATAAGGTTATCTATTTTCACATCAACATACATGCATATCAAATCATGTCAGAACCTATGTTTAAGCATTCATATATACCTAATCCCTAAGCATATATATGAATCAATCACCATTTACACCATATAGCATGTATATGAACCAACTTTACCACATAGCATCATTCAACCGTAAACAACCTTTCAATCCACATGATAACACCTCATAACATCATAACAAAATCAGTTTTCATCCCTACATTACATAACAATTCAAAACATCATAACTGTATATCCCTTCAATAACTGTCAAAGAAAAGAACACACAGAGAATTATACTCATCCAAATAAGCTCAAAACTATATCATAACAAAATATAAAAGGATAAGCTACAACTCTTATGAATACATGAAATTCTAAAAAGATCATCTACCTAGCTAAAAATTTCAAAAACTGCAACTGATATAATCAGCACTTACAGCTCGACCTCTGTTCACTAAAACACATATAACTAGAGTTTTCGACCTCCGTTATACATGATTTTGGTTCCATTGGAAAGATAACATCCAAGGCTAAAACTTTCATGAAGACCACAAAAGCTAATTCTATCAATAAAGCACTCGTATTGGAATGACAAAAACTGCAGCGAAAACATCCCTTGTACAAGACAACAAAAGAGTGTACCAATGTCCTAGGCCACAAAAATACCTTAAAACACTTCCAAACTCACTCCTTTCCACCTCAAACTCAGATCCAAGCTTTCCACTACAATCCTAAACAAAAACAACTCATATGTGCAACACTAAAGGTTCAAAAACTGAAATGAAACTCATATGCAATCCAAACCTGAAACTACATGTATGTGACAACAAAACACTTACAAATCTTTGAACAAACCAACCCCTTTTCAATTCCTAACACCAGCTAGACTTGTAATTCCACAAAATAGACACATGCACAAAAAATGAGACCAAAATATCCTATTTTCGTACCCAACCACGGAAGCAACAAAAACATTCCACACATTAACCTCAAATCTAGGTTCTTCAAAATTTTGCTCTCCCTCAAAATAGCAAGGAACACAAGAATCCCCTATTACGAATCAATAGTCATACATCAAATCAATAGAATAATTTTTTGAAATCAACATTTCAATCACATCATCAAACACCACACAAGCACAATAGACTCATGACTCACAACCGAATGAATCAACATGCTTTGATACCACTAAATGTGACACCCATTCTACCCCAACATATAATAATAATAAAGAATAACTCTTTCAACATGGGTAACATGGTTCACATACCAAAATACTTTCAGCATTTCAAATAATTTTAAAAAAAATTATAAAATATAAGTTCGTAAATTCAGCTATCAAAGAAATATAAAATCCAATTACAACAAAATGAATAATCTAAGATCTCTTGCCCCGATGTCACATTACCAAAGAAATCCCATGACTCAACTATTGGCACCTTGAATGCCACTCATGTCCGAATCTTCCTTACCTAAAAACAATCACAAGATGTACGGTGAGAAAAGAGAACATTTATATGTGAAACACACTAAGAATCACCACAAATAGTTTCAATTCCACATATTATACAATCAAAAATTTTCCAACATCCATACATGTTAAATTTCACCAATATTAAGCTAATATATTCTATCATCACATCCCAAATCACACAGATAAACAAATCATCCATAACCACGATATCACAAAACCAACACCATGTCATACTCATTCCACCCTTGTCACATCAAATGCCTAGTGTCATGCCACGCATACATCTGTACTAATTGCCACACATTCCACACTATGTCATGCTCACGCCAGCAGTGTTACATCACACGCCCAATGTCGTGTCAGACATACATCTGTGCTAATTGCCACTCATTCTACACTATGTCATGCTCACGCCATCGCTATTTTATCACATGCCCAACATCATGTTATGCATACATTTGTACCAAGACATCACACCACAATCCATAATTTAATTCCACATCACATGTACAACCAACATTTCCACAATAAGTCATACACATATCTTTCACAACCTCCTCACACATATCAATCTTTAATTCACAATTAATTTACATTCCATCCAGCACACATCATTTATACCTCTTCATACAATAGTCATTACTGGACATCATACAATTCACAACCATCATCAAAATCCATCAATTTAATACCATATTTCACAATCCCACATCAAACTCATTCAATCATATCATATTTTTTTTTATAAAGAATCACTAATAAATCATAAAGTATCACAAACATGCCAAAAAGAGAGTCCCAAAACGTCAAAAACGCAAACTAAAATAGAATACCCGCGTTGAGCAATGTAAATCTTAATAACTTGACCTCCACTTACTATTTTGACCATAACTTGATTTATACACATATTTTTTGAGTGATTCTAAATCCATTAGAAAGCTAACACCCAAATCGACAAATTTTGTGAATAACACAAAGCCTAAAAATGCCATTAAGGTCACCTCGAATGGCTATCAACACAAAACTTAATATTTCACGCACTAGAATGGAGACTGAATTTATAACTCTCACAAATTAATCAGTTCTTAACATTTTTACACAAATCTAGAGTCTAAATTATATCCCCAAGTGTCTACTTTCTAACCCAACAAACAAAAATTGATTTGGTTAATCACAGATAAAGATATTACAAGAATACTAAGGTATATCTATAAGTAAAATCTCTCAATTTCTCATTAATTTATATAATTAAGGGTGCTCATCAATCTACAAGAATCCTAACTTACATAGCACATCCCATTGAATCCAATTATCATGTAGATCATCAATTTTACCAAATAATATAACAACCACATTTATAAATCAATATAAAACCTGATTGAATCATCAATTTTATAGAATCTTAACTCAAATAGCAAAACCCACAAATTTTCCAAAACCTAACTCACAGACACTTTTCTACAAATTCGTTCTCTCTCCCTGATCATCATTTTTACAAATTGTTTGCATATTCCTAATCCTCAATACATGCAAAATCTAATGGGATCATCAATTACTTGAACAGAAATCATTATAAAATTACCCATAATCCTACGGTATTCCTCCTCTACCCAATTTCCTCATGTGACTTTGCATGTAAATAATCTCTTTTCCCTCGTACCTAGCTGTGTTAAAAAAAAATCCTAAAGCAATTTGAGATTGTTTCTGAGCACCTCCTGAGCATTCTTCCTTTGAGCTCTCTATTTCTTCTCTCTTTCTTTCCTAATCCTTCATAATGCAAATGAGGTAGATAAGGTTAACTCTGTCTGACCTCTTTCTTAAAAAAATCCATTGGGTTGGGTCAACTCAACCATCTTCCTTCTCTTTTGACCCACTTCTCTTTTTGTAACACCCCAATTTTCACAAATTATATGAAGGCTCAAAGTCTAATAAGGGTAATTTAGTAGCCTAGAACGAGCCGTTCCAAACTACTAAAAAGGCCTATAAACCCTAGTTGCGAATGGGTCATTCCCAAACTGGAACAGGGTGTTCTAAACCACCAAAAAGGCCTATAATCCTAGTTGGGAACGGGCCGTTCTGGTTTAAGAATGGTCTATTCCAAGCATGGTAGTTATGAGTTAAAATCAACTCCAGAACAGACCGTTCTAGTTTAAGAATGGTCATTCTAAATGCGAATTTAACACATGATGAAAGGATCCAGAACGGGCCATTCTGGATCTGAAACGGGCCATTCTGGCCACTTTTGACATCTATAAATAGTAGACTCTGGCACTGCTCCTTGACACACTCTCTGAAGACTAAGGAAAACCAAGAGAAGGAGATCAACCAGATTATGCTCTAGCTTCATCTTTTGCTTATCCAGGTAGGGGGGAGTGAGAAAACTCGCTCGGGGGTGTGGGAATAATTGTTGGGTAGCAGGATTGGCCCCCAATCCCTTGCCTAATGTATGCTTCTAGGAACAGGCAAAATATGAAAGTTTTCTGTTTTGCTCTCTCAATGTTCTATTGCGTTTCTTGTGTGATGTTGATTGTAAATATGTGTTTGATTTCAAAAATAGATAAGTTTTGATATGAATTAGAGTACTTTGTGTGTTCTTGAGAGATCCTTATGAGAAACATGAAAATTTTTAATGTTTTCTATTTTGACTTTTGAGTTTTCTATTGTGTTCCTTGATGTTTGTTGGGTGTTAATATGTGTTTGATTTCGAAAACAGATAAGTTTTGATATGAATTAGAGTGTTCTGTGTGTTTCCATGGAAAACCCTATGAAGTGAAATTAGGGATATGATCTTCGAATGAATTTTGAGGCATTATATGTAAAATTGATAATGGATTCGTGTTTTGGATAATATTTGGAGTGTTTTGACTGATTGAAATATTATATTAACTAGCTAGTTGTAAAAAAAATGTGTGAACTCGTGAAGTTGGATTTATGACCGTTATGTTTCGTATGTTATGAATTAAAAATTGAATGTGTATGATGTTGGATAATTTCATGGTATGGTTTATGTGTTATTCTAATGTATATGTCTATGAGAAGTTTCTTGTATGAGACTATGCGAATGTGATGAGACAATGTGAAAAGTGAATGAGATACGAGACATGATGATATGTGATAATGAGACATGATATGTGAGAAACTATGACAAGTGAAATCATGAGTCAATGAAGTGTGAATGTGTGACATGCATCATGTGCATAAATGTTTTAAGGGTACGATATGGAATATATCGCCAGGGAATGGCCCCTTGTGTAAAAGCTTGGGGATTAGTCCTTGGGGATAGCTCGGTTTGAAAGGCCCATTCTCGCCCATTGTGTGCATGGGATGTATCTTGCGCGGCTTAGCTATCCCGACTAGACCCTGGTAGTATGTCCTTCTAGTTAGAGTGCGCAAAGGGTGTGACCCGACATTACTTCTAGACTACTCTACGTGTATTGCTAGCGGCAATGTACCATGTGATATGTGGCTGGCACCACATGCATGCATTTGTGAGTCGAGTCCATGACATCATTACATAATGAGTGACTATGTATGTGCTACTAATATATGTATGACTTGAGTTGTGCTTGATTAACGTGTATTTTGTGTTGTGCTTTGTTATGATTTGTGTGTGTGCTGCCTGACCGTTATTTTTACACCTTAACCTGAGTGAGATGTTTCTCACTCCCCTATTTGTTTTATGTGTGTCTTCTACTGTATTGCAGATGAACATCAACATGAGGATGTTGGTAATGAAGCTTAGGCTTCAGTTGGGCGTGCTCTGATAAGATATATGACATCGGCACGTAGTTAGGATTAATTTAGAATGCTACTTTTGTTAAATTGATTAGAAGACCTTAATTTTATCCTTTTGTAATTTCTACATTAGACTATGATTTATGTTTTATGAATGTGAGCTCTTTACCCTTATGTGGTTAGAGACTTGGATTTTATTTATGAAAGTTTTTATTTATCTCTATTTGTTGTATAATTATGTATGTGAGGTAGAGGGTGTTACACTTTTTCCCCAAAATAATTAATAAAATAAATACATATACTATATAATTATTTTTCCTGTATATTATTATTATTATTATTAATATATTTTTGACCCAAAATATAATAATATAATTTTAATATTAAAATATCATATAAAATCAATCTTTTAGATTTTATAATAAAATATATAATTTATCATCTCCCAAATTATCCCTTAAAATATATGAATAATTATTTAAAATGCTAATAAAAATACTTATTTAAAACCTACAAAATAACATTCCCTTATAATAATAAAACACTACAAGAAAAACTGTTATTATCTATGAAATATTACCTACAGATTTTTTTTTTGTAGATAATTTTTAGTTATTTATAGAATATTACCTATAGAATTTTTTCTATAGATAATGTTTAGTTATCTATGGAATATTACCTACGAAATTTTTTCTATAGATAATTTTTAGTTATTTACAGAATATTACCTACAGAATTTTTTTTGTAGATAATGTTTAGTTATCTACGGAATATTACCTAAGAAATTTTTTCTGTAGACAATGTTTAATTATCTACGGAATATTACCTATAAAATTTTTCTGTAGATAATTTTTAGTTATCTACGAAAATTTTTAGTAAATAACATATGGTGGATGGGTATTAAAAAATTCAGATTGGCTACACATTTTTCGTAGATAACCTTGGCGAGATCCAAGGCAAAAGTTTTTATGTTCTAAGTGATGTAAAGAATATTTGGTAAAAAATAAATATTATTAAAAATTGTCATTTTAATTTTTTTAGTTTTATAAATTAATGATAATAAAAAATAACATAGCAATTTTTTATAATAATATCAAAATATTTAATAACATTTAATTTAAAAATAAGTACAATATTTAAAATAAATAAAAATAATAATAAGAACAATATTTTGTTTTATGATATGTTACTTTAAATATTAAAATACTAAAATATTCTTAATAAATATTATAATTATAATTATAATACATATTCACCCAAACGTTCCAACCTTCATTCTCTCTCACGCACTAACTGTTGTTCTCGTACCCAAATGCAAATGGAACACTACAAGAAAATTGACAAGTTATATTACCGATGGAAAAAAAATTCGTAGGAAAAATTATATTACTGATGGAATATTTATGACAAATTTATATTTGTAAAAAATGTAAGAATTTTTTACGAAAATTGACAATCATATATATATTAAAAAAGATCATCAATAAAATTTTAAATATCTATATATATATATATATAAAGAGAGAGAGAGAGAGGAAGAGGAGGAATCAAATGACTCGCAAAGTAACTCTTAGTAAAGTTACTCCACTCAATAACTCATGGTGTATGTTAAATTTCATCAATTCAATTATTAAATTAAAATTTATTAAATTAAAATTTATTAAATTTTACTAATAATTAATATAGAAAAAATTGATTAGCTTTGGAATAAATTATTTGCAAACAATATAGTTGAAAAATTAATTATTTTAAATTATTTAACTAAAAATCTTATTGAACATTTACTATATGATCTTGATATTTTTGTATAACTAATATCTAGTTTTAAATTTGATATGAAAATATTATGATATAATTAGATAAGATTTTAAATTAGTATTTTATTAATGGTTGATAATTAGAAAATAAAACAGGAATTAATACATTTTTTTAATTCTATATCTTAGATTTAAGATAAATAAATATATTAAGTTAATTAATAATTTATTTAAAATGTTAAAATTTAATATATAAAAATAATATTTTAAAAGAGAAGGCTTATAATAACACCGGTGTAACTTTTACTAAGTATTACACCGCTCAATAACATTATATTAAATGTAAATTTTATAAATTCAACCGTTAGATTGAAATTTTTTTTACTCTTAGCTCATATATACAAAATTTTATATTAATTCAAGATGATTTGATACTTCATTCTTGTAAAACAAAATTGACATAATATATACATTTAAAAATATACTAAAATATGAATACTTTGATTACCTTCAAGTTGTTGTTCAATTTTAACAAAATTTGATATAAACATATAAAGTGATATGAACTTTCAATCTAACGGTTGGATTTACAAAATTCACATTTAATATAAAGTTATTGAGTGGTGTAATACTTAGTAAAAGTTACACCGGTGTTATTATAACCCTTATCATTTTAAAATATATAAATTATTTAAACATTTAAATGAATTAATTTGTACTACTTATATTAACAACATGCATATGCTTTTCGGTAACTTATCTCACAAGAACACCACAGTTAAGTGTGCTTGACTTGGAGTAATATAGGGATGAGTGACCTTCTGGGAAGTTTTCTAGAAATTGTACAGTAATGACAAAACACGTTGAAAAGTAAAGTGTCGTGAAATAGCATCCTTGAAAGGCCAAATATGATAGTTGTTACATTAATAAATTTATTAAAATTAAACAAAAATTTTTGACGGAAATTTTCGTAGATAAGTTATCTATGGATATTTCCGTAGATAACCTCATCCATAGATAATTCTGTAGGTAAGTCTTTTAAATTTTATCCATAAATAACAACTTTCATGGGTAATCTATAGATATGTTCGTATATAAGGTTATCTACAGATAAACTCTCCGTAGATAACGTTATCTATGACTTTATTACCTACGAATTTTTTGTTGTACATAATCCATAGATAATTAAGACTTATCTACGAATTTTCATGCTTATCTACGAATTTCTTCGGTAGATAATCCTGATTTTTCTTGTAGTGAAATAATATTGGCCAAATACCATATAATAATAATAACATTTTTTTAAAAACAGGATGTTACAATAAGTACAAAACTTATTAATAAAAAAATAGAGTTTTAGGAAATGTTCAGGTCTCCAATGGAGGAAAAGACCTTGGAAGCACCATGGTTTGGTGTAGAACCCTCTCAAAAGACGCAACTCTTTGGGGAAGAGATAAGTCTCTTCAATTCTCACCACACTCTTCTACGGAAGGGATAAGAGAATTGAATGAATATCAAAGAGGTTAAAGACTTTTGGAAGAGAGAATTTTCGTGCAAATTCTGATCTCACTAAAAAATATCATCCAAAAGTGATTACAAAGGTAAGAAAAGGATTTATATATAGTGGGAGAAACTTATGGTGCGAGTTAGGCTAACTTTGGTTCAAGAGAACCATGGTTAGCTTAGCTTGACCATCCTAGACGGTTTAGGAGGCTTGTGGAGCAAGCTTCTAACTTAGAAGCTTGGGAAGCAAGCTAAGTTAGAAACTTGTAGCACAAGCTTCCTAAGTGTACAAGCAACTAAGCAATTTCGGCCAAAGGAAGGCAAGCTAGGCGACCTACTTGTTTTTCCATATTTAATCCAATCCAAAAACTTGGAGTTGGTTTAGTTAGGGTTTAACAAGTATTACATTGTATTCTTGATATAATCCACCAAATTCAATAACACATGGCATATTAAAATGTATTCTTGTATTACACAAGTTCATATGAAAATATGGAGCAAAAAAAGCCCAATATGTAAAATTTGACCTAGGCCCAATTCTGGCCCAATTACTAGTTGCACCTACACTCTTTGCTATTTGTAACCCCACTTCTACTACTGAAAAATACAAAAACTAATGACCCTTAATACAAGGTCAAATGGAACAAAAGTCTCCAAGTAACATACCCTAAATTCCTAAAGGATAACCTAAAATAAAAGAAATAAAGTGCCTCACAAATATAAAGGCAAAATACACTTATACAAGTATCTACTGTATACAAGGTACAAGAAATCAAACTATACAATGTATGTACAATAAAGACTATGAGACTAAAAAGAGGAATCATACTCAATACTCATATTGAGCATAGGTCTAAGAAACACCTCCTCTGTAAAAGCCTCGTCTAGCCTCTTAACCATGGACCTAGTTAAAGGCCCAATGGTCTTCAAGTGTGAGCCTCCTTGGATTAACCTTCACCCTTCTTGGTCTAACCTCTTCTAAAGGGATCCTTGGGAATTAGATTTCCATCACCTCCTCATATATATATATATATATATATATATATATATATATATATATATATATATGTATATATATATATATATATTCTTTTATAGTATTGATCAAGTACTGAAATTTTAATCATTTGTCAAGAGTATTACAGTAGTGTTTTCGTTAGTTATAGTGTTCTCGAAACACCTACTTAATATTTCAATCTAATTTTATGAATAATTGTTTTCAATTTCAATTTATCTATGATGTCACTGAAGCTATAGTCACCATCAATCAAAATTAGTTAGCAAATGTAAATATTGTAGCTTGACTGATGTAACGATCACTATAACAAAATTTATTATTATCAATAGTTATTTAACAATAATTAATTAATTATCTCTATATTATTATTTAATAAAAATATTAATGACTAATATATAATAGTCACTAAAAATGTATTTACATCACATCAAAATTTACTATTAACGATAATTATTTATTGAGAAAAATTTAAGTTTCACATCGATTATAGATAAAATGATTAAAATGTATGTAAGTAGAGAGTAACTCTCAGCCTGCAAGTATCACATCTCTTAGGAGATAAGACAATTAAAAAATATAAGGAAGAAACCAAGTCTCACATCGACTATAAATAAAACAATTAAAAAGTATACAAGTCTCACATCTCTTAAGAGATAAGACAATTAAAAAAATAAGAAAAAAACTCAAATCCCACATCAATTATAGATAAATAATTAATTAAGAAGGAAGACAATTAAAAAAAATAAGAAAGAATATATAAATAGATGACAACCTTCATCTTACAAGTCACACATCGACTAAAGATAAGGTAATTAAATATTATTATGAATCATTTCTTAAAATTTTTTATAATAACAAAAAATATTAAATGTCAGTAAAAAATATTACAAAAAATGTACAATTTATCTGATCATTATAAGGGTCTTTACCGGCATGAGAATAATTATTGGTAAATATTGTAGCGACACCGCATATAATGACTAATGTGGAACTACCGATAAAAACTTTTGCAACAACTTTTATTGCCACTAAAAATCATATTAAATACATTCAAAGTTTATTTTGTTGTAGTGGGTGTTCGTACCTCCGTAATATAAGAATATAGTGCAATGTACCAATTTTTCATATGAACTTGTGTAATACAAGAATACATTTTAATATGCCATGTGTTATTGAATTTGGTGGATTATATCAAGAATACAATGTAATACTTGTTAAAATTTCAATTAAAAAAAGGAGGAATTAAAATCCTATCATCTAGGATACCCCAAAATACAAGGGTAAAATGGAAAATACAAAATAAATCAATAAACCCTAATCTACTATAGACCTAGGGCAGAATCAGTACTCAACGATCATCATGAGCATAGCTCTAGCTAAGGTAGCCTCTCCTCCATCCTCTTCGACTTTTCTAGCCATTGAACTAGTGATGGGGTGCACATGCATCCTCAAGGATGGTCCTCCATCACACCTAAAAGGGAAAAATGTCAGCGACGGAAGCGATAAACAACAACAACGAGGCAAGCAGCAACAATGATGAATAGTGAGTGGCAAAGATGCAAGCAACAACAACAATGCGAGTAATGGCAATTAATGATGGAGGACCATCCTTGAAGACACATGTGGGCCCCATCACTAGGTCCATGGCTAGGAGGGTCGAAGAGGAGGAGGGTGTTCACACACCTAGGGATACTCTCCTCATGATCATAGAGTATTAGTACCCTCCTAAGCCTCATTAGTATAGGGTTTATTTTATTTGCCAATTTTACCCTTGTATTTTGGGGTATTTTAGTCATAGGATTTATTTTCTTTGTATTTCCTATTTTACCCTTGTATTATGGGGTGCTTTAGATGATTAGGGTTTTTTAATTTGGGCTAGGGTATTACATAGGAGGTGACGCCTAGTTTGGTGAGTTTGGACCTATTTTTGGTGATTAGAAAGGCTTAGGCCCAATGGAGGGCAAAGGTTGCATGGACTTATCATGCACCTAGAAATAGCCAATCTAATCCCATAGATTCCAAACTTGGCCACCAAGTTGCATCTAGGGTTAATTTGACATTGCATTTGGAGTGCATTTGCCTTGGCATTTTCGGCCATGCACACCCTAAATGCAACCCTAAATGCAACTTCTCCTATAAATACCCCACCCTCCACCACTTGTAAATACTTTGGATTATATAGATTTTGAGTGAGCATTCTTATGCCTCAACGTCTCATCCTTAGTCCCTAGGGTAAGTTTTGGCTATCCCCCTCCTATCTCCACCCTTGGAGAGTAGGAAACCTAGAGTGGCCTCCACCTACCTTGGAGTGAGCCAACTTTGAGCACCCAAACACCACCACCCTAAGTGCTTCCGCCCAAACACCATCATTTTCACGCCAACTTCCTTTCCTTCACCAAGTACCTACCTTTTGTCTACCTTGTTGAACCTAGATCAAGGGCCAAGGCTTCCTCTCTACATTCCCTACGTCAAGCATGGAGGAGGAACCCATCAAGTGGTATCAAGAGCCAAGGTTCTACAAGGGTAACATCTAATCTTTTTGTGTCTTCTTTGAGTCTTCTCTTTGTTATTTTTGCTTTCGGTCACTTTCTTCCTCCTTGCTTTCTTTGTGTGGCCGAATAGCTTTAGGGTTCACACCTTGTCCTTGTGAGCCTTCCATGCCATTTTAGGTTTCCATGTTTTTTAGGGTTGCCATGCTTTTCATTTTTCTTGAGTCTCATATGAAAATACCATGAATATGCTTTTCATTTTTGAATCCACCTAAAAGTTTTGTCTTTGTATGTTTCCTATATTTTGTCCACATAAATTCTATGTATGTGCCAAACACTTTGCATGAAACACATCAACAAAATATGCCATCTTGCATTACATAGTGGGCGTGACATATATGAACCATCTAGGAGTCATTCATGCATGCTATTTAGTCCTAGCATGTTCTAATTGATTTTGTGATTTCCATGTGTAAACATTTCCTTGCACATGCATAACCGCCCACTCTCCCTTGCATTCTCACTTGATTTGGTTGTCTTTCTATGCCAAAAGAAACCCTAAAAGAATCTAAGAGGTGTGATGAAATTTGGTGCATAACAACTTGTGCTAAAAAGAACAAAACCAATTCCACTCAAAAATATTCCCTAAGGACCTCTAAATTCACGCCACTTGTCCTACTCTTTCTCTTCTAAAATTTGACCTAAATTTACCACCCACAAGTGCAAAACCTAAGCAACATTGGACTAGACATTGAAAAAAAAAATTTGGACCCAAGGACTATTAAACAAAAGTTGACGTGAGAAATAGAACAAAAAAAAAAGGGTATCAAAAAAAAAAAAAAAGTTTGGACCAAAAAGGACTTGTTGCTAGACTTGTGGACTTGGACCTTTACCTTTGTCTTCCTTGTTGAACCTAGATCAAGGGCAAGGCTTCCTCTCCTTCATCCCTACGTCATTTCATGGAGAAGGAACCCATCAAGTGGTATCAAGGCAACTCTCAAATGCATAGGTAAATTTGTGGTTGTCTACTTTGATGACATCCTTGTGTATAGTAAGACCTTAGATGAACATCTTGGACATCTAAGGCAAGTCCTAATAATTCTTAGAGTCAACCACCTCTATGCCAACCTTGAAAAATGCACTTTTTGTCAAGAACAAGTTAAATTTTTGGGCTTCATTGTTGGCAAAGAGGGAGTGCAAGTTGACTCCGAGAAAATAAAGGCTATCCAAGAATGGCCCACCCCAAAAAGTGTTGGAGAAGTTAGAAGTTTTCATGGCCTAGCTAGCTTCTATAGAAGATTTGTAAAAGACTTCTCCACACTTGCATCCCCTCTTAATGAGCTTGTTAAGAAGGATGTACCCTTCCTTTGGGGTGAAGCCCAAGAAAAAGCATTTAAAAACCTAAAAGAGAAACTCACCAATGCACCCATTCTAGCTCTACCAAATTTTGATCAAACCTTTGAGCTAGAATGTGATGCATCCGGTTTAGGCATAGGTGCTGTGTTACTTCAAGGAGGTCACCCCATTGCTTACTTTAGTGAAAAACTTCATGGGGCCACCTTGAATTATCCCACCTATGACAAAGAACTCTATGCCCTCATAAGAGCTCTCCAAGTTTGGGAGCACTACTTGGTGACTAAAGAATTTGTTATTCACACCGACCATGAGTCACTCAAGTATCTTAGAGGGCAAGGAAAGTTGAATAAAAGGCATGCAAAGTGGGTGGAATATCTTGAACAATTCCCCTACATCATCAAATATAAGAAGGGAAAGAGCAATGTGGTAGCCGATGCCCTTTCAAGGAGGCACACCTTGCTCTCCACCTTAGGAACTCAAATACTTGGCTTTGATGATGTAAAGGAATTGTATGAGCTTGATTTAGACTTCCAAGCCACTTATGCCAAATGTCTCCAAAAGCCTTTTGATGGATTCTATCTTTTTGAGGGGTATCTTTTTAGAATGGGCAAACTTTGCATACCCCAAGGATCCATTAGAAATCTTTTGGTCAAAGAAAGTCATGAAGGAGGTCTCATGGGCCATTTTGGGGTTGATAAAACCCTAAGTTTCTTGAAAGCTAAATTTTATTGGCCACACATGAGAATAGATGTCCAAAGGCATTGCCCCAAATGCATTACTTGTTTAAAGGCTAAATCAAGAGTAATGCCTCATGGACTCTATACCCCCCTTCCTATAGCTAGCTCCCCTTGGGTAGATATTAGCATGGACTTTGTGCTTGGTCTTCCAAGAACTCAAAGGGGATTCGACTCCATCTTTGTGGTAGTGGACCGTTTTAGCAAAATGACTCATTTTATACCATGCCACAAAGTGGATGATGCTAGCTATATAGCTAAACTTTTCTTCAAAGAAGTGGTCCGTTTGCATGGTCTACCCAAAACAATTGTGTCCGATAGGGATGCCAAGTTCCTTAGTCATTTTTGGAAAGTTTTATGGGAAAAACTAGGAACTAAGCTCCTCTATTCTACTACTTGTCATCCTCAAACCGATGGCCAAACCGAAGTAGTAAATAGATCTCTATCCACTTTGTTGAGGGTACTCCTCAAAGGAAATAAGAAAACTTGGGATGATTGTCTACCCCATATAGAATTTGCATACAATAGAGTAGTCCATAAGACTACTAATCTTTCCCCCTTTGAAGTTGTCTATGGCTTTAACCCAATCACTCCTCTTGATCTTTTGCCCCTCCCTAATACCCCTTCCTTGTTTCACAAAGAAGGAGTATCTAGGGCAGATTTCATTAAGAAATACCATGAAAAGATCAAGAGTCAAATTGAACAACAAACTCAAAAATATGCCAAATACAACAACAAAGGAAGAAAGAAAATCACTTTTGAAGTAGGGGATTGGGTTTGGCTTCATTTGAGGAAGGATAGATTTCCTACTCAAAGGATGTCCAAACTAAACCCTAGGGGAGATGGACCATTCCAAGTTCTTCACAAAATAAATGACAATGCATATATATTAGACCTTCCTTCTGAATATGGCACTAGCTCATCTTTTAATGTTTGTGATCTCACACCATTTTTAGGAGCTGAGGAGTTGGATGAAGAAATTAATCTGAGGACAGATGCTTCTCAAGAAGGAGGGGATGATGGAGGACCATCCTTGAAGACACATGTGGGCCCCATCACTAGGTCCATGGCTAGGAGGGTCGAAGAGGAGGAGGGTGTTCACACACCTAGGGATACTCTCCTCATGATCATAGAGTATTAGTACCCTCCTAAGCCTCATTAGTATAGGGTTTATTTTATTTGCCAATTTTACCCTTGTATTTTGGGGTATTTTAGTCATAGGATTTATTTTCTTTGTATTTCCTATTTTACCCTTGTATTATGGGGTGCTTTAGATGATTAGGGTTTTTTAATTTGGGCTAGGGTATTACATAGGAGGTGACGCCTAGTTTGGTGAGTTTGGACCTATTTTTGGTGATTAGAAAGGCTTAGGCCCAATGGAGGGCAAAGGTTGCATGGACTTATCATGCACCTAGAAATAGCCAATCTAATCCCATAGATTCCAAACTTGGCCACCAAGTTGCATCTAGGGTTAATTTGGCATTGCATTTGGAGTGCATTTGCCTTGGCATTTTCGGCCATGCACACCCTAAATGCAACTTCTCCTATAAATACCCCACCCCCACCACTTGTAAATACTTTGGATTATATAGATTTTGAGTGAGCATTCTTATGCCTCAACGTCTCATCCTTAGTCCCTAGGGTAAGTTTCGGCTATCCCCCTCCTATCTCCACCCTTGGAGAGTAGGAAACCTAGAGTGGCCTCCACCTACCTTGGAGTGAGCCAACTTTGAGCACCCAAACACCACCACCCTAAGTGCTTCCGCCCAAACACCATCATTTTCACGCCAACTTCCTTTCCTTCACCAAGTACCTACCTTTTGTCTACCTTGTTGAACCTAGATCAAGGGCCAAGGCTTCCTCTCTACATTCCCTACGTCAAGCATGGAGGAGGAACCCATCAATTAAGAACAATGAATGGCAACAATGAGGAACAGAGAGCAGTGATAAGGAGGAATAAAGAACGATGATAGCGAGTGATGGTGACCAACAAAGGTGATTAGTAGAGGGTTAAGCAGTAGTGACGATGAACAGACCCTAGAGCATGAGAGCAAGACGAGAGGATTGATGAAAGAAAAGGGTCTCACATAAAGAAAAAATATAACTCCTTTTTAAATTCGGTTCTAGAAGAACCAATTTTATAGGGAATCTACAAAATCAATTACACTTATAACCTATTTTGTAAGTGAGACTTACAAAATCGGTGGAACTTTACTCCATTTTGTAGATACTTACAAAATGTGTTAAATTTTAATCAATCTTAAAAGTGTAGGTTATAATTATAAAATTGCCACAACATTATCTTTAAAATCGGTTCTCTGATAAACAATTTTAAAACTTCAATTTCATAGGTCTATTTTGCACTAGTGAGGAATCCCCTAGTTCTATGGAGATACTATTCTAAAGTTGGCAAACCAATGGATTAATGGTTTGGAGAAAATATTTAGGGCTATGGCTTGCCTTGAAGATAAGAACGTGACCTATGCTTTTTTTATGTTGAGTAGGGAAGTTGAGTATTGATGAAATGACACCCAACAAATGATGGAGGCTTAAAATGAGGGAGTTGGGAAAAAATCATAAAGGTGTTCCTTTAGAAGTAATTTCTTGATAGTGTTAGATATGCCAATGAGGCTAAATTCATTAGATTATATCAAAGGAATATGTTAATACAAAATTATGTTGTCAAGTTTGAACACTTGGCCAGATACTACTTTTAGGTCACATCTAAGGCTTGGAGATGTAGGAAGTTTAGTGAGGGGTTGAGGCATGATTTGAAAAAGATGGAAGTCCCCTTGGATATCAGCGAGTTTCATGTATTGGTGGAGAGAGTCAAAAATATTGAGAGAATGGACGGTGATAACAAATTTGTGAAGACTTTTGACGGGTTAGCTAGGTCTAGGAGAAGTGGTAGTCAAAGGGAAGCCTTATGATAAACCTCAGTTCACTACTAGAAAAGTATTGTTCCACGTCGTTAATTCTACATTGGTTTGAATAAAAACAATGTACAAACAAATTGCTATGACATTTTTGTAATTAAATGAAAAATGTAAACATATTTACATCGATTTTTAAAGGAAACAATGTAAATATAGAGTGTTCTACATTAGTTTACTAAGGGACTGATGTAGGATTGAAAAGCTTCTTCTATTAAGTTCTACATCAGTTTGAATAAAAAAAATGTGAAAACAAAATGCAATGCCATTTTTGTAATTAAATGTAAAACATAAACATACTTACATCTTTTATAAAGGGAAACGATGTAAATATAGAGTATTTTGTTATCAATTTATTGAGTGGCCAATGTAATATTGAAAAACTTCTATTACCCAAATCCTCTCTAGAAAAAGCACATGATCATTGTTCTCCTCACTTCTCCTAATCTCACATATCCAAACCCTTTCTGGAAGAATATTGTTGATCGATCATTCTCCTCGTGCTCAAGGCCTTTTCGACGAACAATGAAAGTCAATGAAAGGTAATTTTGATTTCTAAAGAGGTTATGGACGTGATTGTTCAAGAAACTCTTTAACTAAAGAGTAATGGAGAGAAAAAGGAATAGAAGAAAAAAACGAAGCGAGCCATAGTTTCATTTTTGCAATCGTTTCTTGATCCCTGAAAGAACTATAGTTGATCGCTAAGTACATGAATTCCTTCCATAAACGCCTTTGCAAAGATGGTTAGTTCCCTTTTTGTCTATCTTCCTTCCAATTTTTGAAAACCTAATTTCTATTGATTTGTGAAAATCACTATAGCTTTCACTAATTAGGGCTCCGATACGACAATTTGTACGATTCTTAATACGATATGAATGTGAAGGAGACACTTAATTGGTTTCCCAAGGAGCTCGTGGATACACATTTCTATGATCTAGATGTTAAGGAGGCGCTGAATCAGCTTCCCAAGAAGGTCATTGACGCACGCCAAACATATCTCAAATGCGCTATTGAACTTTCCACGAAGCACGAGTACCTCGCTGATAATCTTCAGATTTTTATTTTAAATGTTTTTCACATATTTTATTGTTGTTGTAATTTTGTTAGATGATCATTCTTTTGAACTTTCCACAATCATTTTTCTTTTGGTAATTGGTGATGTAATTACTCACTATCCTTGGTAAGCGAACTAAGCTTCGTTGTAGTAGTTTAGTATCATCCTCAAGGATTTGTGATATTAGTAATTTATATTCTAATGATTTATAAAAGAACATTGATATGATGAAAAGTTGGTTCAACATGAAGTAAATAGAGCAACAATATAAAATTTAGAAGAACAGTTATTTAGAACAACCAGATCCCTCAAAATTGAGTCCTAAGGTGATTAATCCTAAACATGATTCTTCTATGCTTTGAGATTAACACATTGCATTAAGAACAGTAACTTGAACAAAGGTGGCTAACCAACTCAAGCTTATTCCTAGAACAAGAGATGATTAAGTGTGTGATTCAGTTCAGGTTTTCGAAAACGTTTTCCAACAAAGTTCAAAAACCAAAATTCATAAAACGGATGATCAAATTGAAATAAGCATTAAGAGAAGAATCAAACACAACT
This sequence comes from Cajanus cajan, assembly GCF_000230855.2. Classification (NCBI taxonomy): domain Eukaryota; kingdom Viridiplantae; phylum Streptophyta; class Magnoliopsida; order Fabales; family Fabaceae; genus Cajanus; species Cajanus cajan. Next base: position 71,710,583 of record NC_138517.1, read on the forward strand.
AATGAAAGTGAAATGCATATATAATCAAGAAGAAGAAGAGTTAGTAGTTACACCGAAGCCAATCCGAAAAGATCTAGCCACTCATAGTGAGGGCCATTACAAAATCAAAAGGGAAGAAGAAATTAAGGCTTCACCGTTATAGTTGTAGAATCACAGCCATGGTTGTGAGTCTCTGAAACTTTTTCTTTCTCTCCAGTATCTCATGGCTAGAGCTATGAATCCACAGTCATGGTTGTAACTCTCTGGAACCTTTTCTTTCTCTCTAGTATCCCATGGCTCGATCTGTGAATCCATAGCCATGGCTGTGACTCTATGTTGGTTCCTAATTGCACTTCATATTTCCACGACTATAGTTGTAAACCACATTCATGGCTACAAAATGCCGATTTCCACAATTTTCTACAAAAAGAGAGAGATTTCATCAAATTTCTACTACTCTTCTAATCTTCTTAAGTTCACTTAAGTTCTCTATTTTTGAGGTTTAATATCATCAAACATGTTTACATTTTTATCCAAAAAGAGTTCTAAATGCTAAACAAAAACATGTATAGTAAGCACTCAATAGTAATGTTTGCATGAAAGATACTTTGTTCCTATTACATAAGGTTGTAGTGTGGTCCTCATGGTCAATCGGTAGGTTCATAAATATTATCTTTGCTCAATTACCAAATTTATCTTTTTCTAATTTTTATAGATTCAGAATTTTCTTAGAAATAATATTTGAATCACAAAAGACATTTTAAAAACATTATGCAAATGTGTTCATGGATCTATTCATTAAAAAATATTAAAAAAAAATTATCATAACATTGTACATATTATACTTAAGTAGCACTAAATTTTAATTTTCAAATGCTTATATGGCTATAAAGAATTCTGTAGTTTTGACTACTCTTATTGTTAATTTGTATTTTGCAAATGGTTAAGGGCAAGCCTTGGTGTAGTGGTAAGGTTCAAATATTGGAAACAACTTTTCTGGTTGTTGCATAAGGTTGCGTACTGGCTATGAAAATATTACATTTGTTAATTTTGTGAATAAGAGTTTACGCATCAATTATTTTCTTTTGGAAAAAACACTATTTTCTTATGAGTGTTATCACTTATTTTTCCTTTTTAAATTTCTTTTAATTTATTCATGATTTTAGTGAATCCCATCATACTTCTTTTGATAGGGTTTATACAGAGCCATTTATTATTACTTCTTTTGATATGGCAAGAATATGTGATTATTACCCATAAATTAACTGTTAGAAAGATAATTGGTAGTTATAGAACATTGCTAGATGCCCTAATTCCAACATTGTCAATTCTTCAAGAGGGATCAACAATACTTGTTCATTTTCCTTAACATTGTTATTTTTCTTTGGGCTTATAGAGATTAAATTCTGGTGATGATTTTCCATTGCCTTTCTTCTCTCATTTAAAGTTGCATTAGTTGGAGCTGAGTCAACCAAGAACATGCAAGCTCAAGTGACAATCTCATCGATGATTCTTTGTTCTTGTAGGTTGTTAGGTACTCATATGTTAGGCCATGTTAAAAGATGAGTAAGGAGCAGAAGAATGATATGGGATGTATACCGAATATGCCATTCAATTACTAGAAATTGACAAGTTTGAGATCCTTTCAACATTTTTAATTACCGAAGAGATCACATGAACATATCCTTAATTCCTTTGACATCTTCAATAACCAAAGGGATCACATGAGCAAAATCTCGACTAAACCCTTTGACACCTTCGATAACAGAAAGGATCATATGAGCAAACTCTTTAGCCCTCCCTTCAGCACCCTCGGTGACCAAGGGACCTGTGCAAGTAAGAGATAACATCAAATTGATGTCAACCAATAGGCCTTTCAAGTTATATGGCCTCATTCAACCACTAAAATCAAATGACCCTCTCAACCCTTTCAATGGCCAATAGTTGAATGAGATACGGAAACCTATAACTTAATGTCAAAGGCGATTAGGGTTTAATCACTAGTATAGAATCAATTAGCAACATATTACATAATTGATAATCTTAGTTTGCGACCTATTGGGTTATGAGTCCATTTTGGTCAATATAAATAGTTCATATCTCGAGGTAAAGTTACTGTTCATTATTCAAATTTAATATATCGAGAGAGTAACTTACATGAGTGTCGGAGTGTCTTTTACAAGTCCACCCCCTAAGCACAGATAGGCAACTAGATTGAAGAGCAAAGAGAAGTGAAGGCATCAATAAGAAAGAGAGAGTGCTACCTCAATGTAGGTAAACTTTTGCATCCATCGTGGGACCCGAATAGTGAGAAGGCCCAAAAATTGGTACTCTTCATACTAAGTGAATGGACAAATCATGGTATTAACTAGGAAGAACGTTGGTTCAACTCAACCCGACATGGACAAGAACAATGTCAAAGTAGAAGATCAGACTGACTTGTCGAAAATGTCATTTGACTATAGAGAGAAGAAATGGTTGCAATGGCCAAATGTGTTAGAAGGACGTCGAGGAACTCTTAGCCCTTCGACAAGAAAGTGTGGAACTACAAAACTAAAATAAGATGTGGTCTCCCTCTGGCCAACTAATTAGGAGGCATCTTCATACCATGCTCCCTCTCATGTATTGATGCACACCAAGTCGACTCACCACTCATTAGCTAATGATAACCCGGTGGGACCTTATCGACAGGCCTTCCCTTGGAGAATCATGGAGGCCCTTTTGTTAGATAAATGGAAGAATCTCCCCTTAGAGAAATACGATGGGTCATCTGACCTAGACAAGCATTTGGACGTGTACTTCACCCAAGTCACCTTGTCAACCCAAGACGATGTTGCACTGTGTCGTATTTTCCTAACATCTCTTAAAAGTCAGGCTTTAAGCTAGTTTACCAGGCTCCTAGCCAAATCTGTAGATTCCTTTAATGATCTATCCTTCATGTTCACCATTCAATTTGCAACCAGCAAATTATACCAAATAACTTCACTCGTTTTCGCCAACTTATGGCAAGAGAAAAATGAGTCTTTTTGGTCAATCATGGATCAATTTAACAAGATTGTCATGGAAATCAAGAAAGACTATGGACATGGATCGTCTTAACGCAACCCTAAAGGAAGGTCTATTTGTTGATAGTCTATGCAAGAAGTCCCCACAAGACATGACTGAGTTGAGATGAAAACCCAAGAAGTACATGTAGATGGAAGAACTTGTAGAAAGTTGCAGTTAGGCAAGGTTGAGAAGAAATCAAAAAAACCTCATCGAGGAAAAAGAAAGAATTTGTCATATGGAGCAAATCTTTTGAACTATCAGGAAAGCGACCACCTCGAGGTCCCTAATACGAACATTATACACCATTGAATGTGCACCGTGCAAAATTTTGGAATAAGCATTGGCCTTTTGGTCCTAACCATGTTGAAGTGCGTGAATACACTTCCCCAAATTGATACATCAAAAACTTGCCAATATCATCACAACAAGGGGTGCTCAATTAAAGAATGCATAACCTTGAATGATAAGATTGAGGACCTAATCAACCAGGAACACCTCAAGTGATTTGTGTAATACCAAGCTTTTCGGGGGAACAATTGTCAAGAGGAAGACATGAGAAGGATTGATTGATTAAAAAGGGTGCGATGAGAACATAACCATTCTCGAGAACAAAAGGAAAATAGGTGGGAGAAAGAATGCGACCTACCAAGGAAGGTCATTAACACTATAGTGGGAGAGTTTGTAGGGTGCAACGCCACCTCATGGGCTTAAAAAAGACATTCAAGAGCAGTGAGAGTTGTACATGCAATTGAAGTTAACTGACTACCCAAACTGTCGGACATAACATTTATAGATGAAGACTTTTAAGGAGTAGGCCTTCATCAAGACAACCTCATGGTGATTAGTGAAAAGATCGAAAACTACATGATGTTGGTTGATCAGCGTAGCTCGACTAATATCTTGTACTATAACAGGTTTAGAAAACTTGACATTCTAGAGTCCAATCTTTTGCCCTTTGATGAGCCTTTTGTAAGATTTTCAAGGGAACAAGTAGCCATTGGGGAATGTATAAACCTCCACACACATTTTGACAATTAAACAAAGTCACGAGTAGTGAAAATTTGATACATCGTTGTGCATGCCAACACTTTGTAATGTTTTATTAGGATGTCTATCAATCAATGCCTTAGGAGCAATCATCTCTACACCACATAGATATAGTGTTCCCATCTAGATCAGGAAAGGTGATCACAGTCCACGTCAATCAGAAGCCAAAATGCAAATGCTATGTTGCTAGCCTAAAAATATGACCTATAGAAAACCAACAACCAACCAAGTCTATCATAGGTAAAGGATATGTATTATTAATGGTAACTTTGTTAAGTTGGTGGCAGTGTACACACAACCTTGTGCTCTCATCCTTTTTTCTTTACTAACAACACAGGTGCTCCCCAGACTGATAATGAACTATTTTTCCTAAAGCTCTTCTATCTGTTTCTTAAGTTCAGTTAACTCCCTAGGGGACATCCTATACAATGCTATAGATATGCGTGTAGAACTAGGTATTAAGTCCATGGAAAGCTTAGTCTCTCTCTCAAATTTTATGTTAGACATCTCCTAGGGAAACCTTAAGAAACTCAATCACTAAAGGGATCTCACTAAGCTCATTGTCTTTCTCAAGTTTCAAACAAGCAAGGATCATGTATACCCTATCATTTTATTTTAAACAAGTTTTTACTAGCACTTTAAAACTTAACACTCTTACTTTCACTAAAAGATATGGATTTTTAAAAGTAGTTTAAAAGGACATAATTGAAAGATAATCAGCCCATTCTAAGAATGTTATCTAGTAGACCAAGAGTACTCAAACAAATAAGATCAACCAAAATTGCAACAAGAACTTGTAAGGGACATTATAAATAGACAATATGGATATAAGTAAGACTATGAGCTAGAATTGCAACAATCATATGATAAAATTTATAGAAGAAAAACACTTAAATTTTGACAAATGAATGGATATCAAGAAAGAATAAGTTGCATAAAAATCAAAGTGTACAACTAAAGGGTTCAACTCCACACGAAGGATTTCCAACAGTTTCTAGTTGATTAGCATAAAGTTCTATCCACCTCTACTTGCGTTTACGCTTGCAACACGAGTGATACCACCCACAACCATTACTCCTTAACATAAGCAAGAAGTATCAAAACACACAAGCAATCATACTACAACACACAACAAATCACAAATTTGAATGCACAAAAAAATGTAGTTAAGACGTTTAACGCACATATTTGGTCTAAATCAACCTAGCTCTGATATCACTAAATGTGACACTCTCTATCCCACATGCAATAACACATAAAAATATAAAAACTAAATAACATAAATATAATAAATAACTCAAGATCCTTACAATAGAGAGAATCACATTGTATCTTAAATAAGTAACATAATGAAACTAAAAGAATTACTAGGAAACTAAAAACTAATGTTTTCCAAATGAACCAACATAAACAAATTTAAACTAGTCCTAGTTATGTCCCGATGTCACATATCCTATCAGAGAAAAACCCAACCCTAAAGCCTAAGCTTCATCACCAACATCTTTAGTATCATGTTGATCATCACCTGCATAATCAACATAAAAGAAATAACAAAGACAAAAGGAGTGAAAAACATCTCACTCTAGCTCACAATGTAGGAATGCAAATTAGATAGCCAAACACAAACATGACATACAATATAACATACATAGATAAAATCATATCACGTTTGGTTCATTCATAGCTTAATAAACATTAACAATTAAAATTATAATACATATGCAATGGACATGGTCTACATGTTCATGCATATGGAACCAGTAAAAACATCACATTTGTGCATTGTCGCTAGCAATACATGTAAAGTAGCCAAGGAGTACATGTCAGGTCACACCCTCTATGCACTCTCACTAAGAGGACATACTACCAGGATCTAGTCATGATAGCTAAGTCGCGTAAGGTACATCCTATACAAATAAGGGCAAGACCAGGACTTCCCAAACCAAGCTATCCCCAAGGTTGGTTCCCAAGCTTTTACACAAAGGACTTTCTCCAACGGTGTATTCCATATTATACCCAAAAACATATTTTATGCAATTGATTCATGTCAAACAGACTCGATGCAATAACATACACCTGATCTCACTTCACATATCACATATTCCTCATATTACCTCATATATCCCATGTACATTCACAAATACATCTTAGTAAAAATGTAGTATCAAGATCACAAAGGTAAAATATTCAACTAACAGTCATTGAGCAATATTACTTCATTGAACGAGCTAAGCTCTCTAAAGCCTCTCACTAAGAAACTAACATCTAGTTGAACCACCAACATCTAGCTGAGTGAGTTGAACCCTCTAGCGCTTCTCACTAAGCGACCAACATCTAGCTAAGTGAGTTGAGCTCTTTAGGGCTTCTCGTTGAACGAGAACACAACCTTTCTCCTCGGAAATCATGTATCCTCAATGATTATAAGCTACCCACATTTAGTTACACGTATAAACACATATATAATTGGTAAAAATGCTCTATAACATACAATTAATATTTCAAATCACTCAATTTACACATCAATTAATATATTCACCAACTATCACAAGTTCCCTTAGGGTTTCCCATAGGAACCTTGGATCATACAATTACAATCCAAAACAATAATTGATCATACATTCAAAGAATTCATGTCATTAGGAATGTGCAAGAAGAATAGGAGACAAAACAAACGCATTTGGAGAAAATGTTTCATACATAACACTACTACAAAAGGCACATTTTACATCGGTTTTTTTAGACATTTTACATCGGTTTTGAAAACGATGTAGATTCAAACGATGTAAAAAGTGCAAGACATTTTACATCGGTTTTCAAAACCAATGTAAAAAGTATCATTTCTACATCGGTTATTGACATAACTGATGTAAAATATGCCATATTTTACATCGGTTCTGGCTGAAACCAATGTAAAATATATCGGTTCCACCTAGAACCGATGTAAAATATGGCATATTTTACATTTGTTATTAATAGAACTGATGTAAAATATGTCATATTTTATAAAATTTCATGTTGCATTATTCTCCCAACAGCAGCCATGTCGACAGAATGCTAAGTAAGTTTCACATGAAGTGTCACATTTTCTTCATTTTATCATAGAAGAAATTAGCTGCAAATAATTATTAGCTAAGTGTGTGACATTTTCCTCATTTTATAGAAGAAATTACCCTGCAAATAATTACTGACAATGCAGAGAGAAGTTCACTTCTCTACTACATTGAATAAGCACTAATCACACATGGCTAATAGAAAGGCTTGACAATAAGCCTGGTTCACAACACAAATTTTAAATGAATACAAATTTAAGGAACTGATAATTGAACATGTTCTGCAAAACCAAACACACCATAAACCTGCATAGTTATTAATAAATTGAAGATTTGAAGGGAAAATAATATGCATAATCCTATCTATACATGTTTGTCAACAATGATAATCATGTGTTCAAAAAGCAAAATGTGCATGCCAGTGGGAGACTTACCAATGAGTGCAAGGAGTTCAAGTGTTCACATTGACATTTGTTCGAAGACTTGTGTGAGTCATACGAGTATGAGTCCAAAATTTAATTCAATATTTTGACCATGACTTTAGATTCACAAATAAGAATAAATAATCAAATTTGATTTGATTATTGAGAAGTCATTTTCAATTGTAGACTTAACTCTGTTCTGTTGTTTTGAATAAATATAAATACTTGTTAACAAAGCATTTATTCAATTTAATTTTGATATAATTGAATTACATGTCAAATTGACAACAGTAATTGACAAAAATTGGTAAGATAAACTGTTTGATGTAATCGAAAGTGAAACTTAAAAATGCAATTGAAATTAAATGATAAAATGAAAATAAATCATATACTCGTAAATGTAAATGAACTTTGAAAAGTAAATGTAAAAATCTAAAGAAAAGCAATCAAATTTCAGGCAATTACAATGATAAAACCGTAAATTTTTGTAAGGAAATTAAAAGCAATCCAAATTAAAAGAAAGTTTAAGAAGAATAAAGAGAAGAATGAAAATTAAAATGAAATACTTGGAATTTGGAATGTAAATTCAACATAGCTATACATGTATACATATATGTTCCGTGTCTACTTTATACAAGTGGGCAAGATTTATGATTGTACCGTTCCAAGAGAATAAACAACTAACAAAGCACATCATTCCACCAAGCTCAAAGCACAAAAAGAATAAAAATAAAAAGATGCGGATAAAAATGTCATGAAACAAGCCCAGAGATAAAAAAAAAAAAGGCAATCACAATCATTAATTATTAACGTGCAAGAGACAGATCAGTAAAACAATTGAAATTTAAACTTGTGAAACATATAGACAGACACCTTCATCCGTATTATTGTTATCTGAACTCAATGAACACTCACAAGAAATGGTTTCTGGCAAACTCCACACTCAATGGTCTCTAAACCCGAGCTAGGCACCTGAACCTACAATAAACCCAAAACGAAGTGCCAAGTCCAACATGTCTGCAAATATTATTTGTCAAATAGCATCTTAAAAAAAAATAAATTACCCCACAGTTATAAAGTCCAACAGATCAGTAAAATTGTCTTACCTTGTCCATGTTTGGGACAAGCTCTTGTAATTTTCTCATTCTTTCACTGATCTATGTTCTTCTCATCTGAAAAAGGACATCACATCTTAGAATCATCTTTTGCAAATTACTTCATTAATTCAACATGCTCTAGATAATATCTTCTTTATTGTTTTGGCATGGTAAGTGACTCATAATTGCTACATTCCATCAATAAAAAACAATGAGTTAAAGTCTGATATATTGTAACTCACTGTCAATCAATTAAAAATTATCTTATATATATGTTTTAAAATAATTTTTATAAAAGTCAATAGTCTTATGAGGCAATTCATGATTGGAAAACATGACAAAACACCTTCCAACTGTTGGTGCATTCTAATTAAATCAAATTATATAGAAAAAATGATCCTACCCTTTCAGCAATACTTCGTGGATGAGTAGAACAACCTCTCTTTGCTCTGATTTTACATGGAACAGAATTAGGGAACTGAAGCAACTTCTCCATAGTAATCATCTCTGCTGAAGTTTTTGGCAAACTCAAGTGATGTGATAACATACTAACTTGGTTTCCTAGCTCTCCATTCTGAGTACAATTTATTTGTGTTAAGAAATTGAAATGAAAGTGGAAAAGAAAAATAAGAAAAGTGAAGAACTAAGCATCCTATATATACCTGAACATCAGAAAATAACTTTTCATTGCCACTTCTCCCTCTTTTCAAGCCACTGGGATTTTCTGAGAGTTGTGGAGTGTCATTCCAAGAACCATAGGGGAATCCAGGGCCATAATGTTGAGTATCACTACCTCCATGCCTCCTATCATCATCAGGGCTTGTTGCATCAATGTCTTCACTCTCTATTTCTGAGATCTGTGACAAAATTCTAAGGGAAGTGGCATTTCTTGGTGAAAAGCTAATCTGATTCTTCAATCTGTTAATGCATGGACTAAGTTCACCATTACTGCCATTCACCCCACCATAGTTACCAACACCTTTCATGGTGGAAAACCCTGCCATTTACACAAATTCATGACTTCTGAGTAACTAACTAATCAGAATGAATAAATTCATCTTAATAATATTGTACCCCTCTAAAGGAAAATTGTCTTCACAAAATAAGATGCAGGGTCAGATAATATATCATGTTCTTCCATAACAATATATGATCTAGGCCCTCAAATTGAAATTACTAGAACTGTAAGCATAAAACATAAGCTTAAATTTCCAATCTTGTGCTTCTAATTACACCAAGTGACAAAGTTAAAGCACATAAGACCTGAGCTGAATACAATAAATGCCAACTTTCCAAGCATAGGTAACTTTCACTTTGGGAAGAGTTTGAATACAAGGAATAGCATCTCCCTCCCAGAATCACTACTTTCTATTTAATTGACCGCAATATCTACCCTTGAAAGTTGCAATTGTAACTCAGTTCAGCATAGCCAGTAGCTAATAATAATTTCATTTTTCCACTTAAATATTGCATATATTTAGATTAAATTGTGTTATATACATAATTAGAAATAGATTCCACTTCCAGAAACAAGAATATCAAAGTTAAAATTTCCAAAAGAGCGGCCAAACAAAAATATAATCATATAAATGTCTCAACAAAATCACTATCTTTTATTCACATACACTAGGTATTTCTGGGCCTGTAAATTCTGATTGCTAACATAGCCAATAGCTAACACTCACTGAAATCAGATTAAAAATTCTCCAAGTAAATGAACGTACTTGGAGCGCGGTGTCAGTCTCGGGTCCGGTGATGGACCGAGAAGAGGAGGTTAGGGTTACGTAGGGTGAGGTTCGTGCCGGGGCTTAACTTCTCGCCTCTCTTGAGGATCTTGACTTGGCCCATGACGAGGTTTGCGTCGAGGCCCTTCACCACCATGCCGGAGCGATCGCCGTCGTAGACCTTCCGCCGGCGAGTGTGAGAAGGATTGGGGCTAGGGTTAGGGTTTCTTTGTGATCTAATGGAAGATGAATAGAGGGGCATTGCGTCGTGGCCTTGAAGACAATCGTGGGAGCGAAGAAGAGAGGTTCCCATTGCGTCGTGGTGAGGTCTCCGTCGTTGCTTGCGGCGGCTGGGTTTATGTTGCTCATGAGTGAATGGGTAGTGCCTTCGTAGGGTAATATTAGGGTGTCATTTCTACATCGGTCATAAGCAAAACCGATGTAGAATTTCATATATTTACATCGTTTCTCCTCTCAACCGATGTAAATATGTTTGTATTTCTATTTATTTACAAGTTTGCCACTGCGTTTATGATTTACATCGGTTCTGCTTACATCGGTTCCGCTAGAACCGATGTAAATACGGCGATGGTAAATAGTGTTTTTGTAGTAGTGTAAGCATACAACACACACAAAATTAGAGCATACAAAATAGATGCATTTGGAGAAAATCCTTCGGACATAACACAACACTACTTTAGGGAAAGGATCTAAAATGCTCCTATGAAGCCAAAAGTAGAAGAAGGAAAAAAAAAAGGGTCTTTTTTTTTAATTTAGAGCTTATCTATCTAAAAACTTCTCTCTAAACTTTTTGAGAAATGAACTTATGAAGTTCAAGTTCTCAAAAAATTTTATATACCTTTCCCCATTCTTAGTCAATTTCAACCTTAACAAAAAACAACTCTAAATATATAAATTTTGTTAATTTTCACAATGAAAAATTAATTTACTATTATAGAAAAATTTAATCCTAAATTAAATAATATAAATAAATTATAAAATAACTATGTACATAAAAATTGTTAATTTATTTTATAATGTACATGTAATTAAATATATAAATTGTAACTATGGTAATGGTACAAAATATATATCCACAATCAAGAACAATGACTAATCTTTGTTTTGAGAATTATATGTGCATATAAGGTGGGTATTTTCCTTCTTACATAACTGCTCCATAACCAAATTCATGACTCAAATCCTACGATTTCCTTCAACCCCAAAACATTTTAATATGACATAATTAGTAATAAAAACAATCGTTGACTTTACAGTATAAAACCCAAATTATATTTTAGAATACAAAAATATAAATAAGATCACAAATAAGTACAAATTGTCTTCCTTTACAAGTTTTCAAAAGAAATAAAAAGCTAAACATGAAACTCAAGATCTAAAACAAGGTTATCAAGATAAAAGATAGATAAAAGAAAACATAAATTAATCCACTAACTCTAATGTCACACTAATCAGCACAATCTCATCAAAATATAAAATTCAAAGCCTAAGATTCGTCACCCAGTCCGTTGACTTGAAACTATCTACCTAATTTATACTTGAAAGTCGTGTTTAGTCCAACAAAAAAGAAAAGAACAACATATAAAGAAAAATGAGAATACATCTCAAACATGTCATTATTAAGAAGTCTATCGATAAAAAATAATCTCGTCTTCAAAAAAATCATTTTTACATTTAATGAATTTTAGTATTTAAGAAGTAACGTGTTTTTCTAACTACAATAAATCCAATTTTTTTGCATGAAATTTTTTATTAAAGTTCCTTAATATTGAAAACTATAATATTAAGAAATAATTTTATGATATGTTTCGTGATATCATAAGTGATTAGTCTCTTATTATATAGTGGAGTCTACTCATCCCACTGGCCACACCCAACACTCTGATATTATAACATCAATGATTAATAACAAACAAACTGTGATTCAATATTCATAGTTCTTTATTTACAATCAAGAATATTAAAGTAATAGGTCAGACATCTGACAAAGGGAGTATAAAATGTCACCGCTACTTATCTAATTAGAGGTACGATGAAGCACTCCGCGCAAAATAACTGGAAGAAGAAAACAATGTAAACAAAGCATCAATAACAAAAGCTAATTAAGGAAGTAAATTAAAAAAAAAATTAACTTAATTTTACCATAAAATATTTTCTTTTAAATGACTATTGTGAAGAGGTCAATAAGTAACTATAGGTTTTGTCCTAATCGTTAATCTCAGTGGTTCTTAACTCTTATTTTAATGATCAAAATTCTAAAAGTAATAATTGATATAGATTTTCACACTCCTCTATCTTCTTTTCCTTCACTCCATGTCCACCAAATATTTTACTTTTAATCAGTCTAGCACCCAAGTGGAGCATGTCCAAAGGAAATGAGTTGGTTTTCTACTAAAATAAATTTCACTATAGCTAATGAAAGTTATTTATCTCTTAATATGGACAAATAATCCACTTCTATATGAACAGTACTTTAAAGTGTAGTTTTTTTATTCCATCTCCTTAACTTTTATTATTGTCATTAGCCAATTTTGAACTCCTACAATTTGTTAAGAACCTTATTTGACGTGATGAAGACTTTGAGGGAAGTTCCAAACCCAATATATTTCATTCTATAAAGTCCTAAAATCAGTAATAGGATATTTTATTAGTGATATGATATTCAAAATTAGTTGTACATTGATAACATTGGCAGTCTAAAGAAAAGAAAATGCCCCATGAATTCAAAGTTGCTCAACACTCACCATTATAGATTAACTTTCATTAAAACAAAATTAAGTGTACACATTTTCATCTTTTAGAGAAAGAACATGTAATTTTCAAACTACAGAGGAGGGTACGTAATATAATTTAAGTGTCCCAAGAACTTTAATTTACCAAGATAAAGTATGCAATTCTATCATCTTTCCTTTTTATCTTGCTTCTCAATAAGACGGGGAATCTCTCTCTTGGTCCCATTTTGTTTAACATTTTAGTAAAAATAAATTGAACCATTTTGATTGTTATTTAAAAATATTAATAGTGTATTAAATAGTTTTTCGATTATATTCTTAAATGATATATTATATAAATTTAAAATAATAACTACATTCTTAATTTTTGTACCAAAAACTTTAGATGAAGGTAGTAACATGACATACTGAGGAGAAATAGGCCACACAAATGTGTGGCTAAAGTACCAAAAAGAAAATTGACTACAGAAGTGACATTTATCGTTAATTTTAATATATATATATATATTGGGATTAATTTACTTCAAGAATAAGTTTACATACATTTATTTCATTCAATATCTCATATTTTACGTCAAATTTCAAGAATCCAACTATTAAATTTAAAGTTTTTAATACATAGATCAAGTCTCCAATTTTTTTTTTTAAATGAAAATGATTTAGTACTTCAATTCATTAATTTAAATTAACAGATAATCATAAAATCATTTTATACGTTGATTTGAGTTAATGAAAGGAATTATCATATGGTTTTTAAATTTTTTAAAAATTTGCAAACTTGATTTATGCATTAAGAACTTTAAATTCAACAGTTGAATTATTAAAATTTGATGTAGAACATAAGCTATTAAACAAAGTAAGTCTAAATAAACTTACTTTTAGAGTAAACGAATCTCTCATCATATATATGTATATGTATATAGATTCTCAATAGAAAGCCAAAGTAATGAGATGATTATTCACTTTCAAGAATTATCATATAAAGTTCTTTATCAAGCTAAATATATTAGATTTGAAAATTCATTCCTATATAAGGATAAACAACTTATAAGGTTATTAATTATTACCTTCCAAATAAACATATAAAAGGATTGTGTTTCTGCTTTGTTTTTGACATCCACGGACTTGGCATGATACCAAAGGATTGATGCCATAAAAGCATGTCCCAAACCCTAACACATTGAAAATGAGAACAAATTTTAAATTTTATTGAAATAACCAAAACATGTCACATTCACTATCCATCTATGTAACAATGTAATATAATTTGAAAATTTATGGATTTGCTCAAGCTTTCTCATATAATGCCACCTTCAAACAACAAATTTGACACCAATTATCATGACCATATTGATATAAAGGCAAGATACTATATGCAACAAAGGTTGACAATTTTCTTATTATATTACACTACATATTGTGTGTGAGTACTCTTTTAGACTTTAAATGACAATTGCATAAAAGTAGACAATTTCTAAATTTTGATAATTGACCTATATAATTGAACTTAATATTTCATAAACTTAATCTAAATCACATTTAAGTCCTTTAAACATGACACTTATAGAAATTGGTAAGATACTACAAAGAATATTCCAACACCATAATATGGATAATCTATAAAAGTAATTAAAACACCACCAGGATAAGTTTGCTCCAGAGGCAAAAGGATGTCGTTGCCATAAATAAAATGGCAGCTCCATAAGTCATTTCAAGTAGTGAAACACAAATCCAGAATACCTGAAAAATAAACATATTTAGGGGAAACCTAGATATAGGAGGTCACAACTAAATCCTAAAAGATGCTATATATATGAGAAGAACACACCTGTTTTTGACCCAAAAGTACTGCTAAAGATCGAATGCCAAACTTTTCATCTCCTTCAACGTCAGGTATATCCTTGATGAAAGTCCCCAAAAGGTATATTTTACTTTCACAATATGGACACATGCTTATTTTTAGAAAACATAAGATTTTATTCTTTTTACCTTGAAAAGTGCTACAACTACTGATGAGATGCTCAGGAATACTATAGTAAAGATCAATGATGTTGGATACGTAGTTGGCCTCTTGAATATATAGGTCTGCACATTTAATTTTACATATATATATATATATATATATATTAGAAAGAAAAAAAAAGGAACATTTGACTTAGTAGTCAAGGTAGCTCTATTATATAGAATACTAAGATATATCTTCTAGGAAATAAGTTATGTAAACTAATACTTCCTTTCGTTTTGAATATGAGCAAAGAAAAAACTAAATTAATTCACACTAACTAATTAAGAATATTAGTTATCATCATTTAATTTCAATAATATCAATTAAAAAAATAGCCTATTTTCTAAAATCCTTTGGAACTTGGTATTAAGAATAAAAAAATAATTGGAAATACAATATCAAATAAATGAAAAGATATTTTGGAGATGGTAACATTAAATAGAGTGAAATTAGTTGAGATTTTTTTTTTATTTGAGATCAACAAACGTTTTCTGTTTATATTCGAAATTGAGGAGTACTCTTTAGCCAAAAGCCTAAAAATCCATGAATAAACTTGGATGAAAGATTTGTTGTTGCAATTATGTATTCCAACTATAATTTATGGATAATATCACCTGCATGTGAATAAATAATCCAAGGGGAGATATTATTCCTCGATCAATTACAAAGTTCATGGCTGTAAGTATTGAAGATCTCTTCCATCTTAATAGAGGCAACTGAGAAATTTCATAAACACAAATAAATGTAATCATTATCAAATAACATTTCAAAACTAAGAAATCCAAAAAGTTAAAATTCAAGTCAAATATTTGAAAAAGAAAACTAGTGTCACGTAGTTTGAATTCTCTAACCCTTCCTCTAACATACACAATTTGATAATGCCCAACGTAACTCTTTTGATATTGAAATGAACAAATTGTATAATGAATCCTAATAATCATGCCTTAAATTATATTAAGGGGAAAAGGTTTAAATGCCATCAAAATGAACTTACATTCATTGAATAAGCAGTTCCAAAAATAAGATGAGAGGTAATAATCCAAATTAATGGTGGTGAGCCTGCAATCCATCCAAGCACATAACTCTGATAAGGAGAATAAAATCATAAACCTTATTAAACCTTGTTAATGAAGCTTATCTTGAACAATATGTAACTTGAAAAAGTACATAAAAACTAAAATTATTACTATCATACTTTGTCATTAATTATTATATTCACCACTCAAACCATGTTGTGCTAGTTTAATTTCTAGGACATTGAAATAAGAAAATTATTATTTTGATGGAATGTTTTTGGGACAAGATTCCCTGTAAAGATATTAGATGATTTGATAGTCATTACATTAGTCAACTATAAAAAATGGGATATCTTTTCTAAAAATAAGGAAGATGATTAAATGAAATTGCTTTGAATTCTCAGTTTGTAGCGATCTCTAGCTAGGGAAACTCTTGTAATATCACCAAAGCCTAAACATAGAGAAAGAAACAATATTTTTTATGAAAAATTTTAAATTCACATACAATTTCAGATATTAAAAAGAATTTAAAAGGAATAAATGTAAATAATTATTCGTATTTGCATGTCTAAATTTATACCAAGTGATTGGGCAACAATAGAATAACGAATTGATTTCTTAAAATTAGTATAAAATAATTTATGTTAATAACAATGAAAATCAAGAATGAAACATGAATTACATCAAAGTTTCTAGAAAGGACAAATATAAATGTAATACCAAAATCAAACTTGATGCACCAATAATGGAAACAGTTCGACGAGCAAACTCCCCTGATGCCAGTGGAAGATGCGGCTTGTTTATCTGCAATTAGTACATGTGGCACAAATAAATATATTATTTCCTCAACAAATAGATTAGTACACAATTAAAGAAAAAAGTTACTTGTTTTTTTATTATATATATTACATGGCAGAATTTTTTGGGTATGCTTGATATACTAAGTAATAAGATTTATCAGTAATTTTATGTCAATTTTATATTTTAATTTTCTCAACAAGTTCATGAGTTGAAAGATATTAAATATTGTATTAAATGTCTCAACAACCAACAACCAGTTTACCTCTACAAAGAATACATGCGAAGGATGCTCAACTCAACTCAAAACATCCATTTCTTTTTAGTAATTACTATAAATAGCTTAAAAGACTTAGTTAAGATATACTTTATTTCTTTTGCAAAACATTCTTATTTAAGACTTATTTAATGTAGTATTTTAAATTAACGGATAATCATAAAAATATTTTATACATTGATTTAAATTAATGAAATGGTGTACCAAATAATTTTCAAATATATTAAAATTTTGTTGATTAAATATATGCATTAAATTTTTTTAATTTAATAGTTTGATTATTAAAATTTTATATAAAATATGAGTTATTGAGTAAAATAATTTTAGTTAGATTTACTCTTAGAGTAAGTGGATCTCTCCTCTATATATATAAGTTATCAATTTATCATTCTTATAACTTATAACATCCCAATTAGGTTAGCACCCGAAAAATTACATGTCCAACAAAGTATTATTGATAAAAATAGAATAAAACAAATAACAAAAACATGAGAAGGACAAAATCGAAGGCCATGAAAAAGAAAACTCTGAGAATCTATAGTTAGGAACACCAAACCTATTCTGAAGGACTGGGGCACGCCAACCATGGAATTGAAAGCACAAACCATTAATAGAGAATCACTTTCTAATAACCAAATCCTGGTCCAACCCTTTTGGGCAATGATCTCTATTGTAGTAATATCAACCAACAATTTCAAATTGAGAGAGTGCAAATTAGCAAGAGGTAAGGTAAAGCTTCCAATTAACAAACCTAGGTTTTTTATAAAGATACTTGCACAAACGAAGCCAAACTAGGAAAGCCCCTAGCAACTCCATCGGTATTTCATTTGATCAACCCAAAAAATTACTTCTTAAGGAGCCCAAGATGGGTGACAAAGAACATGAAAAACTTGGAGAATATCAAAATCATTCATGGAATTGAACATTGTGTTGTTTATATTATGGTGGACAGAGAGAATGGTCAAAGAGTCATTTATATCTAGCTTTATTTTGACTTTTCCAAATGAACCATAGTAGATTAACTGTCAAAGAGGCAATGACATCCTGAACCTGCTTGCTTTGACAGAAATACAAGCCTGGACCAACAAAGGGAAATATATAAAATTTAATTGGCACTTTAACAAGTCTTCAAGCCAAGTCCAAAGTGTCCTCGCAAAAGAGCACTTTATAAATAGATGAGTGAAAGTCTCCCAAGCCATCCCACACTGGGAACAAACTCAGACAAAAATGCAATCATTAATTGTTCATTAAGTTATCATCAAAAGGAAATTTTCCATAGAAAAGCCACCAAACCAAGAAAGAGCGAGGCAGAGGAATGCAAGAAGGCCATATAGGTTATGCTAAGCCACAATATTGGATCTCGGCCTAAACATCCCTAAAAGATAGATTACTTAAAACATATGGATGCCAAACTGCACCATCCTCTTTCTAATAAAAAAGCAATAACAATATCTTGGATTAAACGAGCAACATTTGGAAAATCCTAAGAAAAGATTGAGGGAAGAGATCAGGCATCAATAACTATAGAATCCAAAACACTTGCATGAAGCTTAGAATGAAAACGAACAGGAAAGCCAATAAGGTAAATAATGGGCTAAGAGAACCATTTTTCAATCCAAAAATTAATAGAATAACCATCCCCAAGCTACAACATAGAATTGTAATCAACATGTGATAGAGAAGAACAACTTTTGTAAGACAAATAGAGGAAAGAATGTAGGAAATTATAGGTTGTCCATTGCGAAAGCATCTATGACGGAACATGGAAACACAATCACCATCAAAAGTAGTGAAATCCCAAGTTAATTTAAGCATACATGCTTCATTAATAGAATGAAAATCTTTAATGCAAATACCACCCTGAAAGATGGGCAAACAAATCTTCTTCCAACCCATAGTAACAAGCTTCTGATCATCATGTCCATATAAAATTACGCACCCATTTGGTTACTCGTTTCAACAAAGAGATAGACCACCAATAAACATGAAAAAAGCTTAATAGCATCCCCTGAATAGTAGATTTAACTTTTCACTTGGTCAATTTAATCTTGATTTTATCCACGGTAGAAAGTGTGAACACTTGGGACGACCCTAAAGCAAAGGAACCCCAAGATATGTAAAGGGAAAGCTCCATGAAGAGAACCCCGAATAGATTTTAATAGCAGTGGCTCAAGTTAAAGATAAATGACCAGAATAAAAATGACATTTTGGAGAGACTAAAACATTTCCCAAAAGCCTCACCATATTCTTGAAAAAGAGACATCAAAGAAAGAAGAAAATGCTTGGTTTTACTACAAAAAAACATAATGTCATCAGCAAAAAGTACATGGTTAGAACCCAAGGAACCTCTCAGACCCTGAAATAATTGAAGTTATCCCTCAACACATCCTCAGCTAAGCAAAACAAAAATGGAGAGAGTGAATCTCCTTGATGAACAACCCTCTTACAAGAAGAAAATCCTATAGTTTCAAAGTCCTTCTGAATATCAAATTTAATAACAAGATTCTTCCAAAAGAATGACAAGGTTATATGTTGATGGCTTTAGAAGCTACACAAACACAATTCTTAATGCTACACTACTTAATGAAACCCCTATGTAGAGGCAAAATAATATTGGGAGCCACAAGGGCATATCTATCTACTATACTTTGGTAATAATCTTAAATTGGAAATTAGTTGAGGCAATTGGCTAAAATTCTCAATGGTATCCACTTCTGAGACTTTTGGTGCAAGAGTAATCAAATTAGAGTTTGTATTTGGTACAAGAGTAATCAAATTAGAGTTTGTATTTGGAAGAATCCAGTTCTCCATAAAAAAACAAATGGACAAACAAGAAAACATCATTTTCAACAACATCCCAATATCTCTAGAAGAAAAAGCCTCCAAATCCATCGGGGCCAACAACCCTATCTACATTCCTACTGGAAACAACCAACTGAACCTCTTCCTTATTAGAAACATTAGACAACATGACAATATCTTCTAGAGAACTAAGGAAGGAACAACCATGTCCACCAAACAATATAATAATATATGCGACACCTCTAAAAGATTATAAATTCATAAGATAAATGTTATTTATCTACTTTATAATTTACTTTAGGATTAAAAATAGAGTTAATCACCTATACATTGCCAGTGTAAAGTTTTTTTACACTGGCAACCAATTATATATTTTAATTGTGTCATGTTACTGTTAAAAGTAAATGTGTTTATAGTGACATGACACAATTAAAAGATATAATTGGTTGTCAGTGTAAAAAAAATTTTATACTGGTAATGTATAAGTAATTAACTCTTAAAAATAATGACTTCAGATTTTAGAAAGATGAAAGTCAAAAGACATTATAGGAATCAAAATCTAAATTTGTTCATTTTTTAAGGACCAAAAACAACATTCAAAATTTTAGAGGTTGAAAAACAAAGAATTTATTTTATAGAAACTAAAATCAAAACATGTTTATCTTACATTAACTAAAAATATATTTAAATTTCTTATATATTACTAGTGGGGTCAAGGTACTTTGTACCTCTATATTTTTTATAAAAAAATTTTTAAGAATTATTAATGTTTATTGAATCAATTAGTGTTATATTTAGCCTTCAAACCTTGAGATTTCAAGTTCAAGTCTCGAATTTGTAAGAATAGTTAATTTTTAATATTATTTTTTATTATTTAAAATTTTAAGAATAAAATAATTCAAAAATTGTGTAAAAAAAATAGGAAATATTTTTTATATATAGGTATAAATTTATGTTATAATATAGTTATTAACTTAAAAATTAATTCATTTAAAATATAAGTATATTAAATTTATAAAAAAAAATGTGATTGGTTCCTCGTAGGTTTACCCAACCCCCCAAAAACCAAGTGAAAATAGAGATGAATTTTAAAAATATAAATTTGTCAGTATAAAATTCGAACTCATACCCACTCCACCTTATATGTAAAGGGAGATCAAAATCAGTTCGCTTTTTTCCATCCTTATATCAAATTTGTTGTGATTCAGAAGTTACCACACACATACACATGTTTCCATATTAGTAAGATATTGCCTGCTTTGCACCCAACCCTCCGATTTTGCTTTTAAATATCACCTAAAATTCCTCTCTACCAATGAAGACAATCGTGTGTATATAAACTCATATCCCTATGTCCATCCTATTGTTTGAATGATGTGAGACTTTGCTTGCATCCCAACAATTCTCCCTTCAAACAAAGGACCACGGTTTAACTCCTACAACGAAAACTATTGATTCACGAGTATTATCAGATGGTTCCATAGAGCTCATTCATGCTCTAAGTGCCTGCACTGTCGCTCCATCATGACCTCATGATAGCGAGACACACCTCCTAAGCCTCTATGTTACCAGAAATACTTTCTTCCACATGGACACACCGTTAATAAGACTTTCAACACAAGGAATTCCAAACTTGAATCCACCATCCAACCATTATACTTGATCAGACCATAGACTCTGATACCACTTGTTGTGGTCCGAGGATTACCACACATATACACATGTCTCCACATTGCTAAGATATATATTATCCGCTTTGGCCTCAGCCCTCACGGTTTTGCTTTTGGATACCCAAAATGTCTCTCTACCAATGGAGACAATCGTATGTATATAAACTATTATCCTCATATTCATCCTATTATTTAAATGATGTAGGATTTTACTTCCATCCCAACTTCTTCAAAAAATTCATGCAACAAGGCCACATATTAGGAACTTTATCTCCCCTTTCATTTGTTGCAAACAATTTGAATCCCAAAGACCTTCTAAAACGAGGTGAGATAACATTCTGATTCACCCAATGCTCTCCAATAAACAAGAGGTTAGGTTTGAGTTTGGCATAAATATGCATAAGAAAAATGAGTTGGCTCTCATCAAACGCAAAACTGCCTTTTTCTGCCCGAGCACGGGTTTAGGGTTGATGAACTGCTATCGTCGCTGCATTTTTAGTTAGCCTAAGCATCTTTTCTTGATACTTAGATAGAACAAAAGTGAATTTTGGTTACTCATCCTTATTCTGTGCCTGTTCTCACAGTAGATGCAAGTGAAGTGTCATTCATATCGACTCCAACACCCACTAAAGTAACTCTACAAATTTTATCCTCATATACTCGATGAAGGCCAAGAAATTTGTTGGGCAGCGTTAGCTTCAACAAGAAAGAACCAGGGGATGATCGTGATCACCAAGGAAAATCCATTTAAATTACTCATAGCTACCTATTTAACTATCTAAATCGAATCTATATATTACGGATTTTATCTGTACACGAACATTTTTTTTTTCCACCCAAGGTTCGTCTGGTGACCAAGTTGGGATTTAATTAACATAAAGTTAGATAAAATATTCAAATGAAATTACACAGTATTCAAAAATGAAACCAAAAATATTTTGAAATTTACATTTTCAAAATAAATCATATCAATATAAAAAAAATTACTTGTCTCAATAACTCTTTTAATATATTAAACTTTAATGACCCAATGGTTAATTTTTTATATATTATTTCAAAAACTAAACACACAAATTAGATAAATTGAAGATTTGTAGTTAGGTAATGCTATAATTGACTCATATTTATATTTTAAAAATATTAAACAATAAATAAAATTTATTTATTATTTCAGGTTTAAAAATATTAAGCAATAAATAAAATTTATAAAAGAAATTACAGGTTTCAAAATATTAAGCAAAAGTGAGTAGTATAAGCTCAATTTTGAATGTGAACTAATTTCAATATAAAAATACACCAAGTTTAATCTTCAAAACTCAAAATTGGTCTGAGTTAAGTATACCTATATACAAAAGTCCAAAAGAGGAAAAAAAAATCATGAACTATAAGCATGTTATTCATTTCTAGTAAGTTTAATACCTTGTCTATTTCAAAGTCAGACAACTGATTCACGCTTACTTTGTATACGTGCATGGGATAGAAAACTGCCAAGGCCTGAAATAGAATTAATGATTCACAAATATTAATTAATGATGTTAGGTAGAGGCAAATGGCTTATGCTGGACATTTTCAAATAACCAACAAATTTGAGTCCCCACCTTCAACAAACCAATAAAAAATATTGGAGAAATATCTGATAATTTCTCGACTGCAAGGAGAGATACAGAAGTTATGTTCAGTACCTGTACACACGAAAAATAATTAAGTAAATCATTCTAAAAGATTCAGAATGTAACAGTTTTTTTTTTCCCCCTAAAATCGGAATAAGTAAATAGTTCTAATTTTTTCCCCTAAAATTAGGTATAGGTTCATACAAAAGAATTAGATTAATATTATATAAAAGATTAATGCAAGAAACAAGGTTTGACTTAACTGTAAAAATCGTTGCGTACGGCCTACTAAATTTGTAAAAAGCATACAAGAAATCTTTGGTAGAGCCCCAAAAGCTTTTTGGATTGGCAATTTGAGGTTCAGATTCAAATGATTCTCCTGCATTCACAACAAAACTTCTAGCACATTCTTGACTTGAGGATCCTACCTCAATGCATCTATAATGATGTTTCATATGATGTTGTTGTTGACGCCTCTCAATGTTATATTCATTATGGATTTTCTGAGTTTTACACCATGAAGCTTTAGTTACGTAACAACCTATAATATCAAATAAGGAACGTTAGTAGCAGTGAGATTGGAAAGAGATTTTTTATTATTATTTACTTTTAGGATAAATATAAAGAGTAAACCATCAATTTCATTCTTGAAGTAGTATCATTCTATTTTCCAAATGATTTCTGAACTAATTTTTTTTAATATATATATATATATATATATATATATATATATATATATATATATATAAGTATTTCTAGAACTATCAGAAATCATATATTAAATAATTCCTAAATATTTAAAAAAATGAAGAAAAAAAGGTCTTCAAATTGATCTCTGTACTATCCGTACTACGTAACCGAGCTCCGAGCTCGGCACCATAACGCAAGCCGACCTCGGACGCGCACCGCGTGACATCAACTCGGCATTTAAGTGAATCATAACTGATTCCTGAGGATCTCGCCCTAGACGAGGTCCGTTATCTAATCATATTACATCTCATCTCAGGCCCAAGGCCCAAAACAACCCTAAATCACACCAAGGTACGTGCATTACATATACGAGACTAATACTCACACAAAGACTAACTTTAGCATCGGAGTCTCTTTTGCAGGTACCACCCCCATCTTGGAGCATCAAGCGTACCAACAAAGAAGGCTCGTCGATCTTACCTGGCAGATCAGCTCTACAGCAGATTTCCGGTAAGAACATTTGTCGCACACTCAGGGATCGTGTCGAAGAACTCATTCAGGCAGGCCACCTCGGCCAGTACGTCCAGCGACAGCAGGGTAACCGAGGCGGCTACAGCGGCCGGGGACGAGGTAGAGGCCGTGGTTCGGGAGCTCGCACTGACCCACACCCGGGTCCCCAACAAAATACTAGCGGCGTAGTGCAAGCCGAGATAAGCCAAGAGACAGAGTCGGCTCCCTTACGGGGAGTAATCAACACAATTGCGGGTGGCTTTGCGGGGGGAGGCGCCAGCAGCTCGGTTCGAAGAAGACACCTACGAAGCATCAACTGCGTCCACTCCACCACCTCGGCCCCGCACCAAAGCTCACCGCCGATCTCTTTTTCTGACGAGGACTACGCTGGTGTCAGCCCTAACCAAGATGACCCCATGGTCATCGTCATAGAAATAGCCAACTGGGAGGTGCAAAAAGCACTCATCGACCAAGGGAGCTCGGCCGACGTCCTGTACTGGCCAACGTTCCTAAAGCTAGACGTCCCCCACTCTCTCATACAACCTCACACTGAGCCCCTAGTCGGCTTCGTAGGAGAGCGAGTTCACACTCGAGGGTACGTAGACTTACTGACAACTTTCGGAACACCACCGGATACAAGGCGGGTCATGGTACGATACCTCCTCGTGGAAGCCAACACTTCCTACAACATCATCATCGGAAGGCCCACCTTAAACCAACTCGGAGCGGTAGTGTCAACCCCACACCTCACCATGAAGTTCCCGGGCAAGGACGGTAAAATCATCTCCGTCAAGGCTAATCAGAAAACGGCTCGGCAATGCTATGCCGAGAGTCTGAAGGTCTCCTCGTCCAGCAAGCAAAGCAAGGAGGATCCCTCCACCGCAGCTTCTTAAGTTTCGTTTCTTTTTTCAGTATTGAACAAAGTTGTGCACTCTTTTCCCACCCCAGTCGTTGACTGTGAGGGTTTTTAACGAGGCACACAGGCATAATAAATAAAATTACTCATTTTGCTCAACCCATACTCTTATCTTTCTGCTTATATAAAGGACGAAAACGAACCTTAAACGCGCAAATGCAAATTCCGAGGTCGAATACAAACCTCAACACTCTCGCTAAAGGTCGAGTTCGACCCGTAATTAAATAGTCCATCTAAAATCTAAGGTTGAATTCGAACCTCGGTTTATTAAGGTCAAGTATGAACCTTCATTAAAATCTACAGTCGAATTCGAACCTCGGTTTATTAAGGTCAAGTATAAACCTTCACGAAAATCTAAAGGTCGAATTCGAACCTCGGCTTATTAAGGTCAAGTTTGAACCTTCATTAAAATCTATGGTCGAATTCGAACCTCGGCTTATTAAGGTCAAGTCCGAACCTTCATTAAAATCTACGGTCGAATTCGAACCTCGGTTTATTAAGGTCAAGTATGAACCTTCACGAAAATCTAAGGTCGAATTCGAACCTCGATTTATTAAGGCCAAGTCTGAACCTTCATTAAAATCTAAGGTCAAATTCGAACCTCGGTTTATTAAGGTCAAGTCTGAACCTTCATTAAAATCTAAAGTCGAATCCGAACCACATAATCCGAGGTCGAATACGAATTTCGGCACTCTCGTTAACGGTCGAGTTCGAACCTTAATCAAATCATTTCACTCAAAATTTAGGTCGAGTACGCACCTCAGCTCAATCGTTTCAAATTGGAGGTCAAACTTGAACCTTCACGAAAATCTAAAGTCGAGTTCGAACCTCGCACTACCAAGGTCAAATCCGCACCCTCATGAAAGTTTCAGAAAACAAACATCAGAATGCATACACAACGGAAATCGAGCACAAGCGCAACTCAATCGTTTTCCCTCAAAGTTGAGGTCGAGTTCCACCCCCAAAACCCCCACCTATGATCGGATACAAACCTAACATATTAATCTAACGACGAGTGCGAACTCTCAATGGGTCACTCAAACTTAGACCGAGGGACATCAAACATATGTCTCAAAGCACGCAAGTATCGAAAATCAGACGAAGTCGCAGATGAAGAAAAACACATACATCCATAGAAGCAAAGTTTCCAAGGTTCAATACATCAAGTCAAGAAAAGGAAAACATAAAGCAAAAAAGAAAACAAGAATGGCCTAGGCTGAGGCATTTCCACTCGAACTGTCATCGACATCATCCTCCTGGACCAGCCTCCCAAAGCGGACGACCTTTTCCACATGCAAGGAGGAGAAGTCGAACCCGGGAGCCAGGAGACGTGCCTGACGAGTAGCCTTTTGAAAGCCCCTCTTGTGCTCCATCACAATGGAGCGTTCGACCTCCGCGAGCCTCTTCTTCGTGGCCGCTTTCCCCGCCGCCAGCTCCGCGAGCTCCGCCTTCAAGGTGGCAATCTCATCCTCACGGCCACCAAGAATGACCTCGCTACGGAGGCGCTCCTCAGCCGCCGCCGCCAAATCCCCCTTAAGAGAGGTCACAACGTCCTCCAAAGCCCGCACTTGGTTGCGAGAAGACGTCACCTCATCCTCCAAAGAGCGAGCGCGACCCCGAGAGAAGGCGACGAGCTCTTGCAACTCCCCCACTTGGGAAGCATAAGCCTCGTTGGATCGTAAAGCGATCTCAAGAGACTTCTGCACCCTTGTAAGATCGCTCCGCGCAGACCGAAGCTCCACCTCCTGCCGCCTCGCCTCACCTACAGCAACACTGAGATCCTTGTTCTCCTCCCTCAGGATCTTATTCGCATCCTTCCAGGGTTGAAGTCGGCCCCTCAGCTTAGCCAGCTCCTCTTGCTGCTTGGCCAGGTCCTCCTGCTGCTTGACCCACCTCGGCTTCCAGTGGCCTAGGATGCCCACAGCTCTCTACAGCAGGACCTAAGCAGCATCGAAACTATCTTCGGGGCCGACCTCCTCTATCAGCCCCTGGTCCTCGGAGCTCAACGAACCCTAAGGGAAGAACTTCTCAGCGGTCACCCCCGCGCTCCACAGGGAGTCCAGGTCGGCCGAAGCGCTCACATGGTCGAGCCGCACCTTTGAGAGGGCCCCCCCGAAGCGATGGGCCAAGTATCAGCTCCGGGAAACCCCCTGTGACGAGCCAGACGGCGGTGCCGAAGCCGCAGCGGGGGACGAGGGAACCTCCGACCTCGCCTGCGGAAACCAGCCCCATGTCAAAAAAAAAAGGGATAAGATGACAAATAGGAAACCACGAAAGTCAGGGAATATGACTTACCTCAGCAGTAGGAGCAACCTGCTCGGTGGCCGGAACCGCCACCTCGGCAGCTGGGACGACCCGCCCAGCAACCTCCGTTGCCGCCTCAGTGGTATCTCCCTCCTGCGACAGACGGCCCCAGGTCAGAACACAGAAAAACACAATAGGTTACGTTACAAAAGCAACAGTAACAGGTTTCTCACCACCTCGGCAGCCTGGGTGACCTGCTCAGTGGCCGGAATCGCCACCTTGGCAGCCCGAACCACCTCCTCAAAAGCCACCTGAGGGGCCTCCTTGGGAGGTGGACTCTCAGTAAGGTCCACCGCACTCGCATCAGCGGCCGTGGAGGTCACCTCCTCGGCGTCCGCAGGGTCAGAGGTCCCCCCGACCTCCTTCGCTCCCCTTTTCCTCTTTCGGATGACCTTTAGAGGGGGAACATCCTCCTCTTGAGGCTCGGGGACCTCGAGTTCTGTGACATTGTAGCGATGTTTGAGCTCGCG
Organism: Cajanus cajan; assembly: GCF_000230855.2. Classification (NCBI taxonomy): domain Eukaryota; kingdom Viridiplantae; phylum Streptophyta; class Magnoliopsida; order Fabales; family Fabaceae; genus Cajanus; species Cajanus cajan. Next base: position 71,738,771 of record NC_138517.1, read on the forward strand.
CCACAAATTCTTCCCCATGATACCTACAGACAAGAAGCAAAACACATCAGCAAAAGAAAGCTACACAAACCCTAAGCCACCGAAAAATAAAATACTCACTCTCCAAACCCCTCTCCCTGTATGCCGAGTTCGCAAGCGACAGAACGAGCTTGCAATCCAGTGGGCGAGGAAGTGCAGCGAGGTTGTCGATAGCGGCCACCTCCGAGGCCGTCAGTTTCACCTGGCCTACCCCATGAAACCTAGACGGTTTGGGGCACCAGTAAAAAGGAAATTTTGGCAGCCCGCCGAAATAAAACGCCCCATCCTCCAAAGGGTCAACATTCACAAGAGCAACCCGGAAAAACTCTTGCTTGAAATTTTTATATGACTGGGAGTAGAGGGTAAACAAACCCCCATCCCTACTCCTATTCAAGGACAGAATGCCATATGGTGGAACGCCTAACTTCAACTGATAAAAATGAAGAAAGACGGGAAGGGATACCTCTATCCCTAAAACTGTACACAGGACTTGAAAAGCCCTCAAGAAACCCCAACTATTGGGGTGCAACTGGCAAGGAGCCGCGTTGACATGGTTCAAAAAATCACACTCAAACTGAGTGAAAGGAAGACAGACGCCTAAATCCCTAAAGAAACAATAGTACATATAGAAATGGGGAGAATCGGTAGATTTCCCCATGTACACACCCTCACCAGCCTGACAGGGTTCAAGCCGGATCATTCGGGAGATAGAAGGGTCGCAAACCCTGCATGACCTGGCGATCCTATTGACCTCAAGAAAGGTCCGAAAGACACTTTGGATGCCCCCCACCTCGCACTTGACCCAGTCATAGCCAAGAATGCCCGGCTCCGGGCCCCGGGGCGGATCCCTTTTTTCGGCGGTGGCTTTCCCGGTAGCCACCGCCTTACCACGCGCCTTGCCCCGAGAAGGCGCAGAAGAACCGGCGCTACTTCCCCCAACCATGAAAAAGACAAGAAAAACTTGAAGAAGGTTGGGGAAGAAGGAAAAAGAAGACTGTAGAAAGGAAGTACCTGGTACTCTCCCTCAGAAATTAACCCTAACAGTGACTGGGTTACCGGAAACGACGGCGAAAACGGAGAAAACGGAGACGGAAGATGAGCATAAAAACGAGAGGAACAGCGTACGCAAGAAGCTGAAAAAGTGAAAAGTGAGCAAAGTGAGAAGCGAAGAGGCGCATACGAGAGAAAAGAAAAGTTTTCTCCCAAAATTCTAAACGGCCATGCCACGTGTCAACCTAAGGGCACGCCTGACAACGCAATTAATCACAAATTCATCATTATGTAACCGTCATTTCCCATGACACGCCACTCGCACGTTTCCGGGAAATGAACAGTCGCGACACATGTCACCACAACGAGCAAACGTACGCGAGAGGTCACCTCCTCCCAGCGAGCTCGGCCTTAACTCCTCGACCTACGGTCTTCGGAGCTCGGGGGGCTAGTGCACTACTCGAACCTTGATATGCCAAGGTCGAGTCCGAACCTGGAGATCACATTTTCTTAACCAAGGTCGAGTCCGAACCTTGATACACCAAGGTCGAGTCCGAACCTTGAGATCACATTTTCTTAACCAAGGTCGAGTCCGAACCTTGATATGCCAAGGTCGAGTCCAAACCTTGATATGCCAAGGTCGAGTCTGAACCTTGAGATCACATTTTCTTAACCAAGGTCGAGTCCGAACCTTGATATGCCAAGGTCGAGTCCGAACCTTGAGATCACATTTTCTTAACCAAGGTCAAGCTCGAAGCCTCAAACAAAAAATTTGGGAGCTCCTCAGAAGCCCCTTCGCTCTTACATCACTCGGTGCTTGGGGGGCAAGTGTACCGGCCAGCCAAGTTGCCGACTTGTCCTTCACCAATCTATTGACTCAATCAAAGGTTTACCAGCCTGACCGAGCAGTAAATTCACCATTACCGAGCCCCTTAGCTCGGCCATGAAATATGGACATCGGAATGCGACATCGGCCCAAAGAGGCCACGTCATCAATCAGATAAAAATACAATTTTGTTACCACGCCGCTTGCACGTTCCCGAGAACGAGGCGGCAGTTGCAACATATGGCATATTGATAGGCAAGCATGCGCGAAAGGCCATTGCTCCTTGACGAGCTCGGTCTTAACTCCTCGACCTGCGGTCTTCGGAGCTCGGGGGGCTAGTGTACTATCTGTACTGCATAACCGAGCTCTGAGCTCGGCACCATAACGCAAGCCGACCTCGGACGCGCACCGCGTGAGATCAGCTCGGCATTTAAGTGAATCATAACTGATTCCCGAGGATCTCGCCCCAGACGAGGTCCGTTATCTAATCATATTACATCTCATCTCAGGCCCAAGGCCCAAAGCAACCCTAAATCACACCAACGTACGTGCATTACATATACGAGACTAATACTCACACAAAGACTAACTTTAGCATCAGAGTCTCTTTTGCAGGTACCACCCCCATCTTGGAGCATCAAGCGTACCAACAAAGGAGGCTCACCGATCTTACCTGGCAAATCAGCTCTACAGCAGATTTCCGGTAAGAACAATCTCTAATTTTTTTTCTTTCCAAATTACATTATGTTAGGAATTAAAATGATAGTTTCTTTATATTAACAACCATTTAGAAAAGAGAACAATATTTGGAGGACAAATTTAATAGTTTATTAAAAAATAAAACATATGTAGCAAAATTTAGTAAGAAAATTATTATAACATTTAAATGATTTCTATTGTTCATATTCTTGGAAAGAGCACAAACAAAATCACTAATTGCTTATTTATATATACAAATCTTGTTTGCAATACATTGACAAGTATGAGACAATTAATTAAGAGTCTTTTTCCAATAAGTATTTTTATAATCATTTATAAGAGAAGAAAATATAAAATAATTTTTTCCATAAATTAAAATTATGGATAAACTAATCTTTAAAAATTCTTTCATATTAGTGTTTTAAAAAAATTTAACTTATACATTGACTTATGTTGATTTTGTTATAAATTTGTAATTTTCTTTTGTTGAATATATATTATGTATAATATGTATGCATTTTTAATTTCATATGGTTATATTTATTTATTTATAACAGTTTTTTTTTATTTGAACATAAAATATTTCTTTTTTATTCTTTTGTAATTTTTTTGTGGTATGCAGGCTAGCTCGCTGACCCGCTAGCCCGTCCTTAGGCGGGGCGGGCTAGCTATCCCAACACGTTTTCTATTGGCAGCCCGGCCCGTTTTGGGCATGCCATTGGCGGGCTGAACTAAAACGGGCCGAGCTGGCACTTTTTGCCACCCCTACTTGAGTTAGGGCCAAATGTGGTGCAACAGAGTCAATATTTCTTTTACATGCAATTTTGAATTTAATTTTCAATCTATGAATATAGAAAAATAAAATAAAAATGTTAGTTTGATATATTGACATGCTAAAAAATATTAATAATGAAAAAGGAATCTAAAAATAAAATAACAATACATATTTACATATAACATTATAATTTTTTTTTATAAAATATGAAATATAATAAAAATAAGGAAAAATACTCCATCAATAACATTTTAAAAAGTATAAACTAAATAGTTATCAATACTTCATAAAATAAAAATAAATTCTAAGAGCAAATTTTCATTTTATTTATTATTTTTTACAAAAGCAACAACTAACACACACATAATGGAAAAAAAAAAAAAAAAAAAAAAAAAAAAAAAAAAAAAAAACTTTGATGTATTTTCTATTCACCCTTCTAAAGGTATAAGTGATCACGGTAATTCACAAACCCAAATTGATCCAAATTGATTCAATGATTTAGAATAGAGTTTTTTAGTGTTTAGATTAGATTCTACCCAATCAAAATAAGACACCATACATATTAGGTTACGAATTTTGTACTTTTGACACGTGTCCCAATCTAATCATATATAATCTATACTATTACTTAAGAGGATTGCTCCATTTGGTATTCATATATTTTTGGACAATTTTACCCTAAACTTTTATAAATTACAAAATTATTATTACTATTTTTTATAAATTTCATTCTATAACTGCCAAAATTTTTAATAACTACCCACTATTATATAATTTTAAAAAAAATAATTCACGAAAGTATGGAGTGTCTTTTGTATGCTACTAGTAGTAGAAGTAGTAGTAGTAGTAGTAGTAGTAATAATAATAATAATAATAATAATAATAATAATAATAATAATAATAATAATAATAATAATAGTAATAATAATAATATAATAAATATAATAATATAGTAATAATAATAATATAGTATTTGGATGATCATTGCTTAGGATAATACTCTTTGTTAATCTTGTTCAATAATGAGTTTTGTGTTTTTGGGTTAAAAGCATTGTAACAATATAATATACTTATTTGATTTTTTATATATATTAATGTTAGTTGTTTGAGTTGATAATAATGTAGCGAAATAAATAAACTTATTTTAGAATTTAATTTCTATCATTATTTATTTTATACCTTGTTAACATTACATTTGCAATAAGACTAAATAAATTTAATTATATACACTTAATTGATTCAATACAATCCAACCCACTCACAATCAAGTTGAATTAAGCTAAATTTCAAAAAAAAATATTACACAAACTTGACTCAATTTAATCTATTAAACTTTAATTAAATCAAATATCAGATTCATTCAAACTCAATTCAATTCAAACTCGATTCAACACAACCTGGCTTGAACCCCCACACCCTTCCCTTCAATACACCCATTTATATGCTTTTTCTCAGATCACAAGGTTCCTCAACAATAAAATTATCAGCATGCACACCATGAAGCCATAAAATAATATAGCATTTTTCACATCAATTTTTTTTTAGAAAAATGCATAAACAACATAAATTTGCAGTAATATTGCTGAAATAAAATGGACGAATTTGGAAGGCTTACCAGCGGTGAGGGAAGAAGCTAAAGAGAAAGAGCCAAGAAGCATAGAAGCCATTATCCACGCTAACTTTTCACCGAGCTTGTGTGTCACTCAGTTTCGCCAAATATATATATATAAAGAAACTATGTAACGTGAACCTTTTAAATATCTGAATTTGAAAGTCAAATGCTAATTAATATTATAGTTGTAGACAGTCACCAAAACACAATTATACCTTCTATTTAATTACAACCTACATTTCTATATAATAGTCATGTAAATTTATGATAAATAATTTTCATTGTAGTATAAAATTATTTATTTTATTAATAATTGGTTTTAAAATATTAATATTTAATTTATAAATAATTATGATAAAAAAAAATCAAATTAGATAAGTTGTTGAAAGAATCTCAACAAACTCTCTTGTTAAAGGAAAGTTTCTAAAATTACTTTCTGGTAAGATAATAATTATTGTTTAATATATGAGTTGATTAATTTAAAATTTAATGATACTCTTTAATATGTAATTAAAAACATAAAAAATCATTCAAACATAATAATCATCCAATTCACAATCAACTTGTCCATGTAAAACATGAACTATTATTTTGCGCGAGAAAGTTTTTAAGAATTTTTTAACTTTATATCTAATTTAATTTTTGTTTATCATCATTAATTATGAAATAAATTTTAATATTTTAAAATAATGATCAAAATTCAAAAATAAATTTGTGTTACAATATAATTTATTTATTATAAATATAAATACTATTTATATATTTAAAATATTTATTTATTTAAATCTAATTGTAATTTATATATTTATATATAATATTTATTTATATACATAATTTAATTTAAATTTTAGTTATGTATAATAAATATTTAATTTGTGTATTGCACTTACTAAAAATACTAGTGTAATGTAAACTACTATCAAGACTAATCATTAAATATTATATATATATATATATATATATATATATATATATATATATATATATTAATCGTTAATACGTAATTAAAACAATAAGTACAATCAAATATAAATTAATATCATTTTCTTTTATTTTAACACCTTCTCTTGTAATTCTACACAAATTTTGGTTATTCCTTTTGATTCTATACATAAATCAAGAAAAAGCATGTAATTAGTTAAGCTTTGTTTAGGAGGGAGAGGAATAGAAGGAATGAGAATAGATGAGAATTGGTTTAATAAGAAATATGTAAGAAATAAAATAGAATAAAGTAAAATTTGTAATTGTTTGGTAAAATAGAATTATGTGATAAATAGAGTTAAAATATTTTTTAAATTAATTTATATTAAATAAAATAAAATACTAAATTAATAAATTTTAAAATATTTAATATTTTATTATTATTATTTTGTTTATCTATTATTATTATATTTACATTGTTTAGCTTTATATTTAAATTATTTATTTTAAATTGATAAAAATCATATAAATATATTAGGTAGTTATAGATTAATGTTATATATATAATAAATAAAAATTATATTCATTATTTATTATTATTATTATACATAAAAATAATAATAAAAAGTTCCAAATACAACTAAAAATAATAAATTAAAATTTTTAACAAAAAATAAAAATAAAATATGAAAAACATCGAGAAAAAGTATAAAATTTAAAAGGCTTATGCTTTTAGTCCCTCAAATTTAAGACAAATTTGTTTTTGGTCCCTCAAATTTAAAATTGTTGTTTTTAGTCTCTATAATTTTCAAAAATTTTATTTTAGTCATTTAGGTCACCAATAACATATTTGAAAGTGACTAATTAAGACGGTTATGCAATATCAACCTGATTAAATGTGATATTTTCACTAATAAAAACATCAATAGGTAGATTTTATGCAATAATATTTGATAAATTTCTTAACAAAATTTGAATATAAGGACTAAAATAAGATTTTTTGAAATTACAGGGACTAAAAACAACAATTAAATTTGAGAGATAAAAAAAAATTTACTTTAAATTTGAAAGACTAAAAACATATTTAAGTCAATTTAAAACTATGAAAGAAAAAGAAATGAAAAAAAGGCATAAACCATATCAACAGTCGTTGCTGCGTAGTTGAAAAAATGCAAATACATAAATATTTTGTGCAATTTCCATGCACTTTCCCTGACATAAAAGGGGAAGTTTAATTTTGATTGTTCCCATTTTAATTATTATGTTTACTTTCTCTTTTACCAAACATTTTATCATAATTCACTTTCACACATTTTCTTTTGTCTTCCTTTTTCTTCTCACTTACCATATTGTTAGATATATATATAGGTATGGTTCGTCCCCGAAATTTGTTGGGGATAAAATCAAGATACTCTTTCTCATTTTTGACAGGTTCAGGTTTTCTCACTTCACTCTCATTCTCACTTCTGAACTTTTTTTTTTTTTTTTTTTTTTTATTTCTAATAAATATGAAAAAAAATTTAAAAAAATAATACAAATTTTTTGCATATAAAGATTTCTAATTCTGATTTATATATATATATATATATGGATACTTTTTTAATTATATTATTAAGCGAGGCAGGAACGGGGTGGGTATGGAGACGGGACAGATATTAACATTCCGATCTCCAATTTTACCAATAAAAAAAAATCTGAACCCGAATCCAAACTGAGTCAATATAAATTTTTCCTATCCAAATTGATGTAATTCGAACGAGTACCTACGGGGCTAAGTTACAATGCTATACCTAGTTAGATAGACTCACCTACCCTTATTTTTACCCTTTTTGACTTATGAATTGAATGAGTTTTTGTACTTACTAATTTAATATATCTCTTTCTTCATTAATAATAAAAAAAATACATTGAATAGCCTACAAATTTTAATGACTCACCTACCCTTATTTTCAGTCGGCCGGAAAAATTACTGTAGCACCATACTTTTATATATACTATGATATATAATTGTTATATTTATCTTATCTAGCATAATTATGTATTTTTATTTAGTTGATAAAATAAATAAATAAAACATGATTTAAACATTTTTTTTTCCGAGAAAAACTCCCCACAAGAACCCTACTTTATATAAGTAGAGATAAATATGTGAATTAAAAGACGAATTCACGTTAATATAATATACATTTAAAGTAATTTTCATTAAAGAATCTTCTGCAGCCATTAATACGTAATTAAAAAGCAATTATTTGTGAATACGTAATTTCTGTAAAGTACTAGGGTATTTATTATTCTAGGCTGGCAACATATTATTTGTGAATGATTCCATATATTACGTATTAATAGTAGCCACTATTATTTAATACAAAAGCTAAAAGAAAATTCCGGCACAATTCCATTTTTATGTTTGGATAAATAATTTTAGAAATTAAAAATTTTATAATTTAAATTATTTTAATTTTAATTTTCATCTTTTTAAAAATATTTTATTTGAATAAGTCAAGTAAAAATTTTAAAATATTAAATTTTAAGTTTGGATAGAATAATTTAATTTTCATTATGGATAAAACTAAATCCTTAAAATTAAATTTTATAAAACTAAACATTAGTAAATTTTTATAAACATTAATTTTATAAAGCTAATAATTTTAAAAATTACTATTGCATAATATTTATTATTTTAAAAACTAATAAATATTTTCTATGCCAACTTTGAATGAGTGAAGATGAATATAAGAGAATAAAAGAGAAAGAAGAATTTTAAATTTTTACATTTTTTTTTTGGAGAATTTTAAATTATGCATCTGTACCATGTGTTTGGATGAAAAATTTTAAAAATTCATAGAACATGAAATTCTTAGAATTTAAATTATTTTGATTTTAATTTTCATAATTTTTTAAATGTCTTGTTTGAACTAGTCAATTCAAATGTTTTAAAATTTAAATTCTTAGCTTGGATAAGCCAATTTAATTTTCACAATGAGTAAAATTAAATTTAAACAATGTGTGTATTGAAATTTTAAGATTTAATTTTACAAAATTAAATATTAGACAATTTATAAATATTTACTATTATTTTTAAAAATAATATTACAGAATATTACATAATTTAAAAAATAATTTTGAATATTCAATAATTATATAAAAAAAAACTTTTTCTATTTTTTTATGTCAATTTTTAAAGAGAGAATAGGGAGGTAGGAGAAAAAAGAGAAAGAAGAATTTAAAAAAATTTACTTTCTTGGAAGAAATTAAAATTCTTTAATTTTAAGAAATTTCTCAAATGTTTGAATTTCAAATTCTTTATATTTTCGATTGTTTTTACCGACGGATAATTTTTTACAGATACAAGTTTGTCAAACAAATTTATATTTTCGATGGATAAATTTTAACGGATACAAATCTGTCAAAAAACATTTATTTCTGACAGATATATTTGTCGGTAATTTCTTACAGATATAAATCTATAGGAAAATTTATATTTTCGACGAATATAAATTTTTCAGAAAATTTATATTTTCGATGGAAAAAAATCATAAGAAAAGTTATATTATCAACGAAATATTTCTGACAAATTTATATTTGTCGAAAATGTAAGAATTTCTGACAAAAATTTTTAGTAGATGCTTAAGTCAAAATTTTTCGATGGAATGTACTAATGGATAATGGTTTGTCAAAAATTTAATTTGTCAAAAATGTTTAATATTCTATTGGATATTAAATTCATCGAAAATGTTTAATATTCCGTTTGGTAAAAATAAAGATGATTAAAATTGACAATCATATATTAAAAAAAATCAATAAAATTTTAAATATCTATCTATATATACATATATATATATATAGAGAGAGAGAGAGAGACAGAAAGAGGAGAAATCAATTAACTCACAAAGTAACTCACAAAGTAACTTTTGGTAAAGTTACTTCGCTCAATAATTCATGGTGTATGTTGAATTTCATCAATCCAACTGTTAAATTAAAAGTTATTAAATTTTACTGATAATTAATACAGAGAAAAATTGATTAGCTTTAGAATAAATTATTTGCTAAAAATATAGTTGAAAAATTAATTATTTTAAATTATTTAACTAGAATCTTATTGACAATTTACTATATGATCTAGATATTTTTGTATAACTAATATCTAGTTTTAAATTTGATATGAAAATATTATGATATAATTAGATAAGATTTTAAATTAGTATTTTATTAATGGTTGATAATTAGAAAATAAAATATGGATAAATACATTTTTTGGTTTAATATCTTAGATTTAAGATAAATAAATATATTAAGTTAATTAATATTTATTTAAAATATTAAAATTTAATATATAAATATGTAATAAATAAATATTTATATTTCTATAAATTATATTATCATTATAAATTACAAAATAATATTTTAAAATATATAAATTATTATTTAAAGTTTAAAATTTATAATAAATAATTTAAATTGTATCGTAATATTAATTTTAAATAGAAATAAGTAGATTGTTAATTATAAAAGTAAGTATATATACAAATAAAGATTAATTAAATATAATATAATTATTATTATTGGTTAATATAATGAAATATAATATAATTATTGTATTTTTATAACAGTCCGGACACATCGAAGTGAGAGGGATCTAGAGATAGTACAAGTATGAGATTGTATATTTGAGGATGACCTTCTAGGAAGTTTCCTAGAAAGTGTGCTAGTAAGGACAAAGCACACTGAAAAGTAAAGTGTCGTGAAATGAAGTCCTTAAGAGGTCAAATATGAGAGGTGCTACATTAATAAATTTATTAAAATTAAACAGAAAATTTCCAATGGGTTTTTTTTTTCCAACACCCCTTTTTTTTTTTTTACAAATTTGCATCCGTCGAAAATTCTCTTTTTTCGATGGATATTCCTTTTTACTGACAGATTATGTTTGTAAAAAATTTGCATTTTTCTTGTAGTCCATTAAAACTTCTCATCCAAATATACTCTTATTTAAGTTCATTTTTCAAATTTTGGTCATTACTTCAGTGCATGTTATAAATGATATGTTTCGGTGCCCACTCTACTATTGTCCATTAGTGTATAAAATCATGTATTTAATTGATATGTCATTTAATATTCCATTTAATGTTATTAAATTGTTAATATTGTAATTAAGTCCTTAACACCTATTAATTACTCTTTTAATTTTTATCTATACTTTTCCATTTTTATTCAAATATTGTGTGATATCCTTTACCCCATATACCAACATAAACATGTAAAATAACAAAATGGAATAAGAGTTCAAAAATAAAATTTACTCAATAAACAAGGTTCACAAATTTCACTGAATAGGAGTATCACATAAAGAACATAACCAAAAACCAAGAAACAACTAAACATGGGTTCAACAAAGTCATTACAACTAGAACTAACATCAATCACACTTATGGTGGAAACTAAGGAAATCAAGAAATCCTAACTATTGTTACAATGTTACATCCTATTAGAACTCAACACATCACCAACTCATAAGACCTAAGCTTCATCTCTAGTATTGTCAACAAGATGATTCTAACATGCAAAACATATCAATAACACAAGATAAACAAAAGAGGAGTGAGAAACATTTCACTCTGACTATCGGTGTAAGATATAACAGGTTTACCATACACGATAAGGCAATATACAAAATTAGAATTTGTAACATCCTAAAATTTTTAGAATAAATTAATCTAGGTTTTTAATAATTATATAATCGGAATACATAAGATTTAGGGGGAGGGTAATTGAGAATATTTTATTTTCTTATCTAAAAGTAAATATTTTGAAATTAAATAATTGTTATGTATTATTATTTAATTACAAGAAGGGAGTAATTAACTATAGTTAAAATTGTTTTTACCAATAGGTTAAACATAGGTAAGGATTTTTAGAGTTTCCTATATATAAAATAGTAAGCTTGGGTTGCCTCACACATTTCATATTTAAATTTCATGTTTTTATGCTCCAAAGAGAAAAGAGTGACTCATTATTGAGAGATAACAATAGCAAAACACAAGAAAAAAAAATTAAAGAGAAGAGAGAAAATTCATTGTTTAGTTCATATATGTAATGTAGTAAGTTGGTTCAGAGTTTAGTGGATGCTAGAAAGAAGAGTATATAAGGCTTTCTCTGAGAATAGAGCCTCATAAGCTCAATCTCAAATAAAGTTTTGGAGAGAAGGGCTCTAGGTCCGTGAGCTCCCTTTCTCTCCCAAATTTCTCTGTTTGATTCATTTTTTTTCTCTAGATCACTAATTCCTTCTATCTTTTCTTGGAATTCAAGCTAGGAAGCTTGTTTTGGAGGATTGAAGTCCACGGGTCGAGCTTCGGGGGAGGGGGGGAGAATCTTCATCTTCTTCCTCTTCTTGGCTGTTCTAAGCTAACCTTCAGGTGAGGGAAGCTAGAATGTAGGTTGTTTAGTTGCACGTGAGTTTAGAAACTCAATTGGTGCATGAGTTTTGAGATCAATGGTTGAATTGAAGGAATTGCTCATTTCGGAGTAACATCCCATTTTTCATAAAAGGTTATTATTATTATTATTATTATTATTATTATTATATGGTATTTGGTCAGAGTTATTTTTATAATTATAGAGGAATATTATTTTGTACGTTTTAAATAATCATTATTTTGGATAATTATTTTATACGTATTAAATAACTATTTTTATTAACATTTTAAATAATTATTTATATGTTTTAAGGGATAATTTGGGAGTTGATAAATTGTATATTTTATTATAAGATCTAAAAGGTTGATTTTATATGATATTTTAATATTGAAATTATATTAATATATTTTGGGTCAGAAATATATTATTATTATTATTATTATAGAGGAAAATATTTTATAATATACATGTATTTATGTTATTTTATTATTTTGGGAAAAAGAAAAGCGGGTCAGAAGAAAAGGAAAATGGGTTAAGTTAACCCAACCCAATGAATTAATTTTACGAAAGGGGTCAGGTAGAGTTAACACTATCTGCCTCATTTGTGTTCTGAAGGGTTAGGAAAGAAAGAGAGGAGAAATAGAAAGCTTTAAGGAAGAGTTCTTAGGAGGTGCTCAAGAAGAATCTCAAATTGCATCAAGAGTATTCTGATTAACACAATCAAGTACGGGGGAAAAAGGAATTATTTGTATGCAAAGTTACATGAGAGAATTGGGTAAAGGTGGAATCCTGTAGGATTATGAGCAATTTTATAATTATTTCTATTTGAGGAATTGATCATCCCATTAAATTTTGCATGTATTGAGGATTAGGAATATGCAAACAATTTGTAAAAATGATGATCTAGGAGAGAGAACGAAATTGTAGAAAAGTACATGTGAGTTAGGTTTTGGAAAAAATAGGGGTTTTACAGATTGAGTTAAGATTCTATTAAATTGATTATTCAATTGGGTTTCATATTGATTTATAAATTTGGTTGTAATATTATTTAGTAAAATTGATGATTTAGATGATAATTGGATTCATTGGAATGTGCTCTATAAGTTAGGGTTCTTGTAAATTAATGAGTACCCTTAATTATATGAATTGATTAGTAATTGGAAGATTTTTCCTTGTAGACATACCTTAGTATTTTTGTGGTATCTTTTTGGGTGATTATCCAAATCAATTTTCGTTTGTTGGGTTAGAAAGTAAACACTTGGGACTATAATTTATACTCTTAAATCGTGTAAAAATGTTAAGAATTGCTGGAGTTATGCGAGTTATAAGTTCAGTCTCCATTCTAGTGAACGAAAGATTAAGTTTCATGTTAACAGCCATGCGAGGTTAGTTCATATATGTATAATGATGAGATGTGGATTCATGGTGAATTGCTTAAAGGGTATGTGAAACATTGTTTTGTGTGGACTTATCTATATTGTGCATGTGATGTGGAACTGAGTTATGGACTGTGGTGTGATGTCTTGGCACAAATGTATACATATTGTATCTACCATTTTAGTATTGAATTGATAGCATTATGTGGAGAATGGTATGTTATGGCTTAATTGTTCAATTAATTATGATGTGAGTATGTTGGCATGAAATGAGATGTTATGTTGAATGTGAATGTGATGTGATTGTGGTTCCTCACACTTATGTCGACGTGGCACGACCTTGGGCAAGAGATGCTAAAGGGGTGGTGTGAGCACGACATAGTGTTAATTGTAATATTTTTTATGATTATGAATGAAATGTGATTATGGTTCCTCACACTTATGTCGACGTAACACGACCTTGGGCAATAGATGTTGCATGGGTGGCGTGAGCATGTCATAGTGTGGGATGTGTGAGGCAATTAACACGTATGTCGGCGTGACACGACCTTGGGCAAGAGATGCTACAGGGGTGGCGTGAGCATGACATCTTGTTAATTGCAAGATTTGTGATGATTATGGATGAAATGTCATTGTGGTTCCTCACACTTATGTCAGTGTGGCACGTTCTTGGGCAAGAGATGCTACAAGGGTGGCGTGAGCATGGCATAGTGTGGGATGTGTGAGGCAATTATCACGTATGTCAGCGTGGCACGACCTTGGGCAAGAGATATGCTATAGTGGTGGCGTGAGCATGGCATAGTGTTAATTACAAGATTTGTGTGTGGCAATTAGTTCTTATTGTAACACCCCAGTTTTCAAAAAGGTTATTGTTATTATTATTATTATATGGTATTTGATCATAATTATTTTAATAATTATATAGAAATATTATTTTGTACGTTTTAAATAATTATTATTTTGGACAATTATTTTGTACGTAATAAATAAGTATTTTTATTAGTGTTTTTAAATAAATATTTATATGTTTTAAGAGAAAGTTGATTTTATATGATATTTTGTTATTGAAATTTATTATTATATTTTGAGTTAGAAATATATTATTATTATAGAGGAAAAATATTTTATAATATACATGTATTTATTTTATTTAATTATTTTGAGGAAAAAGAGAAGTGGGTTAGAAGAGAAGGAAAATGGGTTGGGTTGACCCAACCCAATAGATTAATTTTAAGAAAGGAATCAGGTAGTGTTAACCCTATCTGCCTCATTTGCATTCTGAGGGGTTAGGGAAAAAAAAAGAGGAGAAACAAAGAGCTCTAAGGAAGAGTATTCAGGAACGATCTTAGATCACACCAAGACCATCCGTCTTCTGCTCATCCAGGTAAGGGGGGAGTGAGAAACCTCGCTCTGGGTGTGAGATTGTATGCTGGGTAGTGGGATTGGCCCCCAATCCTGTGTTTGCTGTATTTTTATGTATGCTCATGTATGAGAGGTTTCTCCCAATTGTATCTGTTTTGCTTATTATTTTTCTTATATGCAATTAATTGTATGACTTGAGATCTCTATGGGTTCTTATGGGAAACCTTATGAGAAAACGGGCAAAATATGAATGTTTTCTATTTTTCCTTCTGATTACTTTGTTGTGTTCCTTGTTGGATGTGATGCATGAGTATGTGGTTAATTTTGAAAATAAATATGTTTTAATATGATCTAGAGTACTTTATGGGTTCCTGCAGGAAACCCTACGAGAAATAGGTAAAATATGAAATATTTTCTGTTTTGATTTCTTATTTTTCTGTTATATTCCTTGTTTGATGACATGTAAAAATATGTATTTAATTTTATAAATAAACGAGTTTTGATATAAATTAAAGTGCTCTGTGGATGCTTTGTGAATATGATGATGTAAAGTGAAATGTGATTGAGACATGGGATATGAAATGTGATAATGAAATATGATGACGAAATGCGATGATGTGATATGACCATGGGAAATGATAATGTGATATGAGAATACATAGAGTCTTGATTGACATGCATCATTTGCATAAGTGTTTTAAGGGTACGATATGGAATACACCGCCAGAGAAGGCCCCCTAGTGTAAAAGCTTTGGGGATTAGTCCTTGGGGATAGCTCGGTTTGGAAGCCCCAGTCTCGCCCATTGTGTGCATGGGATGTATCTTGCGCAGCTTAGCTATCCTGACGAGACTCTGGTAGTATATCCTTCTAGTGAAAGTGCGTAGAGGGTGTGACCCGACATGTACTCCTAGACTACTCTTCGTGTATTGCTAGCGGCAATATGCCATGTGATGTTTTACTGGCGCCACATGCATGATAATGTGAAGTTCGTGTCCATGCATGAGCATCCTTATTATTAAATGATGATAAATTACTATTTGTATGACTTGGATGATTGAATAAACTATTGTTGTTGATTGATCTATGAGGTAACTGTATTGTTTGTGTTTGGCTATCCGGTGTGCGTTCCTACACCGTGAGCCAGAGTGAGATGTTTCTCACTCCCTTTTCTCGTGTTGTTTTGCTGTGACTATTATACAGGTGATCATCAGTGTGAGGCTGAGGATGTTGATGATGAAGCTTAGGCTTCTATGTTGGGTTTTGCTCTGATAGGACATGTGACATCGGGGTATAGATAGGATTAGTTTAAGATGTTCTTATTAAATTATTTTGAAAAATTTAGTTTTATTTCTTTGTAATTTTACCGGCATGTTATTTGGATTAAGTTTATGAATGTGATTTCTTTACCCTTACGTGGTTGGAAAATTGATTTTTATTGATGTAAATTTATATATATTTATTTATAATTACTATATATGTATGTTGGGTAGAGGGTGTCACATTAAGTGGTATCAAAGCCTGTCGATCCAATCGGCCGTGAGTTAGGTACTTATCACGACTCTGTTGTGTACTCTGACTGTGTCTTGTTTGTTGTGCACTACGATGATGTTTTGCTTTGATGATGATAATGTTCTTCTTGTGTTGATATTGTTGAGTTTGACTTTGTTAAGCTATTTTGTAATTAGAGGAATGATAGTCATGATAGTGTTAACTAATACCATTATGATTGTTTTTTTTTTCATTCTTATGATTGCTTATTTGTTTGATACTTCTTGCTTATGTAAGAAGTAGTGGTTGAGTGATATCGCTTGTGTTGCAAGCATATGTGCGAGTAGTGGTGGATGAGATATTGTGCTAATATTGTAAAAACTATTGAGGCCTTAGCTTTGGGTAAGACATTGATTTTTTTTAGTGTATTAAGAGTTTACGATTGGTGTAGTTTTTGAAAGCTATAGTTGTAGCGATTGAATCCAAGGATGATGTATGTTGAGAATTGGAGTTTTGGTATTCTTAAGGAGAGATTGAAGTGTTGATGATTTCTAGAGTTTGATGGTTGTATGTTGACCTTTTATAGTTTAGGTAGAATGTGAATTTTATTTTCTAAGCCTTTTGTATTGAATATGTGAGTTATTTTGGTTTAGGAGTGTAGTTGAAAGCTTGAATATGAAGTCGAGGTGTGAGTTTGGAAGGGTTGAGGTATTTTTGTGGGCTTAAATACATTGATATACTATTACTGTTTGGTGTAGAGGATATTTTGCTGCAGTTTTGTTGTGCCAGGATGAGTACCATATTGACAGATTTAGATTTTATGGTCTTCAAAAAAGTTGTAGCCTTGGACGTTATCTTTCCAATGGAACTGGAATCAGGTAAAACGGAGGTCTATAACTCCCGTTATAACTACTTTGGTGATCAAAGGTCTAGCTGTAAGCGCTGAATATATCTGCTGCAGTTTTTAAAATTTTTAGCTAAGAAGATGATCTTTTTAGAATCTTATGTCCTCATAGGAGTTGTAGCTTATTCTCTTAGCTTTCTTTTGAGATTGGTTTGAGATCATTTGGATGAGTATAAATCTCTAGGTATCATTTTCTTTGATCGTTGTTGAAGGGATATGTATGGTGTCATGATATTTTTGAATTGTTAGGCAACGCAAGGATAAGAATTGATTTTGTTAAGATGTTTTGGGGGTGTTTTCATGTGGATTGAGAGGTTGTTTAAGGTTGTATGATGCTATGTGGTAATGGTTGTTCATGTACATGCTTATGGATGGTATATTTGAAGGTTTAAAGTAGGTATTGTAATATGATTTAATATGCATGTATGTTGATATGTGGATAGATGACCTTAGGGATCAATTGGTGAATGTCGTGTGGTTAGTGAGATTGATCTTGGGGTGTGATATGATCATGTTGTATTTGAGGGTGAAGATATATCCAAGACGGTTGTATGTTAAGTTATCTAAGTATTACTATTTTATTTTATCTTATTTTATTTTATTTATTGATTGATTTATTTTTTATTTTTTATTTTTTTGATTGTATGAGATAAGTTTTCTAGTTCTTGTAAATTCCAGTTGAGGTAAACATGGATCTGTCTCAGGTAGAAGTTATGTTTAAGTGGGGAGATATCTAAGTCAATTAGTGAGGTTAAGAGTTTTTTAGATAAGCTTATTATTATAGGAGAGTTATTGAGGAAATTTCTAAGATAACATTACTTTTGACTAGGTCAACTAGGGAGAGTGTTGTCTTTGTGTGGGATAGTAAGTGTAAGAGTAGTTTCCAAACTCTTAAGGAAAGATTGATTAATGTTAATACTACTAGATTTAGTAAGTCTTTTGTGGTATATAGTGGTGCTTCTAGGATGAGTTTGGGCAGAGTGTTGATGCAAGAAGGAATGGTAGTAGCTTATGCTTCTAGGAAATTAAGAATTCATGAGAAGAATTACCTTACTCATGACCTTGAGTTAGTAGTTATGATATTTACACTAAGATTTGGAGACACTACCTATATGATTCTAAACTTGAGGTATTTAGTGATCGTTAGAGCCTTAAATATCTTTTGACCAAAGGATATAGTTGGAATTTCTTAAGGACTAGGATTTTAATTTTAGTTGTTATCTAGGTAAAGCCAATGTGGTGATCAATGCTTTGAGTAGGAAACCTTTATATTTTCCTTTCCTTATGGTTAGAGAGATGGATCTTTTGGCTTAGTCTAAGGATTTAAGTTTGGCTTATGAGGTTACCCTTAGTAGTGTGAGACTAGGTATGACTCGAGTAACGAGTGGATTGTTGAAGGAAATTGGAGAAGCATAATTAGTTGATTCAATTTGGTGACAAGATATGAAGCTATAGGACAAGGTAATGGAGAGAAGAGTTGCCTTGGGTATAAATGAAGTGGTAAGACTTGGAGACCGATTCTGTGTACCTAGTGAACTTACACTTAGGCACTTGATCTTTGGAGAGGGTCGTAGAAATAAAGCTATTATTCTAGAAGATACCTTGAGTAGGATGATCTTTCATCCATCATCTTTGATGATTTAAGAGTTGGATTTGATTGAAGAGTTTAGAGACTTAAGCTTGGTGTGTGAGATTACCTTTAGGAGCATTGAATCAATTATGTTGAAAGTGACTAATGAATTAATGGACGAGATTAGGGAAGCCTAGGAGTTAGATCCTTTCTTAGTGAACCAAGTGGAGAGGATTGGTAGGGGTATAGATAGCCCTTTACGAGTGGAAGTTGATGGTGTTTTGGGGTTCAATGATAGGATCTATGGCCTAGTAATCTTGAATTTAGGAAAATGATCTTAGAGGGAGGACATAAGAGTACTCTTAACATCCATTTAGGAGCTACTAAGATGTATCAGAGTGACGCAGCGGAAGCATGGTGGCCTAAGGTGAAGAGAGGAGTAGAGGAAGCTTGTGTACTCATGTTTAGTATGATATAAGTCTAAGATAGAACATCAGAAGCCTTTTAGGACTTTTGTAACCTTTAGATGTCCCTGTTTGGAAGTGAGATAATGCGTCTAGACTTTGTTGTGGGTTTGCCTAGGAAGTTTAGGAAGAATCTTAGTTTAATGAAGGAGTCATAGTCAAACCTCTTCATTTCAGAAATTCGAGGACAAATTTCTTAAAAGGGGGGAAGTATTGTAACACCCCAGTTTTCAAAAAGGTTATTGTTATTATTATTATTATATGGTATTTGATCATAATTATTTTAATAATTATATAGAAATATTATTTTGTACGTTTTAAATAATTATTATTTTGGACAATTATTTTGTACGTATTAAATAAGTATTTTTATTAGTATTTTTAAATAAATATTTATATGTTTTAAGAGAAAGTTGATTTTATATGATATTTTGTTATTGAAATTTATTATTATATTTTGAGTCAGAAATATATTATTATTATAGAGGAAAAATATTTTATAATATACATGTATTTATTTTATTTAATTATTTTGAGGAAAAAGAGAAGTGGGTTAGAAGAGAAGGAAAATGGGTTGGGTTGACCCAACCCAATAGATTAATTTTAAGAAAGGAATCAGGTAGTGTTAACCCTATCTGCCTCATTTGCATTCTGAGGGGTTAGGGAAAAAAAAAGAGGAGAAACAAAGAGCTCTAAGGAAGAGTATTCAGGAACGATCTTAGATCACACCAAGACCATCCGTCTTCTGCTCATCCAGGTAAGGGGGGAGTGAGAAACCTCGCTCTGGGTGTGAGATTGTATGCTGGGTAGTGGGATTGGCCCCCAATCCTGTGTTTGCTGTATTTTTATGTATGCTCATGTATGAGAGGTTTCTCCCAATTGTATCTGTTTTGCTTATTATTTTTCTTATATGCAATTAATTGTATGACTTGAGATCTCTATGGGTTCCTATGGGAAACCTTATGAGAAAACGGGCAAAATATGAATGTTTTCTATTTTTCCTTCTGATTACTTTGTTGTGTTCCTTGTTGGATGTGATGCATGAGTATGTGGTTAATTTTGAAAATAAATATGTTTTAATATGATCTAGAGTACTTTATGGGTTCCTGCAGGAAACCCTACGAGAAATAGGTAAAATATGAAATATTTTCTGTTTTGATTTCTTATTTTTCTGTTATATTCCTTGTTTGATGACATGTAAAAATATGTATTTAATTTTATAAATAAACGAGTTTTGATATAAATTAAAGTGCTCTGTGGATGCTTTGTGAATATGATGATGTAAAGTGAAATGTGATTGAGACATGGGATATGAAATGTGATAATGAAATATGATGACGAAATGCGATGATGTGATATGACCATGGGAAATGATAATGTGATATGAGAATACATAGAGTCTTGATTGACATGCATCATTTGCATAAGTGTTTTAAGGGTACGATATGGAATACACCGCCAGAGAAGGCCCCCTAGTGTAAAAGCTTTGGGGATTAGTCCTTGGGGATAGCTCGGTTTGGAAGCCCCAGTCTCGCCCATTGTGTGCATGGGATGTATCTTGCGCAGCTTAGCTATCCTGACGAGACTCTGGTAGTATATCCTTCTAGTGAGAGTGCGTAGAGGGTGTGACCCGACATGTACTCCTAGACTACTCTTCGTGTATTGCTAGCGGCAATATGCCATGTGATGTTTTACTGGCGCCACATGCATGATAATGTGATGTTCGTGTCCATGCATGAGCATCCTTATTATTAAATGATGATAAATTACTATTTGTATGACTTGGATGATTGAATAAACTATTGTTGTTGATTGATCTATGAGGTAACTGTATTGTTTGTGTTTGGCTATCCGGTGTGCGTTCCTACACCGTGAGCCAGAGTGAGATGTTTCTCACTCCCTTTTCTCGTGTTGTTTTGCTGTGACTATTATACAGGTGATCATCAGTGTGAGGCTGAGGATGTTGATGATGAAGCTTAGGCTTCTATGTTGGGTTTTGCTCTGATAGGACATGTGACATCGGGGCATAGATAGGATTAGTTTAAGATGTTCTTATTAAATTAT
Organism: Cajanus cajan; assembly: GCF_000230855.2. NCBI lineage: Eukaryota > Viridiplantae > Streptophyta > Magnoliopsida > Fabales > Fabaceae > Cajanus > Cajanus cajan. The sequence continues at coordinate 71,760,252 of NC_138517.1, forward strand.
TTTGAAAAATTTAGTTTTATTTCTTTGTAATTTTACCGGCATGTTATTTGGATTAAGTTTATGAATGTGATTTCTTTACCCTTACGTGGTTGGAAAATTGATTTTTATTGATGTAAATTTATATATATTTATTTATAATTACTATATATGTATGTTGGGTAGAGGGTGTCACATTAAGTGGTATCAAAGCCTGTCGATCCAATCGGCCGTGAGTTAGGTACTTATCACGACTCTGTTGTGTACTCTGACTGTGTCTTGTTTGTTGTGCACTACGATGATGTTTTGCTTTGATGATGATAATGTTCTTCTTGTGTTGATATTGTTGAGTTTGACTTTGTTAAGCTATTTTGTAATTAGAGGAATGATAGTCATGATAGTGTTAACTAATACCATTATGATTGTTTTTTTTTTCATTCTTATGATTGCTTATTTGTTTGATACTTCTTGCTTATGTAAGAAGTAGTGGTTGAGTGATATCGCTTGTGTTGCAAGCATATGTGCGAGTAGTGGTGGATGAGATATTGTGCTAATATTGTAAAAACTATTGAGGCCTTAGCTTTGGGTAAGACATTGATTTTTTTTAGTGTATTAAGAGTTTACGATTGGTGTAGTTTTTGAAAGCTATAGTTGTAGCGATTGAATCCAAGGATGATGTATGTTGAGAATTGGAGTTTTGGTATTCTTAAGGAGAGATTGAAGTGTTGATGATTTCTAGAGTTTGATGGTTGTATGTTGACCTTTTATAGTTTAGGTAGAATGTGAATTTTATTTTCTAAGCCTTTTGTATTGAATATGTGAGTTATTTTGGTTTAGGAGTGTAGTTGAAAGCTTGAATATGAAGTCGAGGTGTGAGTTTGGAAGGGTTGAGGTATTTTTGTGGGCTTAAATACATTGATATACTATTACTGTTTGGTGTAGAGGATATTTTGCTGCAGTTTTGTTGTGCCAGGATGAGTACCATATTGACAGATTTAGATTTTATGGTCTTCAAAAAAGTTGTAGCCTTGGACGTTATCTTTCCAATGGAACTGGAATCAGGTAAAACGGAGGTCTATAACTCCCGTTATAACTACTTTGGTGATCAAAGGTCTAGCTGTAAGCGCTGAATATATCTGCTGCAGTTTTTAAAATTTTTAGCTAAGAAGATGATCTTTTTAGAATCTTATGTCCTCATAGGAGTTGTAGCTTATTCTCTTAGCTTTCTTTTGAGATTGGTTTGAGATCATTTGGATGAGTATAAATCTCTAGGTATCATTTTCTTTGATCGTTGTTGAAGGGATATGTATGGTGTCATGATATTTTTGAATTGTTAGGCAACGCAAGGATAAGAATTGATTTTGTTAAGATGTTTTGGGGGTGTTTTCATGTGGATTGAGAGGTTGTTTAAGGTTGTATGATGCTATGTGGTAATGGTTGTTCATGTACATGCTTATGGATGGTATATTTGAAGGTTTAAAGTAGGTATTGTAATATGATTTAATATGCATGTATGTTGATATGTGGATAGATGACCTTAGGGATCAATTGGTGAATGTCGTGTGGTTAGTGAGATTGATCTTGGGGTGTGATATGATCATGTTGTATTTGAGGGTGAAGATATATCCAAGACGGTTGTATGTTAAGTTATCTAAGTATTACTATTTTATTTTATCTTATTTTATTTTATTTATTGATTGATTTATTTTTTATTTTTTATTTTTTTGATTGTATGAGATAAGTTTTCTAGTTCTTGTAAATTCCAGTTGAGGTAAACATGGATCTGTCTCAGGTAGAAGTTATGTTTAAGTGGGGAGATATCTAAGTCAATTAGTGAGGTTAAGAGTTTTCTTAGATAAGCTTATTATTATAGGAGAGTTATTGAGGAAATTTCTAAGATAACATTACTTTTGACTAGGTCAACTAGGGAGAGTGTTGTCTTTGTGTGGGATAGTAAGTGTAAGAGTAGTTTCCAAACTCTTAAGGAAAGATTGATTAATGTTAATACTACTAGATTTAGTAAGTCTTTTGTGGTATATAGTGGTGCTTCTAGGATGAGTTTGGGCAGAGTGTTGATGCAAGAAGGAATGGTAGTAGCTTATGCTTCTAGGAAATTAATAATTCATGAGAAGAATTACCTTACTCATGACCTTGAGTTAGTAGTTATGATATTTACACTAAGATTTGGAGACACTACCTATATGATTCTAAACTTGAGGTATTTAGTGATCGTTAGAGCCTTAAATATCTTTTGACCAAAGGATATAGTTGGAATTTCTTAAGGACTAGGATTTTAATTTTAGTTGTTATCTAGGTAAAGCCAATGTGGTGATCAATGCTTTGAGTAGGAAACCTTTATATTTTCCTTTCCTTATGGTTAGAGAGATGGATCTTTTGGCTTAGTCTAAGGATTTAAGTTTGGCTTATGAGGTTACCCTTAGTAGTGTGAGACTAGGTATGACTCGAGTAACGAGTGGATTGTTGAAGGAAATTGGAGAAGCATAATTAGTTGATTCAATTTGGTGACAAGATATGAAGCTATAGGACAAGGTAATGGAGAGAAGAGTTGCCTTGGGTATAAATGAAGTGGTAAGACTTGGAGACCGATTCTGTGTACCTAGTGAACTTACGCTTAGGCACTTGATCTTTGGAGAGGGTCGTAGAAATAAAGCTATTATTCTAGAAGATACCTTGAGTAGGATGATCTTTCATCCATCATCTTTGATGATTTAAGAGTTGGATTTGATTGAAGAGTTTAGAGACTTAAGCTTGGTGTGTGAGATTACCTTTAGGAGCATTGAATCAATTATGTTGAAAGTGACTAATGAATTAATGGACGAGATTAGGGAAGCCTAGGAGTTAGATCCTTTCTTAGTGAACCAAGTGGAGAGGATTGGTAGGGGTATAGATAGCCCTTTACGAGTGGAAGTTGATGGTGTTTTGGGGTTCAATGATAGGATCTATGGCCTAGTAATCTTGAATTTAGGAAAATGATCTTAGAGGGAGGACATAAGAGTACTCTTAACATCCATTTAGGAGCTACTAAGATGTATCAGAGTGACGCAGCGGAAGCATGGTGGCCTAAGGTGAAGAGAGGAGTAGAGGAAGCTTGTGTACTCATGTTTAGTATGATATAAGTCTAAGATAGAACATCAGAAGCCTTTTAGGACTTTTGTAACCTTTAGATGTCCCTGTTTGGAAGTGAGATAATGCGTCTAGACTTTGTTGTGGGTTTGCCTAGGAAGTTTAGGAAGAATCTTAGTTTAATGAAGGAGTCATAGTCAAACCTCTTCATTTCAGAAATTCGAGGACAAATTTCTTAAAAGGGGGGAAGTATTGTAACACCCCAGTTTTCAAAAAGGTTATTGTTATTATTATTATTATATGGTATTTGATCATAATTATTTTAATAATTATATAGAAATATTATTTTGTACGTTTTAAATAATTATTATTTTGGACAATTATTTTGTACGTATTAAATAAGTATTTTTATTAGTATTTTTAAATAAATATTTATATGTTTTAAGAGAAAGTTGATTTTATATGATATTTTGTTATTGAAATTTATTATTATATTTTGAGTCAGAAATATATTATTATTATAGAGGAAAAATATTTTATAATATACATGTATTTATTTTATTTAATTATTTTGAGGAAAAAGAGAAGTGGGTTAGAAGAGAAGGAAAATGGGTTGGGTTGACCCAACCCAATAGATTAATTTTAAGAAAGGAATCAGGTAGTGTTAACCCTATCTGCCTCATTTGCATTCTGAGGGGTTAGGGAAAAAAAAAGAGGAGAAACAAAGAGCTCTAAGGAAGAGTATTCAGGAACGATCTTAGATCACACCAAGACCATCCGTCTTCTGCTCATCCAGGTAAGGGGGGAGTGAGAAACCTCGCTCTGGGTGTGAGATTGTATGCTGGGTAGTGGGATTGGCCCCCAATCCTGTGTTTGCTGTATTTTTATGTATGCTCATGTATGAGAGGTTTCTCCCAATTGTATCTGTTTTGCTTATTATTTTTCTTATATGCAATTAATTGTATGACTTGAGATCTCTATGGGTTCCTATGGGAAACCTTATGAGAAAACGGGCAAAATATGAATGTTTTCTATTTTTCCTTCTGATTACTTTGTTGTGTTCCTTGTTGGATGTGATGCATGAGTATGTGGTTAATTTTGAAAATAAATATGTTTTAATATGATCTAGAGTACTTTATGGGTTCCTGCAGGAAACCCTACGAGAAATAGGTAAAATATGAAATATTTTCTGTTTTGATTTCTTATTTTTCTGTTATATTCCTTGTTTGATGACATGTAAAAATATGTATTTAATTTTATAAATAAACGAGTTTTGATATAAATTAAAGTGCTCTGTGGATGCTTTGTGAATATGATGATGTAAAGTGAAATGTGATTGAGACATGGGATATGAAATGTGATAATGAAATATGATGACGAAATGCGATGATGTGATATGACCATGGGAAATGATAATGTGATATGAGAATACATAGAGTCTTGATTGACATGCATCATTTGCATAAGTGTTTTAAGGGTACGATATGGAATACACCGCCAGAGAAGGCCCCCTAGTGTAAAAGCTTTGGGGATTAGTCCTTGGGGATAGCTCGGTTTGGAAGCCCCAGTCTCGCCCATTGTGTGCATGGGATGTATCTTGCGCAGCTTAGCTATCCTGACGAGACTCTGGTAGTATATCCTTCTAGTGAGAGTGCGTAGAGGGTGTGACCCGACATGTACTCCTAGACTACTCTTCGTGTATTGCTAGCGGCAATATGCCATGTGATGTTTTACTGGCGCCACATGCATGATAATGTGAAGTTCGTGTCCATGCATGAGCATCCTTATTATTAAATGATGATAAATTACTATTTGTATGACTTGGATGATTGAATAAACTATTGTTGTTGATTGATCTATGAGGTAACTGTATTGTTTGTGTTTGGCTATCCGGTGTGCGTTCCTACACCGTGAGCCAGAGTGAGATGTTTCTCACTCCCTTTTCTCGTGTTGTTTTGCTGTGACTATTATACAGGTGATCATCAGTGTGAGGCTGAGGATGTTGATGATGAAGCTTAGGCTTCTATGTTGGGTTTTGCTCTGATAGGACATGTGACATCGGGGCATAGATAGGATTAGTTTAAGATGTTCTTATTAAATTATTTTGAAAAATTTAGTTTTATTTCTTTGTAATTTTACCGGCATGTTATTTGGATTAAGTTTATGAATGTGATTTCTTTACCCTTACGTGGTTGGAAAATTGATTTTTATTGATGTAAATTTATATATATTTATTTATAATTACTATATATGTATGTTGGGTAGAGGGTGTCACATTAAGTGGTATCAAAGCCTGTCGATCCAATCGGCCGTGAGTTAGGTACTTATCACGACTCTGTTGTGTACTCTGACTGTGTCTTGTTTGTTGTGCACTACGATGATGTTTTGCTTTGATGATGATAATGTTCTTCTTGTGTTGATATTGTTGAGTTTGACTTTGTTAAGCTATTTTGTAATTAGAGGAATGATAGTCATGATAGTGTTAACTAATACCATTATGATTGTTTTTTTTTTCATTCTTATGATTGCTTATTTGTTTGATACTTCTTGCTTATGTAAGAAGTAGTGGTTGAGTGATATCGCTTGTGTTGCAAGCATATGTGCGAGTAGTGGTGGATGAGATATTGTGCTAATATTGTAAAAACTATTGAGGCCTTAGCTTTGGGTAAGACATTGATTTTTTTTAGTGTATTAAGAGTTTACGATTGGTGTAGTTTTTGAAAGCTATAGTTGTAGCGATTGAATCCAAGGATGATGTATGTTGAGAATTGGAGTTTTGGTATTCTTAAGGAGAGATTGAAGTGTTGATGATTTCTAGAGTTTGATGGTTGTATGTTGACCTTTTATAGTTTAGGTAGAATGTGAATTTTATTTTCTAAGCCTTTTGTATTGAATATGTGAGTTATTTTGGTTTAGGAGTGTAGTTGAAAGCTTGAATATGAAGTCGAGGTGTGAGTTTGGAAGGGTTGAGGTATTTTTGTGGGCTTAAATACATTGATATACTATTACTGTTTGGTGTAGAGGATATTTTGCTGCAGTTTTGTTGTGCCAGGATGAGTACCATATTGACAGATTTAGATTTTATGGTCTTCACAAAAGTTGTAGCCTTGGACGTTATCTTTCCAATGGAACTGGAATCAGGTAAAACGGAGGTCTATAACTCCCGTTATAACTACTTTGGTGATCAAAGGTCTAGCTGTAAGCGCTGAATATATCTGCTGCAGTTTTTAAAATTTTTAGCTAAGAAGATGATCTTTTTAGAATCTTATGTACTCATAGGAGTTGTAGCTTATTCTCTTAGCTTTCTTTTGAGATTGGTTTGAGATCATTTGGATGAGTATAAATCTCTAGGTATCATTTTCTTTGATCGTTGTTGAAGGGATATGTATGGTGTCATGATATTTTTGAATTGTTAGGCAACGCAAGGATAAGAATTGATTTTGTTAAGATGTTTTGGGGGTGTTTTCATGTGGATTGAGAGGTTGTTTAAGGTTGTATGATGCTATGTGGTAATGGTTGTTCATGTACATGCTTATGGATGGTATATTTGAAGGTTTAAAGTAGGTATTGTAATATGATTTAATATGCATGTATGTTGATATGTGGATAGATGACCTTAGGGATCAATTGGTGAATGTCGTGTGGTTAGTGAGATTGATCTTGGGGTGTGATATGATCATGTTGTATTTGAGGGTGAAGATATATCCAAGACGGTTGTATGTTAAGTTATCTAAGTATTACTATTTTATTTTATCTTATTTTATTTTATTTATTGATTGATTTATTTTTTATTTTTTATTTTTTTGATTGTATGAGATAAGTTTTCTAGTTCTTGTAAATTCCAGTTGAGGTAAACATGGATCTGTCTCAGGTAGAAGTTATGTTTAAGTGGGGAGATATCTAAGTCAATTAGTGAGGTTAAGAGTTTTCTTAGATAAGCTTATTATTATAGGAGAGTTATTGAGGAAATTTCTAAGATAACATTACTTTTGACTAGGTCAACTAGGGAGAGTGTTGTCTTTGTGTGGGATAGTAAGTGTAAGAGTAGTTTCCAAACTCTTAAGGAAAGATTGATTAATGTTAATACTACTAGATTTAGTAAGTCTTTTGTGGTATATAGTGGTGCTTCTAGGATGAGTTTGGGCAGAGTGTTGATGCAAGAAGGAATGATAGTAGCTTATGCTTCTAGGAAATTAAGAATTCATGAGAAGAATTACCTTACTCATGACCTTGAGTTAGTAGTTATGATATTTACACTAAGATTTGGAGACACTACCTATATGATTCTAAACTTGAGGTATTTAGTGATCGTTAGAGCCTTAAATATCTTTTGACCAAAGGATATAGTTGGAATTTCTTAAGGACTAGTATTTTAATTTTAGTTGTTATCTAGGTAAAGCCAATGTGGTGATCAATGCTTTGAGTAGGAAACCTTTATATTTTCCTTTCCTTATGGTTAGAGAGATGGATCTTTTGGCTTAGTCTAAGGATTTAAGTTTGGCTTATGAGGTTACCCTTAGTAGTGTGAGACTAGGTATGACTCGAGTAACGAGTGGATTGTTGAAGGAAATTGGAGAAGCATAATTAGTTGATTCAATTTGGTGACAAGATATGAAGCTATAGGACAAGGTAATGGAGAGAAGAGTTGCCTTGGGTATAAATGAAGTGGTAAGACTTGGAGACCGATTCTGTGTACCTAGTGAACTTACGCTTAGGCACTTGATCTTTGGAGAGGGTCGTAGAAATAAAGCTATTATTCTAGAAGATACCTTGAGTAGGATGATCTTTCATCCATCATCTTTGATGATTTAAGAGTTGGATTTGATTGAAGAGTTTAGAGACTTAAGCTTGGTGTGTGAGATTACCTTTAGGAGCATTGAATCAATTATGTTGAAAGTGACTAATGAATTAATGGACGAGATTAGGGAAGCCTAGGAGTTAGATCCTTTCTTAGTGAACCAAGTGGAGAGGATTGGTAGGGCTATAGATAGCCCTTTACGAGTGGAAGTTGATGGTGTTTTGGGGTTCAATGATAGGATCTATGGCCTAGTAATCTTGAATTTAGGAAAATGATCTTAGAGGGAGGACATAAGAGTACTCTTAACATCCATTTAGGAGCTACTAAGATGTATCAGAGTGACGCAGCGGAAGCATGGTGGCCTAAGGTGAAGAGAGGAGTAGAGGAAGCTTGTGTACTCATGTTTAGTATGATATAAGTCTAAGATAGAACATCAGAAGCCTTTTAGGACTTTTGTAACCTTTAGATGTCCCTGTTTGGAAGTGAGATAATGCGTCTAGACTTTGTTGTGGGTTTGCCTAGGAAGTTTAGGAAGAATCTTAGTTTAATGAAGGAGTCATAGTCAAACCTCTTCATTTCAGAAATTCGAGGACAAATTTCTTAAAAGGGGGGAAGTATTGTAACACCCCAGTTTTCAAAAAGGTTATTGTTATTATTATTATTATATGGTATTTGATCATAATTATTTTAATAATTATATAGAAATATTATTTTGTACGTTTTAAATAATTATTATTTTGGACAATTATTTTGTACGTATTAAATAAGTATTTTTATTAGTATTTTTAAATAAATATTTATATGTTTTAAGAGAAAGTTGATTTTATATGATATTTTGTTATTGAAATTTATTATTATATTTTGAGTCAGAAATATATTATTATTATAGAGGAAAAATATTTTATAATATACATGTATTTATTTTATTTAATTATTTTGAGGAAAAAGAGAAGTGGGTTAGAAGAGAAGGAAAATGGGTTGGGTTGACCCAACCCAATAGATTAATTTTAAGAAAGGAATCAGGTAGTGTTAACCCTATCTGCCTCATTTGCATTCTGAGGGGTTAGGGAAAAAAAAAGAGGAGAAACAAAGAGCTCTAAGGAAGAGTATTCAGGAACGATCTTAGATCACACCAAGACCATCCGTCTTCTGCTCATCCAGGTAAGGGGGGAGTGAGAAACCTCGCTCTGGGTGTGAGATTGTATGCTGGGTAGTGGGATTGGCCCCCAATCCTGTGTTTGCTGTATTTTTATGTATGCTCATGTATGAGAGGTTTCTCCCAATTGTATCTGTTTTGCTTATTATTTTTCTTATATGCAATTAATTGTATGACTTGAGATCTCTATGGGTTCCTATGGGAAACCTTATGAGAAAACGGGCAAAATATGAATGTTTTCTATTTTTCCTTCTGATTACTTTGTTGTGTTCCTTGTTGGATGTGATGCATGAGTATGTGGTTAATTTTGAAAATAAATATGTTTTAATATGATCTAGAGTACTTTATGGGTTCCTGCAGGAAACCCTACGAGAAATAGGTAAAATATGAAATATTTTCTGTTTTGATTTCTTATTTTTCTGTTATATTCCTTGTTTGATGACATGTAAAAATATGTATTTAATTTTATAAATAAACGAGTTTTGATATAAATTAAAGTGCTCTGTGGAGGCTTTGTGAATATGATGATGTAAAGTGAAATGTGATTGAGACATGGGATATGAAATGTGATAATGAAATATGATGACGAAATGCGATGATGTGATATGACCATGGGAAATGATAATGTGATATGAGAATGCATAGAGTCTTGATTGATATGCATCATTTGCATAAGTGTTTTAAGGGTACGATATGGAATACACCGCTAGAGAAGGCCCCCTAGTGTAAAAGCTTTGGGGATTAGTCCTTGGGGATAGCTCGGTCTGGAGGTCCCAGTCTCGCCCATTGTGTGCATGGGATGTATCTTGCGCAGCTTAGCTATCCTGACGAGACTCTGGTAGTATATCCTTCTAGTGAGAGTGCGCAGAGGGTGTGACCCGACATGTACTCCTAGACTACTCTTCGTGTATTGCTAGCGGCAATATGCCAATTGATGTTTTACTGGCGCCACATGCATGATAATGTGAAGTTCGTGTCCATGCATGTGCATCCTTATTATTAAATGATGATAAATTACTATTTGTATGACTTGGATGATTGAATAAACTATTGTTGTTGATTGATCTATGAGGTAACTGTATTGTTTGTGTTTGGCTATCCGGTGTGCGTTCCTACACCGTGAGCCAGAGTGAGATGTTTCTCACTCCCTTTTCTCGTGTTGTTTTGCTGTGACTATTATACAGGTGATCATCAGTGTGAGGCTGAGGATGTTGATGATGAAGCTTAGGCTTCTATGTTGGGTTTTGCTCTGATAGGACATGTGACATCGGTGCATAGATAGGATTAGTTTAAGATGTTCTTATTAAATTATTTTGAAAAATTTAGTTTTATTTCTTTGTAATTTTACCGGCATGTTATTTGGATTAAGTTTATGAATGTGAACTCTTTACCCTTACGTGGTTGGAAAATTAATTTTTATTGATGTAAATTTATATATATTTATTTATAATTACTATATATGTATGTTGGGTAGAGGGTGTCACACTTATGTTGGCATGGCACGACCTTGGGCACGAGATGCTATAGGGGTGGTGTGAGCTTAAAATAGTACAAATTATATGATGTGATGGATTGGTGTGATTTAGAATTGTGATGTAACGATGATGCATGATGATAAAATTATGATATGTAGAAATGGTTGTAAATATTTCATTATGTAATGAGTTATGATGAGATTATGTCGTGGCGTTTCCTTTTGTGCTTCACATATAGATGTTTTCTTTTCTCACCGTACAATTTTTGGATATTTTGCGTGAGAAATATCCGACTATGAGTGACATCTAGAATGCCAACAGTTGAGTTATGGGTGTGCTCTGATATTGTGACATCGGGGCAGAGGATTTCTACAACATGTATTTTTATATGTATTTGAAGTTGTACTATATTATTTTGAAAACAATTTGTAAACTCTTAGGTTTTATTTTCCAAGTTTTATTTTCAATTATTTTGGATATTGAAGAATAATTATGAAGGTTTTATGTGAACCCTTTTACCAACGTTGAAAATTTTATTCTTTAGTTTATTTACATTATTACAATATATGTGTTGGGGTAGTAAGGGTGTCACATTTGGTTATTTTGATGCATCGAGTGAATGCATGTTGAATCTGAGATTGTTTTCAAATTGAATGGAGTCTAGGTACTGTGTTTCTTGGATTGCATGTGGTTAGATCTTCTAATTTTCAGGTTTTAATGGAATTTTTGAAGTTTTGGCGGCTCCTATTTGAATTTGCGCCAGTCATGCATTCATTAGAGGCAACCATTTTCGAATCACGCCAGACACAAGGTTTGTCGCGTCGAGTGCAATTTGAGATGGCAAACTTTAGATGAGTCACGCCAGGCGTGAGGAGAGCCACGCTAGGCGTGATATTAGATAGTGGCTCTGTATGGAATTTTACTGATATGGCGCCGAGTGCAGGGTGGGTGCGCCGGGCATGAAGACTCCTGTGAGTCTCTGTCTAAATGATGCCGGACGAGGATGAGCCTTAGAACTCTCAGGTTGGATTTAGACTTGCGCCCGACGTGGGTATGCTTGGGGATTTTGAATTAAGAATGATGCTTTTGCATGTCTAAAGTTAGAGATTTGATCATGTATGTATGATATATGATGTATGGTGATGTATGATTCATATGTATGCTTGGTAATGATATATATGAATGTTTAAAACATGATTTGGTTTGTACTTTCATATGAGAATGATATTGATCATGATAGTGGATTGACCATGTATGATGTATGATGCATTATTACACGTGATGCCTTATGGCATGTGTCTATCCTAGGACTTGAGGAGAGGGAAAATTTTTTTCAAACTGGAAGAGCTCACATAGAGTCTCTTGAGAGTGGTGCTTGGATAGGCCACTGGTTTTGGGTGAGAGTGGTGCTTGGATAGGCCACTGGTTTTAGGTGAGAGTGGTGCTTGGATAGGCCACTAGTTTGGGCAAGTCTCCTCTAAGTCCTTAGCTAGTGTTGGAGAGAGGTATGAGGTCGAGAGTTATTCCCTTAACCAAGTACTGGGGAAGGTACGTGGTTCCTTGCGAATAGTCGGTGGGCGAACTCCACAAGTGACTTGGTAATGCATGCCAAGGTGATCGGTGTCGTACCCGATCAAATAAAATACGAAATTTGTAGTACTAAGAAGTGACTCCTAGGTCGTCTCTCAAGGAGCGACAATACCAATCCGAGGTTCATGAAATACAAACAAACACAGAGTATGCGGGGGTTTTCAGATTCAAATGAACAATACGTCAATAGTAATCAATAAAACAATACACTTTCCAACTCAGTTATCACACACACATCATTGGTTCAAAATATTATCTTCAGTCGTTTTAACCCTTGGTTCAATTTCTAGTAATCACTAAACGTCATTACTCTTGTTTTAAACGCATACAAATGAAGCATTAACATACATTCATTTCTCTGTTTTATAGGATTAAGCAAACCATGAACAGAACATTCAACCCAGATGAACAAATACCATTAAGCATGGAAAATAGAAGGGTTAGAACACGAAGATGCAGTGAAATAAACAGACCTCAATGAGCACTAAACTGAGTCAGAAAGTGTTACAAGTTTAGCCTTCCATGGAGGAAGACAAAAAAGAAAACGAAAAACTCAAAGGAAGAAAATGGAAGGGTTTAAATTCTTAATACAACCAGAGAAGAAAGAATGGAAGAAAAATGTGATGAATAGCTCTAGAACAAAGAAAATGTCCAGAAGAAAGAAGAGAACGTGGTCACATCAAGTTTGCCTCCCAGTGGTGGCTGCATGGTCAGCCCTCAGACCTAAAAGACACATGGTCAAAACCCTAAAACGAAGTGGGCCTCCTTCCCATCTTTCTGGCCCAAAAAAAGACTAAAACAAGGTAAACAAAAATGTAATTATGTGGTTGATGTGGCAAGACATGGCGCTTACATGGCACTTTATCTCTTGAAGTCCAAAAATAATATCCAAGCCCGAGAATGCTCCACAATTAACCTGAAAATAATTGATAAGCAAAAATTAGACCAAGTGAATCAGAATTAATTAAAATTCGAACTACTGGCCCAATGAAGCCCAAACAATGAAACTGTACAACTAATAAGAGATTAAGCCCAAATCAACAATTAAAATAATTACAAAAAGATAAATAAATAAGGGAAAATAATGACTCATCAAATTCCCCCACACTTAGCCTTTTGCACTCCTGGGCAAAATCATGAAGTAGAGCAATGGATAAATCCAGAACAACAAAGAGAGCCACATGGAGAAGGACAAAAAAAAAATAGCAACACACAAACAACAGAGTTACATACTCCTCATTGAATCCTGAGAAAAGAGAGGAATAAACAACATGCAACACACAAAGAGCCAAAGAAACAAGATGCCTATGAACATCATCCAGGTATTTCTAAACATGGCAAGAAAATCAGTCAGTTCAAGAGGTGACTCAAAAGCAACAGAACCTCACAAGATATGCACTGTATCACTGAATCTCTCAAGTGTCTAGGCTACTGTATACTCTCGGAGCACTCATGAAAAATAAGCAACAAATAGACTTGGAAAGCCTCTAAAATCAACACCCAACACACATGCATATAAGGATCATGAAAAGGTCTTTTCAAGGTTGTAATGAAGCCAAGGACAAGTTAGAGGGTAATATATGGGATAAGTAGCTACAAACCAGAGGAACTAGAAGAGCAATGGGGAATAGGTCAAGAATAAGCATAAGAAGCAAACCCAAAAACCTCTAATGACCTCTACAATAATCAATCCTCTTTCTCTTGCCTCAAACAACTTCTCTTTTTCATTTTTTCATTTATTATTATTATTATTATTATTTTATTTTATTTTATTTTTTTAATGAACAGTACGTAGTGAACAGTACACACGAAAATTTGAAATGAGATAAGATAACATGTAGAGAAGTAAAATGTATAGCATAAGGAATCAACTAGCCAATATACATCATCCAAACATACACACACCCCCACACTTATTCAAGAACTTATTCCCAAAACAATTCCAAATCTCCAAAACTCCCTAAGGTTAAGGTAAGCATGGTTTTTTGCTTAAGGCTTATAATGAGCTTCAAACAAGGAAGGGGAAATAGGCTCAGCAGGGGTTATCAGAGGAGTTAATTCAAGGTAGCCTTATTTGGCTAGAGGCTTATGAGAATCAAAATGCCTTAATCCTTTCCAAACATGCATGCGGACCAAGAAATATCAAATAGAGCCAAGCCAAGGATATTGTGCAAGCAATAAAGAGGCAAAACACACAAGAAAGAATAGAGAAGGGTTCAAAACCTCACACAGGGTGAATCTGTCACATTCAATTCAACCTCTCAAATCTCATAATCAACTTGCCAAGCAGAGAAAGACAGGGATTTCAATTCATATAATATCAAGTAACTCATATCCAAGAGTGAAGCAAGTGCCTACAAACTATCAAAACCCAGAAATCAAAGAGAAACATGCAAAACTGTACATAACACCTAAACATAAAACCTAAACCAAAAATAACAAATAAACCCTAAAAGCATATAACCAAAACAGTTCCCCCCACACTTAAATCACACATTGTCCTAATGTGGCATACACATAAGATCAAAGCAATCAGAACAATCAACAAAATTGGACATGTGCAACAAAAGTAAAGAAGGAGAGAGGGAAAGAAAACTCCCTAAGTCATGGTGGGAGAGTAGCGGGGTCGAGTAGAGACATCTCCTCTTCAATTGCATTCGACAGGGAAGGATTGCTGAGGAAAGGCTTTAGACGGTGCCCATTAACTTTGAAGCTCTTGTCTGTGGATTCACTTTTGATCTCAACTGTACCATAAGGAAAAACATTAGTAACAACAAAAGGTCCAATCCACTTAGAATGTAACTTACCACCCATGAGACCGAGCCTTGAATTATATAGTAAAACTTTCTACCCAACCGTGAAGTCCTTTATAGTTATCAAACTATCATGAAACTTCTTGGTTTTCTCCTTGTAGAACTTAGAGTTCTCATAGGCTTCAAGGAAGATCTCATCAAGCTCACTCAGTTGCAACTTTCTTTCCTCTCCAGCCTGATCAATAGAGAAGTTACAAGTCTTCACAGCCCAGTAGGCTCGGTGCTCTATCTCCACAAGAAGATGACATGCTTTGCCAAAGACAACCCGATAAGGAGACATCCCTAAGGGTGCTTTGTAAGCAGTCCTATGTGCCCATAGAGCATCCTCTAGCCTATTGCTCCAATCTTTCCTGTTGGGCTACACAATCTTCTCTAAGATCCTCTTGATCTCCCTATTTGAAATCTCGGCTTGCCCATTAGTCTGGGGGTGGTAGGGTGTAGAAACTCTATGAACAACCCCATACTTCTTGAGCAAAGCCTGCATAGATCTATTACAAAAATGGGTGCCCTGATCACTCACAATAACTTTGGGTACTCCAAACCTGCAAAATATGTTAGATCTGACAAAATCCACAACCACTACAAAAAATATGCAATTTAGCGACCACCAAAATCGGTCGCTAAATTGCAAAAATCGGTCGCTATTTACCTTAGCGACCGAATTTAATCAGTCGCTAAAACCCTGGTCGCTAAGCTATTTAGTGACTGAAAATTTTTGGTCGCTATTTAGCGACCGAAAATTTTGGTCGCTAATTCGGTCGCTAAATGGTTGAAATGATTTTGGTAGCTAAAGTTTATGGGACCAAATTAGTGACCGAATAAATCGGTCGCTAAATCGGTCGCTAAATATTTATTTTTTATTTTATTAAATTTTATAGACGTCACAAATTTGGTCGCTATGAACCACTCATATTTGGCCTCTTAAAGATTTTATTTCATAATACTTAAGTTTTTAGCATGTTTTGTCCTTAATTACACAATTTTTGGAAACTTTCCAGAAGGTCACCCATCCCTACATTACTCCAGTCAAGCACGCTTAACTGTGAAGCACATGCAACAACCTCTCTTCTTGATCAGTATCAAGGGAGGTGGATATGATCACAGGGGAATCTCTCATCGTCCTCCAAGTAAGCATACTTGAGGTTCTCTAGAAGAGGCTTTAACTCTGGTGTGAGTGTTGGCTGAACATTAGAAAGAACCAAAGAAGGGAGAAGGGGTTCCGCAGCCTGTACCTCAACCTGCAAGTCAGATTCTTTTGTACTTCCTGCAACATGGTTAGTGCATTCTGACTGTATAAAATCAAGACCAAGAGGTACAACACCCAAAGTGTCAAATTCAGATGCCTCACAATGAATTTCACATTCAGACTCATATTCAGATTTAGACTCAGACTTAATGCATGAAAGGCAACTATACAAATCAAATGAGAATGAATGCTTCTTAGCATGAGAAGAATCAAAATCATGAATGTGCTCATCAACTAGATCATCAATCAATTCAACACGAAAAATAGAATGAGCTTCAGAAGGAAATTTCATGGCATCTAGAATATTAAAATGAACAACAATATCACCAAATTCCATAGACAAGGTGCCAGCATAAACATCAATCTTAGTCCGGGCTGTTTTCAAAAATGGTCTGCCTAGAATGATTGGGACAGAGCCATGGGAGAATCCCTCCTCCATATCAAGAACATAAAAATTAGTGGGAAAAATAAGTTCACCAACCCGAACCAGGACATCCTCTACAAAACCTATGGGGTGGGCAATGGTCCTATTGGCCAACTGAATGACCACACCCGTAGGTTGTAAAGGACCAAGAGAAAAAGAATTAAAAATGGACAGAGGCATGACATTAATTGAAGCTCCTAAATCAAGCATGGCATTTTCAAATTTACTGTTACCAATAATGCAAGGTACACAAAATGTACCTGGGTCCTTACACTTTTCAGGAATGTGTGGAACAGATTTACCTATGAGTGCTGAGACGTTTCTGCCCATGCTGATTCGCTCATTGGCCTTCAACTTCCTCTTGTGGGTGCACAAGTCTTTCAGGAACTTAGCATATCTGGGAATTTGCTTGATGGCATCCAACAGAGGTATGTTCACCTCCACCTTCCTGAAGGTCTCCAATATCTCCTTATCCACCTCTTCCATCTTTTTGCTTGGAATTGATTTTGGTGGAAATGGAAGAGGGATAGGAGGCTGATGTAGATCATCACTGTGTGCTCTAGAAGAAGGTCCACCTGAATGAGATTTTCTAGTACTACCTGTAGGGGCCTCTTTCTCAAGTGTAGGCTCAGGTGAAGGTGTAGGTACAGTTGTAGGTGCTGGTATGTCAATTTGTTTGCCAGACCTCAAGGTGATGGCACTCACATTCTTCGGATTTTGCACAGTCTGTGAAGGTAACTTGTCTGAATTTTGGGACTGTGCCTGATTGAGTTGAGTGGCCATCTGCCCCATCTGATTTGTTAAACTTTGAATGGAGGCTCTAGTCTCTTGCTGGAATTGCATGTTCTGAATGGTCATCTGCCTCACCAACTCCTCCAATGAAGGCTCAAAAGAAGTAGAAGGTTGAGCTGGTGGAGGTGCAGATACATGAGGAGGTCTATGTTGAGGAGGTTGATATGTAGAACTTGAGGGATTATTTTGGAAAGGTGCTAGATTTTGCTGTTGCTGCTGAGAGTTTCCCCACTTCAAGTTGGGATGATTCCTCCAACCAGGATTGTATTTATTGGAAGACAGATCATAATTCTGTTGTTGCTATTGTGGAGGCTTGTTGTTGTAAATGTTGGCAGCATATGCTTGGGGGGCATCAGGACCTGCAGAAGAGTCTTGCAAGGAGGGACAAGCATCTGTTGGATGATTAATTGAAGTGCAGATGCCACATACTTTTGCTGGTGATGGAGTTGATTTTTGATTTGCAGCCAGTTGTGAAACCAAGGTGGTGAGAGCATCAATCTTACTCTCCAGCTTTTTGTGTTCTGTGGAATCTGAGGCTACCACATCATGCACACCCCTCACAACTATGGCATCACTCCTCATATTGAATTGTTGTGAGTTGGATGCAATTTTTTAATCAGCCCTCTAGTAGAAGCAGGTGTCATATCTCCTAAAGCTCCTCCACTAGCTGCATCAATCATGCTTCGATCCATTATGTTCAACCCCTCATAGAAGTATTGTAATAATAGCTGGTCGAAAATATGATGGTGAGGACAGCTAGCACACAGCCTCTTGAATCTCTCCCAGTACTCATACAAGCTCTCCCCCATGAGTTGCCTAATTCCAGATATGTCCTTCTGGATTGTAGTGGTCCTAGATGTAGGGAAGAATTTTTCGAGGAACACTCTCTTCAAGTCATCCTAGCTTGTTATTGAACCAGGAGCCAGATAGTACAACTAGTCCTTGGCAAGATCCTCCAATGAAAAAGGGAATGCCTTCAGGTA
The DNA here is from genome assembly GCF_000230855.2 of Cajanus cajan. Taxonomy (NCBI): domain Eukaryota; kingdom Viridiplantae; phylum Streptophyta; class Magnoliopsida; order Fabales; family Fabaceae; genus Cajanus; species Cajanus cajan. Next base: position 71,778,589 of record NC_138517.1, read on the forward strand.
GATATGATCTTCAAGGACATTATGTGGTCTCATGGTGGAACAAACTATGTGGAACTCCTTAAGATGCTTGTGTGGATCCTCACCTGCACGACCATGAAAGTTAGGCAACAAATGGATTAGTCCAGTTTTAAGCACAAAAGGAACATCTTCCTCAAGGTATTGAATGCATAAACTCTCATATGTGAAATCAGGTGCAACCATCTCCCTAAGTGTTCTCTCTCGAGGTGCAAGTTGGTCACCCATATTTGCAGTTGAGTCAACTTTAGATGCTACACTTACACTATAGGTCACACTATGGGTATCACTCTCAGGTGGGACTATATGCTCTCTAACTAATCTAAGGTATGTTCTATCTCTTTCAGGATCAAATGGATGCAAAGTGTTTGGATTATTCCTAGTCATGCACTACATCCAATCACATGCAACTACTACGTGAATAGTAGGGGTAAAAAGGGAATTTTCATGAAAACTTGGAAACTAACAAAACCAATGCACCAATATCATCCTAAAATCATTAGAAACTACCACAAAAAAATTGAGAGCAAAATTCAAAGCCTAACTATATGAACTACCCATGAAAAACTTTGAAAAATAGGAAAATAAAACTTCAAAAATAGAAAAAAATAGTAAACGACCTTTTTTTTAAAATCTAGATGGGGCCAAAGTTATGACCGTTTAAAGTTTTGCTAAAATCTATTTTCAAAAATTTTGGTATCTCCAAATCTTGACCAAACTGGGTGCCCTAGCTATTTTTTACACAAAATATAAGTTGAAAGAAGTTACCACACAAAATTTGAGGCAAAAATAACAAGTCTAGCTATCAAAACCAAAAATCACAATTAATTGGAAAATTCAGCTACTATTTAGCACTATTCACGCGCCATATTTGTAACACTTCAACACCATATTGCCACATTTTTAGAGCCTGAACAGAGGACTAGTAGGGAGAGAAAACAGAGTATGCCTACAACAAACAAAATGAAAACATAGTACACACTAATCTGGCACACCAAAATAGAGCAAAAACCACACCAGAAAATGCACTAAACCGCACCAGAATATGCACCAGAATGCACCAAGAAAATGCACAAGAATGCACAAAAAAAAAATAGTTATCCTACTTCACAATGAATACATGAATATAGACACACTAACATACATAAACATGAACACGAACATAACACAACACACATTATATTATGAACCTTTGGCTGGGGCGTTGCTCCCCGGCAACGGCGCCAAATTTGATCGGTGTCGTACACGATCAAATAAAATATGAAATTTGTAGTACTAGGAAGTGACTCCTAGGACGTCTCTCAAGGAGCAACAATACCAATCCGAGGTTCATGAAATACAAACAAATACACAATATGGTGGGGTTTTCAGATTCAAATGAACAAGACGTCAACCGTAATCAATAAAATAGTACACTTTCCAACTCAGTTATCACACACACATCATTGGTTCAAAATATTATCTTCAGTCATTTTAACCCTTGGTTCAATTTCTAATATCACTAAACGTCATTACTCTTGTTTTAAACGCATACAAATGAAGCATTAGCATACATTCATTTCTCTGTTTCACAGAATTAAGCAAACCATGAACAGAACATTCAACCTAGATGAACAAATACCATTAAGCATGGAAAATAGAAGGGTTAGAACATGAAGATGCAATGAAATAAATAGACCTCAATTGATGGAAATCTAATCCCCAAGGATCCATTTGGAAGAGGTAAGACCAAGAAAGGCGAATGTTGATCCAAGGAGGCTCACCCATGAAGACCATTAGGCCTCTAATTAGGTCTATGGTTAGGAGGCTAGAGGAGGCTTCTATAGAGGAGGTGCTTCTTAGACCTATGCTCAATATGAGTATTGAGTATGATTCCTCTTTTTAGTCTCATAGTCTCTATTGTAAATATATTGTATAGTTTGATTTCTTATACCTTGTATATAGTAGATACTTGTATAGGTGTATTTTTGCCTTTGTATTTGTGAGGCACTTTATTTCCTTTTTAGTAGCTATTGTAGATACTTGTATAGTGTGTATATTTCCTAACCTAGAAATACACTCTTTTCTTAGTTTTCTAGTAGTAGGATTGGGAGTGGCATTAGCAAGCTAGAGAGTGCCATTAGCAAGCTAGAGAGTGTTACTAGCAATTTAGCCAAGAGGTGGTCCTAGGCTAAAATTTACATATTGGACTCATTTTACTCCTAATTTTTCATAGATTTGATTTAGCTAGGTTCCATTCACATTGGATGAACCTAACTAAACCAAATTAACAATTTCAAAACCGGTTGGAGTAAATTAATTCCAAAGAGCCACCCACCTAGATGTGTTCACACTTGTGTTCACACTTGTGTTCACACTTGTGTTCACACTTGGCCAAATAGCTTGGTTCTTCTCAAGCTTGGAAGCTTGAAGCACAAGCTTCTCCTTAGCTAGCTTACCAAGCAAGCTAAGTGAGGAGCTTGCTCTCCAAGCCTCTAGACCATGGGTGGTTAGCTAGACCTTACCATGGTTCCTAGTGAACCATGGTTAAGACTAGCTTACTCTCCAAGCTTCCTACTCCTATATTTTCGTTTTTCCCTCTTTGTAAAACAATTTTGATGTAATTGAGATTGTATATTCTGAATAGATTTCAGATTTCTCTCTTCCAAAAGTCCCTAAACCTCTTTGAGTCCATCCAATTCTCTTATCCCTTCATAGAAGAGTGTGGTGAGAATTGAAGGGGCTTATCTCTTCAACAAGGAGTGGCGCCTCTTGAGAGAGTTTCTCCACCAACCGTGGTGGTTTTAAGGCCTCCTCCTCCTTAGGAGACCTTAACCAAGCCTAGGAAGAATCAAGGAGTCCAAGATCTAGGGAGGAGCTTGAAGGGAATTCAACATCAATCCGGATTTCCAACCAAGTTTTCCATCATTTGGTATCAAGAGCTAGGTCTCCTTGGTAAATTCGTTCCTATGCTTCTTTGTCTTGTTTTGTTCGGTTAAAACCATCTTAATATGTGTCTATACAGTTCCTCCATTTATTTCCTTTTTGTGTCTTGTGTTTTTGTGCCTTGAGTGGTTCTTGTGTCACAACTATAAATCTATAGAACACACTCACTTTGTCTTGTTTTTGGTTCATCTTCTAAATTCTTGTGAATCAATCCTTGTGTGTGCTTTAGGTATTCTTTGTATGTCTTTTTAAATGTTTTAGGATTGCTTTTATCTTCCATTGGACTCCTATAATTCGGTCTTAAAAGAAACTCCAAAAAGAATCAAGAATATAAGCATTTTACATTTCTTAATCTACAAGTTTTGTCTTAGAGTCATGTGTAGTTGTTTTACTTGTCATTAAATCCTTGTTGTGCCTTTTTCTTTTTGAATCTAAATGTGTTAACCTCTGTTCATATATGGTGTCATTGATGGTTGAACATTAATAATTCTTAGAGTGCTCATAAAATGATTCCAATGCATGTTATTAGACCTAACATGTTCTAGAGTCAATTTTTTGTGAACTTCAATTGCTATTTGTTTCTTAGCAATTTGTGACCAGCAATTCCTTGTGTGTCTTGTGCTTGTTTTGGAAAAAGAAAACAGAGTTAGAAGTGTATTAAAAACGAAAATCAAAGTGTACAAAAAAATAAGAACAAACTAGTATCAAAACTAGTAACATTTTGTGTTGAAAATTTTGACTAGTACACTTACACTTCTACTCTTCTTAGTTCTCTTTTCTCCACCACTTGGAAACCTCTTTATTAATTGTGTGGCCTCTGTTTTAAGTGCTTACTCTCTGTATTCAAAGAAAAGAAAGAATGAAAAGAGACAAAAATATAAGAAAAAGAAAAGAAAACAAAAGAGAAAAACCTAGAAAAATCAAAGTGAAAACAAAACAATTTTTGTAGCACTTTGCGTTGAAATTTTGTGTGATTTTCCTTGAGGTTTGTTTGCTGTCCAGTGGCTGGAAAAAGAATTTTAAACCATCAAAACAATAGCACAAATTTTATTTTGGTTTTTGTAATCCAAGTCTAAGAACCCTTGGTAGGACTATAGAAGGGATTCCTCATAGGGTGCACATTCCACATGTATTATATGCATATTTTATTACTAATGCTTTGCTCCTTATTTTTGTAGGTGATGCTATCCTTGTGGAAGGACCACGGGATTTGAGGACAAATCCTTTCGAAGGGGGAGGGTATGATGGAAATCTAATCCCCAAGGATCCATTTGGAAAAGGTAAGACCAAGAAAGGTGAAGGTTGATCCAAGGAGGCTCACCCATGAAGACCATTAGGCCTCTAATTAGGTCTATGGTTAGGAGGCTAGAGGAGGCTTCTATAGAGGAGGTGCTTCTTAGACCTATGCTCAATATGAGTATTGAGTATGATTCCTCTTTTTAGTCTTATAGTCTCTATTGTAAATATATTGTATAGTTTGATTTCTTGTACCTTGTATATAGTAGATGTCGCCACCTGCCGAAACGGACATTGGCATTCGCGACGATGGTCGGACTCTTTTTAGTTTTGAAAAATGATGGATTGTTAGAACGACTTATTCTCAAACTGAGACCTCATCGAACTAACAATTTTGTTAAATAATTCTCACCAATCCGTATTAATCCCAAACGGGACCCTCCATGGATTAGTGGTTTTCGCAAAAAGGGGTTCTTGGAGTCGCCACCAATGTTTTACTCAAAACATTGGAAAAAGACATAAGGAAATTGATTTTCGCAAATCAACTTTGGCCATTACAACCAGAGTTTGGGTAAGGGAGTCGATTACGTGTGGGGAAGGTGTTAGCACCCCACAACGCCCCTTTCGGGTTCCCTATAACAGATTATTTCATAAATAATAGCGTAAAATTACTAAACTACCCCTATTTATTAGAACGATTATAAGTAAACTATCTACATGATGAAAGTTTTAAACGTGCAATGCAACAATCAAAAAGAGATAAATGAAAGCGGTAAAAGAAAGGATTTGGAAAGAAACCTTCGAAGCGGGCTTTTATATATTCAAAAAGGAGTTAGGAGGCTTTTTGGCGCTCCTTCCCACTACACGTTCGCTCGCTCCTTTCCCTAAAAATAAATGTTAACTATGAAAATCAAAGAGATTTCCCTTCGACTTGTTCGAGTCTCAAGCTAAAGGCTCGTGAACTCAAGAACTTAGTCGGATCAGCTCTCGGAGAGATTTCTAGGGCAGAGAATAGCTCAAAAACCCAAGAATACTCAGCAAGAGGGTGGAGAAATGCTCCAAATGTGTGGAAGGACGAGCCAATGACGTCCTATTTATAGGATTGAGGCGCAGTACGGCCTAAGGAGTCAATACGGCCCGTACTGAGTTTTTGAACTACAGTACGGGCGTACTAAATTCAGTACGGCCGTACTGAAGTTCAAAAACTTCAGTACGGCCGTATTGATTTCATTATGGCCGTATTGTAGTTCAAATGGCTCAATACGGCCGTACTGAACCTCTAGGAGGGCGTATTGAGCTCCAATCCTCACACACCCTTATTCTAAGCTACTCTAAGACTTCTAGACCTACAAAGAATCATCCTAGGGTCTTCCAGGAGTCCTTCCGGCTGACTTTCCTTCGGTCGTCGAGAGTCTTTGAGTCTTATTTCTGACCAGGACAATTTTAGGGGTCTACAGCTGCCCCCCCTTTACTTAGTCGAACGGCTTTTTTGGTGTACCGGTTGACAAGTAAAGGAGTTGACCCAATTGTCCGAGGAGTAAGCCATCCTTCCGACTTGTAGTGTCTTCAGGTGGGAAAATTGTTGAGTAGCCTCTCTTGGTTGAGTTTGCCCTCTCTAGGGTGAGTATTAGTCGTCGCCTCTCCAGGCTCGTGCATACCTCGGTGTTTCTGACGACCTCGGTAGCGTGAGTTTGCCCTCTCCAGGGTCTGCATGCCTCCGTGTTTCTGACGACGTTGGCAGCTGCATACCTCCATGTTTCTGACGACGTCGGTAGCTGAGTATTAGTCGTCGCCTCTCCAGGCTCGTGCATACCTCGGTGTTTCTGACGACCTCGGTAGCGTGAGTTTGCCCTCTCCAGGGTCTGCATGCCTCCGTGTTTCTGACGACGTTGGCAGCTGCATACCTCCGTGTTTCTGACGACGTCGGTAGCTGAGTATTAGTCGTCGCCTCTCCAGGCTCGTGCATACCTCGGTGTTTCTGACGACCTCGGTAGCGTGGGTTTGCCCTCTCCAGGGTCTGCATGCCTCCGTGTTTCTGACGACGTTGGCAGCTGCATACCTCCGTGTTTCTGACGACGTCGGTAGCTGAGTATTAGTCGTCGCCTCTTCAGGCTCGTGCATACCTCGGTGTTTCTGACGACCTCGGTAGCGTGAGTTTGCCCTCTCCAGGGTCTGCATGCCTCCATGTTTCTGACGACGTTGGCAGCTGCATACCTCCGTGTTTCTGACGACGTCAGTAGCTGAGTATTAGTCGTCGCCTCTCCAGGCTCGTGCATACCTCGGTGTTTATGACGACCTCGGTAGCGTGAGTTTGCCCTCTCCAGGGTCTGCGGTTTGCCCTCCCCAGGGTTGCATACCTCCGTGCTTCTGGTCACTTTGGTAGCGTGAGTTTGCCCTCTCCAGGGTCTGCGGTTTGCCCTCCCCAGGGTTGCATACCTCCGTGCTTCTGGTCACTTTGGTAGCGTTAGTTTGCCCTCTCCAGGGATTTGTGATGATTTTGTCTCTACAGTCCACGATGCTGCTTCGACGGTTGTTTTTGATTTTGGTGCCGCTGAGGGCTGGATAACGCATGGATCCGTCTAGGGAATGTGCAGTTACTCATAGGTTCTTGTGTCCCAACTTTCCATTGCGTAGTTGGTGCCCACTGGGGAAATTCTAATTCCTTGGGGATGCAGACACAAAGATGCTCTTTCTGAGGTGAGCGATGCCTTATGATTGGCTGACGTCATTTCGACGTTGGTGGAGTATCCCGGTTATCCTTATTCGGGTGACTTTTTTGATTTTCTGGTTTTGTTGCCTCTGCGTAGGCTTTTATCCGCTGGGGGATTCTGTCGTATTGATCTTGATTGGCCTTTTCTGTTAGGCGGATTATCTTGACGTTCAGTGTTTGGCTGAATACCGAATTCCGCTTGGGGAATGGTTATTGATCTTTTCGGATTTTCTCTTTTTGAAGGAGTGCCTCTGAGTAGGCGAATGGGGATTGAGGATCTTATGTATCCCAGAGTATTATTTAGAAAGCCTCTTCAGGCTTAGCTTCACTCGTCGCTCGAGTTGGAAAGCTATCTTCCACTGAGGAAGTCTAAGTCCTTTGACTCGGATATTTTGTTTGGATGATCATGCTTCCATTGGGGAATCTTGCTGATCTTGCTCTGATAGCTTTCACTGGGAATTCGGCCCAAGAGTGCAAGCTGAGATGTCTCTGGGGAGTATTATTTTGGCAAGCCTCTCCAGGCTCAGTTATTCTGTACGATTGTTGGATTTTCTGAATTTTTGCCTTTTTTGTCGATTTCGGCTTTTTTCGGCTTTTTCTGTACAGAAATTAAAGTGCTAAAGAACTTTGAACTCGAAAGTGGAAAATTTCATTAATCAAACGGAATGAAATTCGTACAATGATGATAAAAAGAGTGGGGCACAGCCCGATCAATCAAAATAAACAAAAAGCAGGAAAACACAGCAAATGGTCGGTCTTCATTCCTCTGCCGGCGGATCCTGTGGAGGGTCTGGGAAGCGACGATGCAGCCAGACTGACAGGTTGTCAAAATCCTGTCTCAGGGCGTCAATGTTGTGCTGCGCAGTGTCGAATCGGGCGTCGATGCTCTGCTGCAACGCGTCGAAATGAGCATCAAAGTAGGCCCTGTCTTGCTGCGAGGTGTCGGCCTCTGTCTGCGGGTCCCCTTCACCCGGGAGCTCGATGTTCTCGAAAAGCTCACTGAAGGTGTCGCGGGTGGTCGCACGTACATATTTCCTCCCTGCCTTAGCAATGATCTTCATATTGAGCAGGGTGGCATCATTGATAGGCTTGGGCGCCAACTCCCCCGCATCTACGCCATCAGGGCACCCCCAAGTCTCGGCGAGTCGTGAAAGGAGTGTAGAGACCAAAATGTATCCTCGCCGAGCGTCGCTGCCCCATCTTGCCCCCAGATTCTTTATATGTTCGAGAAAAAAGAATCCGGGGTTGGCCTTCTGCCCGGTGGCCATGCAGTAAAGAGCTAGCAGATCCTGCCGCGTTACTGACTCTAGACTCTTCAGTCTGGCGTGGATGGAGCCGGTGATCAGCTTGTGGCAAATCCGGAGCACAGTCGGGAGCCGGGTACCCTTTACTCCAGCGTGATAATCCATCTGACCCGTGACCTCTCTCCACATCTCGGTCGGGGTCAGATTATCAGGGCACTCACAGACGGCGTCCCAATATTCCAATTGATCGGCTCGCCGAAAGAAACCAGCCTGGACGTTGAATTCATCCAGTGTCAGGGAGCGGTATCCTCCCTTCATCCAGAAGTCTACAGAGTAGACCGTTGCGCCGTAGCTGTTTGTCGACTCTGTGACACCGACGGTAGCCAGAAATTCCTTTGTCGCGGTCGGATAGATCTTAGGGTGGGGATCAAGGAGGAACCCCCATCCTATGGCATCGATGTAGCCTCTGACCTCATCTTCCCATTCCATTGCCCGAAGGATGCTGAAGTCGAGCACCCTCGACGGCTGGAAGACGAATGACTCGAGGAAATCCAACCTCTCTTGGTGCCGCGCGGTCATTTCAAGTTGCGCAGGGACCCTCTGCCTCTTCCTTGAAGACTCAGCCATTTTTTCAGAATCGGAGGGATCTCAAACACACTCACAGATAAAGTATGCAGAGGAATGAAGATGTTGTGATGAATGAGAGGAGGAGGGACGTATTTATAGAAAAAATTAGGTCAGTACGGCCCGTATTGAATTCAGTACGGCCGTACTGACCTTACTGTTGATGTACAAAAGAATGGGCCAATACGGGCCGTATTGAAATCAATACGGCTGTATTGGTGTGGACGTTATGGCCAATACGGCCGTATTCATTTCAGTACGCCCGTATTGAGTTGAAAATTTGTTCGTAACCCTAATTTTAGTACGGGCGTTCTGAACATGGTACGGGCGCATTATTTTCTTCTTTTTTTTTTGGAAATAAACAGAGAATAAGTGATCTTCCAGTACACCTATCATCTGTATGCATGTATGCGGTAGGATGCACCTAATTCTATTTGATTTATTTTTCAAAAGAATTAACCGATGCGTTTCTTTGCTTGGATTTTGCCATTCCTCTAGACGGGCTGTGCGCTGCCGATTTCTGTAACCGAGGAATGATGCGTGTTATATCGAGATTGGTGTCATCAACCCAGTGATCCTTCCCTTCCTTTAGAAGACGTATCAACCCTCCTATTGACCACTATATCTCCATGTTTCCACTAGATTATTCTAAAATCGTTTGGGACAAGAGAAAAGAAAGGAAAGATATTTTTGTTCAAAAGTTTGTGTTTTAGAGGGGATTATTATTGTTTTGAAAACGGTTTTTGTAAGAATGGCTGGCCAAGGTAGGCTCATGTGTTTAGGCTTGTTTGATTAAACACTTATGAAGTTAAGAAAGTCTTGTTATTGACGTTGTGATTCGACAACTTAGATAGCTTCCCTTGAACCTTTCTTTTTGAATTCAGCTCATGGTACCATCATGGATTTCTTTTGCTTTTTTTTGATTGTCCTTATTTTTGCCTAAAACACCCCTTTGTGGCGTCTCAGCGGACCTTTGTTTCATTTTTGCAACCCTAATTTTTGCCTAGGTCACCCTTTTGTGGGATTCCTAGCGGGTTTTTTGCTCTTATTTTTGTGCAGCCCCCTTTTTGGGTTTCCTGTCGAGCTTTTTTGTTTTTAGGATTTTGTCCTTAAAGGATTTCTTTTTTATCCATGATGGCACTTATCGAGGCCAAGGAAAGGTGCTCCAAGTTGTCACACACACTTCCACATAAAAATGATGCGGGTTTATTGTTATTAAGACGATTTTAACCTCATTCATGCTTATTCAAACAGGGTTAAAAATAATGTGGTCTAGAAATTTATTGCAAGCAAGAAAAGAAGCAATAAGAACTAATAAAGAACGATTTTATTATAATTCTAGCGGAAACATGTGCCCTATCGAGGCTCGGGGGTCGGGCTGTCCCCGAGGAGTGATCTCTAACAGTCATCAGGTCTATACATCCCTATCGGAAGAAGAAGAGCACTTGATGACGACGACCGGCCTTGACACTTGTGAACCGACCTTCCTAAAGATCTGGCTTAAAGAACGTCGAGAAGGATCTTGGTTCCTCTTCGTCCTTTGATCTTTATTAGGGTTGTATCCTAACCCTTGTTTCCCCGGATTATCCTTAATAATGGGTAGCTCGGGAATTCCTTGGGAATCCTTTCCAAGTCCTTGTCCAGGCAAGTATCCGTTCTTGGTGAGCATGTAGGCTACCTTCTTCATTTCTCGGGGAAACGTTTCGACATTGGCAATCTCCAATGCTTGGAAGGCGGTCTCTAGAGCTTCCTCTGCTGCATCCACGTAAGGTATGGCAGATGGCTTGCTGATGAGTATGTCATCTTCGGCTTGTACGGTCACCAGCTTGTCACCCACTATGAATTTGACTTTCTGGTGGAGCGTAGAGGGAACAGCTTTCGCATCATGAATCCAAGGTCGACCGAGGAGACAGCTGTACGCGGGAGTAATGTCCATCACTTGAAATTCGACATTAAAGATGGTGGGTCCAATTTGGATTGGAAGATTGATTTCTCCCACCACTTCTCTTTTAGAACCGTCGAAAGCTCGGACGATCATGTTGCTCGGGCGCATTTGGATTCCCTTGATTGCCACTTGATCAAACGTTCTTTTTGGCATCACATTCAAGGAAGATCCATTATCCACCAAGACTTTAGCGATGTGATATTCCTTGCACTTTACAGAGATGTGCAAGGGCTTGTTGTGATTCGGTCCCTCAACGGGGATTTCTTCATCGGTGAAAGTGAGGTGATCATTAGCCGTGATGTGACTAACAATCCCCTCAAACTTGTCTTGGGAGATAGTGTGCGACACGTACGCCTCGTTCAAGACTTTCAACAGAGCTTGCCGATGCGGTTTGGAGCTTAGGATCAATGACAACAGAGTAATCTTTGCTGGTGTCCTATGAAGTTGATCCACGATGGAGTACTCGCTCTGTCGGATATATTTTAACAGCTCGTCAGTCTCCTCCTCGGATGCTTTATTTTCCTCGATTTTCTCTTTTTCTTTTTCCTTTCCTTTATTCTTGGGAGCTTTATCATGAAGATCTTCGGGAGTGTAGATCCTGCCACTCCTAGTCATGCCCCCAAGTCCAGCGATGTTAGAGATATCGCTGTCGGCAGAAGAATGGATGTCGTATATCCATGGCACAGCCTTATTCGATTCGTAGGGAAAAGGTCTTGGAGCAGTAATCTTCAACGGTGTCGGACCTTCCCCTTTATTCGTCTTGATTACCAACAAAGGAGTTGATGTGCGTTCGCTTGGCGCGGTTGTTGGCTTACACTTAATAACAAACGGCGTGCGATCCATTCTGAACATACGCATCAATTAATCCTTTCTTTTTATTAATGTTATTAATGAATTACTAGGAGAGATGTATGCAAATGAATGACTATGAAATGCAAAGGCAATTGAAAGATTTCATAGATCTCAAAAATTCGATTTATTAATCAAAGAAAGTGTACAACTCATTATACAATGCTTCGAAGCAAATTTTTACAAAATGAGAAAAGCCGATAGAAACCCACAGGCGGGTTCATGTTTCTTCTCCATTCAACTTCGGCTTCCTCTACATGACGGGCCATTGCTTCGGCTTGCGTATGGACCGCTTGGCTCATATTATCACTAATCTTTTGAGCGTCCTTCGCCTTTTGAATATAGTAGTTGATCATGGCTTGCAGCTCATTAAGCTCGTCTTCGACTCGATCCTTCTCCTCTCGGAGCTTAGCCATATGTGCTAATCCTTCCCTTTCCTTCTTGCGAAAATCGGAAAGGCTTGCGGTTTGTTGTTGAGCAACTTCCCGCCATTGTTGTGCATCGGATCGAGTCAAGAGTAGATCATCTTGCATATCCTTGATCAACTGTGCCTGCCTTGTGTACTCGGCTTCAAGGCGTGCTATCTTTGCGTTGACATCTCGGAGTTGACTACTCGGTTCGACCTTTGGCATTTTGGATGCTCGAATAGCCTTCTCATTAAGGTTAGCACACTCGTCCTTGAGCCGCTCTATCTCATGGTCTTTTTTCTTGCACTGCCTTTGTAGACCGTCAATGGCGAAACTGGATTCTTCGCTTTTCTCCTCAAGAACTCTCATCTGAGCTCCCATGATTTCCAGCTTCTTGGTCAAGGCATCGACTTGTTCTTGCAGCAACCTCCTCGTAACTGCGGTTGCGCAAGAGGTGGATGGTTGGGGCACTCCCCTCTCGCTCCTCCAAGTCTCGTAGTCGGTGGAGACGGATACCCGAGGCTTTCCAAGCTCTCGATCTCCCTCGTAGATTGGTCTCTCCCACGCTCTAACGACAGCGTGCATGTCCCTTTGATGCTCGGAATCAAAGGAGAAACACAATCCTCCAAGCTCCTCTTTAGTAGGAACAATCTGAGTCCTCATAAGTTGCCTCATAGCCAATCTAGGTGAATAAGCTATGCAACCTCTGAGGCCCATCAAAGGTACGCTTGGGTAACTACCGCATCTCATCAATACGTTGCTCGGACGGAACCAAGGACAAACCCATGTGAAGTGCTCAATGCTCCACTGTTCCATCTCTTCCTTCCATTCGGAAGCATAACGGCGGCATACGGGGATCTTCAAAAAGCTCCTCAACGGATCGGGCAAAGTCCCCATGTGACTAGAGGCGTAGAAGTGTGTGATGCTCCACACATATAACAAGGAGGTGCAGCATCGGATAATCTTCCCTTGCTTCTGCTGAGATATGTTGACAGAAAGCAAGGTGTCAGCAAGAATGGCAGGCACGAGACTCTTCATGTGCACGTCCCATGCGAAGAAAGCATCCATAGCGGCATGGTCCACTGTGTTAGCGTGAAAAGGGAATAGGACTGTCCCAAACACGGCTAATGCTAGAGTCTTGTTGAAAGCTAACCAATCTCCCTCACCAGCTAAGGAAGAAAGGTGATCCTCAATCATAGCGAGCTTCCAACCTTTGATACTGTCGTTCCCCACTAAGGCAGATGATCGTGATGGTAGTTTGACTTGAGTAGCGACCCTCTCCACGGCCACATAATTACCATGAAAAACATAGACCCCTGCTGATTTGGGCCATCGCAGCATGAGCTCGTACTCCTCGAGAGTAGGAACTAAGTCAAACTGGGGGAACTCGAAGCAATGCAGATCGAGACTCCAAAAGTGAACCAATGCTCTCAGAAAGGCCGGATCCACACATATCTTCATCAAATCGAGGACTCGTCCATATGATTTCTCGAACTCAACACGAGCCTCATGTGGCATCAAAGAACAGAGGTGGTCCAACCTCTCGGCACGGTATAACAAGAAGTCCACTTTCTTCAACTGCCCTTGCACTCCCCTGTCGCCACCGGCCCGAAACGGGGCTTTCGGCATTCGCGAAGGATGGTTGGACTCGTTATTTGTTTTAAAAAATGTGGATTGCTAGAATGACTTATTCTCAAACTGAGACCTCGTCAAACGAGCAATTTTATTAAAAGGCTCACTAATCCATATTAATCCCAAGCGGGACCCTCCATGGATTAGTGGTTTTCGTAAAAGGAGGGTTCGTGGAGTCGCCACCAATGTTTTACTCAAAACATTGGAAAAAGGGATAAGGCAATTGATTTAAAAATCAACTTTGGCCATTACAACCAGAGTCGGGTAAGGGAGTCGGTTACGCGTGGGGAAGGTGTTAGCACCCCACGGCGCCCCTTTCGGGTTCCCTATGACAGATTATTTTTAAAATAATAGTATAAAATTACTAAATTACCCCTATTTATTCTAAGCAATTATAAATTGACTATCTACATGATGACAGTTTAAATATGCACACAGAAAGCAGTAAAAGGAAGGATTGAAAGGAAACCTCTTGAAGCGTGCTTTTATATATTGCAAAGAACTGGGAAGCGTTTTGGCGTTCCCTCGCTCTACAAGCCCGCTCCTCGCTCTCCTAGAACAAAATTTTAACTAAGGGAATCAAAAAGATTTCCCCTCGACTAGGTTCGATCCTCAAGCAAAATGGCTCGGGGCTCAAGAACTTCGTCGGATCAACTCTCCGAGTGATTTCTAGGGCAGAACACTGCTCAAAAACCCCAGAATACTCAAGGAGAGGGTTGAAACTATCTAAAAAAGTGTCCAATGACGTCCAATTGACGTCATATTTATAGGGAATAGGCGCAATACGGCCTACAGGAGCAGTACGGCCGTATTGAAATTTTTGAACTTCAATACGGTCGTATTGAGTTCAATACGGCCGTATTGAAATTCAGAAATTTCAATGCGCCCGTATTGAGTTCACTGCGGGTGTATTGAAGTGTCAATACGGGCGTATTGACTTCAGTACGGCCGTATTGAAGTTTCAGAAACTTCAATACGCCGTATTGAGTTCACTGCGGCCGTATTGAAGCTTCAATACGGCCGTATTAGGTTCAGTACGGCCGTATTGGGCTTCATTCCCTCCACTTCCTTATTTTAAGCTATTCTAAGACCTCTAGACCTACAGAGAACCCTCCTAGGGCCTTCGAGGAGTCCTTCTGGCTGATTATCCTTCAGTCTTCGAGAGTCTTCAAGCTTTATTTCTGACCCGGACAATTTTAGGGGTCTACAGCTGCCCCCCCTTTACTTAGTCGGACGGCCTTTTGGTGTATCGGCTGACAAGTAAAGGAGTTGACCCAATTGTCCGGGTGTTGCGCCGACCTTCTGACTTGTAGCGTCTTCCGGTGGAAAATTGTTGAGTAGCCTCTCCAGGTGGGTGCATACCTCGGCGCTTCTGACATCCTCGGTAGCTGAGTTTACCCTCTCCAGGGTCAACTTCACTCGACGCCCGAGCCGGAAGTTGGACATCAACGCGCCTCTGATGACGCTGATGGTCGAGTACCGTCTCTCCAGACCTAACCTCACTCGACGCCCGAGCCGGAAGCTAGACACCAGTGTGCTAACATCACCCTGATGATTGAGTACCGCCTCTCCAGGCTTAGCTTCACTCTTTGTTCGAGCCGGAAGCTAAGTACCCTTGTGACGACGGTAGCAGTGTGAGTTTTGCCTCTCCAGGCCTTGCTTTGCTTGTTGCCCAAGCTGGAAGCTGTAAGTACCGTCTCTCCAGGCTTAGCTTCACTCTTTGTTCGAGCCGGAAGCTAAGTACCTTTGTGACAACGGTGAACGGTGAGTACCCCCTTTCCAGAGATAGCTTCGCTCATTGCCCGAGCCGGAAGCTGCATACCTCCGTGTTTGTGACGACGGGGGTAGCGTGAATATCTCCTTTCCAGGGATTTGTGATGATTTTGTCTCCACAGTCCACGATGCTGCTTCGACGGTTGTTCCTGATTTTGTGCCACTAGGGGCTGGATAACGCAGGGATCCGTCTAGGGGATGTGCAGTTACTCATAGGTTCTTGTGTCCCAACTTTCCATTGCGTAGTTGGTGCCCACTGGGGAATTTCTGATTCCTTTGGGGTGCAGACACAAAGATGCTCTTTCTGATGTGAGCGGTGCCTTATGATTGGCTGACGTCCTTTTGACGTTGGTGGAGTATCCCGGTTATCCTTATTCGGGTAACTCTTTTTGATTTTCTGATTTTTTGCTGCCTTTGTGTAGGCTGTTATCCGCTGGGGATTCTGGATGTTGATTTTGTCTCCACAGTCCACGATGCTGCTTCGACGATTGTTTTTGATTTTTGTGCCACTGAGGGCTGGATAACGCAGGGATCCGTCTAGGGGATGTGCAGTCATTCACAGGTTCCTGTGCCCCAACTTGCATTGCATTGTTGGTACCCTTGGGGAATTTCTGACTCCTTGGGGTTGTCGCCACCGGCCCGAAACGGGGCTTTCGGCATTCGCGAAGGATGGTTGGACTCGTTTATTTGTTTGAAAAATGTGGATTGCTAGAATGACTTATTCTCAAACTGAGACCTCGTCAAACGAGCAATTTTATTAAAAGGCTCACTAATCCATATTAATCCCAAGCGGGACCCTCCATGGATTAGTGGTTTTCATAAAGGAGGGTTCGTGGAGTCGCCACCAATGTTTTACTCAAAACATTGGAAAAAGGGATAAGGCAATTGATTTAAAAATCAACTTTGGCCACTACAACCAGAGTTGGGTAAGGGAGTCGGTTACGCGTGGGGAAGGTGTTAGCACCCCACAGCGCCCCTTTCGGGTTCCCTATGACAGATTATTTTTAACAGAACAGTATAAAATTACTAAATTACCCCTATTTATTCTAAGCAATTATAAATTGACTATCTACATGATGACAGTTTAAATATTCACACAGAAAGCAGTAAAAGGAAGGATTGAAGGGAAACCTCTTGAAGCGTGCTTTTTATAAAAAATGAACTGGGAAGCGTTTTGGCGTTCCCTCGCTCTACAAGCCCGCTCCTCGCTCTCCTAGAACAAAATTTTAACTAAGGGAATCAAAGAGATTTCCCCTCGACTAGGTTCGAATCTCCAAGCTAAGTGCTCGGAATTCCAGAACTTCGTCGGATCGACTCCCAGAGAGATTTCTAGGGCAGAACACTGCTCAAAAACCCCAGAATACTCAAGGAGGGAGTCAAAACTGAGTGAAAAAGTGTGGAATGACGTCCAATTGACGTCATATTTATAGGGAATAGGCGCAATACGGCCTACGGGAGCAATACGGCCGTATTGAAATTTTTGAACTTCAATACGGTCGTATTGAGTTCAATACGGCCGTATTGAAGTTCAGAAATTTCAATGCGCCCGTATTGAGTTCACAGCGGCTGCATTGAAGTGTCAATACGGGTGTATTGATTTCAGTACGGCCGTATTGAAGTTTCAGAAACTTCAATACGCCGTATTGAGTTCGCTGCGGCCGTATTGAAGCTTCAATACGGCCGTATTGAATGCGGTACGGCCGTATTGGGCTTTTTCCCTCCACTTCGTTATTTTGAGCTATTCTAAGACCTCTAGACCTACAGAGAACCCTCCTAGGGCCTTCCAGGAGTCCTTCTGGCTGATCTTCCTTCAGTCTTCGAGAGTCTTCAAGCTTTATTTCCGACCCGGACAATTTTAGGGGTCTACAGCTGCCCCCCCTTTACTTAGTCGGACGGCCTCTTGGTGTATCGGCTGACAAGTAAAGGAGTTGACCCAATTGTCCGGGTATTGTGCCGACCTTCCGACTTGTAGCGTCTTCCGGTAGGAAAATGTTGAGTAGCCTCTCCAGGTGGGTGCATACCTCGGCGCTTCTGACATCCTCGGTAGCTGAGTTTACCTTCTCCAAGGTCAACTTCACTCGACGCTCGAGCTGGAAGTTGGACATCAACGCGCCTCTGATAACGCTGATGGTTGAGTACCGCCTCTCCAGGCTTAGCTTCACTCTTTGTTCGAGCCGGAAGCCAAGTACCTTTGTGACGACGGTGAGCGGTGTGAGTTTTGCCTCTCCAGGCCTTGCTTTGCTTGTTGCCCAAGCTGGAAGCTGTAAGTACCGTCTCTCCAGGCTTAGCTTCACTCTTTGTTCGAGCCGGAAACTAAATACCTTTGTGATAACGGCGAGCAGTATGAGTTTTGCCTCTCCAGGCCTTGCTTTGCTTGTTGCCCAAGCTGGAAGCTGTAAGTACCGTCTCTCCAGGCTTAGCTTCACTCTTTGTTCGAGCCGGAAACTAAGTACCTTTGTGATAACGGCGAGCAGTATGAGTTTTGCCTCTCCAGGCCTTGCTTTGCTTGTTGCCCAAGCTGGAAGCTGTAAGTACCGTCTCTCCGGGCTTAGCTTCACTCTTTGTTCGAGCCGGAAGCTAAGTACCTTTATGACAACGGTAGGCGGTGAGTACCCTCTTTCCAGAGATAGCTTCGCTCATTGTCCGAGCCGGAAGCTGCACACCTCCGTGTTTGTGACGACGGGGTAGCGTGAATATCTCCTTTCCAGGGATTCGTGATGATTTTGTCTCCACAGTCCACGATGCTGCTTCGACGGTTGTTTTTTGACTTTGTGCCACTAAGGGCTGGATAACGCAGGGATCCGTCTAGGGGATGTGCAGTTACTCATAGGTTCTTGTGTCCCAACTTTCCATTGCGTAGTTGGTTCCCACTGGGGAATTTCTGATTCCTTTGGGTGCAGACACAAAGATGCTCTTTCTGATGTGAGCGGTGCCTTATGATTGGCTGACGTCCTTTCGACGTTGGTGGAGTATCCCGGTTATCCTTGTTCGGGTGTCTCTTTTGGTTTTTTGATTTTGCTGCCTCTGTGTAGGCTGTTATCCACTGGGGGATTTTGTCGTTGATTTTGATTAGCCTCTTCTGTTAGGCGTATCAGCTTGACGTTCAATGATTGGCTGAGCCAGATCCCACTTGGGGAATGATTATTGATTTTTATTTTCTTCTCCTTCTGCAAGGATGCCTCTTGAGTAGGCGACTGGGGATTTGGGGATCTTATGTATCCCAGAGTATTATTTAGGAAGCCTCTACAGGCTTAGCCTCACTCGACACTTGAGTTGGAGAGCTATCTTCACTGAGGAAGTTTAAGTCCTTTGACTTGGATATTCTGCTTGGGAGATCGTACTTCCATTGAGGATGTCGTCGATCTTGCTTTGATAGCTCTTGTTGGGGATTTTGAGTCCAAGAGCGTGAGTTGAGGTTTCTCTGGGGAGTATTATTTCTGCGAGCCTCTCCAGGCTCAATTATTTTGAGATGTGGGGGATGAGGAGTATTGTTTCGGCGAGCCTCTCCAGGCTCAGTTATTCTGTGTGAACTGGTTGTTGGATTTTCTGAATCTTTGTATTTTGCTTGCTGCTGTCATACACAAGCAATTTTCTATTTTTCTATTTTATGCAGTTGCCTCATGATAAGGTCTTTGAATGTGCAACTAATGTGTGTGATGCACAAATGCAATTCAATTTTTTATTTTTGTTCATTTATTTAGAAAAGTGAGTGGCTCTCCCTATCCTCTTCTTCTTGGAGGACTTTCTGTCATTGACGCGAGGGAGTATTTTTGTGAGCCTTTACGCAGGAGATTATGGATTTTACAGGAACCCCTCCAATTTTCTTTTATTGACCGATTATTAAGAGTTTCGTACAATTTTTAGAAAAACCAACTCAAAGGCATAATCACATGGTCAAGAGAGAAAAGAAACAAATGGATATTTTATTGATATTCACAAATGTTCATACAGAAAGATTTACGAAAGGAATTTCTGAAGAATGGCTGGCCAAGGTAGGCTATACATTTTTGGCTTAAACAATTATATCTGTAATTGTCGCTTTTCTCGTTCCCCTAATCGTTTTGGGTGAGATGCCTGAGCCAGGAGTGTAGATACTGCAAGACGCTTGCTTCTAGAAGATTATCACTTGAACCGCCTTTCGGTTTTCGGTTCAAGTGATCGTTGCTTGCTTTACTTTTTGCATCTTATTCTTTTGCCCCTAATTTTTGCCTAGGACGTGTCCTAGCGGGGATAATTTTGCCTTTGTTTTGCCTAGTACCCTTGTACTGGCGGGCTTTTTGTTTTGCCCTAACTTTTGCCTAGGATGCCCTTCTTGGGTTTTCATCCTAACGGGCTGATGCAAGCAACGTCTTCAAGCATAATACTTCTTTACCACGTCAGCGTTGACTGGGTATCGAAGTTCTTCTCCGTCCATGTCTGTGAGAATCAATGCTCCTCCGGAGAAGGCTCGCTTCACCACGTATGGTCCTTCGTAATTTGGGGCCCACTTTCCGATTTTGTCCTTTTGGGCTGGTAGCAATTTCTTCATCACCAGCTCTCCCTCATGGTAGATTCGAGGATGGACTTTTTTGTCGAAAGCCTTTTTGATCTTCCTTTGGTAGGCTTGACCATGGCATATGGCGTTCAGTCGTTTTTCTTCGATAAGGTTCAATTGATTGTATCGACTTTGAACCCATTCCGCCTCGGAAAGTTTTGCTTCCATGATTACTCTCAGAGAAGGTATTTCGACTTCAACTGGCAGAACTGCCTCCATTCCATAAACAAGGGAGAATGGAGTAGCTCCTGTGGATGTACGTACTGAAGTCCTATAACCATGGAGAGCGAAGGGTAGCATCTCATGCCAGTCTTTGAATGAGACAACCATCTTTTGTACTATCTTCTTGATATTCTTATTGGCTGCCTCGACTGCCCCATTCATCTTTGGTCGATATGGGGAAGAGTTATGGTGCTGAATTTTGAACTCTTTGCACAGCTCTTCCACCATCTGATTGTTCAAATTGGATCCATTATCAGTGATGATTTTATCGGGAATACCGTATCTGCATATGATATTCTTTCTGATGAAGGATGTTACCACCTTTCGGGTCACATGAGCATATGATGCCGCTTCTACCCATTTGGTGAAATAGTCAATGGCCACAAGGATGAACCTATGTCCATTGGATGCCTTTGGCTCGATGGGTCCAATAACATCCATGCCCCACATTGCAAATGGCCATGGTGAAGCCAGAACATTGAGTGGCGTTGGTGGGACATGAATATTGTCGGCATATGCTTGACACTTGTGGCATTTCCGGACGTATTGGTAACAATCCCTTTCAATGGTCGACCAGTAATATCCTGCTCTGAGAATTTTCTTAGCCATTGCAGGTCCGGGAATGTGGGTACCGAAAACCCCCTCATGTATTTCTTTGATCACATTTTGAGCTTCGACTTGGTCTATACACCTCAACAAGACCGAGTCATAATTCTTTTTGTAGAGGGTTTCTCCTATTAACAGAAATCCCATGGCCCTTCTTCGGATATGCTTTTTGTCATTATCGTTGGCCATGTCAGGATATTCCCCTTTTTTCAGATATTGTTTGATATCGTGGAACCATGGATGATCGTCAACAGCTTCATCTATCAGTAGGCAGAATGCTTGCTTATCGTGCCGCCGGATGTTGATGATGGGCATTTCATGCTCCTTATCCAAGGCGAACATCGATGATAGTGTAGCAAGGGCGTCAGCGAACTGATTCTCCTCCCTTGGAATGTATTCAAAGATGACACTTTGGAAGAATTGTGTCAAATCTTTGATATGCTCAACATATGGTATCAGTTTAGGATTTCGGACTTCCCAGTCACCTCGTAGCTGATGGATGACTAAAGCCGAATCTCCAAATACTTTGAGTTTGAGGATACCATTGTTGATAGCCGCTTGGATTCCTAACGCGCAAGCCTCGTATTCGGCCATATTATTTGTACAGTCGAAATTGAGTCTTGCTGTTAGAGGGATATGCTTTCCTTGTGGGGAGATTAACACTGTCCCAATCCCCTGTCCAAGCATGTTGGAGGCTCCATCAAAATACATGGTCCACGCATCGTCCTTAGGATCTTCATGTTGTATACTCATTATATGTTCATCGGGGAAATCATCCTGAAGGGATTGATAATCATTGGTCGGCCCATGTGCTAGATAATCAGCTAGGGTACTGCCTTTGATGGCTTTTTGTGTGACATGTATGATGTCGAATTCTGATAATTGTACTTGCCATCGGGCGATCTTCCCAGTGATTATTGGCTTGTCGAACACGTACTTAATTGGGTCCATTTTGGAGACCAACCAAGTAGTATGCCTTATCATGTACTGCCTGAGCCTTTGTGTTGCCCACGCTAACGCACAACAAGTCTTTTCTAATGGCGTGTAGCGGGTTTCATAATCAAGGAACTTTTTGCTCAGGTAGTAGATGGCTCGTTCTTTCTTTCCAGTTTCGTCCTGTTGCCCTAGCACGGCTCCCATGGACTCATCAAGCACTGTCAGATAGAGGATTAATGGCCTTCCCTCGACAGGTGGCACCAATACTGGTGGATTGGCCAAGCACTGTTTGACCTTGTCAAAAGCTCGTTGACAATTCTCATCCCAAGTTCCGGAATGATTCTTGCGCAACAGCTTGAATATCGGTTTGCACGTGTCAGTCAACTGTGCGATGAACCTTGCGACGTAGTTCACCCTACCGAGGAATCCTCTAATTTCTTTCTCAGTTTTAGGAGGAGGCATTTCCATTATTGCCTTTACTTTATCGGGGTCCACCTCTATGCCTTTTTTACTGACGATGAACCCAAGAAGCTTACCCGACCGAACTCCGAAAGTACACTTAGCCGGGTTTAGCTTAAGCTGATACTTACGAAGCCGATTGAATAATTTTCTCAAATATTGGATGTGGTCCATTTCGTCTTTCGACTTTGCGATCATGTCATCCACGTATACTTCAATTTCTTTGTGGATCATATCGTGGAATAGAGTCACCATCGCTCGTTGGTAGGTGGCACCCGCATTTTTAAGTCCAAAGGGCATCACCCTGTAGCAGAAAGTTCCCCAGGGTGTAATGAAAGAAGTTTTCTCGCGGTCTTCTATATTCATCTTGATTTGATTATACCCCGAGTATCCATCCATGAAGGAATAGAGTGTGTTTGTGGCGGTGTGATCCACGAGTGTATCAATATGTGGCAAGGGAAAATCGTCCTTTGGACTGGCACGATTCAAATCCCTATAATCAACACACACTCTAACTTTCCCATTCTTTTTGACGACTGGCACAATGTTAGCCAGCCATTCGGGATACTGGGATACAACCAAAAATCCCGCGTCCAATTGTTTTTCCACCTCCTCCTTAATTTTTAAGGACCATTCGGGCTTGATTCGTCGAAGCTTTTGCTTAATAGGTCGAAACCCCTCTTTTAAGGGCAACTTGTGTTCGACAACGTTGGAGTCCAACCCGGGCATATCATGGTACGACCATGCAAATACGTCCTTGTATTCCCTCAATAATTGAATTAATTGCGTTTTTATTCCATCACTGATACGGATCCCAATGTTGACCTCTTTCAACTCTTGACCCTGCCCCAAATTCACGGTCTCCAATTCTTCTTGATTCGGTTGGAGTAGACGAGCTTCTTGATCTAGCAGTCTTTGCAGATCCGGAGAGATGGTCTCCTCATCACTGTCCAACTCAACCCATTCACCCTCGGCTTTCGGATCCCGGTCAGAGCGAGCAATCACAGACATAATTATTTATTGGTTCTGTTTAGGTTTAGAGTTTATTAATATAAATGAGAGAGAGAGAATAGAACAAAATGCGAGAATAATGTGTGAAAAATGCCTTTTTATTGATATATGAGTGTAAAACTATACAAAACCCTTTATTTACATGAAAAGGCCCTCATGATCTCGGGTACTGATCATGAGTCCCTAAAAGAAAAAATGTGGAGGGGCCCTATCATGGCT
Source organism: Cajanus cajan (assembly GCF_000230855.2). Taxonomy (NCBI): domain Eukaryota; kingdom Viridiplantae; phylum Streptophyta; class Magnoliopsida; order Fabales; family Fabaceae; genus Cajanus; species Cajanus cajan. The sequence continues at coordinate 71,801,936 of NC_138517.1, forward strand.
TGCCCTTCTCTCTACTCCTGCTGCGGTAGAGGATTCTTGCTCACGTCGGGCGCCGTCGAATCGAAAGTGACCCACCCAGCGTCGATAAGGTCTTGGACCTTATACTTGAGAGCTCGGCAGTTCTCCGTTGAATGCCCTTGTGCCCCCGAGTGGTATAGACATTTGTCTTGTGGATTGTACCAATCGGGGTAGGGTGGATTCACCTTCTTTGGTGGAATGTAAGCTATAAGACGTGCCTCCACTAGCTTCGGCAGGAGATCGCTATAAGTGGTCGGAAGTCTATCAAACTTCTTCACAGCGTTGTTTTGCGATTTTCCTGACTTCGAAGCGGAAGAAGACGGAGCAATGGTTACAGCGTTGACTCCTCCTTCTTTCTTCTTCCCGAAGGCCTTCTTAGCTTCATATGATTGGGAAGGCTTAGCCAGCTTCCCACTTTTGAGTCCTTGTTCCACCCTTTCTCCTATGGTGATGATGTCCGAGAAGAGTGTCGTTGTGTTCCCTATCATTTTATCGAAATAGGGACCAGTCAACGAGTTGATGAATAAGGACACCGTCTCCTTATCCGACAGCGGGGGCTCTATCTGTGCCGCCAACTCCCTCCAACGTTGGGCGTACGCCTTGAAGGATTCATCGTTCTTTTTACTCAAGGCTTGAAGATCAGACCTATCGGGTGTTAGGTCGATGTTGTATTTGTAGCGCTTGAGAAAGGCGTCGGCCAACTGCCTCCATGTACGTACTAGATTTCCGTCTAGCTGCATATACCAGTTGAGCGCGGTTTCAGCTAAGCTCTCTTGGAAACAGTGGATCAAGAGCTTTTCATTTGTGGCATATGCAGCCATCTTGCGACAGTACATGGTGAGATGACTTTTAGGGCAAGTCGATCCCACGTACTTTGGGAAATCTGGCACTTTAAATTTAGGAGGGAATTGAATGTCCCTCACTAAACACATGTCGGCGGCATCCTTAATGTCAAAGTCATGCCCCTCCATAGCCCTTAGCCGATCCTCGAGGGCATGGAATTGTTCCTTTGAGACCTCGGGCTCTTTTATTATAATTCCTGCCCCAAGGGGTACGGCGTTTGGAGGATCTTTTTCATGCTCTTCCTCCTCTCCCTCATGATGGGACCCATGATCACTATGATGAGAATCATGGATGTTGTGATGACGCATGAGCTCCATCATTTGCGCCATCTGCTCCTTAAGCTGTGAAAGCTCGGTTGTGAGCTTTTTGTTTTGCTCCTCCAATGCTTCCATTTTCTTGATTTTCCGTGCGCGCGTAAGGACAGAGAGATGACCAGCCACTTTCTAAAATGAATGTTTAGTTAGTTTATTTTATGGAATGAATACACTCTTTAACATGAGCTTGATAAACCTCCATCTTTAAGGCGCTGCCTTTTTAAGACGGAAGTTCACCACCCTTCTTTATCTATGATTTCTCCCCAACGGAGAATCTCTATAGTCATGGGTCTCTTTCACTCATGTCAAGAGGTATTGGTGATCCTAAAATGTATGTTTTCATGAGGACGCATGATGTCTTATTGGTAATGATGTACATGCTCCTCACTTTTATTATATTTCCACACATGGTCTTTCCTCTCATGTCATGGTTTTTTATGCATGGGGATTATTTTTAGACCTTATCACGAGGTTATTAATGCACAAACAATTGCACATAAGCATTTTACACAAACAATTCACTCATCCGCGAACAGTCACGAGCGAATCACGAGGTAGGGGTCTCCTGCAGAAAAGTGCATATTCAAGGAGGATCTAACTGTTCTCACTTGGTCAAAGGCCCCCAAGGTGCCCCCATTATAGGGACCCAATTCCTCTCGTCGTAGGTCGATGGAAAGTTCCAACGCACCGTCGGACTTAAGTTCATGGTTATCACCTTGAGTGATGCTTTCCGACAACGGTCTACGGGCACCTATAGACCCATTCGACAACCGGCCGTACTAACATCCACTCCCTATGGTTAATCACTCATGCCCCCGGGTATAGAGGGAACTGTTGTGTGCAAAGGTTTGTGTGCAGTTTTTATTTCAAACAATTGCGGAATTTAAACATACAACAGTTATTAAAGCCAAATAGATAAACATGTTATCATACAAGTGAGGGGTAATGAAGTAATTTTAACTATTATTTGTTAAAAATAATCTGTCACTAAATGGGACTGACTCTCGAGGCTTCCCCAGTGGAGTCGCCATCTGTCGCCACCGGCCCGAAACGGGGCTTTCGGCATTCGCGAAGGATGGTTGGACTCGTTTATTTGTTTGAAAAATGTGGATTGCTAGAATGACTTATTCTCAAACTGAGACCTCGTCAAACGAGCAATTTTATTAAAAGGCTCACTAATCCATATTAATCCCAAGCGGGACCCTCCATGGATTAGTGGTTTTCATAAAGGAGGGTTCGTGGAGTCGCCACCAATGTTTTACTCAAAACATTGGAAAAAGGGATAAGGCAATTGATTTAAAAATCAACTTTGGCCACTACAACCAGAGTTGGGTAAGGGAGTCGGTTACGCGTGGGGAAGGTGTTAGCACCCCACAGCGCCCCTTTCGGGTTCCCTATGACAGATTATTTTTAACAGAACAGTATAAAATTACTAAATTACCCCTATTTATTCTAAGCAATTATAAATTGACTATCTACATGATGACAGTTTAAATATTCACACAGAAAGCAGTAAAAGGAAGGATTGAAGGGAAACCTCTTGAAGCGTGCTTTTTATAAAAAATGAACTGGGAAGCGTTTTGGCGTTCCCTCGCTCTACAAGCCCGCTCCTCGCTCTCCTAGAACAAAATTTTAACTAAGGGAATCAAAGAGATTTCCCCTCGACTAGGTTCGAATCTCCAAGCTAAGTGCTCGGAATTCCAGAACTTCGTCGGATCGACTCCCAGAGAGATTTCTAGGGCAGAACACTGCTCAAAAACCCCAGAATACTCAAGGAGGGAGTCAAAACTGAGTGAAAAAGTGTGGAATGACGTCCAATTGACGTCATATTTATAGGGAATAGGCGCAATACGGCCTACGGGAGCAATACGGCCGTATTGAAATTTTTGAACTTCAATACGGTCGTATTGAGTTCAATACGGCCGTATTGAAGTTCAGAAATTTCAATGCGCCCGTATTGAGTTCACAGCGGCTGCATTGAAGTGTCAATACGGGTGTATTGATTTCAGTACGGCCGTATTGAAGTTTCAGAAACTTCAATACGCCGTATTGAGTTCGCTGCGGCCGTATTGAAGCTTCAATACGGCCGTATTGAATGCGGTACGGCCGTATTGGGCTTTTTCCCTCCACTTCGTTATTTTGAGCTATTCTAAGACCTCTAGACCTACAGAGAACCCTCCTAGGGCCTTCCAGGAGTCCTTCTGGCTGATCTTCCTTCAGTCTTCGAGAGTCTTCAAGCTTTATTTCCGACCCGGACAATTTTAGGGGTCTACAGGGGTATAGACACAGATGCTCTTTCTCTCTGAGTTGAGCAATGCCTTATGTTTGGCTGACGTCCTTTTGACGTAGGTGGAGTATCCCGGTTATCCTTATTCGGGTAACTCTTTTTAATTTTTGGATTTTGTTGCCTCTGTGTAGGCTGTTATCCGCCAGGGGATTTTGTCATTGGTTGTGATTGGCCTCTTCTGTTAGGCAGATCATCTTGATGTTCAATGATAGGCTGAGAGCCGGATTCCGTTTGGGGAATGATTATTGATCTTTTCGATTTTTTTCTCTTTTTTGAAAGAGTGCCTCTGAATAGGCGATTTATCTTGATGTTTGATGATTGGCTGAATGCCGAATTCCTCTTGGGGAATGGTTATTGATCTTTTTGATTTTTTTTTTTTTTTTTTTTTTTTTTTTTTTTGAAGGGGTGCCTCTTAAGTAGGCGACTGGGGATTTAAAGTTCAGTGTTCGGCTGAGTGCCAAATTCCGCTTGGGGAATGGTTATTGATCTTTTTTATTTTTCCTCTTTTTGAAGGAGTGCCTCTTGAGTAGGCGATTGGGGAATGAGGGATCTTATGTATCCCAGAGTATTATTTAGGAAGCCTCTGCTGGCTTAGCCTCACTCAATATTTGAGTCAGAGAGCTATCTTCCACTGAGGAAGTTTTAAGTCTTTTGACTAGATATACTGCTTGGGTGATCGTGCTTCCATTGGGAATGTCGTCGATCTTGCTTTGATAGCTCTCGCTGGGGATTCGTTCTGTGAGCTTGAGTTGAGGTTTCTCTGGGGAGTATTATTTCTGCGAGCCTCTCCAGGCTCAATTATTCTTTGATGTGGAGTATTATTTTGGCGAGCCTCTCCAGGCTCAATTATTCTGAATGAGTATTGTTTCGGCAAGCCTCTCCAGGCTCAGTTATTTCTGAGAGAGTATTATTTCAGTAAGCCTCTCCAGGCTCAGTTATTCTGATGAGAGTATTATTTCAGCAAGCCTCTCCAGGCTCAATTATTCTGTACAGTTGGGGGAGTATTATTTCTGCAAGCCTCTCCAGGCTTTAGTTATTCTGAAAAAGTATTATTTCAGCAAGCCTCTCCAGGCTCAATTATTCTGAGAGTATTATTTCGGCGAGCCTCTCCAGGCTCAGTTATTCTGAAAGATGTGAAATCTTTGTCTTTTTTGTCGACTTTTGACTTTTTCTGTATGTTTGCCTTTTTTGTCATTTTTTGGCTTTTTCTGTATTTTTGCCTTTTCTGTTGTTTTTCGGCTTTTTCTGTACAGAAATGTCTCAGTTATTTTGAGAGAGTATTATTTCGGCGAGCCTCTCCAGGCTCAGTTATTTTGAGAGTATTATTTCGGCGAGCCTCTCCAGGCTCAGTTATTCTGAGAGTATTCTTTCGGCAAGCCTCTCCAGGCTCAAGTTATTTTGAGAGAGTATTATTTCGACAAGCCTCTCCAGGCTCAGTTATTCTGTGGGAGTATTGTTTCGGCAAGCCTCTCCAGGCTCAGTTATTCTGAGAGTATTCTTTCGGCAAGCCTCTCCAGGCTCAATTATTCTGAGAGTATTCTTTCGGCAAGCCTCTCCAGGCTCAGTTATTCTGTATGACGCTGTTGATTTTCTGAATCTTTGCATTTTGTTTGCTGCTGTCATACACAAGCAATTTTTCTATTTTTTCTATTTTATGTAGTTGCCTCATGACGAGGTCTTTGAAAATTTCTTTATGGCCAATACGGCCGCATCCATTTCAGTACGCCCGTATTGAGTTGAAATTTTGTTCATAACCCTGATTTTAATACGGGTGTACTGAACATGGTACAGGCGCATTGTTTTTTCTGAAATTTATATTATTTATTTTTTTTGTTTTTTCAATAAACAGAGAATAAGTGATCTTCCAGTACACCTATCATCTGTATGCATGTATGCAGTATGATGCACCTAATTCTATTTGATTCTTTTTTCAAAAGAATTAACCGATGCGTTTTTGTGTTTGGATTTTGCCATTCCTCCAGACGGACTGTGCGCTGCTGACTTCTGTAACCGAGGAATGATGCGTATTATATTTGAGATTTGGTGTCATCAACCAAATGATCCTTCCCTTTCTTTAGAAGATGTGTCAACCCTCCTATTGACCACTATATCTCCATGTTTCCACTAGATTATTCAAAAATCGTTGGGACAAGAGAGAAAAGAAGGAAAGGATATATTTTCAAAAGTTTGTGTTTTAGAGGGGATTATTTTATTTTTGAAAAATTGTTTTTGTAAGCATGGATGGCCAAGGTAGGCTTATTGTGTTTAGGTTTGTTTGTTTAAACACTTATGAGGTTAAGCACATCTTTGTTATTAATGATTGTGCTTTGACAACTTGGATAGCTTTTCTTGAGCCCCTTTGTTGAATTCAATTGATGGTACCATCATGGATTTATTTTGTTTTTCTTTTTTGACGGCCCTAACTTTTGCCTAAAACACCCATTTGTGATGTCTTAGCGGGCTTTTGTTTTTGTTCATTATTTTGTGACCCTAATTTTTGCCTAGGTCACCCTTTTGTGGGATTCCTAGCGGGTCTTTTGCTCTTATTTTTGTGCAGCCCCCTTTTTGGGTTTCCTGCCGAGCTTTTTGTTTTTTTGTTTTTATCCATGATGGCACTTATTGAGGCCAAGAAAAGGTGCTCCAAGCTATCATGCACATTTCCACATAAAAATGATGTGGGTTTATTATTATTAAGATGATTTTAACCTCATTCATGTTTATTCAAACAGGGTTAAAATAATGTGGTCTAGAATTTTATTGCAAGCGAGAAAAGAAGCAATAAAGAATTAATGAAGAATGATTTTATTATAATCGCAGCGGAAACATGTGCCCTATCGAGGCTCGGGGGTCGGGCTGTCCCCGAGGAGTGATCTCTAATAGTCACTGAGTCTATACATCCCTATCGGAAGGAAAAGGACACTTGATGACGACAGCTGGCCTTGACGTTTGTGAACCAGCCTCCTTAAAGATCTGGCTTAAAGAACGTCGAGAAGGATCTTGATTCCTCTTCGTTCTTTGATCTTTAACAGGGTTGTATCCTAACCCTTGTTTCCCCGGATTGTCCTTGATAATGGGTAGCTCCGGGATTCCTTGGGAGTCCTTGCCTAATCCTTGTCCTGGCAAGTATCCGTTCTTGGTGAGCATGGAGGCTACCTTCTTCATTTCTCGGGGAAACGTTTCGACATTGGCGATTTCCAATGCTTGGAAGGCGGTTTCTAAAGCTTCCTCCGTTGCATCCACGTAAGGTATGGTGGATGGCTAACTGATGAGTATATCATCTTCAGCTTGTACAGTCACCAGCTTGTCACCCACAATGAATTTGACTTTCTGGTGGAGCGTAGAAGGTACAGCTTTCGCATCATGAATCCAAGGTCGGCCGAGGAGACAACTGTATGCGGGAGTAATGTCCATCACTTGGAATTCGACATTAAAGATAGTGGGTCCAATTTGGATTGGAAGATTGATCTCTCCCACTACTTCTCTCTTAGATCCATCGAAGGTTCGAACGATCATGTTGCTTGGGCGCATTTGGACTCCCTTGATCGCCAATTGCTTGAGCGTTCTTTTTGGCATCACATTCAAGGAAGATCCATTATCTACCAAGACTTTTAGCGATGTGATACTCCTTGCACTTTATAGAGATGTGCAAGGGCTTGTTGTGGTTTGATCCCTCGGTGGGGATTTCTTCATCGATGAAGGTGAGGTGATCATTAGCCGTGATATGACTAACAATCCCCTCAAACTTGTCTTGGGAGATAGTGTGCGACACGTATGCCTCGTTCAAGACTTTCAACAGAGCTTGCCGATGCGGTTCGGAGCATAGGATCAACGACAACAGAGTAATCTTTGCTGGCGTCTTATGAAGTTGATCCATGATGGAGTACTCGCTCTGTCGGATATATTTTAACAGTTTGTCTGTCTCCTCCTCGGATTCCTTATTTTCCTCGGTTTTTTCCTCTTTTTCTTTCCCTTTATTCTTGGGAGTTTTGTCATGAAGATCTTCGGGAGTGTAGATCCTGCCACTCCTAGTCATGCCCCCAAGTCCAGCGATGTTGGAGATATCGCTGTCGGCAGAAGAGTGGATGTCGTATATCCACGGCACAGCCTTATTTGATTTGTAAGGGAAAGGCCTTGGGACTGTGATCCTTAATGGTGTCGGACCTTCCCCTTTATTCGTCTTGATTACCAACAACGGAGTTGATGTGCGCTCGCTTGGCGCGGTTGTTGGCTTACACTTGATGACGAACGGCGTGCGATCCATTTTTGAACATACGCATCGATTTAATCCTTTCTTTTTATTTATGTTTATTACTGAATTACTAGGAGGGATGTATGAAATGAATGATTCCTAGATCCCTCCATGATCTATATGCATGAGATGATGATGTTGAATATGCATGCATTGTGTTTATTGAACTAAGCATTATCATGTTTTTAGGATTTTCCTAAGATGATGCATGATATTGCTTGGTTTGGGTAAATACATATTTTTCTTTTGAATATTTTGTATCTTTTTTTGTATTTTTTGGGTGAAAAGGGAAACTACCTATATGAATGCAATGAAGGTAGATGTTAACACCATGTACTAGAAGATCTTTATTTCTATTTATTCTTTTTATTTAAAAAAAGAATGTTGTATGTTTAAAAGGTGCAAATGTATGCTCATACAATGTCACATAAAAATGCACAAACAATTCACTCATCCACGAACAGTCACGAGCGAATCACGAGGTAGGGGTCTCCTGCAGAAAAGTGCATATTCAAGGAGGATCTAACTGTTCTCACTTGGTCAAAGGCCCCCAAGGTGCCCCCATTATAGGGACCCAATTCCTCTTGTCGTAAGCCGATGGAAAGCTCCAACGCACTGTCGGACTCGAGTTCATGGTTATCACCTTGAGTGATGCTTTCCGACAACGGTCTCATAGGCTCCTATAAACCCATCAACCGGCCGTACTAACATCCACTCCCTATGGATTACCACTCATGCCCCCGGGTATAGAGGGAACTGTTGTGTGCAAAGGTTTGTGTACAGTTTGTATTTCAAACAATTGCGGAATTTAAACATACAACAGTTATTTAAAGCCATATAATAAATCATGTTATCATACAAGCAAGGGGTAATAAAGTAATTTTAACTATTATTTGTTAAAAATAATCTGTCACTAAATGGGACTGACTCTCGAGGCTTCCCCAGTGGAGTCGCCATCTGTCGCCACCGGCCCGAAACGGGGCTTTCGGCATTCGCGAAGGATGGTTGGACTCGTTATTTGTTTTAAAAAATGTGGATTGCTAGAATGACTTATTCTCAAACTGAGACCTCGTCAAACGAGCAATTTTATTAAAAGGCTCACTAATCCATATTAATCCCAAGCGGGACCCTCCATGGATTAGTGGTTTTCGTAAAAGGAGGGTTCGTGGAGTCGCCACCAATGTTTTACTCAAAACATTGGAAAAAGGGATAAGGCAATTGATTTAAAAATCAACTTTGGCCATTACAACCAGAGTCGGGTAAGGGAGTCGGTTACGCGTGGGGAAGGTGTTAGCACCCTACGGCGCCCCTTTCGGGTTCCCTATGACAGATTATTTTTAAAATAATAGTATAAAATTACTAAATTACCCCTATTTATTCTAAGCAATTATAAATTGACTATCTACATGATGACAGTTTAAATATGCACACAGAAAGCAGTAAAAGGAAGGATTGAAAGGAAACCTCTTGAAGCGTGCTTTTATATATTGCAAAGAACTGGGAAGCGTTTTGGCGTTCCCTCGCTCTACAAGCCCGCTCCTCGCTCTCCTAGAACAAAATTTTAACTAAGGGAATCAAAAAGATTTCCCCTCGACTAGGTTCGATCCTCAAGCAAAATGGCTCGGGGCTCAAGAACTTCGTCGGATCAACTCTCCGAGTGATTTCTAGGGCAGAACACTGCTCAAAAACCCCAGAATACTCAAGGAGAGGGTTGAAACTATCTAAAAAAGTGTCCAATGACGTCCAATTGACGTCATATTTATAGGGAATAGGCGCAATACGGCCTACAGGAGCAGTACGGCCGTATTGAAATTTTTGAACTTCAATACGGTCGTATTGAGTTCAATACGGCCGTATTGAAATTCAGAAATTTCAATGCGCCCGTATTGAGTTCACTGCGGGTGTATTGAAGTGTCAATACGGGCGTATTGACTTCAGTACGGCCGTATTGAAGTTTCAGAAACTTCAATACGCCGTATTGAGTTCACTGCGGCCGTATTGAAGCTTCAATACGGCCGTATTAGGTTCAGTACGGCCGTATTGGGCTTCATTCCCTCCACTTCCTTATTTTGAGCTATTCTAAGACCTCTAGACCTACAGAGAACCCTCCTAGGGCCTTCGAGGAGTCCTTCTGGCTGATTATCCTTCAGTCTTCGAGAGTCTTCAAGCTTTATTTCTGACCCGGACAATTTTAGGGGTCTACATCCCCTAGATCCCTCCATGATCTTCGATAAGAATGCATGATATGAGATGATGGCGTTGAATATGCATGCATTGTGTTTATTCAACTAAGCATTATCATGTTTTCAGGATGCTCCTAAGATGATGCATGATATTGCTTGGTTTGGATAAATAACCCTTTTTTTTTTTTTTTTGGGTATTTTGTTTTTTGTATTTTTTTGGGTGAAAAGGGAAACTACCTACATGAATGTGATGAAGGTAGATGTTAACACCATGTAATGGAAGATTCTTATTCTTATTTATTCTTATTCTAAAAGGGGAATGTTGTATGTTTAAAGAATGCAATGTATGTTCAAACAATGTCACATAAACAATGCACAAACAATTCACTCATCCACGAACAGTCACGAGCGAATCACGAGGTAGGGGTATCCTGCAGACAAGTGCATATTCAAGGAGGTTCTAACTGTTCTCACCGGTCTAAGGCCCCCAAGGTGCCCCCATTATAGGGACCCAATCCCTCTCGTCGTAAGTCGATGGAAAGCTCCAACGCACTGTCGGACTTGAGTTCATGGTTTTCACCTTGAGTGATGCTTTCCGACAACGGTCTACGGGCACCTATAGACCCATTCGACAACCGGCCGTACTAACATCCACTCCCTATGGCTTTCCACTCATGCCCCCGGGTATAGAGGGAACTGTTGTGTGCAAAGGTTCGTGTGCAGTTTATATTTCAAACAATTGCGAAAATTTAAACATCCAACAGTTATTAAAGCCAATTAGGTAAAACATATTATCATACAAGCGAGGGGTAATGAAGTAATTTTAAACTATCATTTTAGAAATAATCCATCACTAAATGGGACTGACTCTCGAGGCTTCCCCAGCGGAGTCGCCATCTGTCGCCACCCGCCGAAATGGACATTGGCATTCGCGACGATGGTCGGACTCTTTTTAGTTTTGAAAAATGATGGATTGTTAGAACGACTTATTCTCAAACTGAGACCTCATCGAACTAACAATTTTGTTAAATAATTCTCACCAATCCGTATTAATCCCAAACGGGACCCTCCATGGATTAATGGTTTTCGCAAAAAGGGGTTCTTGGAGTCGCCACCAATGTTTTACTCAAAACATTGGAAAAAGACATAAGGCAATTGATTTTCGCAAATCAACTTTGGCCATTACAACCAGAGTTTGGGTAAGGGAGTCGATTACGTGTGGGGAAGGTGTTAGCACCCCACAACGCCCCTTTCGGGTTCCCTATAACAGATTATTTCATAAATAATAGCGTAAAATTACTAAACTACCCCTATTTATTAGAACGATTATAAGTAAACTATCTACATGATGAAAGTTTTAAACGTGCAATGCAACAATCAAAAAGAGATAAATGAAAGCGGTAAAAGAAAGGATTTGGAAAGAAACCTTCGAAGCGGGCTTTTATATATTCAAAAAGGAGTTAGGAGGCTTTTTGGCGCTCCTTCCCACTACACGTTCGCTCGCTCCTTTCCCTAAAAATAAATGTTAACTATGGAAATCAAAGAGATTTCCCTTCGACTTGTTCGAGTCTCAAGCTAAAGGCTCGTGAACTCAAGAACTTAGTCGGATCAGCTCTCGGAGAGATTTCTAGGGCAGAGAATAGCTCAAAAACCCAAGAATACTCAGCAAGAGGGTGGAGAAATGCTCCAAATGTATGGAAGGACGAGCCAATGACGTCCTATTTATAGGATTGAGGCGCAGTACGGCCTAAGGAGTCAATACGGCCCATACTGAGTTTTTGAACTACAGTACGGGCGTACTAAATTCAGTACGGCCGTGCTGAAGTTCAAAAACTTCAGTACGGCCGTATTGATTTCATTATGGCCGTATTGTAGTTCAAATGGCTCAGTACGGCCGTACTGAACCTCTAGGAGGGCGTATTGAGCTCCAATCCTCACACACCCTTATTCTAAGCTACTCTAAGACTTTTAGACCTACAAAGAATCATCCTAGGGTCTTCCAGGAGTCCTTCCGGCTGACTTTCCTTCGGTCGTCGAGAGTCTTTGAGTCTTATTTCCGACCCGGACAATTTTAGGGGTCTACAGTAGATACTTGTATAGGTGTATTTTTGCCTTTGTATTTGTGAGGCACTTTTTTTCCTTTTTAGTAGCTATTGTATATTGTTTCTAGGGTAGGTTACTTGGGCACTTTGACTCCATTTAACCTAACCTAGAAATACACTCTTTTCTTAGTTTTCTAGTAGTAGGATTGGGAGTGGCATTAGCAAGCTAGAGAGTGCCATTAGCAAGCTAGAGAGTGTTACTAGCAATTTAGCCAAGAGGTGGTCCTAGGCTAAAATTTACATATTGGACTCATTTTACTCCTAATTTTTCATAGATTTGATTTAGCTAGGTTCCATTCACATTGGATGAACCTAACTAAACCAAATTAACAATTTCAAAACCGGTTGGAGTAAATTAATTCCAAAGAGCCACCCACCTAGATGTGTTCACACTTGTGTTCACACTTGTGTTCACACTTGGCCAAATAGCTTGGTTCTTCTCAAGCTTGGAAGCTTGAAGCACAAGCTTCTCCTTAGCTAGCTTACCAAGCAAGCTAAGTGAGGAGCTTGCTCTCCAAGCCTCTAGACCATGGGTGGTTAGCTAGACCTTACCATGGTTCCTAGTGAACCATGGTTAAGACTAGCTTGTCGCCACCCGCCGAAACGGACCTTGGCATTCGCGACGATGGTCATGACTCGTTTTAAGTTTTGGAAAATGATGGATTGTTAGAACGACTTATTCTCAAACTGAGACCTTGTCGAACTAACAATTTTATTAAAATGATTCACCAATCCATGTTAATCCCAAGCGGGACCCTCCATGGATTAGTAATTTTCGCAAAAGGTAGGGTTCTTGGAGTCGCCACCAATGTTTTACTCAAAACATTGGAAAAAGATTTAAGGCAATTGATTTTATAAATTAACCTTGGCCATTACAACCAGAGTTGGGTAAGGGAGTCGGTTACGTGCGGGGAAGGTGTTAGCACCCCACAACGCCCCTTTCGGGTTCCCTATGACGGATTATTTATTAAATAATAGCGTAAAATTACTAAATTACCCCTATTTATTATAAACGATTATATATTAAATATCTACATGATGACGAATTTAAATATGCAACAATCAGAAAGCGGTAAAAGAAGGGATTTTTAGAGAAGAAACCTCTTGAAGCGTGCTTTTTATATATCAATGAAGTTTAGGAGGCTTTTTGGCGCTCCCTCCCTCTACAAGCTCGCTCGCTCCTTCCTAAAAAATAATTTTTACTATGGAAATCCAAAAGATTTCCCTTCGACTAAGTTCGAGACTCAAGCAAATGGCTCGTGACTCAAGAACTTCGTCGGATCGACTCCCAGAGAGATTTCTAGGGCAGAACACTGCTCAAAAACCCCAGAATACTCAAGGAGGGAGTCAAAACTGTGTGTGAAAGTGTGGAATGACGTCCAAATGACGTCCTATTTATAGGGATGAGGCGCAGTACGGCCCCTGGGTTCAATACGGCCCGTATTGAGTTTTTGTACTTCAATACGGCCGTATTGAATTCAGTACGGCCGTATTGAAATACAGAAACTTCAATACGGCCGTATTGGTTTCAGTACGGCCGTATTGTAGTACAAAATGTGCAGTACGGCCGTACTGAACTCCAAGGAGGCCGTATTGAGCTCCAAACCTCCCACTTTCTTATTTTTGGCTACTCTAAGACCTCTAAACCTACAGATAGTCATCCTATGGTCCTAGGCTAAAATTTACATATTGGACTCATTTTACTCCTAATTTTTCATAGATTTGATTTAGCTAGGTTCCATTCACATTGGATGAACCTAACTAAACCAAATTAACAATTTCAAAACCGGTTGGAGTAAATTAATTCCAAAGAGCCACCCACCTAGATGTGTTCACACTTGTGTTCACACTTGTGTTCACACTTGTGTTCACACTTGTGTTCACACTTGGCCAAATAGCTTGGTTCTTCTCAAGCTTGGAAGCTTGAAGCACAAGCTTCTCCTTAGCTAGCTTACCAAGCAAGCTAAGTGAGGAGCTTGCTCTCCAAGCCTCTAGACCATGGGTGGTTAGCTAGACCTTACCATGGTTCCTAGTGAACCATGGTTAAGACTAGCTTACTCTCCAAGCTTCCTACTCCTATATTTTCGTTTTTCCCTCTTTGTAAAACACTTTTGATGTAATTGAGATTGTATATTCTGAATAGAGTTCAGATTTCTCTCTTCCAAAAGTCCCTAAACCTCTTTGAGTTCATCCAATTCTCTTATCCCTTCATAGAAGAGTGTGGTGAGAATTGAAGGGGCTTATCTCTTCAACAAGGAGTGGCGCCTCTTGGGAGAGTTTCTCCACCAACCGTGGTGGTTTTAAGGCCTCCTCCTCCTTAGGAGACCTTAACCAAGCTTAGGAAGAATCAAGGAGTCCAAGATCTAGGGAGGAGCTTGAAGGGAATTCAACATCAATCCAGATTTCCAACCAAGTTTTCCATCATTTGGTATCAAGAGCTAGGTCTCCTTGGTAAATTCGTTCCTATGCTTCTTTGTCTTGTTTTGTTCGGTTAAAACCATCTTAATATGTGTCTATGCTGCTCCTCCATTTATTTCCTTTTTGTGTCTTGTGTTTTTGTGCCTTGAGTGGTTCTTGTGTCACAACTATAAATCTATAGAACACACTCACTTTGTCTTGCTTGTTTTTGGTTCATCTTCTAAATTCTTATGAATCAATCCTTGTGTGTGCTTTAAGTATTCTTTGTATGTCTTTTTAAATGTTTTAGGATTGCTTTTATCTTCCATTGGACTCCTATAATTCGGTCTTAAAAGAAACTCCAAAAAGAATCAAGAATATAAGCATTTTACATTTCTTAATCTACAAGTTTTATCTTAGAGTCATGTGTAGTTGTTTTACTTGTCATTAAATCCTTGTTGTGCCTTTTTCTTTTTGAATCTAAATGTGTTAACCTCTGTTCATATATGGTGTCATTGCTGGTTGAACATTAATAATTCTTAGAGTGCTCATAAAATGATTCCAATGCATGTTATTAGACCTAACATGTTCTAGAGTCAATTTTTTGTGAACTTCAATTGCTATTTGTTTCTTAGCAATTTGTGACCAGAAATTCCTTGTGTGTCTTGTGCTTGTTTTGGAAAAAGAAAACAGAGTTAGAAGTGTATTAAAAACAAAAATCAAAGTGTACAAAAAAATAAGAACAAACTAGTATCAAAACTAGTAACATTTTGTGTTGAAAATTTTGACTAGTACACTTACACTTCTACTCTTCTTACTTCTCTTTTCTCCACCACTTGGAAACCTCTTTATTAATTGTGTGGACTCTGTTTTAAGTGCTTACTCTCTGTATTCAAAGAAAAGAAAGAATGAAAAGAGACAAAAATATAAGAAAAAGAAAAGAAAACAAAAGAGAAAAACCTAGAAAAATCAAAGTGAAAACAAAACAATTTTTGTAGCACTTGGCCTTGAAATTTTGTGTGATTTTCCTTGAGGTTTGTTTGCTGTCCAGTGGCTGGAAAAAGAATTTTAAACCATCAAAACAATAGCACAAATTTTATTTTGGTTTTTGTAATCCAAGTCTAAGAACCCTTGGTAGGACTATAGTAGGGATTCCTCATAGGGTGCACTTTCCACATGTATTATATGCATATTTTATTACTAATGCTTTGCTTCTTATTTTTGTAGGTGATGCTATCCTTGTGGAAGGACCACGGGATTTGAGGACAAATCCTTTCGAAGGGGGAGGGTATGATGGAAATCTAATCCCCAAGGATCCATTTGGAAGAGGTAAGACCAAGAAAGGTGAAGGTTGATCCAAGGAGGCTCACCCATGAAGACCATTAGGCCTCTAATTAGGTCTATGGTTAGGAGGCTAGAGGAGGCTTCTATAGAGGAGGTGCTTCTTAGACCTATGCTCAATATGAGTATTGAGTATGATTCCTCTTTTTAGTCTCATAATATCCAAGCCCAAGAATGCTCCACAATTAACCTGAAAATAATTGATAAGCAAAAATTAGACCAAGTGAATCAAAATTAATTAAAATTCGAATTACTGGCCCAATGAAGCTCAAACAGTGAAACTGTACAATTAATAAGCGATTAAGCCCAAATGAACAATTAAAATAAGTACAAAAAGATAAATAAATAAGGGAAAATAATGACTCATCACAAGGTCGTGGTAAGCATGTACCCAGCTGTACTATACCAAATGGTGGAATCGGACTTCCAAGTGTGTAAGTGACATCATCCGAGTAAACCCGAGTAGGGATTAAGATCCCGGTTAGCTGTGACAGAGCGAGCGCATTGGGCGTGAAAATAGTTGGGGTGGTTTCGGTAGGATGAGATGTCACTGATACTGCTCTGTTATTAGGGAGATTTCCTAGGTGAATGCATGATGACGCATTATATGATTGATATGCATTGATATCTGTCATGAGTTGCATTTATTGCATGATTGCTATTATGATGAAGTGTATGGTGTTTAACTTCATGATTGATAAGTTGATTATTGATTGAGAATGAAGTCCCTTGGGACATGATTAGATGATTGATATGCATTGATATCTGTCATGAGTTGCATTTATTGTATGATTGCTATTACGATGAAGTGTATGGTGTTTAGCTTCATGATTGATAAGTTGATGATTGATTGAGAATGAAGTCCCTTGGGACATGATTATATGATTCATATGCATAGATATCTGCCATGAGTTTCATTTTTTATGCATGAGTAGTATTAGATAGAGTGTATGGTGTGGCTCTATGAGAATGATTGGTGACTTGATAATGGTGTAGCATAGATATTTATTTGTATGCTTACATGGTTGATTTTTGAGCTCTAGCTTACCCTTATGTTTCCATGTGGATGGATTGCGATGATCATACTGTGTATGGGAGCAGGTCAGGGTTAGGTTGGAGCTGGTTGCTGTGACCGCTGCGAGACGTGGAGTTTTGTCCTTGTGTCAGAGTTACCATTTGGGTAACTATTTTGTCTATGCTTGACCGACATTAGGATAGTATTAGTTTGGGTGACTGTATATACATAGTACTATATTTGGTATATAAATATTTGATTTTTTTTTATCACTTCCTTTATATGTATATTCTGTTATCCAGCTTAATATTTTAACTTAGATGACTAGTATACTTAGCATGATTCCTCTAAGTGTAGGGACCATGATGGGTCGTTACACTTGTATGATATCAGAGCTGGTCGAGTCTTTTGGAAACTTTGTGGGGAGTGATCCTTCTAGGTTTCTGTTGTGTTATATCTCTGATATATCTATTAACTGTTGGTGAGGCAGAGTTCAGGACATGTCAGCCTCCTCAGTTCAAGGGAGATTCAAATCTTGATGTTGTAGATCACTAGTTGTGCGACATGGAGAAAATCTTTAGTGTTTTGGGATCTTCTAAGGAAAAGAAGTTGACCTATGCAGTATATATGCTAGCGGGTGAGGCTGAGTACTGGTGGAGAGGCACCAGGCAGATGTTAAAGAGCAGAGGTGTAGTGGTTGATTGGGATTGCTTCAAGAGGGTATTTTAGGAGAATTATTTCCTAGATAGCGTTAGATACGCTAAGGAGATTGAGTTAATGAGACTACAACAGGCGAGCATGTCTGTTTCGGAGTATGCTATGAGATTTGAGCATCTGGCTCGTTTCTATTCTCAAGCCATATATGAGGCTTGGAGGTGTAGAAAGTTTGTAGAGGGATTGACACATGAGCTAAAAAGGGTTGTTGTTCTTATGTCCAATGTGGAGTTCCCTGCCTTGGTTGAGAAGGCAAAGACGGTTGAGAGACTGGAGAGTGGTAATGGCGGTGGTAAGGCTGCTAGAGTTCAGGATGGGTCATCAGGATCCAGGAGGGGAGGCCAGCAAAAGGGACCCTATGATAGGCCTATTCAGTCTTAGAGAGGTGTTGTTAGTAGGGTACCTCACCCTGCTACTCCTCAAGGTGGAGCATAGTCAGTACGATGCTACAGATATGGAGGAGCCCATATAGTCAAAGATCGTTCCCATCCAGGGAATGTTTGTTGCAAGTGTGGTAAGCTAGACCACATTTCCAGAGATTGTCAAATGCCACTGACTCTATCTGGGAGTGCCTCGAGGCCAGCCAGGCTTACAGCTGCAGGGAGGGTATTTGGTTTATCAGGTGCACAAGCTTCCACTTTATTAGACTTGGTAAAGGGGAAAGGGATGGCAGCAAGTGAGGATGTTTTATTCCTATTTGACTCTGGTACTACACATTCATTTATCTATATTGATTGTGTTAGGAGATTGGGTTTATCGGTGTCTACATTGCATGTTGATTTGTCTGTGTCTACCCTGGCTTCAGTTTTTATTGTGACGTTGGAGATGTGTGTGAGATGCCCGATAGAGGTATTTAGTAGAAGGTTTCAGATGAACCTGATTGTCTTGCCCATGGTGGATATAGATATCATCTTGGGGATGGATTGGTTATCTACCCATCGCATCCTCATAGATTATGCTTAGAGAGAGTTGGTGTTTCCTCAGTTGGAGGATGAGGTATTGGTGTCAGCTAGTCAGGTTGAGCGGTTGATGAGGGATTAAGTTGAGTGCTTCATATTGTTTACTATCTTGAGTGTTGAGACAGAGAGGGCCATCACTAGGATTGAGGTTGCTAGTGAGTTCCCTGATGTATTTCCAGATGATGTGCTGAGATTGCCACCTATACATGATATTGAGTTTAGCATTGATCTGGTGCCAAGTGCAGGATCGATATCAGTAGCCCCTTATAGGATGGCTCCAACTGAGTTGGTAGAGTTGAAGAAACAGATAGACGATTTGTTGGAGAAACAGATGGTGAGACCTAGTGTTTCTCCTTTGGGTGCCCCAGTACTGTTAGTAAAGAAGAAGGATGGTGGGGCCCATTTGTGTGTTGATTATCAGAAACTGAATAAGTTGACGATAAAGAATAAGTATCTGCTTCCAAGGATTGATGATTTGATGGATCAACTTAGGGGATCATCAATGTTCTCGAAGATTGATTTGAGATCTGGATATCATCAGATCAGAGTAAGGGAGAGTGACATACCAAAGACTACTTTTAGGACTAGGTATGGTCACTATGAGTATGTTGTGATGCCATTTGGTGTCACTAATGCTCTGGTAGTGTTCATGGATTACATGAACATGATTTTCAAATCGTTCTTGGATAGATTTATGGTGGTCTTCATTGATGACATATTGGTATATTCTAGATCCTTAGAGGACCACCGTGAGCATCTGAGGTTGGTTTTAGAGGTATTGAGGGAGAGGCAACTGTATGCCAAGCTGCCCAAGTGTGAGTTTTGGTTGTTTGAAGTAAATTTTTTGGGGCATGTGATATCAGGGGAAGGGATTGTAGTGGATCCGACCAAGGTGGAGGCTATGGTTAAGTGGGAACGTCCAAGGAATGCTACGGAATTTAGGAGATTTATTAGGTTAGCAGGTTACTATCAGAGATTCATAGAGGGTTTCTCCCAAATAATAATGCTTTTGACTAAACTGACCCGAAAGGACCAACCTTTCCTTTGGACGGACGCTTGTGAGCAGAGTTTTCAGGAGTTGAAGAGACAATTGACTACTCCAATTTTGGTGTTACTTGACACTGGTGAGTCTTTTGATGTGTATTGTGATGCTTCCCACCAGGGGTTAGGTTGTGTGTTGATATAGGGAGGGAGAGTAGTGGCATATGCTTCGAGGAAACTTAAGACCCATGAAAGGAATTATCCAACTCATGATTTGGAGCTTGCAGCTGTGGTGTTTGCCTTGAAGTCGTGGAGGCACTATCTGTATGGTGTGCGATTCAGTGTATTTAGTGATCACAAGAGCTTGAATTATCTATTTGATCAGAAAGAGTTGAATATGAGGCAAAGGAGGTGGATGTAATTCTTAAAAGACTTCGACTTCTGGTTGATGTATCATCCTAGGAAGGCGAATGTGGTAGCAGAAGCATTGAGTAGGAAATCCATTCATATGTCGGCTATGATGATTAGAGAGTTGGATTTGAATGAGCAGTTTAGAGATTTGAGATTAGAGGTGGAGGCTGTTCACGATCACATTTGTTGTGGTATGATTACCATAGTGTAGACACCCAATTTTTTCCAGACCCACAAAAATAATGAAATGGACTTCTATCATGAAAAGAAAGAGTTACCAAAGCATGGAGATGGCACCATATGACAACAAGGAAGCTTGAAGCCCCAAAAATTTTGTTTTAGTAGCTCAGAATGGGCTATTTCGAAACTGGAAAGAGTCGTTCCCAAGTTGGTATGAGTCGTTCCTAAACTGGAATGGGCCGTTCCAAGCTACTAAAAGACTAAAAAACCCTAATTGAGAACGGACCAAAATGGGTCGTTCCAATGCAGTTCGTTATGAGACACGTTTAAATATGGAACGGGTCATTCTGCCATTAGAACGCGCCATTCCAGGTTCAAAATTAACTCATAACCGAATGATCTTGAACGGGCTATTCCGATCCGAAACGGCTTCAAAACTCCATATAAATTCAAAAATTTTCCCTCTCTCTCCTACTGTATTTCTTGATATTTGTGATACATTTTTGTAGTATGAAAGGTAGCCAAAAAATACCTAAGAATCTCCTTATTTGAAGATCTAACAAAGCTTGCTACAAGGTATTATTCATTAATCTCTTTCTTCATCTCCCACTTCTTTTATTTTAAATATTGTCATAATAAAAGCAACCATGTAGACATCCTATTGTTAAGTTAGACGAAGCAATTTCCAGCAAGGTTTTGAATGAGACAAATATAATACATGTTTTTATTTCTAACAAGTGTGTTAATGTTTCAGAAAAACATAAGTACAGGCAAGTTGAAGAATAGAGTATGTGCATATGCCATTTCCTACACCAGAACCAAGATAAAGGAAGGCTGACGAAAGGCCAAAACAACTATCAAACAATGCCAAATCAAGAACAAGACAAAAGTGGGTTAAGCACCGGATAAAGTCTATACAAACATCAGATGAAGCCTAACAGTCAACTAGATGAAGATAAGTCAAGACAAAGCAAAGCACGAAGATTATACAAAACAAAATCAAATGATAGGTG
The DNA here is from genome assembly GCF_000230855.2 of Cajanus cajan. NCBI lineage: Eukaryota > Viridiplantae > Streptophyta > Magnoliopsida > Fabales > Fabaceae > Cajanus > Cajanus cajan. Next base: position 71,822,943 of record NC_138517.1, read on the forward strand.
GAATATGAAATGTGCGCTAGATGATAATGAATCAAATATCAGACGAAGGTGTGTTTAGCACAACCTAGAGCGCAACATAAGAACTCAGACGAAGGCTGGTCAAAGATCAAAAGAAAGTCAACTAAATATCAGACAAAGGATAGCATAGACTGAAAAATATTCTAGACAAAAACAAAGTCTGTCCATCCACAATGTTGACCAGATCAAAGAAAGTTAAAAGCATTAATGACAAATGATCAGACGAAGATCAAAACTTGAGATGCACATGGACTAACAGATGCAGATGAAAACTGCCATACAAGCATTTGAAGAATCAAGTCTCAAGGGACAAATTAGGCATCGTCTACGATCATACGAAAGCTCTCAACATGATTGCGTGATTAAAGGAAAAGACAAAGAAGAAGAAAAGCAAGTCAAAAACAAAACCATGCATGTGTCAGAAAAAGTACATCACTTTTTTAGATAAAGACAACGCTCTAGAGCTACGCGACTGGAAAAGGACAAAAGGTTCCTAGGTCTCAACTAAAGTCAGACACTACTGCTAAAAAACGTAGAAGACTTCATGCAATGTCTATAAATAGGAAGCAACATTTAATGCAAGATCTAATGCATTAAATGAGAAGATTGAACTAGTCATGAACGACTACATCCTACTTCAACGAAAATTTGCAACGGGCAAATTTTACAAGACTATATATATGTCATAACTTCAAACCTAGAAAGGCTTAGCGTTGGCGAAGAGTGATATCAAGACCATGAAGCAATGAAACCAGAGACAGAGCTTATAGAGTCAAATGTACCATAGTGTATTTATCTCTGTAGACTAAGGAGTTTTAAGTGTAACTTAAGAACATGCACCTTAGTGAGTGTAACAAACTTTTGTATCCTCTCTGTGAGAGTAAACCAAACACTCAAACCAAATCATCTATCTATCATTTGTAAAGCCTGAAGAGGCTAAGGAAAGAATACTTGTATAAGCCTAGAGGGGTTTATCAAAGAATACTCACTACGAGTTTGAAGAGGCTGAAAAAAGAATACTAGCGCTAATGAGTGAAGTTAGCGGGCCAGGAAGGATTGAAAAGGATGAAAGTGTGATATGTTGGATCTTTTTCACCTCCACAACTCATAAGGAGTCTTGCTTCACAAATGTCTTATTAATATTTTATTTTGAATATAACAAGTTGTATTAATTGCCTTTTTCCAAAAGCAATTTTCACAAATAAGATTTCTAGCCATTTATTATAAAGTTTGGTTTTTTCTTTCAACTACGCCACTTTGTTGAGATGTTCTTAGTGAAGAGAAGTTTTTAAAGATACCATTCTTTTCCCAAAACATTTTGAAATAAAAAATTTCAAAATTGATTTCATGATCACTTTTGATGACTGATATGCAAAAACCTTTTTCATTTTGAACTCTTTTACAGAATATTTCAAAAAATTTGAAAGACTCATGTTTTTGGGTTGGGAAATATATCAATTTGTGTCTAGAATAGTACTCTACAATGATAAATCCATATTTTTTACCATCCAAACTCAAGGTTCTAGTGGGACCAAATAGATCCACATGTAACAATTTAAAGGTCTATAAATGGAAACAACCTTTTTGGATTTAAAAGATGCTTTAATTTTTTTTCCCTTCTAACAAGCTTCATAAAGAATATAGGTTTTCCATGAAATCTCAGGCACTCTTCTTACTAAACTCTTTTTGGTTAATTTTGAAATATGTTTCATGTTGACATGCCCAAGAATTTTGTGCCAAATCCATCTTTCATCTTCTTTAGAAACCAAATATCTCTCATTCCATATGCCCAAATTTTATAGATTAATCTCATATAGATTATTCTTTCTATAGGAAGTAAAAAATCAAAATCTCATCATCTTGCTTGACTATGCATGCATTTTTGTCAAAAGATACAATATACCCTTATCACATAATTAACTTACGCTATGCAAATTATACTGTAATTCTTCAACATGTAAAATTCTATAACATTAGGCATAAAGTTTTACATATCTTACCTATACATTTGATTTTTCCTTTGTTGCTTCCTCCAAAAGAGATAGACCCTTCATGAGATGCTTTGATATCTGTTTGTCATGGACCATGGGCCAAAGACTCAATAACTAGAGCTATGGCCAGGAGCATTCAAGAAGGTTTGGGTAACTTGAAGACCAGTGGGCTTTCCAATCCCAAGGTACTATTCATATGGACCAACCTATCATGAAGAGAAGGCATGGATCTGTTGTATATAAACTTGTATTTGTGAGGCACTTTATTTCATTTTATAGATCATTGTATATTGTTTCTAAGGTAGGTTACTTGGAGACTTTGACTCCATTTAACCTAATTTTGAAGTACACTCTTTTTCTATTTTTTCAGTAGTAGAAGTGGGGTGACAATTAGCAAAACTTGAGGGTGTGATTAGTAACTGGGCCAGAATTAAGCCTAGGCAAAATTTTACATATTGGACTCATTTCGCTCCTAATTTTTTAAGGATTTGATTTAGCTAGGTCTCATAATTTTTGGATGAACCTAACAAAACCAAATCAAGAATTTTAGAAAATGGATTCATGGAGCTAAAGGTGTCCAAGGCCGCCTAGCTTGCCTAGTCTTCATCCTTGGCCGAAATTGCTTCTTTATTCCTTTAAGCCTGAGAAACTTGTGCTACAAGCTTCTCCTTATCTTGCTTCCCAAGCAAGCTAAGCGAGAATCTTTCTCCACAAGCCTCTTAACTAGCTTGGACGGTCAAGCAAATAAACCATGGTTCACTTGAACCATGGTTAAAGTTAGCTTGCTCCTTAGGCTACCTCCTACTATATATTTGTACTTTTCTCATTTTCCCTCACTTTTGATGAATGAAATATGAAATTCTTATTGAATTCTTTCTTCTAAAAGTCACCTTAGCCGTGGAGAATTTTCTCTCCTAGCTTCTTCACAAAGGTTCCCAACCTTTGTGCCTTGGCTCCATCAAGCTTCTTCACTTGCAAGAAGTGGCCGAGCCACCTTGGATGCTTCAACAAGCCTTGGAGCTTGTTAAGGTCTTCATCAATCCGCCATAACATACCTCAAGAGGAGAAAGGTCGTGAAGGTGGAGATTGAAGAAGAACATCAATCACTTCTTCAACTTCTTTCCATCATTTTTGGTACCAGAGCCTTGGTGCTCTTGAGGTTATGTGTCTCTTCTCCTTTATTGAATCCGTTTTGTTTCTTCCTCCTTTTATGTCACTTCTTGTGTTTGCTGTATGGATCTAGGTTTAATAGATATTTTGATGGATCCTATATGTCACATGAGAATTGATTGATTCACATTTTGCTTGTTCCATTACTCTTGAATCAATCCGGTTTTGTGCTTTAGGTTTCTATGAACTTGTGCGTTTTTATTTTTGGTTGAGTCTTCTCTATTCCTTATAAAATGAGTTCGTGATTGGACATTGATAATGTTTAGTATATGTTTTTGTTTTTGAATCATATGTTTTGTCTAGAGTCATGTGTAGTCCTTTATATGTCATTGTATCCTAGACTACCTTGTTAAACATTAATTTTTTATGTTGTTTTTGTGTCTACATTGGTGTGGTTTTTTCTTTTTAATCTTGTGCCTACATATATGTGCTTTTGTTTTACATATTTGAGTTCCTAAATTTGCTATTATTTCTAGCAAATTTCTTACAGTTAGGTTTTTATTATGTCACATTAAAAAAATTGTCAAGAAAGTTGTTAAACACTTTTCCTATTAGGTTTCCTTGAATTTTTGTGTGGTGGCTAAAACTTGTATCACTTTTTAATTCCTCAAAAAAAAGGCAAAACAGAGGTATTAGTGTTCAAAAGCATTGGAAAAACAAAAGAAGAGAGTGCTTGAAAATTGACCTAAAAAGTTGAACAAAATTGTGAAGCACTAGAAAAACAATTTCACTAGAATACCTCTTGTTTTGTGAAATTTTTTGGCAGCAGTTTTATTCATTAAAACCAAGACATATATTCTTTGAAAAAGGCATTGAACTCTTGTACAAAAGAAAAAGAAAAAGTGAAAAGAATAGTTACAAAAAAATTACAAACGAAAAAGTACAAGAAAAAGCCAAGGAGTAGAAAATTCTCGTGTGATTTGCTCTCGATTTTGGTTTATGTTACTTGTATTGAAATCTGTCCAGCCACATACCACCTGTTTTTTAGTATTATTTTTTTTTAATCTTAGATTTTATTTTATAATATACTCTAGTGCCATTGTTAGGTTTCCCTTTGTGTGCTAGCCTTTCTTTTGGTGCCTTAATTTTTGCTTGTCATTATTTGGAATTCTTTCTAGTCTTGTCTCATCTAATTCCACCATTTGGTGTAGCTTCTCCTAATTGTTCCTTTTCAGTTTTTAATATATATTCCAGCAACTTAAGGTGTGTTGAGTGCTTCTTGAAGGTGTGGAAGGCCAAGCTATAAACGAAGCCAAAATTGGAAGGTTTTGTGGTGGTCTAGGAAGCTAGTTTCTCCATTGGAGGAAGGCTTTGGAAGCTTAAACACATAGGAATAACCAACCTCAAGGTTATTCCTAAGAGAGGAGTGAAACACTTGGGGAGTTGCTGCAACTGAAAGGAACTTGAAGGAGCAAACAAATTTTGAGAAATTTTGTGAAAATTAAAGACTAGTTTAGAGACGGAAATTTTTGTCACCAAAAATTTCCTTGTTAAATCCGTCTCTAAATTTGTCACTAACCTAGTGGCAGAATTTTGTTTCCTAAACTTTTGTGCAGCCACTACATTTCATTTAATGTGAATTTACATTTCATTTGGTGTGAATTTACATTTCATTTGATGTAAATTTACATTTCATTTGGTATAAATTTGCATTTCATTTCTTGTAAATTTTTCATTTCATTTGTTGTACAAGGCCTTTTAGGAGTGTCTTGGAGTGCCTTTGGTGTATTTCCAACTCTCCTTAGTGTTTTCATATTAGGGTAATCACGTTTAGTACTTGTGAGGGTGGTCCTTGGAAGTCCTTGGTACTTTCCAAGCTCTCACATAGGTTTACTAGTCTTAAACGCCTAGTTTATGTTTTCTTGTCTTTAACTTTTCATGCAATTTATGTTTTAAGCAATTTATGTTTTCAGCATTTTAAGTTTTCAAGAAATTTATGTTTTCATGTAATTTATGTTTTCAAGCAATTTATGTTTTCAAATATACAACTTTGAAATATCTCCAAGTCATAAGGGGGAGGAGAACTTTATCTTTTTAAAATTTTATATGCTATACTATGTTTATTTATTTGTTATATTTTGTGTATATTTACTTAATGAGGTGTGTCGCAACCCGAAAATTTCCGATCTCGCGACTAATGGTTTAGACATCCTTTTAAAGATCTCATCAATTAAGGAATGCCCGGACACCAGACTAATCCTTAATTAATGGTTTTGAAAAATAGTTCATGGAGTCGCCACCAATGTTTTACTCAAAACATTGGAAAAAGAAAAGGTTTTTAAAAAGAATCCAATAATGGCCTTGATAACTAGAATTGGGTTCGGGGGTCGGTTACGTGTAGGGAAGGTATTAAGCACCCCTACAACGCCCTAAATCGGTACCCTATGATGAAGATAACGTAATAAGAATTAATAATTAAAATATTTAATCCCCTTTATTAATAATTATTTACATGCTTGAAATTTAAATTATACAATTAATCCTAAAATGTTTACATGATTATTTTTATTATAAATAACATTTATTAAAAATAGAAAATAAAAGAGAGAGAAGAAAATTAGCTGAAATACCTCTTGAACGAGCTCTATTAATCTTCAAAGATGGAGATTTGGGTGCTTTTTGGCAACCCTTCATACTACAATGCCTCACAAAAATCTCAAGAAATACAAAGAGAGGAGGAGAGAGAAAAAGAGAGAAATTTCGTGCTCTAGGGAGTCTGGACGAAATTTTGGAGCCCTGAGAAATGAGCCCCAGCTGTCTATTTATAGACTTCGGGAAGGGGGTCCAGAACGGCCCGTTCCAAAATCGGAACGGCCGTTCTGGATATGGCCGTTGTGGGTTAATTTGGACCCTGGAACAGCCCGTTCTAAAACCGGAACGGCCCGTTCCGGGGAACCAAAACGGCCCGTTCTGATTTCAGAACGGCCCGTTCTGGGGCCAAATTAAGCCCACATGATTTGGTCTGGAACGGCCTTGGAACGGCCCGTTCCAGATTTAGGAACGGCCCATTCCAGCCCCGTTCCAGTTAACCTTTTAACCCTTTTCGGATGAGTTTGGAACGGTCCGCTCCGGTTTTGGAACGGCCCGTTCCAATTTGGGTTTTTTGGCCCCTTTAAAAGACTTGGAACGGCCCGTTCCAAATCTAGAACGGCACGTTCTAGACCTTGGAACGGCCCGTTCCGATTTTGGAACGGTCCGTTCCGGGCCAATGAAAAACTCAACTTGTGCTTTTGGGCCCTTTAAGGTCCTGTCTTCTTGTTGGCATGCTTCGGGAGCTCCTTCCCTTCATAACAGAGGTCCATGTCCTTGTTTGTATGCCCCGGACGAAATTGGGTGTCTACAGCTGCCCCTCTTTACTTGTCCTTTGGAATAGTAATGTGTTGCTTTTCCAAAGGCAAGGAAAGACGTAGACATTTCGTCCGGGTCTTCTCTTCGTCTCTTTGGGTGATGCTCCTACGTTGTTTCCCTTGTGATAATGTGTAGCTCCTTCCATTCTGAGGTTAGGTAACCCTCTTTGATCTTGTACTAGTTTTGGGGATCTAGCAACCCTTTCGCTAAGGTCAGGTAACCCACTTTGTACTAGTTTTGGGGATCTAGTAACCCTTTCACTAAGGTCAGGTAACCCACTTTGTACTAGTTTTGGGGATCTAACAACCCTTTCACTAAGGTCAGGTAACCCACTTTGTACTAGTTTTGGGGATCTAGCAACCCTTTCGCTAAGGTCAGGTAACCCACTTTGTACTAGTTTTGGGGATCTAGCAACCCTTTCGCTAAGGTCAGGTAACCCACTTTGTACTAGTTTTGGGGATCTAGCAACCCTTTCACTAAGGTCAGGTAACCCAATTTGTACTAGTTTTGGGGATCTAGCAACCCTTTCACTAAGGTCAGGTAACCCACTTTGTACTAGTTTTGGGGATCTAGCAACCCTTTCGCTAAGGTCAGGTAACCCACTTTGTACTAGTTTTGGGGATCTAGCAACCCTTTCACTAAGGTTAGGTAACCCACTTTGTACTTGTACTTGATGTCTTCTTGTTGGTGTTGTAGGATGAAAGATTGCCCCCAGGTGGATGGGCAGGAGATGTTTAATGTGCCCCTGTGTTGGTGGGCAGAGAAGTGGATGATCGGCAAGGATTCCAATGTTGCCCCTGCCACTTGAGTATTGTTATGCCTCTCCAGGCGCAATGCTGAGTCTTTTTTATGATTGGTTATTTGATTGTTGGTGGATGGTTGTGGAATGAAAGACTGCCCCTAGGTGGATGGGCACGAAATGTTTATTATTGTTCTTGTCAAGGTGAGTATTATGATGCCTCTCCAGGCGTCTTCTCGTGGTAGATTTTTTTTTATTTTATTTCTTTGTTTAGCTTCGGCTTTTTTAATATTTGAAGCTTTCCTTTTTTGCTATTTTTCTAAATGCTTCGGCTTTTTCAATATTTACGAAGCTTGCCTTTTTCTCATGTCATTGCTTTTGTTCTTTATTGTCATCATTGGTGGAGGGATCCATTCCATGATGATGTTATCTGCTGAATCCTTATTGATAAGTATTATTTTGAAAGCCACTCCTGGCTTTGGTAGGAAAACATTCCTGGTCTTGGCATTTTCATGAATCTTCCATCATTTGGTTGAGGAGTATAACTCGGTCGAAGACAAAATAAAGCTTGGTGGTTTCTTCATGCTTGTGGACTTGATTATTCTTCCTCTCCTAGTTCTATCCCGTCTTGTTGTTGATGTGTCTTTCATTTCTTGGTTGTTATATGAAACCACTTGTATGGAATGCCCTTGTTGGGGCTAGGCTTTTTGACATGATCTTGGCTCTTAAGGCACTGTCTAGCTGTTGATCTATTTACGAGTGCTTCAGCCTCTTGATTCCTCTGACAAGTAATGGATAGACACACACAAGAATGCAAGAATGCAAAAGAAAATGCAAAGCAGGAATGGATTGGATTTTTTCAAATTTTTTTTTTAATGAACTTATACTCTTTTATGCACACTTATGTCATATGCATGTTATGCAATGATGCTTCTATGCTAATGCTTATTTATGCAAGATTTATTTATTTATTTATTTTGAATAATTCCCATTGGATAAAGAAAGCTTCCTAAGTGTGTGAAATGCTTATTGGATGCATGTCATGCATGTTTTGATTTTTAGTGATTTTTAGAAGGCGACTTTCCTTTTCTCCTTCTCACGAATAAACTACCCTGATTGATGCATAACTTCAGTTGTATTGGCCACTTGGTATCAAACTGCCTTGGGGTTTTCTTTGTTTTCTTTTGTTGTTCTTTTTTTTTTCAAAAACCCTAACTTTTGCCTAGGATGCATCCTAGCGGGTATTTTTTGCTCTTTTCATTTGCCCTAATTTTTGCCTAGGATGCCCTTTACGGGTTTTCATCCCAGCGGGTCATTTTCATTTTTTTCTCTTTTTTTTTGTACTTGTTTAAATTTTGACAACCATCAACAATATACATCGTTAAGATTGGACAAGACAGAAAGGGAAGACAAAAATGATTTAGAATGAATGAAGGTAGGATGATTTAGAATGAATGGGTAGTGGAGGTAGGTGAGTGTTTAAGTTTTTTAAACAAACATTTCCTTGGATAATTATTATAATCATTCTCCTAATTATCTTGAACTACATATCTGTGTCTAGGTAGAGTCTTCGCAGAATTTGGCCCCTTGTAGAAGTGTTCAAGCCACCTTTTAGCTTTCAACTATGAGAATCATCACTTGCTATTTTTATCCTTTTTAAATCCCTAATTTTTGCCTAGGACGTGTCCTAGTGGGAACTTTTGATTATTTTTTTTTGCCTAAGATGCCCTTTACAGGTTTTCATCCTAGCAGTATTTTGCAAGTGATATTATTTTTGACATAACACTTCTTTGCTTTGATAACATCTCCTGCCATCCGCGTTTGGGAGGACCAGCGTATTTGATGATTAACACTACCCCCCATTCCCGTACACCAAGGAGAAAGATGTTGCCCCTACTTACGGGTGTTGAAAGAGAGTTCTTTCATGAGCCGAGATTTGTGGTTCCTTTGTCGGTCAAATTGGGCGAAAGTTGTTTGTTATTTTTTTTTGCAAGACTCTTCTTATGCAATAAGAATCTTGTGTAAGACTCTTCTGATCACTTTCTTATTTTTTGTGTTTTGAGGAGGTGATCTTATTTTCTACCTTAGACTCAGATAATGCGTTGTAGATGTTCGAAGTTTTGATTAATTTTATTATCTTCGGTCATGTTTGTTTTTTTTTTATGGTGATTGATTTCTGAATTTAATGTGTGACATAAGAGAGAAAAGAATAGACGCAAGGGTTTTATGGAAATGACGTATGTTATTGATAAATGTAAAAATAAAACAAGCCCTTATTTTGAACTCATGATCGTGGGCAAAGGTCATGAGTTAAGCATGAACTTAAAGTAATTTTAATTTTTTTTTTACAAAAAGGAGAACCCCTTGACAGCTTTCTAATAGACCATCCCAAGATCGCTACTTATCTTGGTCATTTAGCGATATTAGATACACTGGCCTCAAACTTGAGCCATCCGGCGTCTATAAGCCTTTGTACGCGAAGCTTCAAGGCTCTACAATCTTCAATGGAGTGCCCTGTTGCTCCCGAATGATAGTCGCAAGTTTCTTCAGGCCTATACCATGAGGGGTATGGTGGTTCTTACTTTCTTGACGGTGGGATTCTCACCAACATTGAGGCCCTTAATAGTTGAGGAAGCAAGTCTGCATAGCTCTTAGGAATTTCGTTGGAAGTCTTTTTTTCTTTTGAGACTGTTTTAAGCTTCCGAGGGAAAACGGGGAGAGTGGTAGCATTACGTTTCTCCTCTCTTTTTCTCCCATAGACCCCTTTTGATTGACTATCCTCAGACTGTGGAGGTATTGTGGTATCGCATATGAGTGGGATCTCCTGTGTTGGGCAGGCTTCAGCAGCTTCTTTACCATCAAAATTGTATGTTTCGATGGCTCTCAATCTTTCTTCTAGAGCGTTCAGGCGTCCTCTAGTATGGTCGATGTCATGTTGCATTCTGGTCATGGCATCGATCATCTTAGTCATCTGTTGTTTGAGCTGTATGAACTCCATAAAGAGTACACGACTTCCTTCTTGTAGAGCTTCCATGACTCTTTCCCCTTAAGCTTCGTGAGTATGGAGTGTTTAGGAGACACCTTCGAGTGACAATGAATAGTTTTCTATTAAACTATTTGGATGTAAATGCATGAGAGGGAATTTCTAACAGATTCGATGGCTCATCCTTGCCACGAGGTAAGTTATCGGTGTTCCTCTTCATAATATTTTATGATGTCACAGAGGTCACACTGATTTCTTGTCTTTGATACAAATCCCCTTGTGATCCTAAATATATGATATGCATGTTCCTTTTTTTTGCCTACTCTTTATCATGTTTTTATTATCTAAAGGAGAATGATGCATGGTAAAGATGAGATTTTTTTATAGATTTTTTTTTTTACTAAAAGGAAACTACCTATATGATGATAATGAAATGCTGACCTAGGAATGTACAAAAAAAGGGTATAAAATTTTTTATTATTATTATCTTTTTTATTATTATTATCTATTTACTTATTTTAAAATTTCAATCCACTTTTATTAGAAGAAATAATACAAACATATGCACACACACATGCTCAATCAACATACACCCACGAATGATCGTATTCAAATCCTTGGTCTGTGGTCCTTGTTAAGAAAAGTGCGATGTATAGGATAGTTCTAGTCTCACCGGTCTTAAGGTCCCGAAGGTGCTCCCATTATAGGGACCCAGTATCTCTGTCGCCGTCACCTGGCAAACTCTAAGGTCTGTCGCAGTATTTCGGGCTAGAGTAACTGGTTATCACCTTGAGTGTGATTTCCGACAAGGCTCGCAGGCTCTAAGGCCAAACTTGGGTCGGTCGTACGTCAACCACTCCCTATGTTTAATACCCTCATGCCCCCGGGTGTAGGGGGAATTGTTGTGTGCAAAGGTTTGTGTACAATTTTTTTTATTCCAAACATGTGCGGAATTTAAATAAACAAACAGATACCAAAGATAAGTAAAGAAAACAAACAAGGTAAAGGGGAAAAATATTTAAATTATTTATTCTTATTTTATTAACTTCATCATTTATTTGGGCCTGACCCTCTTAAAACGTCCCCAGTGGAGTCGCCATCTGTCGCAACCCGAAAATTTCTGATCTCGCGACTAATGGTTTAGACATCCTTTTAAAGATCTCATCAATTAAGGAATGCCCGGACACCAGACTAATCCTTAATTAATGGTTTTGAAAAATAGTTCATGAAGTCGCCACCAATGTTTTACTCAAAACATTGGAAAAAGAAAAGGTTTTTAAAAAGAATCCAATAATGGCCTTGATAACCAGAATTGGGTTCGGGGGTCGGTTACGTGTAGGGAAGGTATTAAGCACCCCTACAACGCCCTAAATCGGTACCCTATGATGAAGATAACGTAATAAGAATTAATAATTAAAATATTTAATCCCTTTATTAATAATTATTTACATGCTTGAAATTTAAATTATACAATTAATCCTAAATTGTTTACATGATTATTTTTATTATAAATAACATTTATTAAAAATAGAAAATAAAAGAGAGAAAAGAAAATTAGCTGAAATACCTCTTGAACGAGCTTTATTAATCTTCAAAGATGGAGATTTGGGTGCTTTTTGACAACCTTTCACACTACAATGCCTCACAAAAATCTCAAGAAATACAAAGAGAGGAGGAGAGAGAAAAAGAGAGAAATTTCGTGCTCTAGGGAGTCTGGACGAAGTTTTGGAGCCCTGAGAAATGAGCCCCAGCTGTCTATTTATAGACTTCGGGAAGGGGGTCCAGAACGGCCCGTTCCAAAATCGGAACGGTCGTTCTGGATATGGCCGTTGTGGGTTAATTTGGACCCTGGAACGACCCGTTCTAAAACCGGAACGGCCCGTTCCGGGGAACCAAAACGGCCCGTTCTGATTTCAGAATGGCCCGTTCTGGGGCCAAATTAAGCCCACATGATTTGGTCTGGAACGGCCTTGGAACAACCTGTTCCAGATTTAGGAACGGCCTATTCCAGCCCCGTTCCAGTTAACCTTTTAACCCTTTTCGGATGAGTTTGGAACGGTCCGCTCCGGTTTTGGAACGGCCCGTTCTAATTTGGGTTTTTTGGCCCCTTTAAAAGACTTGGAACGGCCCGTTCCAAATCTAGAACGACACGTTCTGGACGTTGGAACGGCCCGTTCCGATTTTGGAACGGTCCGTTCCGGGCCAATAAAAAACTCAACTTGTGCTTTTGGGCCCTTTAAGGTCCTGTCTTCTTGTTGGCATGCTTCGGGAGTTCCTTCCCTTCATAACAGAGGTCCATGTCCTTGTTTGTATGCCCCCGGACGAAATTGGGTGTCTACAAGGTGTCCCTAACCTCACTATTTGCTTAAACTATGATAATTTTTACTCATAATAATTAATAAGGTGTTCATAGTTTATATTGTTTAATTATTTTATAATGATTATCATTGTCATTTACTTGATTGGTACTCTTTAATATATTCCATTTACGTAAATATTATTTATTTCAAGCTTAAATAATGATAAATACTCAAATTTATTTAGCATAATTATTTTTATGATTAACTATAATATAGTTTTATTTGTTAAATTATCTATAGCTGTCTTGTTATTTTTTTCACAATTTATAAAGATTTATATTATTGTTTGGTCATAAGAATGAAAGTTTGAATTAATTTGTAGTTGGAGTTTTACCTTGGAGATTTAAATGAGTAAGGATTTAAGGTGAAAAATCCTTTTGTTGGTTGATATTATGATAATGCTCATTTATCCTGACTAGTAGTATAATTCAGATTTTTATATCAAGAAGAATTAATATATACTTATTAGTATTAAATATTTCTATTCATATTATGTAATTGTTGATATTTATTGGATAATTGTTCTCACTCCTTATTTTTCTCTTTGGTTAAAATATGTAATCATTATAATAATAAAAAAAATAGATGGACCTACCGGCACTTCCAGGGTCTTTCCCTTCTATCATATCCGCGGTATTTTTAGGAACCACTTGGAGGGTGGATGTTGTCGCTGTAGACCCCTAAAATTGTCCGGGTCGGAAATAAGACTCGAAGACTCTCGAAGACCAAAGGAAAGTCAGCCGGAAGGACTCCTGGAAGACCCTGGAAGACCCTAGGATGATTATTCGTAGGTTTAGAGGTCTTAGAGTAGCAAAAAATAAGAAAATGGAGGGAATGAAGCCCAATACGGCCTCCCAAAAGTTCAGTACGGCCGTATTGAACATTTTAAACTACAATACGGCCGCACTGAACTCAATACGGCCGTATTGAAGTTTCTGAACTTCAATACGGCTGCACTGAACTCAATACGGCTGCACTGAACCTCAATACGGCTGCACTGAACTCAATACGGCCGTATTGAGGTTTTTTGAACTTCAATATGGCCGTACTGAATTCAATACGGCCGTATTGTAGTTCAAAACTTCAATACGGACCGTATTGACTCCCAGAGGCCGTATTGAGCCTCATCCCTATAAATATGACGTCAATTGGACGTCATTCCACACTTTTTTACTGAGTTTTAACCCTCTTCTTGAGTATTCTGGGTTTTTTTGAGCAGTGCTCTGCCTAGAAATCACTCGGAGAGTTGATCCGACGAAGTTCTTGAGTCACGAGCCATTTGCTTGAGTCTCGAACCTAGTCGAAGGGAAATCCTCCAGATTTCCATAGTTAAAATTTTATAGGAGGGAGCGAGCGGTCTTGTAGAGGGAGGGAACGCCAAAACGCTTCCCAATTTCTGTCAAGATATATAAGAAAGCACGCTTCAAAGGTTTATCTCTTTAAAGTCCCTTCTTTTACCGCTTTCTGTGTGTACATATTTAAATTGTCATCATGTAGATAGTTAATTTATAATTGCTTAGAATAAATAGGGGTAATTTAGTAATTTCGCACTATTATTTTTAAATAATCTGTCATAGGGAACCCGAAAGGGGCGCTGTGGGGTGCTAACACCTTCCCCACGCGTAACCGACTCCCTTACCCGACTCTGGTTGTAATGGCCGAAGTCGATTTTTGAATCGATTGCCTTAAACCTCTTTTTCCAATGTTTTGAGTAAAACATTGGTGGCGACTCCATGAAGCCTTCCTTTTTATGAAACCCGCTAATCCATGGAGGGTCCCGCTTGGGATTAACATGGATTGGTGAGCCTTTTAATAAAATTGCTCGTTTGACGAGGTCTCAGTTTGAGAATAAGTCATTCTAGCAATCCATATTTTTAAACAAATAAAAGAGTCCAACCATCCTTCGCGAATGCCGAAAGCCCGTTTCGGGCCGGTGGCGACAGTCGCCAATTCTATTTACCTCCCGCGAATCACGTTAATCCTATTGTAAATCTGTATCAACCGAATATGTAAACATTGTAATAGTAGTGCAAGAAATAAGTAGTTTATAATTATGTACATTATTGTAAATATTTTTAGTCTAATATGTGATGTAATTATAAGCTAATTATAATTAAACCAGTTCATAAAATCTTTCTTTGTTATCACGTATAATATATTATCGATAATATACTTGTGTTTTCAATATATATATATATATATATATATATATATATATATATATATATATATATACACGTATAATGTTGGGATTAATATTAATACGACTAGGCATTACATTTTAATGGTATCAAAGCAACGTTCCATGTGTAACTTGGGGAAATGTGCTAACCTTGTTTCTAGTATGGTAAACTAATCTATAAAAATTTTAGATGGAAGGAAGAAGAAACACAGAACTGACAGGGGCTGTGAAAGCTATTAAAGACATGGTTGTAGCCTTGTTAAGAAATCAACAACCGGAAGAATGGGGGAGACACAGGGATTGGTTGAATTTAGGAGAAATAAACCTTCTCATTTTGACGGAGGGTATAATCCTGAAAATAGCTTAATTATGGATTAAAGAAATAGAAAAGATATTCCGAGCCATGAACTGTCCTAATAACCAAAAAGTAAACTATGCAGTGTTTATGTTAGTAGGAAAAACGGAATATTGGTGGGATAGTACTGGAAGGTTATTAGAAAGAGGACGAATAATTATCATATAGGAAGTGTTTAGAGCTAAATTTTTTGAAAAATATTTTCCTAATGATGTTAGGAGGGCTAAAGAAATAAAATTTATGCAATTAAAACAAGGGAACATGACAGTAGGAGAGTATGCTTCTAAGTTTGAGGAATTAGGGAAGTATTCTACATTCTTTTATCAACCTGATGAGAAAATGAAGTGTATAAAATTTGAAGATGATCTTAGACCAGAATTAAGAAAGGTAGTAGAAATATTAGAAATTCCTGATTTTCCCACATTAATACACAAGTTTCATTTTCTGGAAGGTTTTGATCACAATAAGGATAAAAAACCAAAATCTTTTGGTCCTCGATTTAACAAGAAAAGGAATAATGAAGGAAAACTGAAGTTAAGCGGAAAAACACATAGAAAGGGGGGTTGAATATGTGTGTGTGTGTGAAGGAAGGACATTTTAAAACATTTTTGCAAGAGTAATATACTTCGTCCAAAATTTTTTCTAATACCAGAAGGTTAGATGTCGCAACCCAAAAATTTTCGATCTTGCGACTTATGGCTTAGACATCCTTTTGAAAATCTCATCAATTAAGAAATGCCCGGACGCTAACCTAATCCTTAATTAATGGTTTTGAAAATAGGTTCATGGAGTCGCCACCAATGTTTTACTCAAAACATTGGAAAAAGAAAAGGTTTTTAAAAGTCCAATAATGGCCTTGATAACCAGAATTGGGTTCGGGGGTCGGTTACGTGTAGGGAAGGTATTAAGCACCCCTTCAAAGCCCTAAGTCGGTACCCTATGATGAAGATAACGTAATAAGAATTGATAATTTAAATATTTAATCCCCTTTATTAATGATTATTTACATGAAAATTAAATTATACGGTGAACCCTAAGATACCTACATAATTGCGTTTATTATAGCAATATATAAAATAAAAGAAGAGAAAAATAGAACAAGAGATTGATGAGTAATACCTCATAGCAAGCTTTATTAGATCTTCAACTATGGAGATTTTAGGTGCTTCGCGGCAACCTTTTACACTATAATATGCCTCACAAAACTCAAGAAATACAATAAGAGGGAGAGAGAGAGAAACTTCAAGCTCTAAGGAGTTTTGGACGAAATTTTCGGAGTCTTGAGAACTGTGCCCAAGCTATCTATTTATAGGTATCAGAACGGTTTCCAGAACGGCCCGTTCCAAAATCTGAACGGCCCGTTCTGGATCTGAACGTTGTGTGTTAACCTTGTGACTGGAACGGCCCGTTCCAGAAGTGAGATTAACACATATATGCCTAGACTATAACGGCCGTTCCAAAAAAGGATTTTTAGACATTTTTCATAACTTGGAACGGCCCGTTCCAGTTAATGTTTTAACCCTTTTTTAGGAGATTGGAACGGCCCGTTCCAACCTACCATTTTTAGGCCTTTTAGGAGCCTCGGAACGGCCCGTTCCAATTCAAGAACGGCCCGTTCTGGACTTGGGAACGACTCATTCCGATTTTGGAATGGCCCATTCCGGGCCACTAAAAATAGTTGATTTGGGCTTTTGGGCCCTCTAATGTCCTATCTTGTTGATTGTATGCCCCGATATGAAATTGGGTGTCTACAGCTGCCCCTCTTTACTTGTCCTTTGGAATAGCTGTGTTGTTTTTCCAAAGGCAGGTAAAGACGTAGACATTTTGTCCGGGTCTTCTTCTCATCTCTGTGTTGATGCTTCTACGTTGCTTCCCTTGGATAGGTGTATTTGCTCGTATCCTCACCCTTTAGAGCAGTTGCGTACTCTATTGGGTAACAAAGCTGACAAACTGTACACCTGATCTTCAGTCTTCGAGTAGAAGCTCCATTGTCTCTCTTGTGATAATGTGTTCCTTTATTTGTAGCTTGTTGAAGAGGGAGTATTTTCGTAGCTCAGCCTCTCCAGGCTGGACTGATATTTAGGGCTTCAGCCGGCCCACTCTAAGGTCAGATAACCCTCTTTGTTTGTTGAAGTAGTTTCGTAGCTCAGCCTCTCCAAGCTAGAATGATATTTTAAGGCTTCAGCCGGCCCACTCTAAGGTCAGGTAACCCTCTTTGTTGTTGAAGTAGTTTCATTGCTCAGCCTCTCCAAGCTGGACTAATATTTTAAGGCTTCAGCTAGCCTCCTCTAAGGTCAGGTAACCCTCTTTGTTGTTGAAGTAGTTTCATAGCTCAGCCTCTCCAAGCTGGACTGATATTTTAAGGCTTCAGCCAGCCTCACTCTAAGGTCAGGTAACCCTCTTTGTTGTTGAAGTAGTTTCGTAGCTCAGCCTCTCCAAGCTGGACTAATATTTTAAGGCTTCAGCCGACCTCCTCTAAGGTCAGGTAACCCTCTTTGTTGTTGAAGTAGTTTTATAGCTCAGCCTCTCTAAGCTAGACTGATATTTTAAGGCTTCAGCCAGCCTCCTCTAAGGTCAAGTAACCCTCTTTGTTCTTGTACTAGTTTTAGGGATCTAGCAACCCTTTCCGTGCTTGTACTTGATGTCTTCTTGTTGGTGTTGTGGGATGAAAGATTGCCCCCAAGTGGATGGGCAAGAGATATTTGATGTGCCCCTGTGTTGGTGGGCAGAGAAGTGGATGGCTGGCAGGGATTCTAATGTTGCCCTTGCCACTTGAGTATTGTGATGCCTCTCCAGGCACATGCTTATGGTAGGGTTTTTTTTCTGAATTTTATATTTTAGCTTCGGCTTTTTCATGTTTGAAGCTTTCCTTTTTCTGCTATTTTTCTAAATGCTTCGGCTTTTTCAACATGTACGAAGCTTGCCTTTTTTCGCTTTTATATTTTGTTGTCATCATTGGTGGAGGGATCACATCCCATGATGATGTTATTCGTTCAATCTTTATTGATGAGTATTATTTTGGAAGCCACTCCTGGCTTTGGTTAGGAAGTCATTCCTGGTCTTGGTATTCTCTTGCATCATCCTTCATTCAGTTGAGGAGTAGGGCGCGATGGCCTCTTCATGCTTATGGGTTTGCTTATTTGGTTAAGTCCATTCTATTCCACTATTGATATGTCTTTACTTAGTGGGCACATATAATCACTTGGGGTTGCCATTTGACACCGCTTCGACTCATGCTTGGCTATTGAGCTTTTATGAGTGTTTTGTCCTGATGAGTCCTTCTGACCCATAGCAAGTAGAATGCATGGATGCATGGATGCAATGAAAATGCAAGATAAGAATGATTCTTTTATTCATTCCACTTTTTGTGTAACTCCCTTCCATATGCCCCTACCTCATATGCATGCGATGCAGTTTATGCTCATGTGTTTAGTCCTAAACATGCAATTCAAATTTTTTTTAATGTTGGGAAATTAACCTGTGCGCGTTAAGGTTAATGTTGACAATTCCTTTTTATCCATGCCGTTTGTGATCTGGATATGTTCTTTTGAACTCAAGGTTTCAATGGCTCCTTGATTATCTAGTCGATGTTTAGTCAAGCGTCTCCCAACTCCGCTCGAGGACGTCTCGATCTTTCCTCTATGAGTATTCACTATGAATTCTCCATGTATATTTTTGGTGCCATTTTCATGCCATAAGGGTCAAGAGAAAAGAAAGAAGGAATGTCTGTATTTTTTCAGAAGGGTTGTTAGAATGGATGTTTTTTTCCAAAAGGGTTTTTTAGAAGAATGGAAGTTTGTATTTTTTTTTGAAGGGTTGTTAGAGTGGATGTTTTTTCCAAAAGGGTCTTTTAGAAGAATGGCTGGCCAAGGTGGGCTTTGGTGTTTAGGGTTATTAAACAAAGCGTATTTGCTACAAAGAAGCTATCATTGTGTTTTAGCCTTTTTAGAAAGTGGAGTGATGACTTGGGGTCGTGCTTTGATTAAATGATCCCTCCTGAGCCACCTTTTGATTTTCAACTCAGGTCACTGCTTTAACGTCCTGACTTCTGTCTAGGTCACTTTGGATGTGTTTCATAATAGACATTTTTCTTTTGATCCTTACTTTTGCCTAGGTTTCCCTTTTCGAATGTGAGCCGCTAGCGGATCTTGCCCTAATTTTGCGTAGCCCCCCTTAGTGGGTTTCTACCTGGCTTTCATTTTTGCAACGTTTGTATGGGATGCCCAATCATGTTTGGACTCCTGATTGTTCCTTTGTTATCCTTTCCATGCTATTATTGAGTAACATCTTTGTCGCAAATACATCTTGTTTATTAAGGGTTAATGGATGAGGCCTAGAGTGAATATTTAAAGGGAGAAGAGAAATGAAAGAATGTTATGGCATTTAAAACAGTATTTCCAATTTACACATGCCCCTTTAGCAAATCTCGGAGGCCTGGGCATGCCCCGAGTTCGTGATTCGTACACAGAGAGATTAACCGAGGTTGCCCCCTAGAGAGGCATGGTTGACGATTGGTTGAACTACGTTAGGAACGCATTCCCACTTGCTTGAATGTGGGTGTTTCGACTTTAGAGTGAAACCTTTATGAATTCTTGCTTTCTAAAGGGGATACTCAAGCCGCCTTTCGGTTTTCAACTCGAGCAAACATTGCTTTTTTTTATATATATATCCCTGAATTTTGTATAGGATGTATCCTATCGGGATTTTGATTCCTTTACCCTAATTTTTGCCTAGGATGCCCTTTACGGGTTTTCGTCCTAGCGGGTTTTTGTCATGCAATGCCTTTATTCTTCAATTGAGTTTTGTTGTGATTCCCTAGAAGCAAGGATTCATTCATTCTTGATCATTCCTCCTATCCCAATAGTTATCATTTCTGCATGGGGTACTCTCGGTGTTTGAATCGTCAATTTGGGCGTGTTATTCCCTCCAGTCTTCTTGCACAATTATTGGTTTTTAAGTGCTTCCAATTTGATGTATCGAGTTTGCACTTGATTACCAGTGATCTTATTATTTGATTAAGACGCACAAGTTAGGTTTCCCTTTTTATTCTTATTTATTATTTACAAGGAAGGCATATTATCTATATGAAGTGCAAAATAGAATGCAAAGGTGATTGAGAATTCAATAAATATCATTCTCATTGATTTGTTTGTTTAGAGAACATTCTTTGTACAAATCTTTCGGTGCACTTTGACGATGTTGTAACAGGCTACAGAAGCTAATGCTTGAATGATGTCCCTATAGGCATGCTTGCTCGTTCGTTGATTCGCAATTAGTTCTTGTTTCTTCTCAGATTCTCTTCTTGCTATTCCCATCAGAAGTAACCGTCAGTAGGATCGTCGGGTTCAATACTATTTTGGTGATTGCCAAAATTTTCATCTTTATTGACGAGGTTGATGAGTCAGAGAAGAAAGATGCAGTTTGGAGTGATTTGATAACGAATTGGAGGTGTAAGGGAGCTTATCATCAATTTTTTTTTTAAAATCTCCTTAGGTTCATGATTTCTCGTTCATCAGTGGAGTTTTCTTTAGCTTCCCAAACTATGTTTTTTTTTAAAGCAAATTCTTGTTCTTTTTTTTTTGCATCAATTTCCTTTTTTGTGTGCCTCCTTTTCGAAATTTCAAATAATCTCCTATTTGAGTTGAGGAATGACATCTTTCTAAATCAGAAGAAGTCTGAGAAGATGTAGCCTTCTGTTGAAAGGATGACGAGAGTCCGAAGTCTAGTAGGTCTCCTTAGTATAAGGGCACAAGATTCTTGTACTTTAAAATGTTCTCCTTTCTCAAAAATCTTTACATACTATGTACCTTCCATTTTCTAATGAATGTAGATGCTAAACTAAAAGATGCATGATATTTTTTCTTTGCCTAAATTTTATCAATTTTTTTTACTAAAGGGGAATGATGCATGACTTTTACTATATATTTATTTGTTTTTGTTTTTGTTTTTTTTTAAATAAACTATCCTATATGATGCTTTGAGGTTTGGGTATATAGAAGGGAGTTAAAATTTTATTTATTAATATCTATTTGTCTGTAATTCTTATCCATTTGAAATAAATAAACACAAACAAATGCAACACACATATGCTCAAACAAATGTACACCCACGAACAGTCACGTTTAAATCCTTGGTTTGTGGTCCCTGCAAGAAAAGTGCATTGTATAGGATAGTTCTAATCTCACTGGTCTTAATGGACAAGCTCCAAAGACTCCAACAAAGGAACCTTAGTGTGGAGGAATATAGGCAAAAAATGGAGTTGCTTATGCTTAGGGCTGGAATTAGGGAAGAAGAGAGAACCACCATTTCTAGGTTTCAAAGTGGTCTAAACCTAGAGATTAGGGACAAGGTTGAACTACTACCCTATAAAGACCTTAATGAATTAGTTCAACTTTGTGTGAGGGTAGAACAACAACTTAGGAGAAATCCTAGCCTTAGGAAGGAATCTACCTCATACCTTAGGAAGGACTTCAAGAAGGAGGGTCATTCCTCCTATTCAAAGGATAGACCACTAGAAAAAGAAAAAGAAAAACAAAATCCTTCCGATGAGCCTAGAACTAGTTCCATTAAGTGCTTTAAGTGCTTAGGGAGGGGACACAGAGCTTCCCAATGCCCCACAAAAAAGACCATGATCATTAGGGGCAATGAAATCCTAAGTAAAGAGAGCACTTCATCTTCTTCATCCTCCTCAAATGAAGAAGACGAAATTCTTAGTTCTAGTGAGGAAGCACCATGTGAGGGTGATCTATTAATTGCCCAAAGGTTATTAACCAACCAATTAAAAGAACAAGATCAATCACAAAGAGAGAACCTTTTTCATTCTAGATGTAAAATTTTCAAGAAAACATGTTCTCTCATTGTTGATAGTGGGTCTTGTAACAATTTTGTAAGTCAAAGGTTGGTTGATAAACTTCACTTAACTACTATAGCCCATCCTAAATCTTATAAACTTCAATGGCTTAATGAGGATGGACCTATAGAAGTTAAGGATCAAGTAAATGTGCCTTTTTCCATTGGAAAATACAAAGATGAAGTTTTATGTGATATCATTCCAATGGAAGCAAGCCACATTTTACTTGGGAGACCATGGCAACATGATAGAAAAGCCATTCATGATGGTGTCACCAATAAAATCTGCCTAGTCCATCTAGGCAAGAAACACACCTTGAATCCTCTTACACCTTCACAAGTGTTGGAGGATCAAGTATTTATGAAATCAAAAAAAATAAAAGAGGAGAAAAAGAAGGTTCTAGAAGTCAATTTTTAATAAAACATTCTATCAAGAAATGTCTTCTAGTTGAACAACCTCTTCACCTTCTTAAAACTAAAAATACACTACTCTTGGAAAAGAATAAGGAGGATAGTGTCTCCTCCAAAAATCTTATGCAAAAGGAAAGTCACTTTTTAATTCAAAATGATTGCAAAAAGACTTTTCTTCTTCATAAAGATTTTAGCTCTTTTTCTACTGCTGCCACAACCTTAGAGCTTAAGATCCACAACCTAAATATTTTTGAAAATAAAGGATCTCAAGTTCTTAGTCTTGTGAAGAAGAAGTGGACTTCACCTAGTTCTACTTCTTATGCTACTACTTTGGTGGTGCCCAAAGTAGACAGCCATTGTCTATTTAGGACTTCTCTTTCTTTAGTTGTTCTAATAAAGCACCCAACCTTTGGTTTATATTGTTTATTAGATACATCTCATGGTGTCTTATTTTCTATTTTTGATCTTAAGGGAAGTTCAAACTTCTTTGAACTTAATTTGACTACTTCCCTTCAAGACCAAATTAGATTCTATGCATTTTCTAAACTCTTTACACCCTCTTCCATGATGTATCTAACATATAATATGATCAAGGGTTGTCTAGGTAGTTTCCTTATTATATTCACTTTGTTTTCTTGTAGAAGCCTAGGTTACTACATAGGGAGCTTTAGGCAAGATATCTTAGTATATAGGACTACTTCCTTAGTTTCTTATAGTTTTAGCACTTTCACATTTTTAGGATTTAGTTTTACACTTAGACTACACTATAGTGAGGATCCTATTCTTATGCTTAGAGAACCTATCCTTCCTAGTCTAAGGACCCTTGCTAGGATTATAGCAGGAATTCCTCATAGGGTGCACTTTCCACATATATTATATGAATATGTCATCCCTAATGCTTTGTTTTTTGTTTTCATTGTAGGTGATGATATCTTTGTGGAAGGACCACTGGATTTGAGGACAAATCCTTTCGAAGGGGGAGGGTATGATGGAAATCTAATCCCCAAGGATCCCTTTGGAAGAGGTAAGACCAAGAAGGGTGAAGGTTGAGCTAAGGAGTCTCCATAGTAGATACTTGTATAGGTGTATTTTTGCCTTTGTATTTGTAAGGCACTTTATTTCCTTTTAGTAACTTTTGTATATTGTTTCTAGGGTAGGTTACTTGGACACTTTGACTCCATTTAACCTAACCTAGAAATACATTCCTTTTTAGTTTTTCTAGTGGGAGTGGCATTAGCAAGCTAGAGAGTGTTACTAGCAATTTAGCCAAAAGGTGGTCCTAGGCTAAAATTTACATATTGGACTCATTTTACTCCTAATTTTTCATAGATTTGATTTAGCTAGGTTCCATTCACATTGGATGAACCTAACTAAACCAAATTAACAATTTTAAAATGTGATTGGAGTAAAATAAGTCCAAAAGGCCGCCCACCTAGATGTGTTCACACTTGTGTTCATACTTGGCCAAATTGCTTGGTTCTTCTCAAGCTTGGAAGCTTGAAGCACAAGCTTCTCCTTAGCTTGCTTACCAAGCAAGCTAAGTGAGTAGCTTGCTCTCCAAGCCTCTAGACCATGGGTGGTTAGCTAGACCTTACCATGGTTCCTAGTGAACCATGGTTAAGACTAGCTTACTCTCCAAGCTTCCTACTCCTATATTTTCGTTTTTCCCTCTTTGTAAAACACTTTTGGATTAATTGAGATTGTATATTCTGAATTGTGTTCAGATTTTCTCTCTTCTAAAAGTCCCTAAACCTCTTTGATACTATCCAATTCTCTTATCCCTTCCATAGAAGAGTGTGGTGAGAATTGAAGGGGCTTATCTCTTCTTCAAGGAGTGGCGCCTCTTGGGAGAGTTTCTCCACCAACCGTGGTGGTCTTAAGGCCTCTTCCTCCATAGGAGACCTTAACCAAGCATAGGAAGAATCAAGGAGTTCAAGATCTAGGGAGGAGCTTGAAGGAAACTCAACATCAATCCGGGTTTCTCAACAAGTCTTCCATCAAAGCCCCTCCAGGCTTTACAATTATTTTTTCCCTAGCCTCTTCAAGCTTTACAATGTTGGCTAGACAGGTTTGGTTTGAGTGTTTGGGTTACTCTCAAGGAGACGATACATATAGGATCTACACTTTCTAAGGTTTCACTATCTTAGTCCTACAGAGATTCTGAGTGTGTGGGTTACTCTTTACAAAGAGGATATGTAGGATTACAACACTCACTAAGGTCTCATTCCTAAGATACACTTGGAACACCTTAGATTACAGAGATGAATACAATGATACATTGTAGGTTTGACTGAGGAGTCGATCTCTAATTTCTCTGTTTTCCTATTGGGCTTGATACTACTTTTGGTACTTAATGCTCAGAGACCAGGGCAATGCCTACATTCATTATTTCGTTGCTTTTTGCCAATCTTTTTCGGTTTGATGTTATTGCATACTTATAGGCCTGTTAAATTTTCCCGTTGCATATGTCTGTTGAAGCTGATATATTCGTTCATGACTAGTTTGATCCTTTCATTTAATGCATTTGATCTTGCATTAAATGTTGCTTCATGTTTTTAGACATTGCGTGTATTCTTCTTTGTCCTGTTGTCAGCGGTGTTTGACTTTTTCTAATCATGCAACAATATATCCATTTTTTTTATAGAAAAAGTAATGTACTTTTTCTGACACATGCATGCTTTTTCTTTTGCACGCTTCTTTTCTTCTTCGTTTCTTTATTTAGATCATGCATTTTACGTTGAGAGCTTCTGTGTGGTTGTAGATGATACCTTGGTTTTGTTTCTTGAGACTTGATTCTTTAGTTGCTCATGTGATAGTCTTCGTCTGCGTCTAGTAATCTCATGCGTCTCATGTCTTGTTCTTCATCTGAGTGCTTGACGTTGATGCTTTGGCATCTTTTCTGATTCAGTCAGTATTGTAGATGGACCAGCATGTTTTTGCCCAAAGTATATTCCGGTCTATGTTGTCCTTCATCTTTCATGTCGTTTGACCTTCTTTTGTCCTTCATCTCATGCTTCGTCTGTTTCCTTGTGTTACACTAAGACTTGTCTTTGACACACGCTTGTCTGATGTTGGGTTTATGAGCGTTTGTGCTCATGATATGCCTTGCCTTGATTGTTCCTTAATAGTGTTGATCATCTAATCTTTATCTGATGTTTGTTGGATGTTCTTCCATTCGTGATCAGTCCTGATTTTTATGCTTGACTAACTATCATCTGATTCTCTTATCAAGTTTGTACAGGCATCATGGATTCATGCATTTAATGCTTCTGATTTTGCATTAAATGTTTTCTTGCTAGTCTACGTTTCATGAGGTATTTTGTATCATTTGTTTGTTTCTATGACTGGCATTAAGATATCTCTGTCCTTTCTTGGTATTGTGGTGAGAGAAGCGTTGTCCTTTGCTAACTAGTAGGTGTACTTGCTCTAACACACTCAATTCTTATTTGTGGATTAGCGCTCGTCCATTTTTCTTAGTTTTCTTCTTCTATTTTGATGAGTTAATGTGTTCTTCTCAGAGTGTGGATGTTAGGTAGTTCTTCTCGTTGTAACTTTAGATGCAATCCATCCTTCTTGGTTTTTGTCTGTGTATTTGAGTCTCCGTCTGGTCAGTTGTCATCGTCCATGGTCTTGTATCATTTGAGGCTTCATTATTTTCCTTCTAGTGCTAGGCTTGATTCCGTTTGATCTTTGATCTCCTTATCTGACGTCTTGTTAGCTTTTTCCCTTCATCTTAGTTGTGGGTGTCTTCATATGATGTAGTTCCTTCTTTTGATCAGCCTTTATCCGGTGCTTAGCTCATATCTCTTGGTTCTAGTGTAGACGATAATACATGTATATTCTTTATTCTTCAGCTTGCCTGTACTCATGTCTTTATCTTAAACACTAACACACTTGTTAGAAATAACAATACGCATTATATTTGTCTCATTCAAAACCATACTAGGAGTTGCTTCGTGTGACTTAGCAATCTCTCCCTTTTTGATGATGACAAATATAATTGATCAAATAGTTTCAGATAAACTAAATCAGAGGTATTTGTATGTTATGTATTTGTATGTTACGGCAAGTTCATTGTATTTCTCCCCCTTAGTATATGCTCTCCCCCTTACTAGATTATTTATTAGCCTTGTCTGATTGTTTTTGATTTAGATAGCTTATTTGATTAATTCTTTTCTATTTCTCCCCCTTTGTAATCATCATAAAGAAATTGATACTAGGGAGAATAATCAAGACAAAGCGATAGTCTTTTAAGGAAATCTTTATTTCAAGATAAGTTATATAACAAATGAGATTCCATGCAAGATTATTCATCATAACATTGATTACAGCGTTTCACTCATCAAGATGATAACTCTAAATGAAGCTTATATACTTAGTTATATTAGATTGAGTTGAACTGCAGATGTACACAAAAAAAATATGTACGACAAGTGAATAATACTATCACTTTTCTCATTTGTAGTCATCAAGATAGATGAGTTTCTTTGGGTATTCAGACACCAAAAAGATTTATACAGTAACTGGGGTGCTTAGGGAGTAAGAGAACTTGTAGTCATGTGCAGATCAATTCATACACAAGAAAAAATGCATTAATCTTAATAAGAAAAATGTGCTACATGAAGACTCTGTATAACCAAATAAAAACACCTTTTTCTATGATGATTATTCAGACGAGATAAGTTTTTTTTTTTTGGAAATAGGCTAACACTAGAGGAGTTATCATATCCAGCAAGAGAGGAAAATAGTATTGAGAAGATTATTCCCCATATCAGCCAATAATTATAGATAAGAAAATGTAGATATAGGCGTATTTCACCTTGAGGGGCTCCTGTTATGTTAGTTAAAAAGAAAGATGGAAGCTTTAGGCTGTGTGTAGACTATAGGCAATTAAATAAGTTTACCATAAAGAATAAATACTTTCTTCCTATGATAGATGATTTGATGGATCAATTGAGAGGAGCATTTGTGTTTTCTAAGATAGATTTAAGATCAAGATATCATCAAATCAAAGTGAAAGCAGAAGACATACAGAAAACTGCATTTAGAACAAGGTATGGTCATTATGAATATCAAGTGATGCCTTTTGGAGTAACCAATGCATCTGCAGTGTTCATGGATTATATGAATAGGATTTTTTGTCCATATTTGGACCATTTTGTGATGGTCTTTATAGATGATATCCTCATATATTCTCGAACTCATGAAGAGCATGAAGAACACCTTCAAACTGTTCTCCAAATCCTAAAAGATAAACAATTGTATGCCAAACTTTCTAAGTGTGAATTTTTGTCAAAGGAGGTTAAGTTTTTAGGACATGTGATTTTCAAAGATAGAGTGTCTGTGGATCCGTCTAAAGTAGAAGCAGTTCTGCTATGGGAACCTCCGAAGATGGTGACAGAAATATGTAGTTTTTTGGGTTTGGCAGGATATTATAGGAGATTCATTGAGGGATTTTCTAAAATAGCCATGCCTTTAACTCAACTCACTAAAAAATGGAAACCCTTTGAGTGGACAGAAAAATGAGAGAATAGTTTTCAAGAGCTTAAGAAAAGCTTAACCACCACACCAGTCTTAGCCTTACCCAATCCTAATGGAAAATTTGCCATATTTTGTGATGCCTCAAAAATGGGATTAGGGTGTGTTCTTATGCAAGATAGAAGGGTAGTAGCATATGCTTCCAGACAATTGAGAGCTCATGAAAAGAATTACCCAACCCATGATCTAGAACTAGCTGCCATTGTTTTTGCTTTCAAGATATAGAGACATTATGTGTATGGTGGTAAATTTGATGTTTTTAGTGATCATAAGAGTTTAAAATATTTGTTTGATCAAAGTGAACTGAATATGAGACAAATAAGGTGGATGGAATTTTTAAAAGATTATGATTTTGAATTACATTATCATCCAGGAAAAGCTAATGTTGTGGCTGACGCATTGAGTAGAAAATCTTTACATATTTCTTCATTGATGATTCATGAGATGAATTTAATAGAAAAATTTAGAGATATGAGTTTGTCAACTATAGTAAGTCAAGATAGAATAGAATAATAGCATGCAGTGCAGATTACTAGTGACTTACATGGACAAATTTGTGAGGCCCAGGTAGTTGATGAATTCATTCAAAAGACAAAAGGGTGGTGAAAAGTTTAATATAGATCAAAAAGGAGTTTTGAGATTTAATGATAGGATATGTGTGTCTAATGATTCCAAAATTAAGAAAATAATTTTAGGTGAGGCACATAAGAGCAAGTTGAGCATACACCCTAGGGCAACAAAAATGTATCAAGATCTCAAGAGGATGTTTTGGTGGCCTAAAATGAAAAAGGAGGTAGCACAATATGTAGCCATATGCTTAATTTGTCAAAAGGCCAAAATAGAACACCAAAAGCCAGCAGGAATGTTACAACCCTTATATATACCTAAATGGAAATGGGACAGTATAGCAATGGATTTTGTAGTTGGTTTACCCCAAACAATTCATAAGTTTGATTCCATATGGGTCATCGTGGATAGGCTAACAAAATCTGCTCACTTCTTACTCATTAAGATTAGGTATTCACTAGAAAAATTGGCTGAACTGTACATAAGAGAAATTGTACGGTTACATGGTGTACCGTCTAGCATAATATTTGATAGAGATCCTGGGTTCGCTTCTAAATTTTGGGGAAGTTTACATCAAGCATTGGGAACTAAGCTTCACCTTAGCCTTGCATATCATCCTCAAACAGATGGATAATCAGAAAGGACCATACAATCCTTAGAAGACTTATTGAGAGCTTGTGTGCTAGAGGATTCGGGTAATTGGGATCAATATTTGCCTCTGATTGAATTCACTTATAACAACAATTTCCATTCTAGCATAGGTATGGCACCCTATGAACTCTATATGGGAGAAGGAGCAGAACTCCTCTGTGTTGGTTTGAGACAGGAGAAAATTTAATCTTGGGTTTTGAATTGGTGTAACAAACCATAGAGAAAATCAAAATGATTCAGAAAAAATTGAGAACGACTCAAAGCAGACAGAAAAGTTATGTTGATAAAAGAAGATGACCTCTTGAATTTCAAGAAGCTAATCATGTATTTTTGAAAGTTACACCAACAACTAGAATTGGTAGGGTAATGAAATCAAAGAAACTCAAACCTCGATTTATTGGTCCTTACCAAATCCTCAAAAAAATAGGTTCTGTTGCTTACCAAATTTCTCTACCTCCTTTTCTTTCTAATCTTCAAAATGTCTTTCATGTGTCTCAATTAAGAAAATATATTTTTGATCCTTCTCATGTAATAATGTCTGATACGGTACAATTAAAGGATAACCTTACATATGAAACTATAACAGCCCAAAATCGCTGGGCCAGAGGCCCAATTGATTGCCCGGAACGGGCCGTTTCAAAAGTGAAACGGGCCGTTCTGGAATAAGAAAAATGCCCAAAATTGGAGAAGCAGAACGGGCTGTTCTGGTTTGGAGAACGGGCCGTTCTAGTGGGAGAATGGGTCGTTCTGGTGGGAGAACGGGTCGTTCTGCTGGGATTGAGAACGGGCCGTTCTGGTTTTGGAACGGGCCGTTCCAGTTGAGAATTTTGCGTAGTTTCGAAGGGTCCAGAATGGCCGTTCCACTTTTGGAATGGGCCATTCCGGTAGGTAAACCTGAAATCCTATAAATAGCGCCCCTCACCTCTCATTTTCAGACATCTCTCATTCTCTCTTCCTATTATCTTCTGTTCCCTCTTCTTCTCTCTGAAGACCAAGGGGCATTTAGAGGTGGAGACCAAGAGATTCCTGTTTTAGTTCAATTGCTATTTATCCAGGTACGGGGGAAAAAGGGATTATTTATATGTAGAGTTACATGAGGGAATTGGGTAGAGGAAGAGCCCTTAGGGTTATGAATAATTTTATAATTATTTCTGTTTGGAGAATTAATTGTCTTATGTGATTCTATATATATTTAGGACTACGAATATATGTTTAATTTGTAAAAATGATGCTCTGGGAGAGAGAACGAAATTATAGAAAATTGCCTGTAAGTTAGGTTTTGAAAAATTGGATGATTTCTGTTTGAGGAATTGAGGATTCCATTAGATTCTGTATGTGTTGAGGATTATAAATATGCTAATAATTTGTAAGAATGATGATCTGGGAAAGAGAACGAAATTGTAGAAAAGTGTCTGTGAGCTAGATTTTGGAACAATTGAGGATTTTAGTGTTTATGTTAAAATTATATTAAATTGATAATTCTATTGTTTATTATATTAATGTATGAATGTTATTGTTATATTATTTAATAAGAATTGATGATCTAGATGTGAATTGCTTGAGGGATGTGTAAACCCTTATTTTGTTAAACTTATCTGTTGAGTACGTGATATGGAATTGTGTATGTGATATGGAATCGTGATATGAGATGAGATGTTGTATGGACATGATTAAGAATGTGATTGCGATGTGTTTCCTCACACTAATGACTAGGGATGGCACGGCCCCTGGGTAAGTGGTCCTATAGGGAGGGCGTGACCCTAGCATGGTGTGGGATGAGTAAGACAGTTAACACATACCACTTATGTCGATTATGGCAGCCCTGGCATAGGGTTAATTGCAAGAGACTGTATGGATTGTAATGTGATTGTGGTTCCTCACACTCATGCTTCAGGGACGAGTGTACTCCTGGATGATCAGGGATGATACGAACCCTGGGTAGGTGATGCTTCAGGGACGAGCGTACTCCTGGATGATCAGGGATGATACGAACCCTAGTATGGTGTGGGTTAAGTGAGGCAATTAACCCGTATCACTTGTGTCAGATGTGGCGAGGTCTTGGCATAGTGTTAATTGTAAGATTGGCTTGAATTATGGATGTGGATTGTGATGGATTGATAAATTATGATACATGCTTGTATATATATGTATTATGATGAGATTTCATTATAATGTGGTTGTATGTACTTTGCATATAGATATTTTCTTTTCTCACCGTATAAATTGTGGATGTTTTAGATGAGGAAGATCCGGCTACGAGTGACATCTAGAATGTCAACAGTTGAATTGTGGGTATGTTCTGATATTGTGACATCGGGGCAGAGGACTTTTAGGACATAGATTTTATATAGATTTGGAATTGTAAATATGATTTTGAAAACAATTTGTAAACTTTCAAGTTTTATTTTCAATTATTATGTTGGTTATTGATAAATGAATATGAAGGTTTTATGTGAACCCTTTTACCAACGTTAAAAATTTTATTCTTTAGTTTATTTATATGATTAATATTTATATATGTTTTGGGGTAGTAAGGGTGTCACATTTAGTGGTATCAGAGCAGGTCGATCCAATCGGCCGTGAGTTATGAGTCTACTATACTTGTTTGGTAGATTAATAATGTGATGAGTTGATTGTTGAACTTATTGATGTGCTAATGTGATGAATGATTATGTTGTTGTTTATTTATTTGTGTGCATTCTGTTCTCAGGATTTGTCTGATAGAGATGATATAACTTGATGATGCTATTTTTGATTGCTCTTTGTTATTCTCATGATTGTTTGATTGTTTTGGTACTTCTTGCTTATGTAAGAAGTAGTGGTTGGATGGCATCGCTCGTGTTGCGAGCATAGGTGCAAGTAGTGGTAGAAGACAAGTTATCTTGCTAACCAACTAGAACTAGTGAAACCTTGGATGTGGGTGAGAAATTGACTTATCGAATGTATTAAGAGTTTACGATTGGTGGCATTTCTGAAAGCTATAGTTGTAGTGATTGAATTCAAGAGGTTATGTGTCGAGCATTAGAGCTTTGAGTGTTCTTGATGAAAGGTCAAAGTGTTGGTGATTTCCTTAAGTTTTGGTGCTTGCATATTAATTTTGTTAAGGGTTAGGTTGCATGAGGATTTTATTTCATCTCTAAGTCTTTTGTGGAATAGGTGAGTTATTTTCGTTTAGGGATTGTAGTTGGAAGCTTGGATATGAGTTTAAGGTAGAAAGAAGTAAGTTTAGAAGGGTTGAGGTATTTGTGGGACGTTAGTGAACTATTGTTGTCTAGTGTAGGAGATGTTTTCGCTGTAGTTTTGTTATGCCAATAGGAGTACTGTATTGATAGATTTAGATTTTGTGGTCTTCATGAAAGTTGTAGTCTGGGATGTGATCTTTTCAATGGCACTGGAATGAGGTAAAATGAAGGTTTAGAACTCCAGTCATAGTTGTTTTGAATTATTAGCTAAGAAGAGGATCTATTCAAAATCTCATGTATTCATAAGAGTTATAGTTTATTCTTTTATCTTTGTTTTGAGATAGGATTGAGATCATTGGACGAGTGTAACTCTCTAGGTATCATTTTCCTTGACAGTTATTGATGGGATATGTATGCTCAAATGATGTTTTTGAGTTATTAGGCAATGCAAGGATAAAAATGATTTTGTTATGATGTTCTGAGGTGTTTTCATGTGAATTGAAAGGTTGTTCAAGGTTGTATGATGCTATGTGGTAAGGTTAAGTTCATGCACATGCTATATGGTGTAAAATAGTGATAGATTCATATATATGCTTGGGAAAGATATATAAGAAAGTTTAAATAGGTGTTCTAATATGATTTGATATGCATGTATGTGGATATAAGGATAGATGACCTTATGGATCAATTAGTGAATGTTTGTGTGTTTAGTGAGATTGACCTTAGGATGTGATATCATCATATTAGGATTAATTGGGAAGATATATCCAAGA
The DNA here is from genome assembly GCF_000230855.2 of Cajanus cajan. NCBI lineage: Eukaryota > Viridiplantae > Streptophyta > Magnoliopsida > Fabales > Fabaceae > Cajanus > Cajanus cajan. The sequence goes on from NC_138517.1 coordinate 71,856,060, forward strand.
TAGATTTAGGCTAAATTATCTAAGTATGATTTTTGATTGTATGAGGTGAGTGTTCTAGGCCCTGTAATTTCTTGCGGAGATATAACGTAGATCTACCTAAGGTAGAAGTTGTGCTTAAGTGGGAGATACTAACAGTCAATTAGTGAGGTTAAGAGTTTTCTTAGGATAATTTATAGGAGATTTATTGAGTAAATTTTTAAGATAGCGGTTCACGGTTTAGGCTGCTCTCATTTCTCTCGTTGCTACTACGGGAATCGCTTTTGTTTTCTTTCCTCTGGTTATTAAGATGTTTCAGTTCACTAGGTTGTCTCTGGCTTAACCATGGATTCAGCAGTAGTTCGAAAGGTTAATCTATATCGGGAATTCCTGGACCTATGCTTATTTTTTTAACTCCCCAAAGCATTTCGTCACTTACTTCTCTGGGTCGCTTACTATTACCTTTGACTGGATTGACTAGGAAAGAATTGCTTTTGTATGGGATAACAAATGTGAGAATAGTTTTCAAACTCTTAAGGAAAGATTGACTAGTGTTAATACTACCATATTTTAGTAAGTATTATGTGGTATATAGTGATGCTTCTAAGATGGGTTGGTTGGAGTATGGATGCAAGAAGGAAGGGTAGTAGCTTATGTGTCTAGGTAATTAAAAATTCATGAGAGGAATTACCTTACCTATGATTTTAAGTTAGCAGTTGCAATATTTAGAGACACTGCCTATATGGTTCTAAGCTTGAGGTATTTATTGATCGTTAGAGCCTTAATTATCTGTTGACTGAAGGAGTTAATTATGTGACAAAAGAGATAGTTTAATTTCTGGAGGACTAATATTTCAAACTTAGTCGTTAATTGAGTAAAGCCAATGTGGTGACCGATGTTTTGTGTAGGAAACCTTTATATTTATCTTCCCTTATGATCAGAGAGATGAATCCTTTTGGCTCAAATTAGAGACTTAAGTTGGGCTTATAAGGTTACCTTTAGTAGTATGAGACTAAGTATGACTTGAGTAACGAATGGATTGTTGAAGGAAATTGGAGAAGCATAATTAGTTGATTCATTTTGGTGACAAGATATAAGGCTATAGGATAAGGTGATGGATAAGAGTTTGACTTGGGTGTAGATGGAGTGGTGAAAGTAGAGATCTGATATGAATACCGAGTGTACTTACGCTTAGGTGTTTGATCTTTAGAAATGATCATAGAAGTAAAACCAATATTGTGGTAGATGCCTTGATTATGATGACCTCTGATATATCATTTTTGATGATTTAAGGGTTGGATTTGATTGAAGAATTTAAAAACTTATGCTTGGTGTGTGAGATTATCCTTAGGAGCATTGAATTGATTATGTTGAAAGTGACTAGTGAATTAATGAATGAGATTAGAGAAGCCTAGGAGTCAGATCCTTTCATAGGGAACCAAGTGGAGAAGATTGGTAGAAGTATAGATAACCATTTTTGAGTAGAAATCGACGTTGTCTTGAGGTGCAAGAACAAACTTGGGTGCGTAGTAACCTTGAATTAAGAAAGATGATTTTAGAGGAAGGACATAATAGTACTCTTAACATATATTTAGGAGCTAATGAGATGTATCGGGACCTTAGGAGGATGTATCAGAGTGGTGCAGCGGAAACATGGTGGCCTAAGGTGAAGAGAGGAGTAGAGAAATTGTATACTTGTGTTTAGTATGCTAGAAGTCTTTAGGAATTTTTGTAGCACTTAGACGTCCCATTTTGGAAGTAAGATGATAGTGGACAGACCTTAATTGTAGGTTTGTCTGAGACGCTTAAGAGGTTGATTTTATTTATGTTTTAGTGGATAGGCTCGCCAAGTTTACTTGTCTTACCCTTAGATATCCTTTGGTGAAATTGATAGAGTTATACATCAATAAGGTAGTGAGGTTATATAAGAATTAGAAAGTAAGAAGCGAAGAGTCTACCATTGCAAAAATTTCGGGGACGAAATTTCATAAAGGAGGAAAGTATTGTAACAGCCCAAAATTGCTGGGCTAGAGGCCCAATTGATTGCCTGGAACGGGCCATTTCAAAAGTGAAATGGGCCGTTCCGGAATAAGAAAAATGCCCAAAAATTGGAGAAGCAGAACGGGCCGTTCTGGTTTGGAGAATGGGCCGTTCTGGTTTGGAGAACGGGCCGTTCTGGTTTTGGAACGGGCCGTTCCAGTTGAGAATTTTGCGTAGTTTCGAAGGGTCCAGAACGACCGTTCCACTTTTGGAATGGGCCATTCCGGTAGGTGAGCCTGAAATCCTATAAATAGTGCCCCTCACCACTCATTTTCAGACATCTCTAATTCTCTCTTCCTATTATCTTCTGTTCCCTCTTCTTCTCTCTAAAGACCAAGGGGCATTTAGAGGTGGAGACCAAGAGATTCCTGTTTTAGTTCAACTGTTGTTTATCCAGGTACGGGGGAAAATGAGATTATTTATATGTAGAGTTACATGAGGGAATTGGGTAGAGGAAGAGCCCTTAGGGTTATGAATAATTTTATAATTATTTCTATTTAGAGAATTAATTGTCTTATGTGACTCTATATATATTTAGGACTACGAATATATGTTTAATTTGTAAAAATGATGCTCTGGGAGAAAGAACGAAATTATAGAAAATTGCTTGTAAGTTAGGTTGTGAAAAATTGGATGATTTCTGTTTGAGGAATTGAGGATCCCATTAGATTCTGTATGTGTTGAGGATTATAAATATGCTAATAATTTGTAAGAATGATGATCTGGGAAAGAGAACGAAATTGTAGAAAAGTTCCCGTGAGCTAGATTTTGGAACAATTGGGGATTTTACTGTTTATGTTAAAATTATATTAATTTGATAATTCTATTGTTTATTATATTAATTTATGAATGTTATTGTTATATTATTTAATAAGAATTGATGATCTAGATGTGAATTGCTTGAGGGATGTGTAAACCCTTATTTTGTTAGACTTATCTGTTGAGTATGTGATATGGAATTGTGTATGTAATATGGAATCGTGATATGAGATGAGATGTTGTATGGACACGATTAAGAATGTGATTGCGATGTGTTTCCTCACACTAATGACAAGGGATGGCACGGCCCCTGGGTAAGTGGTGCTACAGGGAGGGCGTGACCCTAGCATGGTGTGGGATGAGTAAGACAGTTAACACATACCACTTATGTCGATTATGGCAGCCCTCGCATAGGGTTAATTGTAAGAGACTGTATGGATTGTAATGTGATTGTGGTTCCTCACACTCATGCTTCAGGGACGAGCGTACTCCTGAATGATCAGGGATGATACGAACCCTGGGTAGGTGATGCTTCAGGGACGAGCATACTCCTGGATGATCAGGGATGATACGAACCCTAGTATGGTGTGGGTTGAGTGAAGCAATTAACCCGTATCACTTGTGTCAGATGTGGCGAGGTCTTGGCATAGTGTTAATTGTAAGATTGACTTGAATTATGGATGTGGAAATGATATTGTTAATCGTAAAATTGTGTGGATTGTGATGGATTGATAAATTATGATACATGCTTGTATATATATGAATTATGATGAGATTTCATTATAATGTGGTTGTATGTACTTTGCATATAGATATTTTTTTTTCTCACAGTATAAATTATGGATGTTTTAGGTGAGGAAGATCCGGCTACGAGTGACATCTAGAATGCCAACAGTTGAATTGTGGGTATGCTCTGATATTGTGACATCGGGGTAGAGGATTTTTAGGACATAGATTTTATATGGATTTGGAATTGTAAATATGATTTTGAAAACAATTTGTAAACTTTCAAGTTTTATTTTCAATTATTATGTTGGTTATTGATAAATGAATATGAAGGTTTTGTGTGAACCCTTTTACCAACGTTAAAAATTTTATTCTTTAGTTTATTTATATGATTAATATTTATATATGTGTTGGGGATAGTAAGGGTGTCACAGAAACCATGCCTGTACAGATCGTAGACAGGAGAATCAAGCAATTGAGGGGCAAACAGATTTCATTGGTGAAGGTCATTTGGAGTGATGTTACTAGAGATGCTACATGAAAATTAGAAGAGAAAATGAAAGAAAATTATCCTTATTTATTTTAAGCAATAAAAATTTTGAGGACGAAATTTCTGTAGGTAAGGGAGAATTGTAATATACTAAATTTCTGATACAATATTCTCAATTTTATTATTATTATCTTATTCTTAAAATAATAAACAAATATATATATATATATATATATTTTATATTTAAAATAAATAGATAAATATTGATGTTTTATTTATTTATTACCTTATAAATTTTTATATTTTCAATAGACTAAATATATATATATATATAAATATGTATAATATTCAATTATATTATAAATAATTATAATAATTCAATTATTATAAGTACATGTGGAACAAATTAAATATATTATAGTTTATATAATAACATGTACATATAAAATGGAACCATTCAATGGTTTGTTTGGTTGTCTATAAGAACAATAGGTTTCATGTCCCAGGTTCAAGTCATACCATGGCTCTATATATATTTTTATATAACTAATAGCTTAATTAAATAAGCTATTATTCAAAATCATTAAATTTTATGCAGTGGATAATTATCCTCTGCAAGTATGCAGGATAAAACTCTAATAAATGTAAGGAATTTTACCTACAAGTACACAATCTTATCTTATATTTATTAATCCCTATCTATAAGAAACTAAACATGTAATGAGAAATTGAAATCAAACCAAATGTGAAAAGTTGTCATAAAATGCTAACTAATGTCATCATTACAATTTTCACTACAAACAGGCTTAACAGTGAGGAGAACATGCAACTAAAAAAATTGAGAAGAAAGAAGGCAAAGGCTTACGTAGAAATAGTGAGAAGAAAGACAGAAAAAAAGGGAAAGAAATATACAACTTTGAAATATCTCCAAGTCATACCATTTTCATTAAGGTAAGGAGGAGGAACACTTTATCTTTTTAAAATTTTATATGCTACTAAGTTTATTTATTTATGTTATATTTTGTGTATATTTACTTAATGAGGTGTCCCTAACCTCACTTATTTGCTTAAACTATGATAATTTTTACTCATAATAATTAATAAGGTGTTCATAGTTTATATTGTTTAATTATTTTATAATGATTATCATTGTCATTTACTTGATTGGTACTCTTTAATATATTTCATTTACGTAAACATTATTTATTTCTAACCCCTTGGATTGAGCATCTAACAATGCAAGGGTACATAACGATCCATGGAAGAAGAAGGACAAAGGAAAGATGAAGAACAAGGAAAACGGATGACTGGTATAGGTAAAATAGGTATCATCTTATCTACTCAAATAAAGCATGTTCTATATATATAAAAGTAGATCACATCTGATGCACTAGATTACTCATACATGTACCACTCTGTATAGTCAGAAACACAGTAGGAAAGTAAACTCAATAAGCCACTACGTCTGTATATTGTTAGAAAAGAATGGCACAATCCAAGAGGGGGGGTGAATTGGATTCTATGACCCTTTAAAAATTTCAGAGTATTTTGGATCTTTATTTCACTTAAACTTTTCTAAGACTGAATTTTCAATGAAGTTTCTTTAAAGACTTGTTATAGAAGAATGAATTCTATATGCCTTCTTGATTACAAAATAATGATGTTCAAATGTAATGCTTTAGTTCAGTTTAAACCACCAATATTCACACTAACATGCTAATCAAGAATCATCTTCTTTAATGTACAATCAAGATATTACTCAAAGTAAAAGTTAAAGGTAGAAGAAGATTGCACAAGTCTTTTATCTTGGTTCAGCCACTCCACATGTGACCTACATCCAGTCCTCAATCAGAACCTGATCAAGATTTGTTCCACTATCTTAATGAAGAAGGTTTACAAGCATACCACACATGCATATACTTCAACACTCAAGATAACCACTTTCTTGACCCCAAGAAAGCACCCCTTGTAGAAACCCACTACAAGAATCCTTACCACTTGAGAAACCCTTCTCAAGATTTTACAAGTATTCACAAAGAATTAAGGAACGAATTCACCTGGAATTCAGAAGCAAATCTTAATCTTCCCCTTTCAAGAATGTGATGATGTTGATGATCCTTTCTCAAAGCTTTTCACAAACATTTTGCTTCTTGGATTCACAAAGAAAACTCTCTAAGATGGTCACAAAGACTCCACAAAAACGCTTTTCTAAATTTGATTCTCAATTCTAACTCTTGTCTGAAGTTTCAAAAAGTTCAAACTATTTATAAAAGTTTCAGACCCAGATAATCGATTATTTTAAAGAATAATCGATTATTTTGTTCTTCAGGTTTTCTGGAAACCAACCAAGAACAATATAATCGATTATTTTGCTGGATAATCGATTAATCCAGAGAGTTATTTCTGGGATAATCGATTATTTTGCAAATAATCGATTATTGCAGCAAGGCATCCCATTTTGCCTGTTGCTGGAATAATCGATTATATTTAATGATAATCGATTATTTTGAGTTAGTTTTCAAAACTTCGTTTTAAGTCTCAAAATAACTTTTTAGTCCCTTTAACTCATCATCATACACTCTCTAATCAGTTTAGATATAGATTTAGCTTATGCACATAGCACACACAACAAATAAACTCATTCAAAACAATTTATATACTAATCCTTATTACATAGCACTTTCTTGGACTTTGTTTTTGTCTTCTATGTTGTTGTTGTTTGTTGTTGTCCTTGACACACATTTTGTGATCATCAAAACTCTTTCAAGCTTCAGAGATAATCTTGATCTCATCAAGTTCAAGCTCCCCTAAGCTCAATAATCTCCCCCTTTTTGATGATGACAAACCATGACTCAAAACATGACAATCCAAGCTAGGCTTCAACCATTGTGTTTTCACTTTCAACATACAAAACCTGCAAAATCATACACACACAAGCACAATACCTGCAAAACAACAACCATATACACACAACAACCTTTCTCCCCCTTTGGCATTATCAAAAACAAACCAATCTATGTTTCACACAATACAAGCCACATGCACATTCCTTAAGTGCTTAAAATCATACCAAAACAAGTATAACACATCATAGGTATTTGATTCAAACTTTGTGAACTTTAATATCCAAGTCAGAATTATGAGCCTTTAAAAATTGCACAAGACCATAACTATATTGCAGCAACACGAATTGATTGCAAGCTACAAACCATAATTCAAAATTTTACAACCCAAAAACATCAACAAAAACAGGACAGTATACCAGCAATCATCAATACTCAAAACAGAACATTATAATCAGCAATCAACCATGACTTGGTTCACTAAAAACATCACAATATCAAAGTTAAAAACAGAGCATTAATACACATGCTCAAAACCAGAGCATCAATGCACCAGCAAACCAAATCAGAATTTGGTACACAACTCAAATCAGTATATCAGCAAAATAAACCTCAAATTTCATTAGAAATTTAATTGTTCACCAGATTAAAGCAAGTAAATTGTTCTAGAATTAAACTATTACAACCAAATTGAACTTAAAATCCAAAAACAGAATTTAAAAGTCATAATTAAACTAGTCATCAAAACATAACAGAAATCATTCTTCATCCTCAGGTATGCCTAGGTGAGTCTTGAGCAGCTTCACCTCATGATCAAGATCATCAAACCTATCAAGAATACCAGAAAATAAAGATTCATGTTTTCGAGACATTTCCATCACCGCATCAAGTTTATTTAGCATGATTTGCTCAAAAGGTGAGAACGGCTTATGCTCCGCTTCTGGCTCCCTGCCAAGTTCAGCTTCCACCTGTGGTGGCTGATCCTCATCATGTGACGGAACACCGTCTTCATCCGTCGCTGGCTCAAGGGTTGGGGGTACATCTCCTTTAAACGCCCATTTATCTTCTGGTTTAAGCATCCCCATGTGATGCAAGGAAAATTTTTCAATCTTGTTCGAAGCATGGAGAACAATTTTCCTTTCCCCTGTTAAGTCCACACCTGCATTCTCAAATTTTTTTGGCAGCAACAGAGCATACGGAATCGGTCCATCTTCCTTCCGTCTTGCTTTCCACATACAATCATTAACGACTGATACCCAATCAATCTTGATTTTCTTCTTAATCACATGCATAAGTAAAATGTCATCTCTTGACATTTGGGCATGGTTATGTAACCGAGGTTTCAACATCCAAGCAATGATAAAAGAAATTAATCGGGAATTCTTTTTCATACCTCCCGCCAGAAATTTGTCATAGTTGGTATTCACCGGACTCCTCTGACAGTCCCGGAAGGTCGTCAATTCTTCAAAGTTCCCAAATTTGAAGGGTTGGGGTTTTTCACGTCCAGTGCCGCTCAATCCCGCAGCAGCCTTCAATGTTAGCCCGTCCAACTTAATCATTTTCCCCTTCACCACTGATTGCATGATACCCTCATTGCTTGTAGCAAAGTAGAGGAATAACCTGATCAGCTTAGGGTAATATGGTCCCTCCATTTCCAAAAACTTCCTGAGTTCTTGATGCTCTAGCAGGGTTGGGAAACTAAAACCTTCATTTTTAAACCACTCCAGCTTAAGAGTCTTCGGAGGAATGATTCTCCGCCCCGCATACCATTCAAAATAATACTCTTGAGTCTTCTCATCCAGGAACCATTTTGAAATCAGTTGCCCTGAGGGTAGAGGGCGTTTGATCCCCCTCACTTCAAGCTTCTTAGGTCTCTTTGATGAAGATGCCATGAGTGGGTCTTGATGGAGAAGAAGAGAATGAGATAGTTGAGAGGGTTAGGGTTTGTGGGTTTGAGAGAATGTGAGAAAATGAGAGAAAGAAAGGTTTTGAGAGGTTTTTCCCTAGCACCGTTTGAGTGGGAGAGGTTTTAAGAGTAATGGGAGGTTTTAAGGGATTGGCACGTATATAACCGTTCAAATACTTCAGAAATATCAAAAGTCGCTCAGATAATCGATTATTTATGCAAATAATCGATTATTTGCATCAGTAAAATCCCCTTTGAAAACATAATCTGATATGAATAATCGATTATTTTTGGAATAATCGATTATTCCAGAGGGATATCTTTCTTAACTTTGCCCATATAATCGATTATTTCCAAGATAATCGATTATTCCAGTGGCCTTTTAGATTCTTCTTCCCAGATAATCGATTATTTCCCTAGATAATCGATTATAACAATGACTCTTTAGTTTCTTCTTACCAAATAATCGATTATTCCCCAAATAATCGATTATTCCAGTGGCTCTTTGAATTCTTCATCTCCCAGATAATCGATTATTACCCAAATAATCGATTATTATTATGGGTTTACTTAGAATAATCGATTATATTTTAAGATAATCGATTATTCTAGAGAAGTTTTGCTTCTCAGAAATTTAACCTTTCAAATTACACCTAGTTTTATTGTTCCTTGAATACTCTCTTTTATGCTTCAATATCTCATACTCATTCCACACTGTCATCCAATCACTCTCAATTCAAGCATGATTCATGGATTATTCCTAACTAAACTCTCAATTGGTTGAATCTTTCCCTTGGTAGAGGTTTCGTAAAAGTGTCAGTTAATTGCTTGCTAGTCTCTACAAACTCTACAGCACAGTCATTCCTTTGAACATGATCTCTCAAAAAATGGTGTCTTATCTCAATATGTTTTGTCCTAGAGTGCAAAATTGGGTTTTTGGTCATATTTATTGCACTTGTGTTGTCACACCTCAGTAGGTATGGCAATCTAACCCGCCCCCGTGGGTATCCGCCCGAACCCGCCCCGATTTGGATGGGGAAAACCCGTGTTTATCAGGTTCAGGTTCGGGTTCGGGTTTTCCCCCGATTATAAAATCGGGGACGGGGGCGGGCCCACCCCGCCCCCGCCCCCATACCCGCCCCCGCCCCCGCCCCCCGCCCCCGCCCCGCTTAATAATATAATTAAAAAATTATTTTTTATATATATAAACCAAAATTATAAATATTTATATGTAAAAATTTATATTATTTTACTTTTCTTTTATTTTTTTTTAAGTTGTTTATATTTATTTAAAAGAAAGAAAGAAGAAAAAAAAAATAGGAGCGGGGGCGGGGAAACCCGAACCCCACCAGGGGCGGGGATGGGGACCTAAATTTTATCCCCGGCGAGTATCGGGGGCGGGGCCGAGGGCGGTTTAAATTTGCGGGGGCGGGGGCGGGGAACGTAAAACCCGCCCCCACCCTGCCCCGTTGCCATGCCTACATCTCAGAGGTATTTTAGTTAACTCAGTTCCATAGTCTCTTAATTGTTGCTTCATCCAAAGAATTTGAGCACAACAACTTCCAGCAGCTATATACTCAGCCTCAGCTGTACTTAAAGCAACACAAGCTTGCTTTTTGCTATGCCATGAGACAAGTGCACTACCTAGTAGGTGACAAGTTCCACTTGTGCTTTTTCTATCTAGTCTACACCTAGCATAGTCTGAATCTGAGTAGCCTATCAGACTTAGTGAGACTCCCATTGGAAACCACAAACCTACATTGGTTGTACCTTTCAAATATTGTAGAATTCTCTTTACACTCTTCATGTGAGATTCTTTTGGATTAGCCTGAAACCTTGCACAAAGGCTGATCGAGGCCGTACCCGGTCAAATAAAAAACAATTAATGTAGTACTAGGAAGTGACTCCTAGGTCGTCTCCCAAGGACCAATTGTCTCAGTCAAAGGTTCAAACACACAGTGGGGGGGGGGTTGGTTCAGATTATCGAGTTAATTAAAACGAGCAGAAGTATGGATTACTTGCAGTAATTAAAATAGGTCAGACCCCTGAACATAATGCACCTCTGATTTCCTTGGTTCACAACAAATAATCTGTCCAAACATAATCCTGTTCAGTCCATGATTAATCAACTAAGCGAAGACTAACATGAGACCTCACTACACGAATTAAGCAAACGTGAACCTTGCAAGACCTCCTTCCCCAGGATTAAGCAACCTGAGATACTGAACGTGAACAATCCAGAGTCATTAAGCATGGCTCAGATGTTGAACGCCTCAGAACAGAGATCCCACAAGGGAGGATCAAGCGGAGCAGAAATGCAACGCACAGAGAACCTCTTTCAGAGGATTGCATTCTGTCCAAGGGCCCAAACCCTGGGATTTAGCCCTCCATTAAAATAGCAACAGAAACAAAAATAGAAGAAAACATGAAAGTGGCAACAGCAATGCAAGCAAAACGTAACAGAGAAGAGGAAGAAGAAAACGAAAATGGAAGCAGGAACAAAATACAAAACGTGAATAATAATAGCAAAACGTGAATAATAATAACAAAACGTGAATGTTCAGATACAAGAGGAAGATCAACCAGAAAACAACCAGAAAACGTGAAGAACAAAGAGCCACCAGCATAAAACGAAAAAAAACAAAGTTCCAAGAGAGACAACAACGTGGTCACATCAAGTCTGCATGTGGGTAGCTGCTCCTTTTCCTAGAAAAACCCTAATAGAGTGTAAAAATGGGCCCCCACTGGTCTGACCCGAAAATACAATAAAAAATAAACGAAAAATAAAATAAAATGCTGATATGGCATAAGTGGTGCAATGGTGACATGGCATGTGATGTGGCAGATCTTCTTGAAGTCCAAAAATTTATTCCAAGCCCAAATAATTATTAAATTGCCCTGAAAATAAAAATTGGGATAATAAGATCCAGAAAATTCAATTTAGTTAAAATATGAATTACCGGTCCAATTAAAGCCCAAATAGAAAACAGTGCAGAATATAAACAATTAAGCACAAATCAGAGATTAAGATAAGCACAGAAAGGTAAGAAAATAAGGGAAAATAATGACTCATCAAAGGCACACAGCAAACATTATATCAGGCCTACTAGCTGTCAAATATAAGAGTGATCCAATGATACCTTTATACTTTAAACTATCAACAACTATTCCTTTCTCATCTAAGTCAAGATTGCAATTGTTTGATATTGGTGTGGAAACCTCCTTACACCCTTCCATACCAAACTTTTTCAGAAGTTCATTGCAATACTTGCTTTGACTTATGAAAATTCCATCACTCATTTGTTTGATTTTCAACCCCAAAAAGAATGTAAGCTCCCCTATCATTGACATTTCAAATTCTCCTTGCATGGTTTTAGCAAATTCTTTGCATAGAGAGGTATTTGTAGATCCAAATACAATATCATCCACATAGATTTGTACATACATTGTATCATTTTTAAACTTCTTGACAAACAATGTATTATCCACCTTCCCTCTTACATAGTCATTTTCAATCAAAAATTTGCTCAACCTGTCATACGATGATCTTGGAGCTTGCTTCAAGCCATAGAGTGTCTTTTTGAGTTTGTACACATGATTAGGATTTTTAAAATCCACAAAGCCTGGTGGTTGTTCAACATACACTTCCTCTTGTATCAATCCATTGAGAAAAGCACTTTTCACATCCATTTGATAAAGCTTGAAATTCATTATTGAGGAATAAGCAAGAAGTAATCTAATGGCCTCTATCCTTGCTACAGGGGAAAAAGTCTCATCATAGTCAATTCCCTCTTCTTGATTATACCCCTTAGCCACTAGTCTTGCCTTATTTCTTATAATTATTCTAGATTCATCAAGCTTATTTCTAAAAACCCACTTGGTTCCTATAATTGGATAGTCTTTTGGTAATGGCACTAAATCCCATACTTCATTTCTTTCAAACTGATTTAGTTCCTCTTGCATGGCCATTAACCAATGTTCATCTTTTAGTGCTTCATCAATACTTTTAGGTTCCACTTGTGACACAAAAGCCATAGTATTACAAATATTCTTGATGGCACTCCTAGTTGAGACTCCTTTACCAATATTTCCAATTATGTTATCTATTGATAAGTCCCTAGAATTTTTCCATTCCTTAGGCAATTGTTCACTTGTTTCCTTTGTGTTTTCATGTGATTCACTCTCTTTAGGCTTATTATTAGTTTCACTTTCCAATAGAGGTTGATCAAGAAAATTAGTCATGTCATCAATTTCAGTTTGCCTTGTCTCTTGTTTGTTGGATTCATCAAATACAACATGGACAGATTCTTCAATAACTAGAGTTCTTTTATTATAAATTCTATAAGCTTTGCTATTTGTTGAGTATCCTAGAAAGATTGCCTCATCAACCTTTGCATCAAATTTTCCAAGTTGCTCTTTCCCATTGTTCAGCACAAAGCACTTACACCCAAAAACTCTAAAATATGAAATGTTAGGCTTCCTTCCATTGTAAATTTTATAGGGTGTTTTCTTTAATATAGGCCGGATCAGAACTTTGTTTAACACATGATATGCTGTGTTAATAGCATCAGCCCAAAAATATTTTGGCAATTTTGTTTCATTCAACATTGTCCTAGCTAGTTCTTCTAAGGACCTATTTTTCCTCTCAACAACCCCATTTTGTTGAGGTGTCCTAGGTGCTGAGAAATTATGGTTTATACCATGTTCCTCATAGAATTTTTGAAACATTATGTTTTGAAATTCACCTCCATGGTCACTTCTTATAGAGGTAATGTTTGAACACTTTTCATTTTGAACAAGCTTGGCAAATTTTCTAAAGGCATTAAAAGCATCATTTTTGTTTACAAGAAACATGACCCATGTGTATCTTGAGTAGTCATCAACAATCACTAAACCATAGTAGTTTCCACCTAAGCTCATGGTTCTTGAAGGACCAAACAAATCCATGTGAATTAATTGCAAAGGTCTAGTTGTGGAAATCTGATTTTTGCTTTTAAAGCTAGCCTTCACTTGCTTGCCCTTTTGACAAGCATCACATAGTTTGTCCTTACTAAACTTGAGTTTAGGTAAACCAACCACTAATTCTTTCCTACTCAGTTTATTCAAATGATCCATATGAATATGTGCAGCTCTCCTATGCCAAAGCCATATGTTGTCTTCTTGAGTTATTAGACACTTAGTGTTGGAAATTGCTATTGAGTGTTCTAAGTCAAACATGTATATATTGTCAATTCTTTTTCCAATGAATCTGATTTCTTTTGTGTTTTTATCACATATCAAACAACATGTATTATCAAATTCAATTTTAAAACCTTTGTCACTTAGTTGACTTATACTCAGCAAATTATGTTTCAATCCATCAACAAGCAATACATTCTCAATCAATGTTTGAGAGGAGCAATTACCAACATTGCCATGACCAAGTATTCTCCCTTTGTTGTTGTCACCATAGGTAACATACCCTTCATTCTTCAATTTCAGACTTGAGAATTTTGAAGGATCCCCAGTCATATGCCTTGAGCTGCCACTATCAAGATACCATAGTAAGTTCTTGGCCCTCAAGCATTCCTACAACAAAGATTCAGAGAAAAAATTTAGGTACCCATGTGAAGGGTCCTTGTAGGTTAGTTCTCAGCCTTTGACTTTTTTTAATCCAAACCATTTCTCCATTTGGAACTCCATACTTCCTAGAGTAGCAGTTCCTTATTGTGTGACCTCTTTTACAACAATAGAAACAAGTTGTTTGTCTTGAGAAATTGCTTTTAAATTTTCTGAAATCTTGGTTTTTCTTAAAAGTCTCTTTCTTTGACCTAAATGGCATGTTCATGCTTTGATTAAAACCAAGTCCACTCCTATCAAAAGTGTTTCTTTGTTTTCCCAAAAGAATGTTTAAATTTGCATTTCCATTAGTGAACTTTGCAAGAGTGGATTTTAAATCAGCATTTTCTTTTTCAAAGGTCTTGCAATTTTCACAAACATCTTTTGAGGAGTTGGAGTTTTCACAATGAGCTTCACTAAAGTTGAAAATAGTTTGAAGATTTTCATGCTCATGTTTTAAATCCTCAAGCTCTTGTTCAGCTTTAATTAAAGCATTTTCATACCATTTTAACTTGTTTTTAAGCTTTGAATTCAAGGCATCTAATTTCACAACCTCCTTATGAATTTGTATGAAAGCTTCTTGGAGTTGGTCATAGTCCGGATTAGATTCAAGGTCAAAGTCACTTACAATTGTGTCTTGGTCAGTTTCAGCCATCAAACACAAATTTTTCTCTTCACATTCGAATTCATCACTTGTTGTGCTTGAGTCATTATCCTCCCAATCAATGTAGGCTCTCTTCCCTTTTCCATTTCTCTTGTTTTTCTTCTCCTCTTGTTGCTTCTTTAAGAGGTTTGGACACTCAGTTTTCATGTGTCCCGATTTTCCACATTCAAAGCAATTGAAGGAGGATGTGCTTGCTTCCTCTTTCTTGTTTGTCTTTTTATTGAATTTGTAGGGGGAATTTTTCTTTCTCCTTATGAATTTTCTGAACTTCTTCACCAACAAATTGAAGTTCTCAGTTTCGGAATCATCGAAGCTTGATTCTTCACACACCTCTTTTCCTTTGGCATATTTCAAGGCTTTTAATGACACTACTTTGCCTTTCTTCTCCTGCTATTCATTTTCTTCAAATATGTGCAGCTTTTGCTCATGCTCTCTTAGCTTCCCAAAGAGAGTAGCAAGTGTCATCGAGGTCAAATCCTTTGATTCTTCTATGGCTGTCACCTTTGCTTGCCATGATCTGTCCAAGAATTGCAGCACTTTCAAATTCAGCTCTTCTTTCTCAAATTTCCTGCCAAGGTCAACAAGGTGATTTATCAAGTGTGTAAATCTCTTTTGAAAATCAGAAATAGATTCACCATTATGCATTCTAAATAGCTCATATTCTCTTTTGAGAGTATGCTTTCTAGATCTCTTTACATCACTTGTTCCTTCATGAGTGACTTGCAAAGTATCCCACATTTCTTTAGCATATATGCATTGTGATATTCTAAAAAATTCATCAATTGACAATGCAGATGTAATGATGTTTTTGACTCTCTTGTCATGTTGGGCTCTTTTCTTTTCCTCATCAGTCCACTCACTCCAATGTTTTTCTTTGATCTCATCACCATCTTTCTTCATAGGGATATAGGGTCCATTTTCTATTGCATCCCGTACAGCAATATCAATAGCTTCAATGAAAATTCTCATCCTAATTTTCCAGTAGACATAGTTTTCACCATTGAAAACATGAGGTCTATGAATAGACACACCCTCACCATAGGGTAGGTTGTTATTGGCCATTTTTGAAATCTTGAATAACTCTCAAGAACCTTGCTCGAGATACCAATTGTTAGAAAAGAATGGCACAATCCAAGAAGGGGGGGTGAATTGGATTCTATGACCCTTTAAAAATTTCAGAGTATTTTGGATCTTTATTTCACTTAAACTTTTCTAAGACTGAATTTTCAATGAAGTTTCTTTAAAGACTTGTTATAGAAGAATGAATTCTATATGCCTTCTTGATTACAAAATAATGATGTTCAAATGTAATGCTTTAGTTCAGTTTAAACCACCAATATTCACACACACATGCTAATCAAGAATCATTTTCTTTAATGTACAATCAAGATATTACTCAAAGTAAAAGATAAAGGTAGAAGAAGATTGCACAAGTCTTTTATCCTGGTTCAGCCACTCCACATGTGACCTACATCCAGTCCTCAATCAGAACCTGATCAAGATTTGTTCCACTATCTTAATGAAGAAGGTTTACAAGCATACCACACATGCATATACTTTAACACTCAAGATAACCACTTTCTTGACCCCAAGAAAGCAACCCTTGTAGAAACCCACTACAAGAATCCTTACCACTTGAGAAACCTTTCTCAAGATTTTACAAGTATTCACAAAGAATTAAGGAACGAATTCACCTGGAATTCATAAGCAAATCTTAATCTTCCCCTTTCAAGAATGTGATGATGATGATGATCCTTTCTCAAAGCTTTTCACAAACGTTTTTCTTCTTGGATTCACAAAGAAAACTCTCCAAGATGGTCACAAAGACTCCACAAAAACGCTTTTCTAAATTTGATTCTCAATTCTAACTCTTGTCTGAAGTTTCAAAAATTTCAAACTATTTATAAAAGTTTCAGACCCAGATAATCGATTATTTTGTTCTTCAGGTTTTCTGGAAACCAACCAAGAACAATATAATCGATTATTTTGCTGGATAATCGATTATTCCAGAGAGCTATTTCTGGGATAATCGATTATTTTGCAAATAATCGATTATTGCAGCAAGGCATCCCATTTTGCCTGTTGCTGGAATAATCGATTATATTTAATGATAATTGATTATTTTTAGTTAGTTTTCAAAAATTCGTTTTAAGTCTCAAAATAACTTTTTAGTCCCTTTAACTCATCATCATACACTCTCTAATCAGTTTAGATATAGATTTAGCTTATGCACATAGCACACACAACAAATAAACTCATTCAAAACAATTTATATACTAATCCTTATTACATAGCACTTTCTTTGACTTTGTTTTTGTCTTCTAAGTTGTTGTTGTTTGTTGTTGTCCTTGACACACATTTTGTGATCATCAAAACTCTTTCAAGCTTCAGAGATAATCTTGATCTCATCAAGTTCAAGCTCCCCTAAACTCAACAAATATCCCTCAAAATGTTGTAAGAGATTATAGCGGTTGAAACTTTTCATCTAATGAAGAGTCTAAACTTCTTTCTCTATGTCTGAAAATTCTGCCTGTAATATTCTCATTGAACAATCCTCATTAATATACTCAGAAGAGTCAGAGACAAACATTCTCCACTTTTAAAAGAATAAAAAGATTAAGTAAGTAAACGACAAAACCGTCATTTGGGATCTCCTCTTGAAAAGGAAAATTCCCTTCCTAATATTAATGCGTGTCATATGACATTTTACATGAGGAAGGCTAAAGGGCGCCACGTCATGCGAATCATAAGGAAATAAAAATAGGGAATACCTTTCTGTTTCAAAACCTTATATCTTCCGTCGTACTTGAAAAACGTACTTTCCAAGCCCCATATCTTTGAAACTTAAAACTCTTCATCTCTGTCACAAGAACTCTAAACCTTAATCTCTCATCTCAGAAACCCTTCTCTTCCACTAAAATGGCCGCACAAACTGAAAACATCGCCAAGATGGATATTCCCGTAGAAATGCGCGAAGCCACTGACTGCGCTCATACCTTCTCTACAGAGGAAAAGCTAATTATGCACTTAGAGCATCGTTTCGACATTAACAAAATGCAGGAATGGGGTATACCTATCTATCAGGATCTAGCCAACTGCGGAATTCTTAGGTATTTCAACATTAAGGAAGTAGTATACCCTAGTCTGATAAAGATGTTTTACGAATCCCTAAGGATCCATCAAGGATCCTTTGAAGGAGAGGTGCTCGGAGTAAAGGTCAAGGTCTGCCCCTCCACCATTGCTCAAGCCATTGGATGCGAGAAAGCTAGAAACACCTACTGGGAAGAGTAGGATTTCCGATGCTGGTGGGATGACAAAAGTCACCAAGACTCTTCACAAAAAGGGTGAAAAAGGGCCAATAGTTTACAACAAGCTTGATGACAAGGCCAAGATTTATCAACAAATTCTGAACAAATCAATCCTCCACAAGATAGGTGGCAAAGACAGCATATCAGATATGCACAAATTCTATTTATTCCATATGATGACAGGAACTGCCTTTGACCTGCCTCAAACACTATTTCAGCATTGGAAAGGGTGTTTGAAAGATCGCAAGAATTTCATAGTTCATACCATGCTTCTGAATGAAATCCTCTGGATCAAAATGTCTATCACACGTTCCAATTGCTTGAAAACAAGGAAGACAAGCAAAAGATCATGGATATGGGGTTAAACAAACGATTATAGCCTATCGTCTTCGAAAAGGCTAATCTGGGAAAAATGCCTATAAACTACACCATTCTTGATCCTACCAAAGCAATAGAAATAAATAAGGAAATTGGAGAAGGGCAGTGTGCGACGCGTTCAACAAGGAAGCGTCAATCATCGACATCTCTCATGAAGGTTGAACCTCTAGCTGCTACAGCACCAACAGCTAGACAAAAAATGGTTCTTCAATTAGACGAAGAATCCACGTCTAATGCTGAGGACAGCCAACCCATCAGAAAGGTTGTAAAAAGAAAATCCTTGTTACCTCCTCCTGCACCACCTCAATCGACAAAGAAAAGGATCATAAAGCTTACATCAAAAATGGTGGCTAAACCTGCATCTGATGTTCTCACTACTTCAACTCAGATGAAAATGCCTGCAAATGTTCCCTCTCCTCTCGTCACTATACATTCCTCTTTCATAAGTGACATTTCTCTATCTTCCCTTCCTTTTAACTCCTAAAAATCTGTCTAATTAAATTTTTTTTTTGATAAACCACATGGTTATGAATCCTACCTAATATCTCCTTATAGGTTGTTTCTATAAATACCTTGGCTATGAGAAAAAGGAAGATTACTACCAAGAATGATCTCATGATCATGCCTCCAAGGCCTCCTTCCTTTCCATCATTTTCCCTCAAGGAACCAACAACCTCGCTAATTCCAGAAGGAATGGACCCAAGGACGGACATATACTCCATCATTTTCCCTGGAACAACTAACATAGATGGAAAAGCATAATTGCTTCAGCTTCACCATCTTACAACTAATAAAGATATTATAAAAAGAAATAAGATTGGTCTGCGTTCAAAGCCACGCCCCTACATCATCAACGGGACGATTAGTGTGCTCTATGGACGTTACCCCATCAACTAGGTTGGGCGCAATGTTTTGCAGAAGCCCAACATACACGCCCTAGGGTACTATAAACCAGTATATTCTTGGCTTGAAGAAGGCTCAAACATATTGGACGCTGAAGGAAATCCTATGCGTTATTTGAAAGAAAACACCCACAAGTATGAAGTCATTCTTCCAAGCAGGCCTACATATGGACCGGAGTACTATTACCTGGAGGAGCCTCCTCTTCTGGCTCCATTCTCCATTCTTGTTCGACCACCTGCTTTTGGACTTAAACAAGAATCTCATCCATCCTCTTCGTCCTCTTCACAACCAGCAGATCAGCCCAGACATCTTCCATCTATGAATTTTCTGCTAAAGCGTTTTCTTGCACTTACTGTCAGTGACCCTCATGGTCAAACAGTTGAAGACTCATCTCCACCATACCAAAATGCTCTTCTTGTGCCCGTATATGAATGTGAGGAAAAAGTGTACAAGTGCACACCATACTGCCCAGACGTACCCTTCTCTTTGTCTGAGGCCTATCTAGCTCTTCCACCAGGTGCCATAACTGCTCTTCCTCCACCAACCTTCAAGAGGAAGATCTATCCAGGGGGTGACCAAGTCCAAGTATGCATGGACTCCACCACAAGGAACTCCTCGAATCATCCGTCCCCTACATCAATAACAATTTTCATCCTCATCACCCAAAAAGAAAATGTCATCCTTCAGCCATCCAAGAAAGCCTCCATCTTCTCTACCAAAGGTAGAGCTTTTCAATCCACCAACCAAATTCCTTTATGTACATATAGGTCACTATCGCTCCCTCTCTACGTCAGACCAAGCAAAAATAGGCCATCTGCGCCTATATATAGATACACCTTTACAATTGTACATACGTCCCTCTCTATACACTCCAGCAAAAGCACAAATTTATGTCTATCCTGACCATATCTGCCCTCGTCTTCCTCTAATTGATCAAAAAAAAGATGAAGGATCATGTACTTCATCTTGGACCCGTGCCCAAACCATCAAGGGTTAAAGTTTGTCATTATAAAGGTGTAAGTTTGGATTGGCAACAAGATCCTGCCAGACCACTGAACTACACTGAAGATGATGCTGAGAATTTCTATCAAAACTTCATGCTTAAATGTAGTCAGGAAGCTAGTTCTTCTAGTCTCTAAGACGAAGAAAAGGCCAAGACTCTCATGCTGCATGGGTATCGCTGGATGACCCCATGCAAAGTGATGCACTTCAACGACACATCTGCTGCCTTTCTTCATAGACGACGTGGGCCTGATCTTGATGCTCTTAGCAAGAGATACTTCATCCACTCCTCTCTTTTCAATCTTGACCTATACAAAGATGAGTGGAAGGTAGTAACAAACACATGGCATAAGGTTGAGTGTAAGTTGTGCAAGGACATTCGTCCATGGAAACCTGGAATGCCTAAACCTTGGGATACTCCCCCTGAGGTAGCACAACTTGAATCGTCTGAGCTTATCTCTACTGAGCCAATCTCATCTTCTACCTCTCTTGAAGGTCTCCCATCTGCTTCTGAACAATCGCAACAATATGTCTCCATTGACTCTTTCAATGAATTCAAAGCAGATCTGAACAACAAGCTGGATAGTCTGTTCAACTTGGTGGCATCTTGGCTCTCCAAGGATCCACCTCCATTATCTTGATCATTCTGAAAAATTAGCTTAGGAACTGATAAATTTAGGGGAGATTAGTTCGATTAATTTTTGGTTATGAACTATAAGCTTTCTTGTTGATGTACACATTAAACAATTCAGTTCAATGCAGCTCTATCTTTCCTTCAACTATATTAAGTTATGGTGTACCCTGATCTAATTGTGAGTCCATTTTCCTCGTCTTTTTGATAATTACAAAGGGGGAGAAATAGCAATGAATTCATCAAATATAATAAATATGATAAATAAATCAAAAACGACTAAGGAATAATCAAGTAAGGGGGAGAGTTGTAATACATTGATAATATGCGAACTTGCCCTAAAGTATGATTTTTTCTGATTTAGAAGATTTAATTTTATCTGAAATAATTTGATCAATTATATTTGTAATCATCAAATAGGGGGAGATTGTTAAGTCAGACAAACCAATTCCCTGAAAGGTTTTGAGTGTGACAAAGATAATGCACGTGGTTATCTCTAACAAGTGTGTTAGTGTTTCAGAAGAACATAAGTACAGGTAAAATGAAGAATAAGCATATGCATCAGATGATACAAGATTACAGACAAAAGGCTAACACAAGCATCCAACAACGCTAAATCAAGAACTAGGAAAAACTATGTCAAGCACAACCTAAAATGCAACATAAAGAGGCAGACGAAGATTGGTCAAAGATAAAAAAGAAAGTCAACTGAATAATAAGACAAAGAAAAATACAGACTGATAAGCATTTCAGACGAAAATGAAAGTCTGATCATATACAAGTTGATTAGACGAAAGTTGTCACGCAAATGAAAGTTGTCACGCAACCACCTGAGGAATCAAGTTTCAAAGGACAATTTGAATATCGTCCACACTCACAGGAGAAGACATGAAGACATCGTAATTGTGAGAAGAAAAGAAGAAAGGAGAAAATCAAGCACAGAACTAAAAGCATGCATATGTAAGAAAAAGTACATTACTTTTTCAGACAAAGACAAAATGCCACAGCTTTGTGACTTGAAAAGGACAAAAAGGTTCCTAGGTCTCTACAGAATTTAGACACTGCTGCTACCAAGACAAGAAATACTTCACGCAAGGTCTATCACAGGAAGCAACATTTAATGCAAGAATCTGAGCATTAAATGAGAACACCAAACTAGTCGTGAACGACTATATCTGCTTCAACAAACACTTGCAATGGGAAGAATTCACAAGACTATATATAGGTCTCAACATCAAACCTTAAAAGGTTGGCTGTTTGGCCCGAAATGGCTCAAGCGAGAAAAAGAGTGATATCCAGCCTATGATGCAACGAAACCAGAGATAGAGCATATAGAGTCAAATATACCATAGTGTATTCATCTTTGTAAGCTAAGGAGTTCCAAACATATGTATCTTAGGAAAAAAACCTTAGTGAGTGTGCCATCCTATGTATCCTCTCCATGAGAGTAAACCAAACACTCAATCATTGTAAAGACTAAGCTTGCACACCTTAGTGAGTGTAGAAACCTATGTATCCTCTTTGTGAGAGTAACCCATACACTCAAACCAAACCTGCCTAGTTAATATCGTAAAGCCTGAAGAGGCTGGGGAAAGAATACTTGTAAAGCCTAGAGAGGCTAGTCAAAGAATACTCACTACTAGCTAGAAGTGGATGATAAAAATATACTAGAGTCGACGACTGAAGTCGACGGGCTAGGAGGTGGTCGAGAATACTCACTACTAGCCAGAAGTGGCTGATAAGAAAATACTGGTGTTGGTGAGTGAAGTTGGCGAGCTAGGAGTGGTTGAGAATACTTGGGAAACCATAAGTGGTTTAAGAATACTAGAGCTGGTGAGTGAAGTTAGCCAACCAGGAGTGGTTGAGAATACTCGTGACCAGGAGTGGTCGTGACCTGGGTGGTCTAGAATACTCGTGACCAGGAGTGGTCGTGACCATGGGTGGTCTATAATACTCATTGTACTTAATTAATTGCATATTTAGTGGAACCCTTCAGTTGACGGAGACTAGACGTAGCTCAGTCTGAGCGAACCAGTATAAAATGATGTTCACTACTTGCCATATTTCTTTTAGATGCATATCTTCCTTACTTATTAAATCTTTGTGAAAAACTTCTTCCTCCTTGAATCTTAGTGAAATCATTTTTCAAATGCAGACGCAAACTTTGTTTAATATATATTTAATACACTGAAGAGTTTTGTCTACTTCTTGTGTTTAAATGAAACTATCTTGAAAAGGAAAATGCAAGAACTTTAATCATTATTGTTAAATGAAACATTTTCCTTCAGTAGATGATAAATCTTTCATACACAATGACTCTGTGTTAAGCAAATTCTACATAATCGCCTGGTAGCTAAATGTGCATTGGACGAAGAACATTACACTTGTGAAAATGGTTTGAAATTCCTTCTTACACACACACATATTCAACCCCCCTTTCTATGTGTTTCATGTCTAACTTCATAAAGAATTGCAAAAATTGAGTGGTAAAAGTTTTCACAAAATATTTTTTCTTTTTGGTGTAAGACTAAGTACTTGGAGGTCTACGTATACAAGTTGCACTATCAGGGGAGGTGAGCTACAAGGAGTCACTTAATAACTAGGCCTTTATAAGTGGAAATTACTAAACCCCTTATACTTGTCTCATAAATCAATTTTTTTTTACACAAGTCAAATCAAGTAATAGTGTGTGTGTGTGCATGAAACCCCTAGTAGGCAAGGAAGCCTTCTAAATGAAATTTGGAACATTCCTAATTACAAATGTAAAGTAAACTAACAAAGGAAAGAAATTAAGGAAAGCAAGTAAAACATATATTAGTCGAATTCCCTAGGGTGGAAGTCCAAGTGATTCTAAGAACCCCTTATACTACTTCCACAAGTACTAGACGTACTATGAAAGGAAGTAAACTAGTCGAATCCTAGTGGAAGCCCAAATGATACTTGAAGCCTTTTGGGGACATTTCAACAATTGCTAACGTTTAGTAGTC
Organism: Cajanus cajan; assembly: GCF_000230855.2. Taxonomy (NCBI): domain Eukaryota; kingdom Viridiplantae; phylum Streptophyta; class Magnoliopsida; order Fabales; family Fabaceae; genus Cajanus; species Cajanus cajan. The sequence goes on from NC_138517.1 coordinate 71,880,271, forward strand.
TTTATTTAAAACTATTTAGGAAGTGGTGGGATTAAGCAAAGGTTTTCCCAAAAATAACCACTCCTAAATGTGAGTTTGAGTTAGCAAAGAGAAATAAGAAATTAACCCAAGGATAGGGTTAATAATTTACAAGAAAATTGAAATACAATACAAAAGGAATTAAAAAATTTCAAAAAAATGGTAACCGGATTTAGTGACAGCCTTGGTGACCATTTTAGAGACTGAGTTGAAGACTTGTAGGTGTTTTTCGCAAATCCGTTGCTAGTTCTGGTCTCTAAAGTGCAATTTTCCCTTGCTAAAACAGTGGTCTCAGATTTCTGTCACTAAGTTGGTCGCTAATTCTGTCTCAACTAGTATCAGAATCAAGTTTTGCTGAAATTCATCTCTAAGTTTGTCTCTAAATCTGCCCCCTAAAACAAAAACTTTCTTGGCTGCAAAATGAGCAGACAATTTAGTCTTTCCCATGTCTTTCACTCAAGGATTTTATTACCTCAATCTCCCTCAAGTTGTAGCCTCTTTGAGATGAATCCAATATGTCTCAATTATCCCATCCTTTCCAAGTGTAATGACTTGAAAATGAAACTAACTTCACTAAGACTTAACAACCATCAAGAGAATGTGGAGTCCAATAAAATCAAAACTAAAAATTCACAATTAGAAGAGACTAAACTCACAGGAATTATTGTGACAAACTCAAAGATAGCCAAGAAAGACACAAAAAAACAATTAAAGGACAATTTCAACACTAGCACTTAAAGAAATAAACCTAGGAATGGCTATAGAGTTGATTACAAAATTAAAACAAAATTTGTGCTATTATTTTGAGTGTTTAAAGGTTCTTTTCCATCCACTGGACATAGATTAAACCTCAAGAAAAATCACATAAAAACTTTAAGGGCAAGTGCTTTAAACTTGTTTTGTTTTCTCACTTTCCCTTTTCTAACTTATGCTTTTGTTTTCTTTTTCTTTTGTTGCCTTTGTGGCTCATTCTTTTCTTTTCTTCTCTTTTTTATACAGAAAAAGAGCACTTAAAAATAGAGGCCAAACAATGATATAAGAGGTTTCCAAGTTGTGGAGAAAAGAAAGAAATAAGAACTGTAAGTGTACAAGTCAAAATTCAATGTTACTGGTCACTAGTTTTACTACTAGTTTGTTCTTCTTTTTGTACACTTTTGATTTTCGTTTTTCTTACACTTCTTACTCTATTTTTTTTTTCAAAATAAGCACACAAGACACAAAAGGATTGCTAGCCTGAGATTTGATGGAAACTTGTTTGGAGAATCCGGATTGATGTGAATCCTCTTCAAGTTCCTCCCTAGATCTTCGGCTCCTTGATCCTTCCTAAGCTTGGCTAAGGTCTTCTATGGAGGAGGAGGCCTTAGAACCACCAAGGTTTGGTGGAGAACTCTCCCAAGAGGCGCCACTCCTTGATGAAGAGATAAGCCTCTTCAATTCTCACCACACTCTTCTAGTGAAGGGATAAGAGAATTGGATGAATATGAAAGAGGTTTTGGGACTTTTAGAAGAGAGTAATCTGAACAATATTTCAGAAATGAAATCTCTATACATCCAAAAGTGTTTTACAATGAAAGGATTACAAGTATATAGGAGTAGGAAGCTTAGAGAGCAAGCTAGCCTTAACCATGGTTTACTTAGCTTGCTTGGTAAGCTTGCTAAGGAGAAGCTTGTGCTTCAAGCTTCCAAGCTTGAGAAGAACCAAGCTATTCGGCCAAGTGTGAACACAAGTGTGAACACATCTAGGTGGGCGGCTCTTTGGACTTATTTTACTCCAACCGGTTTTGAAATGGTTAATTTGGTTTAGTTAGGTTCATTCAATGTGAATGAAACCTAGCTAAATCAAATCTATGAAAAATTAGGAGTAAAATGAGTCCAATATGTAAATTTTAGCCTAAGACCACCTTTTGGCTAAATTGCTAGTAACACTCTCTAGCTTGCTAATGGCACTCTCTAGCTTGCTAATGCCACTCCCAATCCTACTACTAGAAAACTAAGAAAAGAATGTATTTCTAGGTTAGGTTAAATGGAGTCATAGTGATCAAGTAACCTATCCTAGAAACAATATACAATAGCTACTAAAAGGAGAAAAGTGCCTCACAAATATTAAGGAAAAAATATACCTATACAAGTATCTACCATATAAAAAGTACAAGAAATCAACTATACAAGTATGTACAATGGAGACTCCTTAGATCATCCTTCACCCTTCTTGGTCTTACCTCTTCCAAAGGGATCCTTGGGGATTAGATTTCCATCATACCCTCCCCCTTCGAAAGGATTTGTCCTCAAATCTAGTGGTCCTTCCACAAAGATAGCATCACCTACAATGAAAACAAAAAATAGAGCATTAGGGATGACATATTCATATAACATATGGGGAAAGTGCACCCTATGAGGAATTCCTTCTATAGTCCTAGCAAGGGTCCTTAGACTAGGAATGATGGGTTCTCTAAGCATAAGAATGGAATCCTCACTATAGTGTAATCTAAGTGTAAAACTAAATCCTAGAAATGTGAAAGTGCTAAAACTATAACAAACTAATGAAGTAGTCCTATATACTAAGATATCTTGCCTAAAGTACCCTATGTAGTAACCTAGGCTTCTACAAGAAAACAAAGTGAATAGAATAAGGAAACTACCTAGACAACCCTTGATCATATTATATGTTAGATACATCATGGACGAGGGTGTAAAGAGTTTAGAAAAGTCATAGAATCTAATTTGGTCTTGAAGGGAAGTAATATAGTTAAGTTCAAAGAAGTTTGAACTTCCCTTAAGATCAAAAATAGAAAATAAGACACCATAATATGTATCTAATAAACAATATAAACCAAAGGTTGGGTGCTTTATTAGAATAACTAAAGAAAGAGAAGTACTAAATAGACAATGGCTGTCTACTTTGGGCACCACCAAAGTAGTAGCATAAGAAGTAGAACTAGGTGAAGTCCACTCCTTCTTCACGAGACTAAGAACTTGAGATCCTTTATTTTCAAAAATGTTTAGGTTGTGGATCTTAAGCTCTAAGGTTGTGGCAGCAAGTGTCTCTTTAACATAGAGAAGGAAAAGAGGTTGTTCAACTAGAAGACATTGTTTTATTGAATGATTTATTGAAAATTGACTTCTAGGAACAACTTCTTTGGAAGGGACACTTCCTTCCAACTCTATAACCTTCTCTCCCTCCCTCTCAAGACTTAAGAGGTTTTGTTTTTTTTCTAATTTTTCCTTTTTTTTTCTTCCTCAAATTTCTTTTTCATGACTATTTGATCCTCTAACACTTGGGAAGGTGTAAGAGGAGTCAAAGTATGTTTCTTGCCTAGATGGACTAGGCGAATTTTGTTGCTAACACCATCATGAATGGCTTTTCTATCATGTTGCCATGGCTTTCCAAGTAGAATGTGACTTGCATCCATTGGAATGACATCACATAAAACTTCATCTTGCTATTTTCCAATGGAGAAAGGCACACTTACTTGTTCCTTAACTTCTATAGGTCCATCCTCATTAAGCCATTGAAGTTTATAAGATTTAGGATGGGCTATAGTAGTTAAGTGAAGTTTATTAACCAACCTTTGACTTACAAAATTGTTACAAGATCCACTATCAACAATGAGAGAACATGTTTTCTTGAAAATTTTGCATCTAGAATGAAAAAGGTTATCTCTTTGTGATTGATCTTGTTTTTTTAGTTGGTTAGTTAATAACCTTTGGGCAATTAATAGATCACCCTCACATGGTGTTTCCTCATATTTATGTCTATGGGGCCTAGAAGGCCCTTCACCATCATGTCTTTTGGGCCTAGTAGGCCCATGACCCTCATTGCCATGGGGTTTGCTATTTTCACCCCCCACCACAAGCTTTTCAACAACTCTTTTATTGTTTCATTATTCTTTTCATTTTCTATTTCTTTTCTCCTAATATATTCCCTAAGTTTTCTAAGTTCATATTTAGTTCTTTTATGACTTTTAGGAGTATGATGACCATGCACACTACTCTCATGAGAATGATCACTCATTTTTGCAAGAGAAAAGGTTTTCACAAGTCTTAAAAGAATTTTGCAAGTGAGTGATAAAGATTTTCACAAAAGAGTTTCTCTTTTTGGTGTAATACTAAGTACTTGGAGGTCTAAGTATACAAGTTGCACTATCAAGGGAGGTGAGCTACAAGGAGCCACTTAATAACCAAGCCTTTTCAAGTGGAAATTACTAAACCCCCTTATACCTTTCTTTCAAAATAATTTTTTCACACAAGAAAGTTAAGTAGTTGTGTGTGTGTGCACGAAACCCCTAGTAGGCAAAGGAAGCCTTCTAAACGAACTTAGAAATTAAACAAGTTTAAGGAAAGCAATTAAAACATATACTAGTCGTAGGGTCCTAGGGTGGAAGTCCAATTGACACTTGAAGTCTTTTGGGACACTTCCACAAGTTCAATACGTAGTATGAAAGCTAGTAAAACTAGGCGTGTCCTAATGGAAGCCCAAATGGCACTTAAAGCCTTTAGGGACCCTTCCACAAGTACTAAACGTGTTTAAGAAGCTTTATTTAATACTATTTAGGAAGTGGTGGGACTTAAACAATTTCCCAAACAACCACTCCTAAATGTAGGTTTGTTTTAACAAAGGAAACTAAAAGTTAACCCAAGGTAGGGTTAAGGAGTTACAACACAATGGAAACAAAACTAATCAAGGATGCTTGAAGAACTTCCACCAAGGGTGTTTGGAGGAAAGCTTGGACAGCCTTGGAGTCAAGTGAAACGTCCCAAATTGGTCTCCATCAATCCTTCTCTAAGTGTTCCAAATCCGTCACCAAGTTCTCCAAATCCGTCACTAATTTGCTTCCAAAATCCGTCTCTAACTTTGACCTAAAAATCAAAACAAGTCTTGGCTGCAAAAAGAACAAACAAGTGATCCTTTCCAAGGTGTTTCACTCAAATTATTTGTACCTCAATCTCCTTCAAGTGTAGACCCCTTTGAGATTAGCCAATATGTCTCAATTAGTCCTTCCTTCCAAGTGTGATGGCTTGAAAAGTATTATGTCTCACCAAGGCTTAACAACCAAACAAGAGAGAGTAGAGGCCAAGAAATGAAAACTTAAAAGCACAATTTAGAAAAGGCTACACTCTTGTAGGAATTAATGTGACAAAACAAAGAGATCCAAGAAGACACAAAGCAACAATTAAAGACTAATTTTAAAAGCTAGCACACACAAGATTAATCCTAGGAATGGCACTAGAATGGATTACAAAAACCAAAATAAAATTTGTGCTAATGTTTTGATGGTTTAAAAGTCTTTTTCCAACCACTGGACAGCAAGAAAACCTCAAGGAAAATTACACAAAATTTCAAGGCCAAGTGCTACTAAAAAATGTTTTGTTTTCACTTTTCTTTTTCTAGGTTTTTCTCTTTTGTTTTCTTTTCTTTTTCTTATATTTTTGTCTCTTTTCTTTCTTTCTTTTCTTTGAATACAGAGAGTAAGCACTTAGAACAGAGGCCACACAATTAATAAAGAGGTTTCCAAGTGGTGGAGAAAAGAGAAGTAAGAAGAGTAGAAGTGTAAGTGTACTAGTCAAAATTTTCGACACAAAAATGTTACTAGTTTTGGTACTAGTTTGTTCTTATTTTTTGTACACTTTGATTTTTGTTTTTAATACACTTATAACTCTTTTTTATTTTTTCAAAACTAGCACAAGACACACAAGGAATTGCTGGTCACAAATTGCTAGGAAACAAATAGCAATTGAAGTTCACAAAAATTGACTCTATAACATGTTAGGTCTAATAACATGCATTGGAATCATTTTATGAGCACTCTAAGAATATTAATGTTCAACCAGCAATGACACCATATAAGAAAAGAGATCAACTCATATAGATTCAAGAATAAAAAGGTACAACAAGGATTTAATAACAAGTAAAACAACTACACATGACTCTAAGACAAAACTAGAAGATTAAGAAATGAAAAATGCTTGTATTCTTGTTTCTTTTTAGGAGTTTCTTTTTAGTCCGAATTTATAGGAGTCCAAAGGAAGATAAAAGAAATACTAAAACATTTAAAAAGACATACAAAGAATACCTAAGGCACACACAAAGATTGATTCACAAGAATTTAGAAGATGAACCAAAAAAAAGCAAGATAAGGTGAGTGTGTTCTATAGATTTATAAATGTGACACAAGAACCACTCAACGCACACAAACTCAAGACAACAAAAGACAACACATGTAGGAACAGTTTAGACACATATTAGCATGATTTGAACCGAACAAAACAAGACAAAAAGCTTAGGAACCAATTTACCAAGGAGACCTAGCTCTTGATACCAAATGATGGAAACTTGTTTGGAGAATCCGGAATGATGTGAATCCTCTTCAAGTTCCTCCCTAGATCTTCGGCTCCTTGATCCTTCCTAAGCTTGGCTAAGGTCTTCTATGGAGGAGGAGGCCTTAGAACCACCAAGGTTTGGTGGAGAACTCTCCCAAGAGGCGCCACTCCTTGATGAAGAGATAAGCCTCTTCAATTCTCACCACACTCTTCTAGTGAAGGGATAAGAGAATTGGATTAATATGAAAGAGGTTTAGGGACTTTTAGAAGAGAGTAATCTGAACAATATTTAATAAATGAAATCTCTATACATCCAAAAGTGTTTTACAATGAAAGGATTACAAGTATATAGGAGTAGGAAGCTTAGAGAGCAAGCTAGCTTTAACCATGGTTCACTTAGCTTGCTTGGTAAGCTTGCTAAGGAGAAGCTTGTGCTTCAAGCTTCCAAGCTTGAGAAGAACCAAGCTATTCGGCCAAGTGTGAACACAAGTGTGAACACATCTAGGTGGACGGCTCTTTGGACTTATTTTACTCCAACCGGTTTTGAAATGGTTAATTTGGTTTAGTTAGGTTCATTCAATGTGAATGGAACCTAGCTAAATCAAATCTATGAAAAATTAGGAGTAAAATGAGTCCAATATGTAAATTTTAGCCTAAGACCACCTTTTGGCTAAATTGCTAGTAACACTCTCTAGCTTGCTAATGCCACTCCCAATCCTACTACTAGAAAACTAAGAAAAGAATGTATTTCTAGGTTAGGTTAAATGGAGTCATAGTGCTCAAGTAACCTACCCTAGAAACAATATACAATAGCTACTAAAAGTAGAAAAGTGCCTCACAAATACAAAGGCAAAAATATACCTATACAAGTATCTACCATATAAAAAGTACAAGAAATCAACTATACAAGTATGTACAATGGAGACTCCTTAGATCATCCTTCACCCTTCTTGGTCTTATCTCTTCCAAAGGGATCCTTGGGGATTAGATTTCCATCAAGATTGCTAAGAAACAATTAGCAATTGAGGTTCACAAAATTGACTCTAGAACATGTTAGGACTATTAACATGCATAGGAATCATTTAATGAGCACATACAAGAATCAGTACATGTTCAAGCAGAAATAACACCACAAAAAAATAGAGACACAATGTATTAAGATTCAAAAATAAAAAAGGCACACAAGATATGTAATGACAAGTAAAGCAACTACACATGACTCTAAGACAAAACTAGGAGATTAAGAAATGAAAAATGCTTTCTATTCTAGTTTCTTTTTAGGATTTTCTTTTGACCGAATGATGGGCCATGGGCCAAGGGCCCAATTACAAGAGCTATGGCTAGGCGTATACAGGAAGAGTTGGACAGCTTGAAGACTAATGAGCTTTCTAAGCCCAAGGTACTGTTCACTTGGATTACTCTATCATGAAGAGAAGGCCTAGTTTTAATTGCATATAAATTGTACATAGTTTCATTGTATAGGCTTATTTTTACCTTTGTATTTGTGAGGCACTTTATTTGCTTTTATTTCTCATTGTATATTGTTTCTAGGGTAGGTTACTTGGGAACTTTGACTCCATTTAACCTAACCTAGAAGTACATTCTTTTTCTATTTTTTAGTAGTAGGAGTGGGGGTGGCATTTAGTAATGCTTGAGTATGTGATTAGTAATTGGGCCAGAATTGGGCCTAGGAAAAATTTTACATATTAGACTTGTTTTGCTCCTAATTTTTCAAGAATTTTATTTAGCTAGGTCTCATCAACATTAGATGAACCTAACTAAACCAAATCAACATTTTTCAAATCCGGATTTGAGCAAAAACAAGTCAAATGGCCGCCTAGCCTAGGTTACTTCTCTTAGCCGAGTTTCTCTTCACTCTCTTCAAGCTTAAGAAGCTTGTAGCACAAGCTTCTCCTTAGCTTGCTTCCCAAGAAATCCAAGTGAGAAGCTTGCTCCACAAGTTTCTAAACCACCTTGAATGGTCAAGTGACCTTACCATGGTTCCTAGTGAACCATGGTTAAGGTTAGCTTGCTCCCTAAGCTACCTCTCCCTATATATTTGTAACTCTCACCTATCACCTCACTTTTGATGAATGAACTTCATAATTTTACACAAAATTCTCTCTTCTCAAAGTCATTAGAATCCGTGGAGTTCAAACTTCCTAGGTTCTCTCAAAGGTTCTCAACCTTTTAGGTTGGTTCATCAAGCTTCTTCACCAATTCAAGGAGTAACCGAACCTTTTATGGATGCTTCTCCACCATTGGAGACTTCTCCAAGGTGCTTCCTCTTCTTCTAAGAGTTCAACCTCAAGGTGCAAAGGTCATTGGACGGAGGAATCTTGAAGAACCTCAATCTTCTTCAATCTTCGTCTATCACCGAATTATTAAGGAGTCCAAACAAGATGAAAGCAAATCTAAAACATTAGAAAACACATAGAAAGGAATCCTAAAGGCACACATAAAGATTGATTCACAAGAAGTGATGTATGAATCAAAACAAGCAAGACATAGTGAATTATTTTAAATATTTATTATTATGACACAAGAACAATTCAAGGCACATAATACACAAGACAATAAAGGAAAAAAAACAAGTGGAAACAAATTTAGACACAATATGGCATGTTTTGACCAAACCAAAGACAACATAAAAAGCTTAAGAAAAAAGTTACCAAAAAGACCTCGCTCTTGATACCAAATGATGAAGAACTTGAGAAGAAATCGGATTGATGTTGATTCCTTTCCAAGATCCTCCCTAGATATTTGGCTCCTTGGTTCTCCTTAAGCTTCTCCAAAGCCTCCAATGGAGGTTGAGGCTTCAAATTTCACCAAAAAAAGGTGAAGAATAATCTCAAGAGACGCCACTCCTTGGAGGAAGATAAGCCACTTCAATCCTCACCACACTCTTGTTTGAAGAGAATAAAAGGATTAGATAAATATCAAAGAGGTTGGAACTTTTGGAAGAGAGAAATTTCAGAGGAAAGTTTGGAAATTTCTCATATATCTCAATAAAAGTATTTACAAAGTGAAGAAAAAGACTTATATCGTGAGGTGATGGCTTATGGTGCAAGCTAGGCTAACTATAGTTCAAGGAGAACCATGGTTAGCCTTCCTACACTCAAGCTAACCGGTCTAGTAACTTGGAAGCTTGTGGAACAAACTTTAGCTTGGAAGCTTGGGGAGCAAGCCAAGCTAGAAGCTTGAAGCACAAGCTATCCAAGTGTGTGGGAGAAGTTAGACACAAACTTGGCCAAAGGGAGATTGGGCAGCCTTCCTTGTTTTCCTCCACTTAAGCCAATCCAAAAATGTTGGATTTGGCTTAGTTAGGTTCACCTAATGAATGTGAAACCTAACTAAGTCAATTCCTTGGATCAAATGGAGCAAAACAAGCCCAATATGCAAAAATTGGCCTAGGCCCACTACATGCCCAATTGCTAGCTTCACCTACACTCTTTGCTATTTGTCACCCCACTTCTACTACTAAAAATATGAAAGATAATGACCCTTAATACAAGGTCAAATGGAGCAAAATTCTCCAAACAACATACCCTAAAATCCTAAAGGGATGACCTATAATAAGGAAAAGAGTTCCTCACAAATACAAAGGTAAAATACACCAATACAAGTACTACTATGTACAAATAATCACAATGTATTTACAATTGAAGCCTTGGGACTAATAAGAGGAATCATCCTTAATGCTCATGAATAGCATAGGTCTATGAAGCACTTCCTCTATAGAAGCCTCCTCTAGCTTCCTAACCATGGACCTAGTTAAAGGTCCAATGGTCTTCAAGTGTGTGATCTCTAATGGTCCTCCATCAGAGAGGCTCTAGAGAGCTTAGCTTGCTTAATGAGGTAATATTTCTCAACGATTGTTAGTTGAATATTTTAGCCTTGTGATCTTGATACTACCTTTTTACTAATGACTAACTGATGTATTCGAATGTGCATGTAATATATAAGGTAATATCAGGAATATGTGATATGTGAAGTGAGATCAAGTGTATGTTATTGCATTGAGTCTATTTGACATGAATCAATTGCATAAAATGTATTTTTGGGTACAATATGGAATACACCGCCGAGGAAAGTCCCTTGTGTAAAAGCTTGGGAACCAACCTTGGGGATAACTTGGTTTGGGAAGTCTTAATCCTACCCTCATGTGCATGGGATATACCTTGCACGACTTAGCTATCCCGACTAGATCCTGGTAGTATGTCCTCCTAGTGAGAGTGCATAGAGGGTGTGACCTAACATGTACTCCTAGGCTATTTTACATGTATTGTTAGAGATAATGCACAAGTGTGATGTTTTTACTGGTGCCATATGCATGAACATGTAGCCCGTGACCATTGCATATGCATTATAATGTTAATTTTTAATGTTTATTAAGCCATGAATGAACCAAGCATGATAATGATTTTTATCTATGTATGTTATGTCATATTGTATGTCTTGTTTGTGTTTGGCTATCTGATTTGCATTCCTACATTGTGACCTAGAGTGAGATGTTTCTTACTCCCTTTGTCTTTGTTATTACTTTTATGTTGATGATGCATGTGATAACTAGGATTATTTTAAACTTTGTTTCTGTTGGTTCATTTTGAAAACATTAGTTTTTAGTTTCCTAGTAATTCTTTAAGTTGCATTATTTTATTTATTTAAGAAACAATGTTATTATCTCTACTTGCAAGGATGTTGAGTTATTTTATTATATTATGGTTATTTAGTTTTTATATTCTCATGTGTTATAGCAAGCGAGGTAAAAAGTGTCATATTTAGTGGTATCAGAGCTAGGTTGACTCAAATCGAATAGGTGTTAAGTGTCTTAACTACGTTTTGTGTGTATTTTGTTTTGTGATTTGTTGTGTGTTGTAGTACGATTGCTTCTGTGATTTGATACTTCTTGCTTATGTAAGGAGTAGTAGTTGTGGGTGGTATCGTTCGTTTTTCGAGCGTAGATACAAGTAGTGGTGGATGACACTTTATGCTTGTAGACACCTAATTTCATCCGAGACATGCAAATAAGGAAATAGGTCTTTAGTATGAGACAAATAAGTTTCTGAAGGCTTGAATATGATGTTAGAACAGACCAACGTGACATCAAAGTGGCTTATTAAAATTAGAATGGACCAGGATGACATCAAAAGGCCTGAAGACCCAAACAAGATAAGTTAGGAGCTCGAAATGGGTTGTTCCCAATCTGGAATAGGTCGTTCCAAGCTTCTAAAATGACCTAGAAACCCTAGGTCAAAATGGGGCATTCCCAATATGGAACAGGCCGTTTTGACCTAGGTTGTTATGAGTGAATTTCAAATTTGGAATGGACCATTCCGATCTCAGAACGGGTCATTCCAGATTCAAAAATTATTCATAATAAACTAATCTAGAATGACCTGTTTTGGTGATCAGAACAGTCGTTCCGATTAAGTTTGATGTCTATATATATGAGCCTTATGTATAGTGCTCTAGATCAAAAAAATTTCCTATTAGAGTCCCATATAGCTTAAATCCTTCTTTTTCTCTACCTCTTTGTATTTCTTGAGATTTGTGAGGTAAATTTTAGTGTGTAAGATAGCCAAAAATCACCTCAAGCCAACCATATTGGAAACATATTTTATAAAAGCTCATTTAAGAGGTATTCCCATCAATTTCCTTCTCTATCATCCACTATTTCTATCATAAACATTACCATAAATAAAAGCAACCATGTAGATATCTTAGGTTCAATTGTGTAATTTTAAGATTAAGCATGTAAATAACCATTAATAAAGGGGATCAGATATTTGAACTTTTACTCTCTATCACGCTAATTTAATCATAGGTACCAATATAGGGCGTTGTAGGGTGCCTAATACCTTCTCTATGCGTAATCGACCCCCGAACCCAATTCTGACTATGAGAGCCATTTTGGTAATTTTAAAAATCTTTTCTTTTTCTTATGTTTTGAGTAAAATATCAGTGGCGACTTCTTCGAACTCTTTTTTTGAAACCATTGTTTAGGGATTAGTTTGGTTTTCAAGCATTCTCTGGCCGATAAGGTTTTCAAAATGGAAGTCAAAACCATTTATGGGTAAGATCATAATTTTTTGGGTTCCAACAGATGACGACTCCACTAGAGAAGTTTAAAGAAGGTCAAGCCCAAATGAATGATGAAATTAGCAAAATAAGAATAATAGTTTAAATATTTATTCCCTTTACTTTGTGTTTCCTTGTATGTATTTATTTTATTTAGCTTTGATATTTGTATGTTTGTTTAAATTCCGCACTTGTTTGAAATAAACAATTATACGCAAACCTTTGCTCACAACAGTTCCCTCTATACTTGGGGGTATGAGCCTGTAAACATAGGGAGTGGTTGATTTACGACTAGCCCAAGAATACCCTTGGAGCCAGCGAGCTTTGTCAAAAATCACACTCAAGGTGATAACTAGTTACTCTAACCTGAAATACTATGTCAGGCCTTAGATGTTTGCCAGGTGACGGTGACAGAGGTATCAGGTCCCTATAATGGGGGCACCTTGGGAGCCTTTAAAGACTAGTGAGGATAATTAGAATCTTTCAAAAAAGTAAATATTTACATGCAAAAAAAATGAGGTAAAGGGAACAAATATTTGAACTATTATTCTTATTTTGCTAATTTCATCATTTATTTGGACCTGACCCTCTTTAAGCTTCCCCGACGGAGTCGCCAACTGTTGAAACCCGAAAAATTCTGATCTTACCTATAGATGATTTGGACCTCCGTTTGAAAATCTCATCAATCAAAGAATGATTGGATACCCGATTAATCCCTAATCAATGGTTTTGAAAAATGGTTTGTAGGAGTCACCACTAATGTTTTACTCAACATCAAAAAAAGAAAAGGGTTTTCAAAATATGCCAACTTGGCCTTTATAACCAGAATTAGGCTCGAGGGTCAGTTATGTGTGGGGAAAGTGTTAGGCACCTCACAATACCCTTAATCGGTACCCTCATGATGAAATTAGCATAATATGGAATAATAATTCAAATATTTATTCCCCTTTTATTAGCAAATTATTTACATTGGAATTTAAAATTGTGCAATCTCTGTTAAGATATCTACATGGTTGTTTTTATTGATTAACAATATTGTATGATAAGAATAATAGATTAAAGGAAGGATTTCTATGAAATACCTCTAGACCAAGCTTTATTGGATCTCAATGACGGAATCTAGGCATTTTTTGGCAACCTTTCGCGCTACAATTACCTCACAAAACTCAAGAAATATAAAGAGAAAAATAAGAGAAGTATATGGACTCTATAGAAACTCTCAGAGACTAAAATTTTAGGACCTTAATCAACCAAAAACTACTCCTCTACACTATTTATGGACTCCCTATTTATAGCCAAAGACATCTTGTGCACATTCTGGCAATGGTGGGTTTCATTTACCAATCATTTTAAGGTGCCTTTTGCTTTATGGATCATTAATCTTGGTTTAGGAGTGCTGATGGAGTGAAATTGAATGCAAGCTTGAGAAATTATGGAATAATATGTTGACTCAGTTAGGGGTTGTGGGGAGTTTGTCTTTAGTGATGGAGGAGGGTGGGGAGTCATTAATTGATATTACTTGGAGTAGCCAAAGACATCTTGTGCACATTCTAGCAATGGCGGGTTTCATTTATCAATCATTTTAAGGTTCCAAATTGAAGCACATCTCGACTTCATTTGAGCGTGGGGAACACACTGGGTGGCTTGTTGAATTGAAGATTTCAACAATTTTCTACCAACTACCTATGTGAATTAATGACAAGGTTGATGTCAAGGTATTAATAAGGAAATGGGCTGGTGGCATCACATTGGTTGTTTGGTAGGCTATCTTTTTGTTTCAGACCTCACATGATGGGGTCAAATAGAAGGGATGGAGCTAATGTATATTGGTTTGGTTAAAATGTAATTTGGGTTGTACGGGCTAAATTACACTTATATCACTACTACAAAATAGACATATAACAACATACGTTAAATAGAACTATTAAGATAGAAATGTTATTATTATGGTTTGGACTATATTTAACAACATTTTAAAAATAAATGTTGTCCACTTTTTTAAAATAACAATAGACAGAACCTTCAATAAAAAGTGGTGTTATAGAATGAGTCTTTGATAAAACTTTTTAAAATAAGTGGCTTCCACTTTTTAAAAATAATAAAAGATAACACCATCAATAAAAAAAATGGTGTTATAGAATAAGTATTTAATAGAACTTTTAAAAATAAGTGTTGTCCACTTTTTTAAAATGATAATAGACAACATCATCAACAAAAAGTGGTATTATAGAATGAGTATTTGATAGCACTTTTTAAAATAAGTGTTGTCCACTTTTTTAAAATAATAATAGACAACACCATCAATATAAAATGGTGTTATAGAAAGTCTTTGATAACACTTTTAAAAACAAGTGATGTCCACTTTTTTAAAATAATATAATAAGCAACACCTTCAATATAAAGTGGTATTATAAAACTGATATTTGCTAATTCTTTTAATAACAAGTTGCCCACCTTTTTTTAAAAATAATAATAAACATCAATAAAAAAGTGGTGATATAGTATGAGTCTTTTATATTATTTTTAATAATAAGTAGTGTCCAATTTTGAAAAAGGTTTAATTACATGTTTGTTCCCTTAAATATTGCGATTATTCAATTTTAATGACCAAAGTTTTAATTGAGCAATTTTAATTCTTAAAATATTGCAGTTCTATGATTTGGTTTCCCTAAATTTTAATAAAAAAATATTGCAATTGTAAGATTTAAGTCTCTAACTCCGATTAAAATTCTAATAATTTAAAAATTAATATTATTATTATTATTATATATAACTATTTGAAATTATTCAATTGTTAACATATATTGTAACACCCTCTAACCCAACATACATATACAATAATTATAAAACATATTCTCGAAGTAAATAAAATCATTTAAATTAAAACGATGGTTCCACTAACATAAGAGTAGAGATTTCACATTCGTAAACGTAAATCATGGTCAAATGCGGAATTTACAAGAAAATGAAACATGGTTTTTCCAAAACAAAATAACAATAACTATAAAACATATTCTCGAAGTAAATAAAATCATTTGAATTAAAACAATGGTTCCACTAACATAAGAGTAGAGAATTCACATTCGTAAATGTAAATCATGGTCAAATGTGGAATTTACAAGAAAATGAAATTTCCAAAATAAAATAACAATAATGAAATCCTAAACTAAGCCTAGTTATGTTCCGATGTCACATATCCTATTAGAGCATACCCAATTGAAGCCTAAGCCTCATCACCAACATTCTAATGTTAATAATCACCTGCAACACAATTTAAACACATATAAAGAGCAACAGGGGAGTGAGAAACATCTCACTCAGGTTCAGGTGCAAAAATAAATGCTAGACAGCACACACACGACAAACATATAATACAAGTCACAAGAACAAATCACATATACAATCAGTATCACATGCACATTCATTTATCATGTAATGATGTCATGGACTCGACTCATAAATGCATGCATTAGTCACGTGTCTCATAATCACATATCACGTGGTATGTTGCCGAAGCAACATACCTGGAGTAATCTAGGAGTACATGTTGGCTCAAGTGCGCACTCTCAATTAGAATGAGGTACTGTTAGGGTCTCGTCAGGATAACCTACGTGCGCCTGGCTTAAAAAGAATTGCGCCTGGCTTAAAAAAATTCTACCAAACTTAACTGTTAATCAGGGCTTAAAAACTAAGCCCGACTTAAAAATTGTGTCTGGCAGTAAGAACTGTGCCTGGCGCCTCAACGCAAACTTGCATTACTTAACTTCATGAAATCTTGCATATTTCACAACCAAACACGTAATTATAACATTCAATTGGTAAAAACACTTCAAATAACACCCAGAACACGAATTCATACTCAATTTTACGTAAACTACCTCAAATCTTGTCAAAAGAACTCTAATTCATATCAAAACTTATCTAATTTTGAAATCAAACACATATTCACGCATCACATCCAACCAGGAACCCAACAGAAAACTCAGATATTAAAACATAAAACTTGCATAATTTGCGTGTTCCTAAAGCATGAATCAGGCAAGGGATTGAGTGTTAATCTTGCTACCCAACAATTATTCCCACACCCCCGAGCGAGGTTTCTCACTCTCCCTTACCTTGATGAGTAGAAGATGCGGCACAAGCGGAATCTGGTTGTTCCTCTTCTCTAAGTTCTCCTTGTTCTTTAGAAGGTATAAGAAGGAAATGAGTAGAAGGTGAATACGTGAAAAATGACTATATAACTTTTGATAACTTTCCTTAACTCCCTTTTTTCAATTAATAAAATAAAATAAATAATAATAATAATAATAATAATAATAATAATAATAAAATTAACAAAAGACTATTATGTCCTCCCTTCCCTTCTCATAAAATAATATAATAATTAAAACATACCTCTTCCTTTTAATCAAATAACATAAGCACAATTATTAATAAAATACATTTCATAAAAGTTACCTATATATCACTAATCAAAATAATAATTTAAATCACGTCTCATAAATAAAATAATTCTCATAATTATTTAAATATTATCGAAACTCTAAAGTAATTACATTAAATATCAAAATAATAATTACAAATCATGTTTTATAACAAAATAATGCTCATATGAAGACTTAAATAGTACCGAAAATCCAAAAATTAATACATTAACATACTGAAATAATTTCTAAAATAATATTAATATAAGGTATGAAAATCGAGGTGTTACATATATTATAATTTTCATTACTAAATAAATAAAATTTATACATATTATTATTGTTATAGGCATATGTTATCCATAACTTAATATCAATATAATTATTTATATATTTATAGATAAATTAAATATTTCATAAATATAATTAGTTATATATTAATATATTTTTACAAATACAAAAATATAATAAATAAGATATATATATTAGAAAAAATTTAATTAGAAATATTTATCCAAAGATTCTACTAGTATAAGATTTGTATAATTGAGGGATGGGTGACCTTCTAGGAAGTTTCCCAAAAAGTCACTACTAGAAAAACACTTTTACATCGTTATATTTACATCGTTATATTTTACATCGATTTTATTATTTGACCGATGTAGAAATGGAATTACAAAATTATTCTACATCGGGTTTACACTTGACCGATGTAGAAGTGAAGGCAAATTTCCACAACCCTCAACACACACGCAACTGTCTCGACACAGCATTCTCGCAGGCTCTTTTGCTGTTGACCTTCGAGTCACAAAACCCTAATTGTTAGTGTTCCAAATAATCCACAAACGATCTCGGAGGGGCTCTCCAAAATGTGGTGGTGCTACAAATCCACAAATGTTTCCACAGGAGCTATCCCAAAATATGAGCTCAACGCCGTAGGTTTTGCTGTGGGAGAGAATGGTGGAGGCCCTATCTTTGCCATCGGTCTCCACCTTTATGGTGCTTCATCTTTGGTTGGGAGGCTCTGCATCGGTTCAACTATGAACAAATGTAGATGAAGATATAATTTTACATCAGTTCACCTAAAACTGATGTAGATTAGGACATAAATCTACATCGATTTTCAGCATAATTGATGTAGATTTATGTCCTAATCTACATCGATTCACATACAGAACCGATGTAAATGTGAATATTCTACATCGATTTGAAAATCGATGTAGAAATCTATATATTTTTTACGTTGCTTTATTCTACATCGGTTTCAAAACCGATGTAGATGGCTTCACAGAACCGATGTAGAAAACATGTCTTATAGTAGTGAGTGTGCGAGTGAGGACAAAGTATGCTGAAAAGTCTTGTTTTAATTTGTGAGGTCATTCGTTGATTCTAAAAGCGGACAGACATCTTAAAAAGGGTTATCCACGGAGGGTTCTGACCAATGAAGAGTTCTGACCAAAAAAGGATTCTATGACAACATTTATTTATTACAAGTGTTATCTAAATGGGTATACGACAACATTTATTTAAAACAAGTGTTATTTAAAAAGGGCTTATGATAACACGTTTGTAAAATAAGTGTTGTCTAAAAGGGTCGTACAATAACATTTATTTATTACAGACATTATCTATTTATGTCCTACAATAGCAATTTTAGTGTGTTGTTAAAAGTAGACCCCTTTAAAAGCACAGGTATTGACAACTCATACAAGTATTGTTAAAAACTTTATTTAAATGTTGTTAAAGATCTTTTTTGTAGTAAAATATATATCCATCGCATTGTAAATATGGGTTGTGGCACCCCTAGTCTGCCATAAAATTAATTGAATTTTGTTGTTTCAAAAAAAAAACTTGAAAGTGATGTTTAGTCCAACCAAAAAAAGAACAACATATTAAGAGAAATGAGAATACATCTCAAACATGTCATTATTAAGGACTTTATTAATAAAAAAAATAATCTAGTCTTAAAAAAATCATTTTTATGTTTAATGATTTTTAGTATTTAAGAAGTAACGTGTTTTTCTAAATACAATAAACCGAATTTTTTTTACATGAAATTTTATATTAAAGTTCGTTAATATTGAAAAAATATAATATTAAGAAATATTTTTATGATATGTTTGGTGATATCATAAGTGATTAGTCTCTTATTATATAGTGGAGTCTATTCATCCCACTGGCCACCCGACCTACCATTGAAATTTATTGTTCTTTTATTATTAAAATCAAGAAATTGACACAACTTTGATATTATAACATTTTTTTTTTGGTAAAATAGGGAGTTAAAGCCCGATCAAATAATCAATAAATTGAAAGAAAAGTAGAATTATCTGCTAATAACAAGTGATAAATAAAAGACGGAGGAAATTCGTAAACAAAAAAGTCTTCCTCTAAAACCATCATGCGCTTAGCAAGAATGTCCGCAACTAAATTAACTTCTCTTAAAATATGGTAACATGAAAACAAGGAGAATTGATTACTCAACTCTCTTATCTCTTGAACAAGGTCAAAATATGGGTGAGAACCAAAGCAACCTTCATTAACAAGCCTCACTGCAGTGGAAGAATCCGACTCAATTATCACCTGACGACCCAAATTCCTATTAACTAGAATGCGCAATCCATGTAGAATGGACCATAGCTCCGATTTAAGGATGGAGCACATACCTAACTTCCCTGTGAATGCCACCACGAACCTGCCATCTGTGTCCCGGATCACTCCCCCACATGAGGCCATATTCTCTCTAGACACAGCCCCATCACAATTTAGTTTCAGGATACCTTCTGGAGGTTTCATCCAACTGAGTCTAGAGCTATAATTAACTTCCCCAACTTGTGATTATTGATTAAGACCATATGTGATAGTAGATATCATTTGAGCATTTATTTCAGCTACTACTTGATTAGCTATGATGGATTGGCCTTGAAAAATGGCTTTGTTTCGGGGGTGCCATAATGAATCCAACGTAAGCAAATCTATAGTTCCACCCAAGAGGGGAATGATTAGAGTTTGATAAGTTCTTCAACAACCAGGGTTGTAAATTATCTTGATCCGCAAACACCCAAGATGAATCTCTACATGACTTGGACCACACTTCTTGGGCAAATCTACAATTCCTGAGCACATGTAGACTATCTTCCTCACCCTATAAGCAGATACTGCACAATGGATTCATTGTCATTCTATGTTGAGCACGACAAGAGTTTGTCAATGAACTTCCATGTGCTACTCTCCATAGGAATACACGAACCCTTTCAAGGCCCTTCCACTTCCAAATAGTTTTAAACAAGGGGGATCTAGGGGGAAGGGAAAGATTTGCAGCAACACCATAAGCTGATTTAATTGTAAACTCTCCATCCAAGGGTTTGATTCCAAATCACCCTATCCATTCCAGCATCATCTGATGGCGGAGATTGACTCTGAATAGCTATCCATAACTCATGAGGGATCCATGACTCAATCTGCGAAAGCTCCCATTCCCCTTGCTCATTTGTGTATTCTTTGACTGATTTGAATAGGTCAACTAGGGGAATATCCACCAAGTCCTTTTGAAGAAGAGGAGAGTTTCCAGATAGCCAATTATCTAACCAAAAGTTAACTCTTCGACCATTACCTACTCTTCACCGCACTTGATGGATCACCAAATTCCATGAATCACATATACCTTGCCATAAGTTAGACATTCTGGGTCTCCTCTCGACTTTTGGGATAGTGTCATTTAAACATTTATACTTAGCTATGATAACCTTCACCCATAGTCTGTGAGGCTCTGTTATCAAACTCCAACAATTTTTCATCATGAATGATGTATTGACATCACGCATCCGTCTCAAACCAAGCCCCCCATGTTCCTTTGGTAGACATAATTTTTGCCACCCAATGGCATGATGTCTCCTGTGATCTACATTATCTCCCCACAGGAAGTTACGACATATACGGTCAGCCTCATCACACAACAAACGAGGGAGTTGAACAGTTTGTATTGTATAAGAAGGGAGCGCTGCTAGAACTGATTTGATAAGTGTAAGCCTCCCTGCAAAGGAAAGATTTCTAGCCTTCCAACCACTCATCCTTTGATGAAGTCTGTCTATAATACCTTGATAGGAAGCCCTACTCACCCTACTATGATGAGTAGAGATACCTAGGTACTTACCTAAGTCGTCTGTTTGTTGGAAACCAAGTGCAGAACTAATAGAGGTTTTAACAGAAAAGTCCACGTTCTTTGATATTACAACATTATCTAATTAAAAATTTAACATCAATAATTCATAACAAAAAAACTGTCATTGAACATTCATAGTTCTTTACAATCATGAAAATTAAAGTAGTAGGTCAGACATCTGACAAAGGAAGTATAAAATGTCACCGCTACTTATCTAATTAGAGGTACGATGAAGCACTCCGCGCAAAATAACTGGAAGAAGAAAACAATGTAAACAAAGCATCAATAACAAAAGCTAATTAAGGAAGTAAATTAAAAAAAAATTAACTTAATTTTACCATAAAATATTTTCTTTTAAATGACTATTGTGAAGAGGTCAGTAAGTGACTATAGGTTTTGTCCTAATCGTTACTCTCAGTGGTTCTTAACTCTCATTTTAATGATCAAAATTCTAAAAGTAATAATTGATATAGATTTTCACACTCCTCTATCTTCTTTTCCTTCACTCCATGTCCACCAAATATTTTACTTTTAATCAGTCTAGCACCCAAGTGGAGCTTGTCCAAAGGAAATGAGTTGGTTTTCTACTAAAATAAATTTCACTATAGCTAATGAAAGTTATTTATCTCTTAATATGGACAAATATTCCACTTCTATATGAACAGTACTTTAAAGTGTAGTTTTTTTTTATTCCATCTCCTTAACTTTTATTATTAATATTAGCCAATTTTGAACTCCTACATTTTTTTAGAACCTTATTTGACGTGATGAAGACTTTGAGGGAAGTTCCAAAGCCAATATATTTCATTCTATAAAGTCCTAAAATCAGTAATAGGATATTTTATTAGTGAATGATATTCAAAATTAGTTTTACGTTGATAACATTGACAGTCTAAAAAAAATAAAATGCCCCATGAAGCCCATTCAAAGTTGCTCAACACTCACCATTATAGATTAACTTTCATTAAAACAAAATTAAGTGTACACATTTTCATCTTTTAGAGAAAGAACATGTAATTTTCAAACTACAGAGGAGGGTAATATAATTTAAGTGTCCCAAGAACTTTAATTTACCAAGATAAAGTATGCAATTCTATCATCTTTCCTTTTTATCTTGCTTCTCAATAAGACGGAGAATCTCTCTTGGTCCCATTTTGTTTAACATTTTAGTAAAAACAAATTGACCCATTTTGATTGTTATTTAAAAATATTAATAATGTATTAAATAGTTTTTCGATTATATCCTTAAATGATATATTATATAAATTTAAAATATTAAATACATTCTTAATTTTTGTACCAAAAACTTTAGATGAAGGTAGTAACATGACATATTGAGGAGAAATAGGCCACACAAATGTGTGGCTAAAGTACCAAAAAGAAAATTGACTACAGAAGTGACATTTATCATTAATTTTAATATATATATATATATATATATATAAATTGGGATTCATTTACTTCAAGAGTAAGTCTACATACACTTATTTCGTTCAATATCTCATGTTTTACGTTAAATTTTGAGAATCCAACCATTAAATTTAAAATTTTTAATACATAGATCAAGTCTCCAAATTTTTTTTAAAAAATAAAAATGATTTAGTACTTCATTTCATTAATTTAAATTAACAGATAATCATAAAATCATTTTATAAGTTAATTTGAGTTAATGAAACGAACTATCAAATAGTTTTTAAATTTTTTTAAAAATTTGCAAACTTGATTTATGTATTAAGAAATTTAAATTCAACGATTGAATTATTGAAATTTGATGTAGAACATAAGTTATTGAATAGAATAAGTCTAAATAAACTTATTTCTAAAGTAAACGAATCTCTCATCATATGTATATATAGATTCTCAATAGAAAGCCAAAGTAATGAGATGATTATTCCCTTTCAAGAATTATCATATAAAGTTCTTTATCAAGCTAAATATATTAGATTTGAAAATTCATTCCTCATATATAAGGATAAACAACATATAAGGTTAATTATTACCTTGCAAATAAACATATAAAAGGATTGTGTCTGCTTTGTTTTTGACATCTACAGACTTGGCATGATACCAAAGGATTGATGCCATAAAAGCATGTCCCAAACCCTAACACATTGAAAATGAGAATAAATTTTAAATTTTATTGAAATAACCAAAACATGTCACATTCACTATCCATCTATGTAACAATGTAATTTGAAAATTTATGGAGTTGCTCAAGCTTTCTCATATAATGCCACCTTCAAACAACAAATTTGACACCAATTATCATGACCATATTGATATAAAGGCAATATACTATATGCAACAAAGGTTGACAATTTTCTTATTATATTACACTACATATTGTGTGTGAGTACTCTTTTAGACTTTAAATGACAATTGCATAAAAGTAGACAATTTCTAAATTTTGATAATTGACCTATATAATTGAACTTAATATTTCATAAACTTAATCAAAATCACATTTAAGTCCTTTAAACTTGACACTTATAATAATTGGTAAGATACTACAAAGAATATTTCAACACCATAATATGGATAATCTATAAAAGTAATTAAAACACCACCAGGATAAGTTTGCTCCAGAGGCAAAAGGATGTCGTTGCCATAAATAAAATGGCAGCTCCATAAGTCATTTCAAGTAGTGAAACACAAATCCAGAATACCTGAAAAATAAACATATTTAGGGAAACCTAGATATAGGAGGTCACAACTAAATCCTAAAAGATGCTATATGAGAATAACACACCTGTTTTTGACCCAAAAGTACTGCTAAAGATCGAATGCCAAACTTTTCATCTCCTTCAACGTCAGGTATATCCTTGATGAAAGTCCCCAAAAGGTATATTTTACTTTCACAATATGGACACATGCTTATTTTTAGAAAACATAAGATTTTATTCTTTTTACCTTGAAAAGTGCTGCAACTACTAATGAGATGCTCAGTAATACTATAGTAAAGATCAATGATGTTGGATACGTAGTTGGCCTCTTGAATACATAGGTCTGCACATTTAATTTTACATATATATATATATATATTAGGAAGAAAAAAAAAGGAACATTTGACTTAGTAGTCAAGGTTGCTCTATTATATAGAATACTAAGATATATCTTCTAGGAAATAAGTTATGTAAACTAATACTTCCTTTCGTTTTGAATGAGCAAAGAAAAAACTAAATTAATTCACACTAACTAATTAAGAATATTAGTTATCATCATTTAATTTCAATAATATCATTTAAAAAAATAGCCTATTTTCTAAAATCCTTTGGAACTTGGTATTAAGAATAAAAAAATAATTGGAAATACAATATCAAATAAATGAAAAGATATTTTGGAGATGGTAACATTAAATAGAGTGAAATTAGTTGAGATTTTTTTTTTTTTTTATTTGAGATCAACAAACGTTTTCTGTTTATATTCGAAATTGAGGAGTACTCTTTAGCCAAAAGCCTAAAAATCCATGAATAAACTTGGATGAAAGATTTGTTGTTGCAATTATGTATTCCAACTATATAATTTATAGATAATATCACCTGCATGTGAATAAATAATCCAAGGGGAAATATTATTCCTCGATCAATTACAAAGTTCATGGCTGTAAGTATTGAAGATCTCTTCCATCTTAATAGAGGCAACTGAGAAATTTCATAAACACAAATAAATGTAATCATTATCAAATAACATTTCAAAACTAAGAAATCCAAAAAGTTAAAATTCAAGTCAAATATTTGAAAAAGAAAACTAGTGTCACGTAGTTTGAATTCTCTAACCCTTCCTCTAACATACACAATTTGATAATGCCCAACGTAACTCTTTTGATATTGAAATGAACAAATTGTATAATGAATCCTAATAATCATGCCTTAAATTATATTAAGGGGAAAAGGTTTAAATGCCATCAAAATGAACTTACATTCATTGAATAAGCAGTTCCAAAAATAAGATGAGAGGTAATAATCCAAATTAATGGTGGTGAGCCTGCAATCCATCCAAGCACATAACTCTGATAAGGAGAATAAAATCATAAACCTTATTAAACCTTGTTAATGAAGCTTATCTTGAACAATATGTAACTTGAAAAAGTACATAAAAACTAAAATTATTACTATCATACTTTGTCATTAATTATTATATTCACCACTCAAACCATGTTGTGCTAGTTTAATTTCTAGGACATTGAAATAAGAAAATTATTATTTTGATGGAATGTTTTTGGGACAAGATTCCCTGTAAAGATATTAGATGATTTGATAGTCATTACATTAGTCAACTATAAAAAATGGGATATCTTTTCTAAAAATAAGGAAGATGATTAAATGAAATTGCTTTGAATTCTCAGTTTGTAGCGATCTCTAGCTAGGGAAACTCTTGTAATATCACCAAAGCCTAAACATAGAGAAAGAAACAATATTTTTTATGAAAAATTTTAAATTCACATACAATTTCAGATATTAAAAAGAATTTAAAAGGAATAAATGTAAATAATTATTCGTATTTGCATGTCTAAATTTATACCAAGTGATTGGGCAACAATAGAATAACGAATTGATTTCTTAAAATTAGTATAAAATAATTTATGTTAATAACAATGAAAATCAAGAATGAAACATGAATTACATCAAAGTTTCTAGAAAGGACAAATATAAATGTAATACCAAAATCAAACTTGATGCACCAATAATGGAAACAGTTCGACGAGCAAACTCCCCTGATGCCAGTGGAAGATGCGGCTTGTTTATCTGCAATTAGTACATGTGGCACAAATAAATATATTATTTCCTCAACAAATAGATTAGTACACAATTAAAGAAAAAAGTTACTTGTTTTTTTATTATATATATTACATGGCAGAATTTTTTGGGTATGCTTGATATACTAAGTAATAAGATTTATCAGTAATTTTATGTCAATTTTATATTTTAATTTTCTCAACAAGTTCATGAGTTGAAAGATATTAAATATTGTATTAAATGTCTCAACAACCAACAACCAGTTTACCTCTACAAAGAATACATGCGAAGGATGCTCAACTCAACTCAAAACATCCATTTCTTTTTAGTAATTACTATAAATAGCTTAAAAGACTTAGTTAAGATATACTTTATTTCTTTTGCAAAACATTCTTATTTAAGACTTATTTAATGTAGTATTTTAAATTAACGGATAATCATAAAAATATTTTATACATTGATTTAAATTAATGAAATGGTGTACCAAATAATTTTCAAATATATTAAAATTTTGTTAATTAAATATATGCATTAAATTTTTTTAATTTAATAGTTTGATTATTAAAATTTTATATAAAATATGAGTTATTGAGTAAAATAATTTTAGTTAGATTTACTCTTAGAATAAGTGGATCTCTCCTCTATATATATAAGTTATCAATTTATCATTCTTATAACTTATAACATCCCAATTAGGTTAGCACCCGAAAAATTACATGTCCAACAAAGTATTATTGATAAAAATAGAATAAAACAAATAACAAAAACATGAGAAGGACAAAATCGAAGGCCATGAAAAAGAAAACTCTGAGAATCTATAGTTAGGAACACCAAACCTATTCTGAAGGACTGGGGCACGCCAACCATGGAATTGAAAGCACAAACCATTAATAGAGAATCACTTTCTAATAACCAAATCGTGGTCCAACCCTTTTGGGCAATGATCTCTATTGTAGTAATATCAACCAACAATTTCAAATTGAGAGAGTGCAAATTAGCAAGAGGTAAGGTAAAGCTTCCAATTAACAAACCTAGGTTTTTTACAAAGATACTTGCACAAACGAAGCCAAACTAGGAAAGCCCCTAGCAACTCCATCGGTATTTCATTTGATCAACCCAAAAAATTACTTCTTAAGGAGCCCAAGATGGGTGACAAAGAACATGAAAAACTTGGAGAATATCAAAATCATTCATGGAATTGAACATTGTGTTGTTTATATTATGGTGGACAGAGAGAATGGTCAAAGAGTCATTTATATCTAGCTTTATTTTGACTTTTCCAAATGAACCATAGTAGATTAACTGTCAAAGAGGCAATGACATCCTGAACCTGCTTGCTTTGACAGAAATACAAGCCTGGACCAACAAAGGGAAATATATAAAATTTAATTGGCACTTTAACAAGGCTTCAAGCCAAGTCCAAAGTGTCCTCGCAAAAGAGCACTTTATAAATAGATGAGTGAAAGTCTCCCAAGCCATCTCACACCGGGAACAAACTCAGACAAAAATGCAATCATTAATTGTTCATTAAGTTATCATCAAAAGGAAATTTTCCATAGAGAAAAGCCACCAAACCAAGAAAGAGCGAGGCAGAGGAATGCAAGAAGGCCACATAGGTTATGCTAAGCCACAATATTGGATCTCGGCCTAAACATCCCTAAAAGATAGATTACTTAAAACATATGGATGCCAAACTGCACCATCCTCTTTCTAATAAAAAAGCAATAACAACATCTTGGATTAAACGAGCAACATTTGAAAAATCCTAAGAAAAGATTGAGGGAAGAGATCAGGCATCAATAACTATAGAATCCAAAACACTTGCATGAAGCTTAGAATGAAAACGAACAGGAAAGCCAATAAGGTCAATAATGGGCTAAGAGAACCATTTTTCAATCCAAAAATTAATAGAATAACCATCCCCAAGCTACTGTAATCAACATGTGATAGAGAAGAACAACTTTTGTAAGACAAATAGAGGAAAGAATGTAGGAAATTATAGGTTGTCCATTGCGAAAGCATCTATGACGGAACATGGAAACACAATCACCATCAAAAGTAGTGAAATCCCAAGTTAATTTAAGCATACATGCTTCATTAATAGAATGAAAATCTTTAATGCAAATACCACCCTGAAAGATGGGCAAACAAATCTTCTTCCAACCCATAGTAACAAGCTTCTGATCATCATGTCCATATAAAATTACGCACCCATTTGGTTACTCGTTTCAACAAAGAGATAGACCACCAATAAACATGAAAAAAGCTTAATAGCATCCCCTGAATAGTAGATTTAACTTTTCACTTGGTCAATTTAATCTTGATTTTATCCACAATAGGTAGAAAGTGTGAACACTTGGGACGACCCTAAAGCAAAGGAACCCCAAGATATGTAAAGGGAAAGCTCCATGAAGAGAACCCCGAATAGATTTTAATAGCAGTGGCTCAAGTTAAAGATAAATGACCAGAATAAAAATGACATTGGAGAGACTAAAAAATTTCCCAAAAGCCTCACCGTATTCTTGAAAAAGAGACATCAAAGAAAGAAGAAAATGCTTGGTTTTACTACAAAAAAAACATAATGTCATCAGCAAAAAGTACATGGTTAGAACCCAAGGAACCTCTCAGACCCTGAAATAATTGAAGTTATCCCTCAACACATCCTCAGCTAAACAAAACAAAAATGGAGAGAGTGAATCTCCTTGATGAACAACCCTCTTACAAGAAGAAAATCCTATAGTTTCAAAGTCCTTCTGAATATCAAATTTAATAACAAGATTCCCTTCAAAAGAATGACAAGGTTATATGTTGATGACTTTAGAAGCTACACAAACACAATTCTTAATGCTACACTACTTAATGAAACCCCTATGTTGAGGCAAAATAATATTGGGAGCCACAAGGGCATATCTATCTACTATACTTTGGTAATAATCTTAAATTGGAAATTAGTTGAGGCAATTGGCGAAAATTCTCAATGGTATCCACTTCTGAGACTTTTGGTGCAAGAGTAATCAAATTAGAGTTTGTATTTGCTACAAGAGTAATCAAATTAGAGTTTGTATTTGGAAGAATCCAGTTCTCCATAAAAAAACAAATGGACAAACAAGAAAACATCATTTTCAACAACATCCCAATATCTCTAGAAGAAAAAGCCTCCAAATCCATCGGGGCCAACAGCCCTATCTACATTCCTACTGGAAACAACCAACTGAACCTCTTCCTTATTAGAAACATTAGACAACATGACAATATCTTCTAGAGAACTAAGGAAGGAACAACCATGTCCACCAAACAATATAATAATATATGCAACACCTCTAAAAGATTATAAATTCTTAAGATAAATGTTATTTATCTACTTTATAATTTACTTTAGGATTAAAAATAGAGTTAATCACTTATACACTACCGGTGTAAAGTTTTTTTACACTGACAACCAATTATATCTTTTAATTGTGTCATGTCACTGTTAAAAGTAAATGTATTTATAGTAACATGACACAATTAAAAGATATAATTGGTTGCCACTAGTATAAAAAAAACTTTACACTAACAGTGTATAAGTGATTAACTCTTAAAAATAATGACTTCAGATTTTAGAAAGATGAAAGTCAAAAGACATTATAGGAATCAAAATTTAAATTTGTTCATTTTTTTAAGGACCAAAAACAACATTCAAAATTTTAGAGGTTGAAAAACAAAGAATTTATTTTATAGAAACTAAAATCAAAACGTTTATCTAAATCGAATCTATTACGGATTTTATCTGTACATGAACATTTTTTTTTCCACCCAAGGTTCGTCTGGTGACCAAGTTGGGATTTAATTAACATAAAGTTAGATAAAATATTCAAATGAAATTACACAGTATTCAAAAATTAAACCAAAAATATTTTGAAATTTACATTTCAAAATAAATCATATCAATATAAAAAAAAAATTACTTGTCTCAATAACTCTTTTAATATATTAAACTTTAATGACCCAATGGTTAATTTTTTATATATTATTTCAAAAACTAAACACACAAATTAGATAAATTGAAGATTTGTATTTAGGTAGTGCTATAATTGACTCATATTTATATTTTAAAAATATTAAACAATAAATAAAATTTATTTATTATTACAGGTTTCAAAATATTAAGCAATAAATAAAATTTATAAAAGAAATTACAGGTTTCAAAATATTAAGCAAAAGTGAGGAGCATAAGCTCAATTTTGAATGTGAACTAATTTCAATATAAAAATGCACCAAGTTTAATCTTCAAAACTCAAAATTGGTCTGAGTTAAGTATACCTATATACAAAAGTCCAAAAGAGGAAAAAAAAAATTCATGAACTATAAGCATGTTATTCATTTCTAGTAAGTTTAATACCTTGTCTATTTCAAAGTCAGACAACTGATTCACGCTTACTTTGTATACGTGCATGGGATAGAAAACTGCCAAGGCCTGAAATAGAATTAATGATTCACAAATATTAATTAATGATGTTAGGTAGAGGCAAATGGCTTATGCTGGACATTTTCAAATAACCAACAAATTTGAGTCCCCACCTTCAACAAACCAATAAAAAATATTGGAGAAATATCTGATAATTTCTCGACTGCAAGGAGAGATACAGAAGTTATGTTCAGTACCTGTAACAGTTTTTTTTTTTTTCCCCTAAAATCGGAATAAGTAAATAGTTCTAATTTTTCCCCCTAAAATTAGGTATAGGTTCATACAAAAGAATTAGATTAATATTATATAAAAGATTAATGCAAGAAAAAAGGTTTGACTTAACTGTAACAATCGTTGCGTACGGCCTACTAAATTTGTAAAAAGCATACAAGAAATCTTTGGTAGAGCCCCAAAAGCTTTTAGGATGGGCAATTTGAGGTTCAGATTCAAATGATTCTCCTGCATTCACAACAAAACTTCTAGCACATTCTTGACTTGAGGATCCTACCTCAATGCATCTATAATGATGTTTCATATGATGTTGTTGTTGACGCCTCTCAATGTTATATTCATTATGGATTTTCTGAGTTTTACACCATGAAGCTTTTGTTACGTAACAACCTATAATATCAAATGTGGAATGTTAGTAGCAGTGAGATTGGAAAGAGATTTTTTTTTTTTTTTAACTTTTAGGATAAATATAAAGAGTAAACCATCAATTTCATTCTTGAAGTATCATTCTATTTTCCAAATGATTTCTGAACTAATTTTTTTTAATATATATATATATATATATATATATATATTTAAGTATTTCTAGAACTGTCAGAAATCATATATTAAATAATTCCTAAATATTTTTAAAAAAATGAAGAAAAAAGGTCTTCAAATTGATCTCTAATTTTTTTTCCAAATTACATTATGTTAGGAATTAAAATGATAGTTTCTTCATATTAACAACCATTTAGAAAAGAGAACAATATTTGGAGGACAAAATTAATAGTTTATTAAAAAATAAACATATGTAGCAAAATTTAGTAAGAAAATTATTATAACAAATAGATGATTTCTATTGTTCATATTCTTGGAAAGAGCACAAACAAAATCACTAATTGCTTATTTATATATACAAATCTTGTCTGCAATACATTGACAAGTATGAGACAATTAATTAAGAGTCTTTTTCCAATAAGTATTTTTATAATCATTTACAAGAGAAGAAAAAATAAAATAATTTTTTCCATAAATTAAAATTATGGATAAACTAATCTTTAAAAATTCTTTCATATTAGTGTTTTAAAAAAAATTAACTTATACATTTTGACTTATGCAAAAACTAGTTTCATTTTTCTTTCTTATTTTCTTTTTCTACAAGTTATTTTATTTAAGAAAAATTATCTAAACAAACTCTAATAGCATTGTAACAAATGCTAGTTTGGTCTAAATTTTGTGATTAGTCTTTAAGCCTCAAGGTTTTGGAGTTTGAATCTTAGATTTGTCAAAAAATAAATGAAGTCGAGGACATAATTTTATTGCAATTAAAGTTTAGAGAGAGACTAACTCTGACAAAGTCTAAGGATACTCTCACTAATAACATGGGACCAAAAATAAAATACTAGTTTTCTCTCAAATCCTCTTTAGTATTTTAACAATGCAAGCAATTATAAGTATGCTTTTAATTTTTGTGGTGGACACAAACAAGACGGGAGAAGTTGACTTAGTTGATTAAGTGGGTTGAAAATCCTAATCATTCCTTGATGGTAGTGGGTTGATCTATCAAAAAATAAAACTTGTTAATAAGTTCACCTACCAAATAATAATAACCATATTGGTAAAAATATTTTTTTTAAATACAAATTTACATATGTACAACATGATTAAAAATATTTGTATTAAAATTAAAATATTGTAAAAATATCATAAAATGCTACATCAATAACATTAAAAAGTAGATTATCACAATTAAAATATCAAACGTGTTTAGATAGAGAGTACCACATCCAAAACTTAACAAAATCAGCGAAAATTACAAAGAAATAAAACTAAAGTTTCCAAAATAATTTAATAAGTGAATAAACATCCTAATATAATTCTATCTATGTCCCGATGTCACATATCCTATCAGAGCAAAGCCCAACTCTAAAGCCTAAGCTTCATCACCTACATCCTCAGCCTCATGCTAATAATCACCTGTATAACGGTCAAAGGAAAACAACAAAAAGAAAAAGGAATGATAATCATCTCACTCTGGCTCACAGTGTAGAAATACACACCGGATATTAAATTTGCCTATGATTCTTAGTTGAGAACGGGCCGTTCTAGTTTTGGAACGGGCCGTTCCAAAATATGACTGTTGTGAGTTTTTAATGCAAACCCAGAACGGGCCGTTCTGGTTTGAGAACGGGTCGTTCTGGATGTGAATTTCACTCATGATTTAAGGGTCCAGAATGGGTCATTCCGAATTTGAAACGGACAGTTCTGGCAAAGCCTGATGCCTATAAATTGAGCTCTCTGCCACTCCCAAAAAGCACACCTCTCATTTTCTGATTTCTTTTCTTCTACTCTCTCTTCTTTCCCTCTACTTTCTGCTTCAGACCAAGGGGAAACCAACGAGGGAGACCAACCAGATCTTGTGTAGGTTCAGCTTCTACATATCAAGGTACGAGGGAAAAGGGGATTATTTATATGTAGAGTTACATGAGGGAATTGGGTAGAAGAAGAGTCCCTTAGGATTATGAGTAATTTTATAATTATTTCTGTTTGGAGAATTATTTGTCTTATGTGATTATGTATGTATTTAGGACTACGAATATATGATTAATTTGTAAAAATGATGCTCTAGGAGAGAGAATGAAATTATAGAAAAGTTCTTGTAAGTTAGGTTTTGGAAAAATTGGATTATTTCTGTTTGAGGAATTAATGATCCCATTAGATTCTGTATGTGTTGAGGATTAGAAATATATATTTAATTTGTAAGAATGATGATCTGGGAGAGAGAATGAAATTGTAGAAAAGTGCTTGTGAGTTAGGTTTTGGAAGAATTAGGGGTTTTACTGTTTATGTTAAGATTATATTAAATGTGTAATTCCATTGATTGTTATATTAATTGATAACATAATGTTGCGAATGTATGTTATGACTTAACTTCCCAATTAATTATGATGTGAGTATGTGAACATGAGATGAGATGTTGTGTGGAATGTGAATGTGATGTGATTGTGGTTCTTCACACATATGACCAGGGGTGAGCACGGCCCTGGATTGTTACATGGGTATCGTGACCTTGGATAACATGTCAGGGGTGAGCACGGCCCTAGGTTAGGGGTAACGTGACCTTGACACAGTGTTATATCAGGGGTGAGCACGACTCTGGATTGTTACGTGGGTATCGTGACCTTGGATAACATGTCGGGGGTGAGCACGACCCTGGGCTAGATATGTTATAGGAGAAACGTGACCTTGGCATAGTGTTATTATATCAGGGGTGAGCACGACCTTGGATTGTTAAATGGGTAACGTGACCTTGGCATAGTGTGAAGTGCAAGATTTGTGATGATTGGTGTGATTGCGAATTATGACGTGATGATGATGCATGATTGATCGAGTTATGATATGTTGAAATGTTTATGAATATTTT
This sequence comes from Cajanus cajan, assembly GCF_000230855.2. Taxonomy (NCBI): domain Eukaryota; kingdom Viridiplantae; phylum Streptophyta; class Magnoliopsida; order Fabales; family Fabaceae; genus Cajanus; species Cajanus cajan. The sequence goes on from NC_138517.1 coordinate 71,914,094, forward strand.
ATTAAGTATAGAGTTATAATGAGACGATATGTTGCGTTTTCCTTATGTGTTTTATATATAGATGCTTTTTTTTCTCACCATACAATTTGTGGATGTTTTAGGTGAGGAAGATCCGGCTTTGAATGGTATCTAGGATGCCAACAGTTGAATTGTGGGTGTGCTTTGATATTGTGAAATCGGGGCAGAAAATTCTAAGATATGAAATTTTTATATGGATTTGGAGTTGTATTTATTATATTTAAAAATAATTTGTAAACTTTTATGTTTTATTTTCCAATGTTTGTTTTTCAATTATTTTGGATATTGAATAACATTTGTGAAGGTTCTTATGTGAACCCTTTTACCAACTTTGAAAGTTTATTTTCCTTAATTTAATTACATTATTACGATATTTGTGTTGGGGTAGTAAGGGTGTCACAATCAAGACTCTATGCATAACATTGTCATGTCTCATTATCATATCACATCATCATGTCTCATTATCACTTTTCACATCATCTCATCATATCATCATATCTCATCATCATATTTCATCATCATATCACATCATCATATCACATTACCACATATATTCATATCTCATGTCTCAATCATATTTCACATTACATCATCATATCACATCATCATATCACATTATCACATTATCACATTATCTCATCATATTCACATAGTCTCCACAGAGCACTTTAATTTATATAAAAACTCATCTATTTGTAAAATTAAATACATATTTGTACATCTCATCAAACAAGGAATATAACAGAACAATCAGAAATCAAAGCAGAAAATATTCATATTTTGTCTATTTCTCATACGGTTTCCTGCAGGAACCCATAGAGCACTCTAAATCATATCAAAACATATTTATTCTCAAAATTAATCACATATTTACACATTACATTGAACAAAGAATACAATAGAGCAATCAGAAAGCAAAACAGAAAATATTTATATTTTGTCTATTTCTCATAGGATTCTCTCAAGAACCCATAGAGATCTCAAATCATACAATTATTTACATATATAAGAAGAGCAATAGGAGAAACATATATAATTGGGAAAAACCCCTCATACATGAGCATACAACAAACATAGGATTGGGGGCCACTTCCCACTACCCAACATATATTCTCACACTCAAAGCGAGGTTTCTCACTTCCCCTTTACCTCGATAAACAGAAGCTGAAACTAACACCGGATCTTGTTGGTCTTCTCCTTTGGGTTCCCCCTTGGTCTTCAAAGAGTGTAGAAGAAAAAGAGGTGAAAAGTGAAAAATGTGCTTTTAGAGTGACATAGCGTTCTATTTATAGGCATCAGTAGTCGCCAGAACGACCCGTTTCAAATTCGGAACGGCCCGTTCTGGACTCATACTTTGTGACACCCTTACTACCCCAACACATATATTGTAATAATAAAAACTTACAAATAATTTTTTCAATTTCGGTAAAAAGGGTTCACATAAAAATCTTCGAAATTATTCTTCAACAACCACAATAATAATATAAAAAAATAAAACGCAAGAGTTTACAAATTGTTTTCAAAAATAACGTTTACAATTCCAAATCTATATAAAACCTATGTTCTAAATTCCTCTGCCCCGATGTCACAATATCAGAGCTTCCCCACAATTCAACTGTTGGCATTCTAGATGCCACTCGAAGCTGGATCTTCCTCACCTAAAACATCCACAATTTATACGGTGAGAAAAGAAAATATCTATATGCAAAACACATACAAACACACCACAATTGTAATCTCATCATAACTCATTGCTTAATAAAATAATTACAAGCGTTCATATATATATTATAATTTATCAATCATTCATCATCTTTACATCTCAATTCACAACTACATCAATCCATCACAATCCATATAAATCTTACAATTAACACTATGTCAAGACCACGCCACAACTGACACAAGTGATACGGGTTAACTGCCTCACTCATCCCACACCATGCCAGGGGCACGCTCGTCCCTGAAGCATCACCTACCCAGGGTTCGTCTCATCCCTGGTCATTAGTGTGAGGAACCACAAGCACATTACAATCCACACAATCTCTTGCAATTAACCCTATGCCAGGGCTGCCATATGTGACATAAGTGATGCGTGTTAATTGCCTCACTCATCCCACACTATGCCAAAGGCACGCTCGTCCTTGAAGCATCACTACTCAAGGTTCGTCTCATCCCTGGTCATTAGTGTGAGGTACCACAATCACAATCATAATCATATCCACACAACATCTCATTTCATCTCAATTCCATATTACATGCACAACAGATAAGTCTAACAAAATAAGGGTTTACACACCATTCGAGCAATTCACATCTAGATCATCAATTCTTATCAAATAATATACCAATAACATTCATAAATTAATATTATAAATAATGGAATTATCAATTTAATAAAACTTTAACATAAACAATAAAACCCCCAATTCTTTCAAAACCTAACTCACAGGCACTTTTCTACCGTTTCGTTCTCCCTCTCAGATCATCATTCATATAAATTAAATATATATTTCTAGTCCTCAACATATACAGAATCTAATGGTATCATTAATTCCTCAAACAAAAATATTTCAATTTTTCCAAAACCTAGCCTACAGGCACTTTTCTATAATTTCGTTCTCTCTCCTAGAGCATCATTTTTACAAACAAAATATATATTTATTGTCCTAAATATATACAGAATCAAATAATGCCAATAATTCTTCAAACAGAAATATTTCTAAAATTGCTCATAATTCTAAGGGGTTCTTCCTCTACCCAATTCCCTCATGTAACTCTATATATAAATAATTCCCTTTTCCCCCGTACCTGGATATGAAGAAGCTGAATCTAGACTAGATCTGGTTGATCTCCCTTGCTGGGTTCCCCCCGGTCTGAAGCAGAAAGTAGAGGAAAGAAGAGAGAGCAGAAGAAAAGAATTCAGAATCAGATTGAGAGGTGTGCTTTTTGGGAGTGGCAAACAGCTCTATTTATAGGCTTTTTACGCCGGAACGACCCATTCCAAATCCGGAACGGCCCGTTCCGGACCTTTAAAACATGGCTAAAAATCACATCCAGAACGGCCCGTTCCAAAACCAGAACGGCCCGTTCTGGTGTGCATTAATTACCCACAACGGTCACACCCCGTTCCAAGCCCGTTCTCAATTAGGGTTAATGACATATTTAATAGTCCGGAACGGCCCGTTCCATCTTGAGAACGGCCCGTTCTAGGATATTAACTCACACACAACTTGGTAGTTTGGAACGACCCGTTCCAATTCCGGAACGGCCCGTTCCGAGCTACTAAATCACATGCTTTTTGGTAGTTTGGAACGGCCCGTTCCAATTCCGGAACAGTCCGTTCCAAGCTACTAAATCACCCTTATCACCTTTATAAAATTACCAAAATACCCTTAAAAAAAATAAAATTGAAATAGAAAAATGGGGTGTTACAATTCTCCCCTCCTTTAAGAAATTTCGTCCTCGAAATTACCTGAAGCAAATAAGAATGGATATGACGCTTTCATCTTCTTCTCTAGCTCCCAAGTAGCACTTTCAGGTGTAGCTCCTCCCCAAATAACTTTCACTAAAGGAATTTCCTTACCCCTAAGTTGCTTCACCATTCGATCCTCGACTCTCACCGGGGTAGCTTCCACAGTTAGGTTCTCCTTAACCTCAAGATGATCCGACTCAATCACATGCGAAGGATCATGGATGTATTTTCGAAGTTGGAAAATGTGGAAGACATCATGGAGATTTGACAGATTAGGAGGCAAAGCAATTTGGTAGGCCACACTACCGACTCTTTTTAGAATTTGGAAAGGACCAATAAATCGAGGAGTAAGTTTTCTGGATTTCAATGCCCTGCCAACCCCAGTCCACGGAGTGACTTTCAAGAACACATGGTCACCTTCTTGAAATTCCAAGTCCTTCCTTCTCCTGTCAGCATAACTTTTCTGTCTACTCTGAGCTGTCCTCATCCTCTCTTGTATCAATCTAACCTTATCAGTGGTTTGTTGCACAATCTCAGGTCCTAAGATAACATTATCACCAGGTTCGCACCAACACAAAGGGGTCCTACATCTCCTACCATACAAGGCTTCATAAGGTGCCATACCTATACTAGAGTGGTAACTATTATTATAGGTAAACTCTATCAAAGGTAAAAGACTATCCCAACTACCCCCTTGGTCCAACACACAGGCTCTAAGCAAATCCTCTAAAGATTGAATAGTCCTCTCAGTCTGACCATCAGTTTGAGGGTGGTAAGCTGAACTAAGTCTAAGTTGGGTCCCCAAAGCTCGTTGTAGGCTCTCCCAAAACCTAGAGGTGAATCTAGGGTCTCTGTCTGAAACTATGCTAGATGGTATCCCATACAATCTCACAATCTCATCAATATACAGTCCAACCAATCTCTCTAGAGAATACCTAATGTTAATAGGTAAGAAATGTGCACTCTTAGTCAACCTATCAATTATAACCCAAATGGAATCATGTCCTCTCCTAGTCCTAGGCAAAGCAACTACAAAATCCATAGAAATGCTATCCCACTTCCACTCAGGTATACTCAATGGCTGAAGTAGTCCTGAAGGTTTCTGATGTTCTATCTTAGCCTTCTGACACACTAAACAGGCACTCACAAATTCAGCTATATCTTTCTTCATCCTAGGCCACCAAAATATCTTCCTAAGGTCTTAATACATCTTAGTTGCTCCTGGGTGAAAACTAAGCTTGCTCCTATGACCTTCCTCTAAGATCAAACGTCTAAGTGTAGGGTCACTAGGCACGCACACTCGGTCTTTAAATCTTAACACTCCATCTACACCCAAGGTAAATTCTCCTCCAACACCTTGTCCTATAGCATCATGTCTAGCCACTAGAAATGAATCCACTAACTGTGCTTCTCCAATTTCCCTCAACAACTCACTAGTCACCCGAGTCATACCTAGTCTCACACTACTAGGGGTCACTTCACAAGTCAAACTCAAGTCTCTAAATTGAGCCAAAAGATCCATCTCCCTAATCATAAGAGAAGACAAATGCAAAGATTTCCTACTCAATGCATCAGCCACCACATTAGCTTTACCCGGATGATAACTAAGATTAAAATCATAATCCTTAAGGAACTCTAACCATCTCCTTTGCCTCATATTTAATTCATTTTGGTCAAATAAATACCTAAGACTCTTATGATCACTAAACACCTCAAATTTTGAACCATATAAATAATGTCTCCAAATCTTAAGTGTGAATACCAGAGCTGCTAATTCGAGATCATGGGTGGGGTAATTCTTCTCATGTATTTTCAATTTCCTAGATGCATAAGATACGACCTTTCCCTCTTGCATTAACACTCCACCCAAACCCATCTTAGAAGCATCACAATAAACCACAAAAGTCTTACTAAGGTCAGGAAACACTAAAACAGGTGCACTAGTCAACTTCTCCTTAAGGGCTTGGAAACTACTCTCACATTTACTATCCCATACAAACACAACTCCTTTCCTGCACTACTAGAAAATTACTATTCTACGTCGCTATATTTACATCGGTTATCCAAAAAACGATGTAAAAAATATACGCGGTGGCAAACTTGTAAATAAATAGAAAATATAAGCATATTTACATCGGTTCTTCCTAAAACCGATGTAAATATGAACCATTCTACATCGGTTATATTAGTGACCGATGTAAAAATAAAATTAGTAAAGTATTTTACATCGGGTCTTCTATTGACCGATGTAGAAGGGATAAACAGTTTCCCCGAATACACAGTACCTTTAGCAAGCTTAGCCACTCAACACTTTGCACGAACACAAATCGATCGATCTCTGAATCAGCCCCGTGCGAACATATACTCATCTTGACCTAAAGATCTATCATTCAGCTTCGACTAATGACAATCTAGGCTCGCTAATCTTCGACTAACGACGGTCCAGCGTTGAAGCCCTCTCTGACGAATAACATTTGAGGTAAAGATAGTGAAACCCTTTTACTTGCGTATTTAGTTTTGTCTTTTGTTTGTTGTTGCCTCGCTCATCCTTTGCAAATGCGTGATGATGGTTTAGGGTTTGGAGTGATGGGGATGGTGGGTAAGGTTTCTGTGTTTGTGTTTGTGGTGGTAGTAAAGGTTGCAGCTTTGTAGTTTCGGGTGGGTGGGTTTTTATTTTCGCGCCTCCATTGGTGGGTTTTTATTTTCCTTAGCCACTGAGCAGTGATTTTCTTATGGGTCTATGAAAACTTCAGAAGCACCAACATTGGGAAGTGTTATGGTGAAAGTGGAGGTTGAGAAAAAGGGTTGCAGAACGCGATGGCTTTGGGTGGTGGTGGCTCTTTGTGGCTGTGCAAAACTTCTCCGAGAATAGCACTATTTGGAGCCATTGATAAAGCTTGTTACTGTGCTCGGGTAATTTCTCTCAACTCTTGTCAATAACCCACATTTAAAATTTTTTTCTTCTTTTTTGAATTGTGGAATTCTGAATCTTAATGTATTATTTAGATTAAAATATTGGACTGAGAATGTTTCTCTATATGATTTTCCACTTGTTTTCCCCTTATCTTGTTTTTGTTACAATTTATATTAGTTCTAAAGCGAGTTTGTCTTCCATTGACAATTGTAATGAAAAACTCTTGCATTGATTTGGTGATTACATTTTGTGTTATTGATATTGGACCTGTGTTTTGTGTAGGCTTGGGAAGAAGAGGAGAGTGTGTGTGCAAAAAATCAAAAAGAAGGTTGACACTAATAATGGGTTTCGAAGTCTTCCTCATTTTGCATTTTCTGGAGAGGCAAAGTGGGTTCTGGGCGATTTATTTGCTCATTATCCACCTGGCGATGGAAACTTGTGGGAGATGGTTGGAGAACATAGTGATACTACTGACAAGACAAGACAAAGGCAAGATGATATTTTTAGCATGCCCTCTATGTCTAAGGCTGACATTTCTAGGAATTTGGAAGCTCTTGCTTCTAGAATTAACAATGTTCCTAACTTGAAACAGGTCCACTTTCTTTCCCTCTCCTTTAATCTTCAGAGACCTATATATATGTATTAATTTTGTTGGTTAGAGACCTATGCTATTCAAAACATTTATCTTTTAGAGAAGTTAAAATTAACTTATATATAAGTTAAAATCAACTTTTAGAGAAGTTAAATAAGATAAATTTTACAAATTAATTTATACATGTGTCAATATGAACATATGGAAGAAGCTTGATTGATTGTTTTAGTCATAATTAGCTCCTTAAGTGTTTCTTTTTCTATTGTACTTGCCGATAATTCTTCTATAAAATAACTATATGTACGTATCTATGCCTAGATTAATGCCACTGTAAGGAATGGGTCAATAGCTATTGCAGCATCAACTTTGGATTCTCTGCTTGATCTCATGTCCATGTGCATCAGAATAAGTATATCCTTTTATTATGTTGTACCAATTAGTGTTAAGTTTTTGACATTGAACACGCACGTATATAGCATTGATAATGACTCTAAATTATGTTGCAAGACTTTCTTAATTATTTCTTTACTTGTTGTGTGCTTGCATAATAATAAGTTTAATAATTTGCTAGTCTGTTGTAGCTATATATTTTTCGTTTTCTACTTTTCAAGTTGTCCTTTTTTTATTCTCCTCAGCTATCATTGATTCCTTGTATTAATCAAATTTTCTATTTGTATAATATTAAAAATGTATTGCATGGACGTTAGTTTTTGTTTTAGGACTGGAACCGAGTAGCTAGTACTTGAAATGTTCCCTAAACATGATGGATTGGGGGACAGGATCATGTGCATGCTCAAAGAGCATTTATGCATGCTCATTGATATAAGTTTACTTTATTATTCTCTTTTATAAAGGTGGCTATGCTATACGTTTTGAGGATGTGACTAGGCCAAATACCATTATAAAGGTGATCCTAACTTGTGTTTATAGCATTAGAATCAGTTATTCTGCTTCATGTTACTTGCATAGTCTGCTATTAATTGTGATTTATTTTCATTGTATATATTTATATTAAGTGCATACATGATGTGAGATATACTATAATTATGTGGATTATGGACACATTAATCATAAACTTTAATGGTTAAATTTTACAGTACATGACTAATGGTGTACTTCTACGTGAAACACTCAAAGACTCTGATCTTAACAAGTATGTATTAGCAACTTTTTCCCTCCACATTTTCACCATTTTTTTTTTTTGCAAAAAACAATGTTACCAATCATTTTGTTTGAAACTGTTTCAGGATTATTGTCATGGATGAAGCCCATGAAAGATCATTGAACACATATGTTCTTTTTGGAATATTAAAAAAAGTTGTAGCCCAAAGTCGTGATTTCAAGCTGATCGTCACATCAGCAACTCTGAATGCACAGAAATTTTCAAATTTCTTTGGAAGGTAAATTCAGTTCATCATCTAGCATTGTTTCTTATTATTAACTTTTGTTTGATTCAACCTGATTTGGGCTTCCTTACAGTGTACCAATTTTTTATATTCCTTGGCGAACATTTCATGTGAATATATTATGGAGTAAAACTCCAGTTGAAGATTATGTCAAAGGTGCAATGAAGCAGGCTTGAAAATCCAGATATGCCTGAAATCAAAGTGATAATTATTTTGTGGCTCTGTTGGTGCAAAAATAAGCATAATTTTTTTTTATAAAAAAAATTCATTTTACATCGGTTCTCCAGAGAACCGATGTAGATTTATTCTTAAATCTACATCGGTTCTCTGGAGAACCGATGTAAATTTATGCTTAAATCTACATCGGTTTTTCAGAACCGATGTAAAAATGTATATATTTTCTACGTCGCTCTATTCTACATCGGTTTTAGAACCGATGTAGATTCCTTTAGAGAACCGATGTAAAATATGCATCTTGTAGTAGTGCTGGTTAAACTTGTCAAGGGTAATGCTAACTTAGAGAATCCCTCTATGAATCTTCTATAGTATCCAGCCAATCCAAGGAAACTCATAATCTCACTAACTGACTTAGGTGTCTCCCATTTAAGCACCGCCTCAACTTTAGATGGATCTACTGCTATACCCCCACTTGAAATCACATGTCCTAAGAAACTCACCTCTTCTAGCCAAAAGTCACACTTAGACAACTTGGCATAAAGTTGTCTCTCCCTCAGAGTTTGAAGTACTACCTTTAAGTGTTCCTTATGCTCCTCTTTAGTCTCGGAATAAACTAGTATGTCATCTATGAAGACAACTACAAATTTATCCAAATACGGATGAAAAATTCGGTTCATGTAATCCATAAAAATTGCCGGAGCATTTGTCACACCAAAAGGCATTACTAGATACTCATAGTGTCCATAACGAGTCCTAAATGCTGTCTTAGATACATCCTCACTCTTAACTTTAATCTGATGGTACCCCGATCTAAGATCAATTTTACTAAATACACAAGCACCCACCAACTGGTCCATAAGATCATCTATCCTAGGAAATGGATATTTATTCTTAATGGTCACCTTGTTCAACTGGCGATAATCTACACACAATCTCATACTACCATCCTTCTTCTTAACTAATAGCACGGGTACTCCCCAAGGTGATACACTAGGCCTCACAAACCCCTTCTCCAACAAGTCTTCTATTTGTTTCTTAACACTACTAGAAAAATTAATATTTGTGACGAATTTTGTGACGGAAAAAATAGCATCGCTAATAGTGACGCATTTTGTGAGGGAATTTTAAGTTTTGTGACGGACTAGAATTTATTGAATTTTGTGACGGATTTTGTGACGGAATCTATTCTGTCTCTAAAAATCCGTCACAAATTTCGTCACTGAATAAAAAATAATAATTTGTGACGGATTTTGTGACGGAAAAATTTTCGTCTCTAAAAATCCGTCACAAATTTCATCTCTAAATAAAAAAAATGTTTGTGACGGATTTTGTGACGGAATGGACTTCGTCTCTAAAAAATCCGTCACAAATTTCGTCACTAAAATGAAAAAATTTAGTGACGGATTATTTCCTCTCAAAATTCCGTCACAAATAGGTTATTTAAGTTAACATATACTATAATTTTTATTAATGTAACAAATGATATATATTTATTATTATTAAATAAATAAAATTTATATATTATTAATAATTTAATATTGCTAATAAATTAATATCAATAATATTTTTAGTATATTTATAGATAAATTGATAATTTGATAAATATAACAGTATATATTAATATACTTTTACAAAAATATAAATATAGTAGATATATAAGATATGTATATTTATATTTTTGTAAAAGTATATTAATATATAATAAGTTATATTTATCAAATTATTAGTTTATGTATAAATATACTAATAATATTATTGATATTAATTTATGAATAATATTATAAAAATATAATATATATATATATATATATATATATATTTTATGTATTTATTAATAATAAATATATATCATTTGTGTGACACCCTCTACCCCACATACCATAACACAAATAACAAAAATTGAATAACATAATCTTTTTCATAATTGAAATTTACCAAACATGTTTAATTCAAATCAAAACTTATGTATTTGTGGAATTAAATAGATATTGATACATCTCACGCAACAAGGAATACAACAGAACAATCAAAAAGTAAAATATAAACTTACATAGTTTATTTGTTTATCTCAGGTTCTCTTAAGAATCCACAGAGTACTCTAATCCATACAATAAACATCTTACTCATATAATTGTCTCTTACAATTGCATTCCCTTATGGTGTGTTTGGATGAGTAATTTTACAAATTCAAGGAATTTGAAATTCTTGATATTTGAATTACTTTGATTTCAATTTCTATCATTGTTAAAATATTTTGTTTGGATAAGTCAATTCAATTTTTTAAAATTTTAAATTGTTAATTTGGATATATGATAATATGATTCTATCATGATAAAATTGCTTTTAAAAAGATATTTATATGTTGAGATTTTTAAATAAAATTTTATAAAAAAAATGTTAACCAATTTTTAAATATTTAATAATTTTACAAATTAATTTAGATAATATTTAATAATTTTTAAAGTATTTTTGAATATTCAATAATTAAAAATATGAAGATATAAGATAAAATATATAAGTAAATAAGGGGAAAAAAATATGAGAAATTTCAAATTGTTACATTTTTGGGAGAATTTGAAATTTTACTACTTCAAAGAATTTCACAAATGCTCTGGTAATCGATTACAACACGTGGTAATCGATTACAACGGTTTATTTTCAAAATGATTGGAACGTTGTAAAGTTTAAATTCAAATTTTGAAATTTTCATCTTCTGGTAATCGATTACATGGAATGGTAATCGATTACCAGTCTCTTAAAAACAATAATTGCCTTATTAAAACTTAAAATATTGAAAACCTTTATTTTGAAAACCTTATTAATATAAATCATATTTGGGTTTTCTTTGAAATTCTTTATTTTAAATGGCCAAGAACTTTATGCAATATTTCTCCCCCTTTTTGATGATGACAACATACTGTAGATGGAAAGAAACATAAAACAGTGTATATCGATCACTCCCCCTTAGTCTCCCCCTTAATAAATCATTGTTTGATGTTAATTTTTATATTGTAAAAATTTGACTTTAAATAGACAGTTGTAATGATCAGATTAAATTGTTCAATTCAAAATATCTAATATTTGATCAGGACCCTTCTTTCCTTTTCTCTCCCCCTTTGGCAACATCAAAAGGAATGAGACAATATATAAAAAAAATTGAATAAGATAAAGAAACACCATTCAGAAACAAAAGTACAATATGTCCTATGAGCAAAATAGTCAGAGTCAAGCGAGCAGAATTAATCTAAAACATACTAATCAAAGATCCAGAAATTGACTAAAAAATAGTCCAAAACATAAGATAAACTAAAATAGCAAATAACAGAATCAGAGTCAACTAGCTACTCGGAAGGGCGTCTAAGAGATTTTACTTCCTCCTCAAGACGAGTCATGCGAGTGTCAAGAGAATCAAAACGTTCACCAACATAGAACCGGAGATCTCTAATTTCATTGAGAACATCCGAGAGAAGTGCTGATGAAGGATCTTGAGGAGGTGGTGACGGAGTTCGATCGTCAGTGTCTACTGCTTGAAAATCCCGCTTCCTGACCCAGGTGTTGTCCAGTGTTTTCTTGTACCCAAAGGAAGCAATTGCATTTGCTCCAATCTCAAAGACCCTCTTAACTGGAACCCAGGTTTCATCTTCCAAAGGAACTTTAAAATGTTCCAAAATAGTAGTTACAAAATGTGGGTATGGAAGAGAAGCATTAACCCGCAAGGCCTTCTTCATTCGACTCCTAATCAGATGAGCCCAGCTAAATTCCCGGCCAGTGATTAGAGCCCATATCAAAATTAAGTCCTCTTCTGAAGCCTGTGCAAGGTTAGTCGTGCGTGGAAGCAATACCCGAACAATTATGTAATGCATGATTCTATAATCAAATTTCATTGAGCCAGCCAATAATCTTCCAGCCATGTCAACATTATCCACACAAATCATACTTCGGGCATTGGGATGGGAATATTCTGGTTTCCATGTATCCGGAATCGTTCCCTCAAACAGAGTACCTTGATCTTTTAATTTTGATAAATCCCGGAACAGAGACTGATTTATCACTATTGAAATCTTTTTAACCTCACTGTAAAGAACTCCATTCCTAATTTCCAAATTGCTGTAAAAGACCCTAACTAATTCTGGATAAACAGGGTTTTTCATAGCCATAAAATCTACTAACCCAGAATTCTTAAAAATCGTATAACACTCAAAAGATTCATCCTCAAAAAAATTAATACTGATATATTTGGGATCAACAATATTTCTCTCAGAAAATAACTGGTAGTACTTATCTCGTTGTTCGTCTGTGGAGAACAGAGCGAGAGCACGTCCAGCGTACGGAATGGGATTCGTAGGAGTAGGGGCATCGTCGGAGGGAGGCTGTTGGCGGCGCCTAGCGGTGGTTGAACGAGACGAAGAACCCTTATGACGTTTGGATGATTCTGCCATTTGAATGTTTTTTTTTTGAAAAATGCAATCGGTAGAGTTGAAGAGACTTGAAAACGATGAAGAATGGAACAAACGGGGCTCAATTTGGTTAAGATTTGAGGAAGATATGGGGATTTGAAGATCTAAGGGCGCGGAGGGTTTTGGGTTTTCTTTCGTGTGGAAGAAGACGAACTGCACTTTTTTAAGTGCAGAGGAGTCGTGTAATCGATTACATGACTATGGTAATCGATTACACCTTTTTGAGATTCTTTGCATTTTGGAACTGGTAATCGATTACATTACATGGTAATCGATTACACTATACCCAGATAAGTGAATTAGCACTGGTAATCGATTACAATACTCTGTAATCGATTACGTATAGCAGAACAAGCAAACATGCACTGGTAATCGATTACATGACCAATAGCTGATACTTTAAAACATTCTATAAAAGTCATTAAAATAACTATAAGAAGATAATGTCCACAAATATAAAATAAATAATAATTAATTAATTTAGTTATTTATTGAAAAATATCTTTCTAATTTTATATACCTGAACAAGAGCTGTCAAAACGGGCCAGCCCGACCCGTTTGGCCCTGCCCACCTTAACCCACTTTTTAAGTGGGCCAACCCGGCCCGGCCCACCAAGTTTATTATCTAAAATTTTCTAGCCCGGCCCGGTCCACGACGGGTTGGTGGGCTAAACGGGCAGCCCACGAAACCACCTTATTTATTTAAAAGAAATTATAATTTAAAATAAATTTCAATATAAAATAATATTTAATCTAAAGTAAAAATTTTTAAACTAAGTATCATGGGTACAACATTAAAATTAAATTAATAAGTGTGCAACTTTAAAAAATTAAAAAAATAAAAAATAAAAAATCTTTCATGAGAGTGATTATTCATCAATATTAAATTTTATTAGAGGTTTGGATAGATAAATTTATAGTAATGTCATATTATTTAACATTGATTTTATCTTTATCTATAAAAAAATGATATCTTATTAAAATAATGCATATATAATAATAAATAGTTAAGTGAGTTGTTAGTGGGTTTAGGGGATGGGTTGGTAAGTGGGTCAGGTGGGCCACCCCGCCCACCACGGGTTCAACCCGGTGGGCCGGGTCGAAAGTGGGCCGGGTCACATTTTTTGACCCATCATAAATTTTTTCATTTTTTTGGCCCGGCCCGGCCTGTTTTCAAGGTGGGCCGGGTTGACCCACGGGCTGGAGCCCACTTTGACAGCTCTAACAAGCAGACACATACTGGTAATCGATTACATGACCATGGTAGGCCACTAGGCCAAAAGCTATAGCTGATAGTCAAGGCGCAACTCTTTTTACTTAAGAGCGTAGAAGCCCAAGTTTGAGAACGGCCCGTTTTGGGCTACTTAAAAATCAAAATATTACAAAATATTATTAATATTCTTAGGGATTTTTGATTTAGTTAGATGTTAAAAAATGCCTAATACAGTAACTTTATAAATTAATGTAGTGATTAAATATTTTGCGGTTACATATTATAATTTATTTTAGTAGAAAATCTGCCTAGTCAATTTATCTCCTAGAATTGAGGATTTAGACAATTTTATAATTTGCCACACAATCTATTATATTTTTCATTTATTTCATTCATTGTCAATATAAATTTAATTATAACATTATTTCCAATTAAATTATTTTTATTTTCACTGCGTGTCGCTGCGTTCATTTGGATTGTGGTTGGGTTTGGTGTTTCTTCTTCAGTGTTTCTCCATCCACCAATTCAATCACCGCTCGCAGATCCGACTCTGCAACAATTTCTTAAATACAAATATTTAATTAATTAATTTTAATATATATACTAAATTTAATATTAGAAAATTTATAAATATTTTAGTTATAATTTTTATTATCTTTTGATTTAATATTGGATTTCTTTTGATTATGAAAGATATTTACCTGAATTTGAGTTATAATTGTTATAATCTTTTGATTTAATATTGGATTTTATTTATTATAAAACATAATAAATAAAATCTAAAATCTAGAGCAATTTCTTTGATACAAATATGTAATTAATTTTAATATATAATAAATTTAATATCAAAATATTTATTATAATTTTAGTTATGATTTATATAATATTTTGATTTAATATTAAATTTCTTTTGATTAAAATATTTTAATATATTTTATTTAAAATATTGGTTAACATATTTTATTATATTTTCATTTTAATTTATTATAAAATAATTAGAATATTTAATTTAACATTATTAAAAAAATAATCATTATAAAATTTATTCTTTTTTAATTTAATTATTTATTATAATACTTTTTAGTTACTGTATTTACCAAAAAATTATTTTTAATTAAAATATATTTTAGAATTTTAGTTAATTCATTATCATTCACTCACTTGATTAAAAAGTGATAAAATATAATTAATTTTTAATTAATTTAATAAAATAAAAACTTTAAAATATATGTCTAAAATCTGTAACAATTTCTTAAATACAAATATTTAATTAATTAATTTTAATATATACTAAGTTTAATATTAGAAAATTTATAAATATTTTAGTTATAATTTTTATTATATTTTGATTTAATATTGGTTTTCTTTTGGTTATGAAAGATATTTACCTGAATTAGAGTTATGATTGTTATAATCTTTTGATTTAATATTGGATTTTATTTATTATAAAACATAATAAATAAAATCTAGAATCTAGAGCAATTTCTTTGATACAAATATGTAATTAATTTTTATTTATTATAAAACATAATAAATAAAATCTAGAATCTAGAGCAATTTCTTTGATACAAATATGTAATTAATTTTAATATATAATAAATTTAATATCAAAATATTTATTATAATGTTAGTTATGATTTATATAATATTTTGATTTAATATTAAATTTCTTTTGATTATAATATTTTAATATATTTTATTTAAAATATTGGTTAACATATTTTATTATATTTTCATTTTAATTTATTATAAAATAATTAGAATATTTAATTTAACATCATTAAAAAAATAATCATTATAAAATTTATTATTTTTTAATTTAATTATTTATTATAATACTTTTTAGTTACTATATTTACCAAAAAATTATTTTTAATTAAAATATATTTTAGATTTTTAGTTAATTCATTATCATTCACTCGCTTGATTAAAAAGTGATAAAATATAATTAATTTTTAATTAATTTAATAAAATAAAAACTTTAAAATATATGTCTAAAATCTGTAACAATTTCTTAAATACAAATATTTAATTAATTAATTTTAATATATACTAAATTTAATATTAGAAAATTTATAAATATTTTAGTTATAATTTTTATTATATTTTGATTTAATATTAGATTTCTTTTGGTTATGAAAGATATTTACCTGGATTTGAGTTATGATTGTTATAATCTTTTGGTTTAATATTGGATTTTATTTATTATAAAATATAATAAATAAAATATAAAATCTAGAGCAATTTTTTTATACAAATATGTAATTAATTTTAATATATAATAAATTTAATATCAGAATATTTATTATAATTTTAGTTATGATTTATATAATATTTTGATTTAATATTACTGGAAGAAAAATTATTTCCACGTATTAGCCCTAAACAATCAAAATTATTACAGTACTAGAAGGGTAATGTACAATGTAAAACAAATAAATAAATAAATAAGGGGAAGAAATGGAGTGTGAAAACTAAAAACCCTACTCTTACATTTGTATTGTTGCAATGAAAAGGAAAACTCCCTTAGCCAAAGCTGCCGCTGTTGTTGTAACCCTAGTTGCTGTGAGCCACCTCTTGGCTCTACAACACTCACTACAAAAAAAATTATAAATAGTGGAGGTTATTTTGCAGAGGTTTTAAAACCCTCCTTAAATTATTAAAATCTGCCATTTTTTTGTTTAATTTGTAGAGGTTTATAACCTCCTCTAATTAAAATATTATTTTAATTTGTAGAGGTTTATAACCTTCTCTAATTAAAAAATATTTTCCCACTTAAATATTTTTTCTCTAAAAGTTAAAACAAAAGGAAATTATAATGTGACTCTACAAGTACTTCCCTTTCAAAAATAAAAAAAATCTTTTCATTTCCCTCTTAAAAGAATCAGAAACCCCCTCCCCCTCTCTTCAAATCTTCAAACCCTCCTCCACTCCTACACCGCTACAAACCCTAGATTCCAACGAGGTAGCTCCTCCCACCGCCACCGCCACTGCCACCCAAACCCCCGATTCCCACTCCTCCACCTCTCCTTCAACCAGGACTCCGGCTACTTCATCGCCGCCACCGACCACGAATTCCACATCTACAACTGCGACGCCTTCCGCGAGATCTTCCGCTGCGACTTCGGCCCCGAAGGCGGTGTGGGCCTGGTCCACATGCTCTTCCGATGTAACATCCTCGCCTTCGTGGGCGGCGACTCCAAACAAGGTGATGATCTGGGACGACCACCAGTCCCGGTGCATCGACGAGCTCTCCTTCAGGTCAGAGGTGAAGGGCGTCCGTCTCCGGGGTGACTGCATCGCGGTGGTCCTAGCCCACAAGATTGAGACTATTGCTAACCCTAAGGGCCTCTGCGACCTCTCTCACGTTTCCACCACCATGGTGTTGGTGTGTGTGAAGTCCCACATCGGTTAGGAGGGAGAACAAAGCATGCCATATATATGGGTGTGGATACCTTCCTTGTGTGGACGCGTTTTGGGGTGGCATGGGTGCCATTGCCAGAAGCAAAACCGTGAGGGCTGCGGCCAAAGCGGACAATATCCACATGCGGGTTGCTGGGCTATTACATTTGGTATCAGAGCCTGGACCCGGGCCGGTGTGCCAGCGAGGGCGCTGGACTCCCTTGAGGGGGGTGGATTGTGAAGTCCCACATCGGTTAGGAAGGAGAACGAAGCATGCCATATATATGGGTGTGGATACCTTTCTTGTGTGGACGCGTTTTGGGGTGGCATGCGTGCCATTGCCAGAAGCAAAACCGTGAGGGTTGCGGCCAAAGCGGACAATATCCACATGCGGGTTGCTGGGGTGTTACATTTGGTATCAAAGCCTAGACCCGGGCCGGTGTGCCAGCGAGGGCGCTGGACTCCCATGAGGGGGGTGGATTGTGAAGTCCCACATCAGTTAGGAAGGAGAACGAAGCATGCCATATATATGGGTGTGGATACCTTCCTTGTGTGGACGCGTTTTGGGGGTGGCATGCGTGCCATTGCCAGAAGCAAAACCGTGAGGGCTGCGGCCAAAGCGGACAATATCCACATGCGGGTTGCTGGGGTGTTACAGTGTGCCCTGGCCTACAGAAGGGCCAGGTTAGGGTTGAGCATTATGCCTCCAAGAGGACCCTTCGCCCTCACTCACGATGGACACTTGCTCGCCACCGCCAGCTCCAAGGTCACCCTCGTTAGGCTCTTCAACACCCTCGATGGTTCCTTGCTCCAAGAGGCCTATTCCATCTCATTCTTTCTTGCTTTTCACTTGGGACAAAACTTAAAATGCTTTTTCTGTTGTTCTTTTTTCAAAATCAGAGTTTCACTTTAGTTATATACTCTATGCATTCAAGAACAACATAGGTAAATGAGAAGAAACATCAATTAAGAATGAACAACAATGCCAAAATCGCCCAAGGAATTGCAACTTGGTTGCATGGCTGCTTATAGTATTGGTTTGCAATCAGAATTAGAGTTTCATTTATTAAAGGTTTGTGCGTTGTGAATGTTATTTTAAACGCTATCTTTTCTTATTATGCATGTGTCTGTTAGCACGATCTTTTTTTTTTTTGTGAATCTTGTGGTTTGGATTTTTTCTGTATTTCTGTTTTTTCGAGTGTTCTTGGGTTGCTGTTACATGTTTGAAATTGGGAGCTTAAGTTGAAAATATTGGTATTTATGCTGTGTTGAACTTTGATTTCAAATTAGGGAACTGAGAAGGAATGTGGAGAGCTTGGTATTTGTCTCTCTCTAAAAGGATGGTCCTGTGATGGGAAAGGAACCAATCTAACTCTAATTTGTTATGGATTTGATTTACATAGTGGTTGTTTCTTGATTCAGCTTCTTATGTGGATCTTCAATATGTTCTCTTCAATTTATAATGGATATACATTCTTATGTTAGATATTGATGGAACTAACTTTAAGGCCCCATAGGCTCTGTTGGTTTATAGACACTTTGGTTTATGTCACGAATAATTCTGAGAATGTTTTTGTAAAACGTGATGCAGACTTTGGAATTTTTTTTTCTTCTAGATAGAGGCATATGCTTGCCTAAACTGATAAATTACAATCTCTCCCTTGCCCCCAAATTCTAATTGGTTGTTTGGCTAATCTTTGAGCGCATATTCTTTGTAAAGTCTAGTTAAAAGGGCTTAGGTATCTATCATCTAACCAAAGTGAAAGAATTTGCTTATCATATCCCAAGGGTCTGTTTCAATAAACTTCTCCACAAGCATTTCTAGGAGAAAAAAAAATAGGAAGGACAAATAAAATAAGTTTTTCCAGAAGTTAAAATTAACTTATGCATTAGTTAACTTGTAGAATTTCTCTTATATTAGCTTCTCCAAAAATCTTATTTTAAACTTATGCATAAGTTAGTTTTAGTTTGTGCAGAAACTTATTTCATTTTTTCTTGTTTTCTTCTACTAGTTCTTATAAAGAAGTTTATTCAAATAGACCTTAATTCTAATTTAATTTGTACTTGAATTATTGTTGTCTACACCTGAACTTTTGTTTCCCTACGTGAGTGGAGTCTCTTTAATGGAAATTTGGCATTTTTTATTGTTCATATATTTGAAAAGATCAACCTCAGTTAGTAAGGTGTAAATATGATAAATATGAATGATTTTTATTTGCTGCTTGAAGTCCTTTTTCATTTTGAAGCTCTGCAAACATGCGCACAGAAAATAAATTAAAAGGGATTTAATCTAGTTAAGAGTGTCCTAGCAGAAAGTTAGTCATTGTTCTTAAGGTTTATGCCTTCTATCTTATAATAATAATTATAGATGTCATTAATAAAATTCTCAATTAGTTAATGGCTTTGTTTTCAAGGCATTGTTCGTATGGATGTATTAATAAAATTCATTGAATGTTTGCGGATTTTGTATCGTGCTCTTCTTGTTAACGGAAAAAGAAAAAGCTTATTTGAACTTAGACTTATAACATTTAACTCTATGGGTCCTGCTAACATTAAACTATATTAACTATATACTCCTATTTCATTAAGTTTAACGGGTTTATACAAATAATAAAAATGAATAAATAGTATATAGATGGACAGTATAAAACTATAAATACTATTCTCATCCAATTATAGTTGCTATGTACAATAAGCTTGTTAATTTTTACTACTATAACTATTTTTAGTTGTCAGATTTCTAATTAGTTGATATTTATATGCATGGAAATTAAACTCTAATAAAACTCTTTTTTGCATATTTTTAGAAACCCTGTATTTAAACTTGTGAACAAAGAATAAGAATAATTGCTTAGTTAAGCAATTTTCCAAAATGGGCGATGTTTTAATTCGTATGCTCAGAGCTTTAATGGGTGATACCATGTGTTGTCAACCTTTTTAATTGTTTTTTTGATATTCCACGTTTCTGTGAGATGATATTTCAGTTTTTGTTTTATCATTATCAATGCTTCATTTGTAATGTCTTGCTAGGTGAATTAATTGGTTTTGCAAATCCTTTGTTCTTATACAGTTATTGATGAGTTGGTCTAAAACATTATTGGTGCAATATTCACCTCTTTCTGTGGAGGTGCTGAAATTGGTCGGGCAATAGCAAAAGACACTTGCATTTCCCTAGTTTCATTTACTGGAAGTTCAAAGGTACTTTGTGTTCTTGGGATTTGAACATAGAATCTATTTGTATACAAATTTAGAAGTTCTTAAAAGAGTTTTCTTATAGAAAAATATTATTTATTTTCTGTAGAAAAACTCTAAAAAAATGCTTCTAATTTTTATTTGAACATGTTGGCTAGTTCTTCATTAACATCATTGTCTGATTTTCTTCATTTTGGCTAGTTCTTAATACTTTTTATCTCAAGTTAGGTCTATAAGTAAACATACATGATCAAAGTAATAACTATGCATAAGTTTGGAATATTAAAATAATTGTTTGGAATTTATTTTTTTTTATTGATTGTCATTATGATATAGTATGTGTGATACACCCTTGTATATAGTATATATAACTAACTATTTTTTCTTTTCTTATTTCAGCCAAATGATGCTTCAAGTGTTCCTAATACACCTTTGGAAGCAAGTGGATCTACTGGTGCTAACAACCCTTAGTTTGCTTATAGTGTATTTTTTGGATTTAAAGTTTAATTAGTATAAGACTAATATTACTTTGTTATGGATTTTATGTCATACTTTGATTTACAATAGAAATTTGAATTGTAAATTTTTGAACTATACACTGTTATTTTTGTTATTGGAAATATAATTTCTACTTCCACATTATGAGTATTCTTTTATTGTGACACTGGTAATCGATTACAAGAAATAGGTAATCGATTACCAGAGAACCTTTTAATAAGTAAATTGCGAACATATGATTTTCATTGTCTGGTAATCGATTACATGTATAGGTAATCGATTACCAGACTCTTCAAACAATAGTTTCCTCATTAAAGACGCCCAGTTTGTGAGGGATTCAACCCAGTTAGTGACGGATTTTATCCGTCGCAAATTGTGACGGATTTATGGCGTCGCAAATTGTGACGGGTTCTACTCAATAATAGGCATCACAGTTTGTGACGGATTTTCTTCGTCGCAAATTGTGACGGATTCGTTCATCACAATTTGTGAGGGACTCACATACCTCTCAATCCCTCTCAAATAGCGGGGGATTTAATCTCTCACAAATTGCGAGGGATTTAATCCCTCACAAATTGCGACGGATATTTATTAATTTCTAAACATTTATTGTTACAAATTAGTGACGGAAATTATATTGTTTGTGACGCCTTAATTCCGTCACTAATTGTGACGGAGAAAATAATCCGTCACTAAATATTTTGTGACGCCAAATTTTGTGACGGAATCATTTCCGTCACAAATTCCGTCACTAACTTATTTGTGACGGATTTTATGAAGTTTAGTGACAGATTTTTTCCCTCTCTAATTTTAATTTTTCTAGTAGTGTAAGCTCCACTAACTCTACGGGTGACATCCTATAAGGTGCAATAGAAATAGGTCCTGTACCTGGTATTAAGTCTATGGAAAATTCTACTTCTCTTCTAGGTGGTAAGCTAGACATATCATCAGAAAAGACATCCGAAAAGTCACACACAACAGGAAGTTCATTCACCAAAACATTACTCTCAGAATTCAAAGAAGCTAACAACATGTACACTTGGGCATCTTCTTGTAAAAATACCTGAACTTGGTTGGCAGTCAAATAATCCTTACTCACTTTTTCAACAGGCTCACCAAAAACAATAGATTTATCAGCACAATTCAAAAGGACATGATTGGAAGATAACCAGTCCATACCCAGAATAACATCTAGTTGACTTAGAGGCAAACAAATTAAGTCAACCATGAAATCTCTACCATCAATAATCAAAGGACACTTTAAACAGACATCAGAAGTAGACACTGAACCACTAGTTGGTGTCTCTACTATTAATTCAAAAGATAAGGAAGAAATAGGTAATTTTAATTTGGACACACACGCATGTGATATAAAAGAGTGAGTCGCACCAGAGTCATACAAAACAATTAGAGGAGTTCCATTGATGAAACACATACCCTGGATTAAGTCTTTGGATTGAGTAGCTTCAGCACCACTCAAGGCAAACACCCTTCCTGTCGCTCTAGGTTTACTAGCGCTTCCTCCAACCTCTGATGTTCCTTTCTTGTTATTGGGGCATTCATTAGCTTTGTGTCCCTTCTGTTGACAGTTGTAACATGTTATTGCTCTTGGTATCCGACACTCAATTGCCCTATGCCCTGGCTTCCCACAGTTGAAGCAGTTGTTGTGTGGAACAGAACTCACACTCCCTCCTCTAGACATTTGGCTAGCTTGGCTCCTTTGTTGCACAGAATCTTGATTATTCACTTTAGAGCTCGTATTCCCGGCAGACTTGGTGTAAGGTTTACCCTTACTAGATGACCCAAACTTATTATTCCTCATAGGTCCTCCACTCCTATAATGAGTTACCCTAGCACGGTTGTCCTCATCATATACTCGGCACTTGTTTACTAATTCGTGATAGTGAGTGATCCCTTGATAATTGAAAACTTGTTTAATCTCTGGGCGAAGACCACTCACAAACTTCACACATTTGTCCTCCTCATTGTTCACACCATCATACATGGGACAAAATCTGACCAAGTCTTCAAACTTAGTCACATACTCAGCCACAGAATCATCTCCTTGCTTCAATTCAAGGAATTCCACCTGTTTCTTATGTCTCACATCTCGGGGAAAGTATTTCTCCAAGAATAGCCGCTTGAAATTCTCCCAGTTCACTTGGGTACCCGCAGCTATCATTCTTTGTAAAGTACCTTGCCACCAGATGCCAGCCTCTCCAGAAAGCATGAAGGCAGCCAAAGTCACCTTCTGTATCAAAGGACATCCCATAGCTTGGAATATCTTTTCAACTTCAAAAATCCATTCAGCAGCTCCATCAGGATTATAACCCCCACGAAAGCTTGGTGGATTATTTCGCTGGAATCTCTCCAGCCAATCTACCTCTGGTTGTTGGTTCATATTACCAAGAGCCTGAGCCATCGCTTAAAGAGCATCAGCGATTGCACGATCGTTCCTACCTCCTGCCATTACTTTTCTGGTCACCAGAAAAGTTACCAATTATACTATAAGTAAACAACCAACTTAATCAATCATAGCACTAACATATCAACAAATTCCACATTCAATTCATTCCATAAATTATCAACCAAACAAGCATAGTAGACTCATAACTCACGGCCGATTGGATCGACCTGCTCTGATACCACTAAATGTGACACCCTTACTACCCCAACACATATATTGTAATAATAAAAACTTACAAATAATTTTTTCAATTTCGGTAAAAAAGGGTTCACATAAAAATCTTCGAAATTATTCTTCAACAACCACAATAATAATATAAAAAAATGAAACGCAAGAGTTTACAAATTGTTTTCAAAAATAACGTTTACAATTCCAAATCTATATAAAACCTATGTTCTAAATTCCTCTGCCCCGATGTCACAATATCAGAGCTTCCCCATAATTCAACTGTTGGCATTCTAGATGCCACTCGAAGCCGGATCTTCCTCACCTAAAACATCCACAATTTATACGGTGAGAAAAGAAAATATCTATATGCAAAGCACATACAAACACACCACAATTGTAATCTCATCATAACTCATTGCTTAATAAAATAATTACAAGCGTTCATATATATATTATAATTTATCAATCATTCATCATCTTCACATCTCAATTCACAACTACATCAATCCATCACAATCCACATAAATCTTACAATTAACACTATGTCAAGACCACGCCACAACTGACACAAGTGACACGGGTTAACTGCCTCACTCATCCCACACCATGCCAGGGGCACGCTCGTCCCTGAAGCATCACCTACCCAGGGTTCGTCTCATCCCTGGTCATTAGTGTGAGGAACCACAAGCACATTACAATCCACACAATCTCTTGCAATTAACCCTATGCCAGGGCTGCCATATGTGACATAAGTGATGCGTGTTAATTGCCTCACTCATCCCACACTATGCCAAGGGCACGCTCGTCCTTGAAGCATCACTACTCAAGGTTCGTCTCATCCCTGGTCATTAGTGTGAGGTACCACAATCACAATCATAATCATATCCACACAACATCTCATTTCATCTCAATTCCATATTACATGCACAACAGATAAGTCTAACAAAATAAGGGTTTACACACCATTCAAGCAATTCACATCTAGATCATCAATTTTTATCAAATAATATACCAATAACATTCATAAATTAATATTATAAATAATGGAATTATCAATTTAATAAAACTTTAACATAAACAATAAAACCCCCAATTCTTTCAAAACCTAACTCACAGGCACTTTTCTACCGTTTCGTTCTCCCTCTCAGATCATCATTCTTATAAATTAAATATATATTTCTAATCCTCAACATATACAGAATCTAATGGTATCATTAATTCCTCAAACAGAAATATTTCAATTTTTCCAAAACCTAGCCTACAGGCACTTTTCTATAATTTCGTTCTCTCTCCTAGAGCATCATTTTTACAAACAAAATATATATTTATTGTCCTAAATATAAACAGAATCAAATAATGCCAATAATTCTTCAAACATAAATATTTCTAAAATTGCTCATAATTTTAAGGGGTTCTTCCTCTACCCAATTCCCTCATGTAACTCTATATATAAATAATTCCCTTTTCCCCCGTACCTGGATATGAAGAAGCAGAATCTAGACTAGATCTGGTTGATCTCCCTCGCTGGGTTCCCCCCGGTCTAAAACAGAAAGTAGAAGAAAGAAGAGAGAGCAGAGGAAAAGAATTCAGAATCAGAATGAGAGGTGTGCTTTTTGGGAGTGGCAAACAACTCTATTTATAGGCTTTTTACGCCGGAACGGCCCGTTCCAAATCCGGAACGGCCCGTTCTGGACCTTTAAAACATGGCTAAAAATCACATCCAGAACGGCCCGTTCCAAAACCAGAACGGCCCGTTCTGGTGTCCATTAATTACCCACAACGGTCACGCCCCGTTCCAATCCCGTTCTCAATTAGGGTTAATGGCATATTTAATAGTCCGGAACGGCCCGTTCCATCTTGAGAACGGCCCGTTCTGGGATATTAACTCACACACAACTTGGTAGTTTGGAACGACCCGTTCCAATTCCGGAACGGCCCGTTCCGAGCTACTAAATCACATGCTTTTTGGAAGTTTGGAACGGCCCGTTCCAATTCCGGAACAGCCCGTTCCAAGCTACTAAATCACCCCTATCACCTTTATAAAATTACCAAAATACCCTTAAAAAAAATAAAATTGAAATAGAAAAATGGGGTGTTACATACTTCATGTCCAATATTCACATTTGAAAGGGCCCATTCTAGAATCAGAACGGCCTGTTCTGGGCTTGAAGTTTACTTAGTGAATCATGTGTTGGAACGACCCGTTCCAACATAATCTTTCCAGGCCATTTTAGTAGTCTGGAATGGCCCGTTCCAATTTGAGAACGGCCCGTTCTGGGCTACTAAAAATCAAAATATTACAAAATAATTTTCATAAATATTTATTGTTAAAATAGTCATAATTATTAAAAACCTTTAAAACATTCTATAAAACCCAATAAAATAGCTATAAGAAAATAATCTCTATAAATATAAAATAAATAATAAATAATCATTATACTAGTAGAAAATTCAGGATGTTACAATTCACAAAATCAAAAATAAAATAAAATAAAATCAATAATAATTTTAATGTGTTAAACTACTATAAAAGGTAAAATAAAATAAAAGTAAACAAGCCAATATTGATTATCTTTCAAATAGAAAAAATGTTGTCGCAAGAGAGTAAAGTTGTAGCTATTACTATTGGGCAATTGAAAACCTATGAGAGAAACTACCTTCTATATGATTTTGAGTTAGTTGCCATAATTTTCATTTTGAAACTTTGGAGTCATTACCTATATGGTTTTAGATCTGAGGTATTAAGTGATCACAAGAGTCTTAGGGTATTTGGTTTGATCAAAAAGAGTTGAACATGAAGTAGAGAAGGTGGTTAAAAATTTCTAAAGGGTTATTATGACTTTGAGCTTAGATATCACCTAAGTAAAGCCAATGTGGTAGTTGATGTCTTAAGTAGAAAATCCTTACACATGTCATCCTTAATGATTAGAGAGATGGATTTGATAACTGATTTTAGGTATATGAGCTTAACATGTTAAATTACCCTAACAATGTGAGATTAGGAATGTTGAAGGCAACTAGTGATTAAATGAGATAATTAGTGAAGGTTTGGAGACTAATCAATTTTTGGTAGATAGGCTAAATATTGGAACGAATAGAGTGTTAAGGTTTAAAGTTAGGATTTGTGTGCTTAAAGATACTGAGCTTGGGAAGTTAATCTTAGAGAAAGATCATAGGAGTAAGCTTAGTTTTCACCCTAATACCATTAAGATGTATCATGATCTTAAGAAGATGTTTTTGTAGCCTAATATAAAAAATGAGATAAATGAGTTTATGTGTAATAGTTTTGTGTGCCAAAAAGCTAAGGTAGAATACCAAATACCTTCAAGTTTGTTGCAACATTTAAGTGTACCTGAATGGAAGTTTGATAGTATATCTATGGACTTTATGGTTGGGTTATCTAAAATCGTAAAGGGTTTTGATTTTATTTGGCTCATAGAGGATAGATTGACTAAATTTACTAACTTTATACCAATCAAGGTTATGTACTCTTTGGAGAGTTTGATAGAACTCTACTTAAGATAGATTGTTAGATTACACGATGTGCCTTTTAGCATAATTTTCGATAAAGATCTTAGGTTCACATTAGGGTTTGTTTCGAATATGATGATTTATTGTCATTGATTAGCTAAGGAAAAGATTTATAAAGTTCTAAAAAAATTAGAGGAATTAAGGATCTTTTATGACTCTAGAACTTATCTTACTAACTTTTTTTTACTTTCCTTAAGAACTGGACTTATGATATTCATATCTTAAGAAAAATCTTATATATCTTTCCTTAAGTTGGGCCAACTTAACTCTAACCAAAACTACCTCAACCAAATTTACTCTCGAGGATCCTTTGACTCTTAGAGTTCTAAAATAATAGTAATAACAATATTTCAACAATTAATCACAAATATCAAGACCTTTATAGGTGGAGGTGTACGACACCCTTGTGTTTGTTTAAACCTAGTAAGTACCTTGGGTTTAGGAATGACAAAATGGGCTGTGACCCGTGGACCGGCCTGTTGGCCTGCCAAAAATTGGCGGGCTGGGCCCAATATTTCAACCCGCCAACCCGTAGGGCCAAATAGCGGGCTAACCCGTCACAACCCGCCAACCCGCATACTTTAACTTTTTTTTATATTTAATTTTTTATGTTTAACTTATTTTGATGTAGAAGATGAGGATGAAGATGATCAACACAAAAAAGTAGAGACTTCTTCCAAGGGTGTTTCTAATGTTCTTGAAATAGAAAGTTAAAGTTGATTAATTGTGTTTGGACTTATTTTATGGACTATCAAAAATTTAGTTTATTAGTAATTTGTAAGTTTATAATTTGGTTTTGATTTTGATGTAAGTGGACTAATTTCTATTTGATTTTGTTGTAAGTTTGTAATTTCTTTTTGTTGAATATATATTATGTATAATATGTATGCATTTTTAATTTCATATGGTTATATTTATTTATTTGTAGCAATTTTTTTTATTTGAACATAAAATATATATTTTTTTAAATTTTTTTATAATTTTTTTTGTAGTATGCAAGCTGGCCCGCTGACCTGCTAGCCCGTCCTTAGGCGGGGCGAGCTAGCTATCCCAACCCGTTTTCTATTGGCAGCCCAGCTCGTTTTGGGTGGGCCATTGGCGGGCTGAGCCAAAATGGGCCGAGCTAGCCCGTTTTGCCACCCCTACTTGGGTCAGGGCCAAATGTGGTGCAACAGACTCAATATTTCTTTTACATGCAATTTTGAATTTAATTTTCAATCTATGAATATAGAAAAATAAAATAAAAATGTTAGTTTGATATATTGACATGCTAAAAAATATTAATAATGAAAAAGGAATCTAAAAATAAAATAACAATACATATTTACATATAACATTATAAATTTTTTTTATAAAATAAAAAATATAATAAAAATAAGGAAAAATACGCCATCAATAACATTTTAAAAAAGTATAAACTAAATAGTTATCAATACTTCATAAAATAAAAATAAATTCTAAGAGCAAATTTTCTTTTTATTTATTATTTTTTACAAAAACAACAACAAACACACACATAATGACAAAAAAAAAAAAGAAGAGATTTTGATGTATTTTCTATTCACCCTTCTAAAGGTCTAAGTGATCACGGTAATTCACAAATCCAAATTGATCCAAATTGATTCAATGATTTTGAATCGAGTTTTTTAGTATTCAAATTAGATTCTACCCAATTGAAATAAGACACCATACATGTTAGGTTACGAATTTTGTACTTTTGACACGTGTCCCAATCTAATCATATATAATCTATACTATTACTTAAGAGGATTGCTCCATTTGGTATTCATATATTTTTGGACAATTTTACCCTAAACTTTTATAAATTACAAAATTATTATTACTATTTTTTATAAATTTCATTCTATAACTACCAAAAAATTTAATAACTACCCACTATTATATAATTTTTTTTAAAAATAATTCACGAAAGTATGGAGTGTCTTTTGTATGCTACTAGTAGTAGAAGTAGTAGTAGTAGTAGTAATAATAATAATAATAATAATAATAATAATAATAATAATAATAATAATAATAATAATAATAATAATAATAATAATAGTAATAATAATAATTTAATAAATATAATAATATAGTAATAATAATATAGTATTTGGATGATCATTGCTTAGGATAATACTCTTTGTTAATCTTGTTCAATAATGAGTTTTGTGTTTTTGGGTTAAAAGCATTTTAACAATATAACATACTTATTTGATTTTTTATATATATTAATATTAGTTGTTTGAGTTGATAATAATGTAGCGAAATAAATAAATTTATTTTAGAATTTAATTTCTATCATTATTTATTTTATACCTTGATAACATTACATTTGCAATAAGACTAAATAAATTTAATTATATACACTTAATTGATTCAATACAATCCAACCCACTCACAATCAAGTTAAATTAACCTAAATTTCAAAAAAAAAATATTACATAAACTTGACTCAATTTAATCTATTAAACTTTAATTAAATCAAATAACATATTCATTCAAACTCAATTCAATTCAAACTCAATTCAATTCAAACTCAATTCAACGCAACCTGGCTTGAACCCCCACACCCTTCCCTTCAATACACCCATTTATATGCTTCTTCTCACATCACAAGGTTCTCAACAATAAAATTATCAGCATGCACACCATGAAGCCATAAAATAATATAGCATTTTTCACATCAATTTTTTTTTTAGAAAAATGCATAAACAACATAAATTTGCAGTAATATTGCTGAAATAAAATGGACGAATTTGGAAGGCTTACCAGCGGTGAGGGAAGAAGCTAAAGAGAAAGAGCCAAGAAGCATAGAAGCCATTATCCACGCTAACTTTTCACCGAGCTTGTGTGTCACTCAGTTTCGCCAAATATATATATATAAAGAAACTATGTAACGTGAACCTTTTAAATATCTGAATTTGAAAGTCAAATGCTAATTAATATTATAGTTGTAGACAGTCACCAAAACACAATTATACCTTCTATTTAATTACAACCTACATTTCCATATAATAGTCATGTAAATTTATGATAAATATATAATTTTAATTGTAGTATAAAATTATTTATTTTATTAATAATTGATTTTAAAATACTAATATTTAATTTATAAATAATTATAATAAACAAAATTTAAATTAGATAAGTTGTTGAAATAATCTCAACAAACTCTCTTGTCAAAGGAAACTCACTAAAATTACTTTCCGACAAGAAAGTAATTCTTGTTTAATATATAAGAGTTGATTAATTTAAAATTTAATGGTATTCTTTAATGTGTAATTGAAAATATAAAAAATCATTCAAACACAATAATTATCCAATTCACAATCAACCCCTCATGTAAAACATGAACTATTATTTTGCGCAAGAATGTTTTTAAGAATTTTTAACTTCATGTCTAATTTAATTTTAGTTTATACACATAATTTAATTTAAATTTTAGTTATGTATAATAAACATTTAATTTGTGTATTGCACTTACTAAAATACTAGTGTAATGTAAACTATTATCAAGACTAATCATTAAATTATATATATATATATATATATATATATATATATATATATACCGTTAATACGTAAATAAAACAATAAATACAATCAAATACAAATTAATATCATTTTCTTTTATTTTAACACCTTCTCTTGTAATTCTACAAAAATTTTGGTTATTCCTTTTAAATCTATACACAAATCAAGAAAAAGCATGTAATTAGTTAGGCTTTGTTTGGGAGGGGGGAATAGAAGGTAAGAGAATAGATGAGAATTGGTTTAATAAGAAATATGTAAGAAATAAAGTAGAATAAAGTAAAATTTGTAATTGTTTGGTAAAGTAGAATTAGGTGAAAAATAGAGTTAAATTAATTTATATTAAATAAAATAAAATACTAAATTAATAAATTTTAGCACATTTAATATTTAATATTATTATTATTTTGTTTGTTTATTTATTATTATATTTACATTGTTTAGTTTTATATTTAAATTATTTATTTTAAATTGATAAAAATCATAAATATAAGGTAGTTATTAATATATATAATAAATAAAAATTATATTCATTATTTATTATTATTAATATTATTTTATTTACTTATTATTATACATAAAATAATAATAAACAGTTCCAAATACAACTAAAAATAATAAATTAAAATTTTCAGCAAAAAATAAAAATTAAATCTGAAAAACATCGAGAAAAAGTATACAATTTAAAATTATGGAAGAAAAAAAAATGAGAAAAAGGCATAAACCATATCCACACTCGTTGCTGCATGCTTGAAAATATGCAAATACATAAATATTTGTGTGCAATTTCCTTTCACTTTCCCTCACATAAAAGGGGAAGTTTAATTTTGTTTGGTCCCATTTTAATTATAATGTTTACTTTCTCTTTTACCAAACATTCTTTTGTCTCCCTTAGTTCCCTTTTTCTTCTCAGTGACCATATTGTTAGATATAGGTTAAAAACTTATTTTAATCTCTTATAATAATTATTTTTTTAATTTAGTCCTATTTTTATTTTTGATATTAATTTGGTCCTTCATAAATTAATTGGTTGCAATGTCGGATTTCCGTCCAAATTATTTAAAGGAAATTAACTGTTGGCCACGTGCATGCCATGTAGATGCATAGGTGGATGCCACCTGGAACCAGAACGGGCCGTTCTGAAACCAGAAAGGGTCGTTCTGAGTGCACTCTTGGTGTGTTAATTTTGCATCTGAAACAGGCCGTTCCAGATGCAAAATTAACACACCACGAGTGTAACGACCCGGCTGGTCACTACACACGGCACCGTACACTAGAAACACCAAGCAGATAGAACAAGTATATAAAAATAGGATCTAGAATATATAAATATACAAAGTTCTAGTTTGACTAGAGTTAAAGTGTACAAAAAGATACATCATTTAGTTACTACAATAAGTAGCTAAGCAACAAAAGACAAATATCCCAAGACAGATCAGCTCCATCAGTCAGCTACAGCTTCACTACCAGTCACAACCTATCCCTGTTCTGCTCCCATACAAAGTATAATCATTGCAGTCCAAACCACATGGAAATAACAAGGGTAAGCTAGTGTATATAAAAATCTCAGCATATGGAAGAATTTAAACAGTAATAGAGATTTCTACCATCAACAATTCATCAATTGCATATTCAGTCAATTATTTCCACACAAAATCTACCAGTACACACAAAATGCGTCGTCACGCATGTCACCTCGGAGATCTCCTACAACACCTCAGTCTTTCAACCTACAACACCTCAGCCTTTCGGCCTACAACTCCTCAGCCTTTCGGCCTACAACATACAAAAGCAACACACACAGAGCAACACAACCTTTCAACTTAACAAATCAAACTTACAACATTTCGCAACTGATACAACTCACATAACAACTAACAACAATATTCCACTATATATTTATATATATATATATATATATATATATATATATATATATATCCCAACATCATCAATCATTTTTATCTACTATGGTATTCATCTATTTCGAATCAACTTGACATAAATCAACATTTTACAGTGAATAATACAACTTCATTGAGGCGCCTGGCACGCTCTTAGTCGCACCGGGCACAGTACAACCAAAATACACCAGAGGGCCATCTCGCCCAGCGCAAGCCTGTCCGCGCCCGGCGAGACTCACCCAGAGGGCTCAAGGCTCTCTCGCGCTTGGCGCAATAAGTAATTGCGCCCAGCGCCAGCCAAACAGAGACTCCCAGTAGTTTTCCGCGCCCGGCGTACCCAAACTCACGCCCAGCGCGGGGAAAGTAGAGACCTCCCTTGGTCTCGTGCCCGGCGCAATTTGAATTGCGTCCAGCGCCTCCCTTGGCAGAGACTCCCAGTAGTTTTCCGCGCCCGGCGGAAAAAATCGCGCTTAGCGCCAAACCAGAAAACCCCAAAGTCAGTCTACTACTGATATCGCGCCTGGCGCGGCTTGTTTCTCGCCCGGCGTGGGTCATCCAGAGGTTAACATTGCCAAGTCCGCCCAGCGCACACATCCTTGCGCCTAGCGGCCTGCCTAACTGCCATCCTCTGATGACCACGCGCCCAGCACGAAGAACCGCGCCCAGCGCGAATTCATCAGCAAACCACATATTTTCGAAATTTCTTCCACAATCTGCAAAATAATCAGCAAATTCCACATGCAATCGGTTCCAAAGACTATTTTTTCATTCTAGAGTCCAAAAACACCATCTTTTTCAACATGCAACATCAAATTCATCAAAAAGCCAAGATTTTGCCCAAGTCGCCCAAAACTCAAAATTTCAGATTTTCAGATATTTCTCACAAGACCAGCAACTATCATCCATCTCAACAACTGAAAACAAACAACAATGATTCTTATTCAAAAAGCACAACTATACTAACTTCCCTTACCTTGAGCAAAGTTTTCCGAGTTTCCGAGAAGAGGAGAACGAAAGTGAAGGAGGAATGAACTTGAATAACCGAAGGGGAGAAAAGGAGGCTCTGAACAACAACTAGCAATCCAGATTGTTTTCACCACTACCTAGAGTCAGCAAGGAAGAAAAAAGAGAGTGTGAGTAGGAAACGAGGGTTAGGCAAAGAAAAGGAAGAGAAGGGGAAAAAGAAGGTTCACGGATCTCACAACGAGTACAGCAGAACGGTTTGTTCTAAAACTTGAACGGACCGTTCTGGATTCAGAATGGCCCGTTCCAGAATGCCAACTTGTTAAGTGAGAGCAATAGAATATTCTATATTATTTTTATAAAAAAAATATAATAATTTTGAAAAATATTTTTTTACGGTAAAAATTTTAAAATTACTTATTTTTATAAAATACAATTATCTTATAAATAGAGTGATAACTTTTCCTTTTTCTCTTTCTGTCTGAAAAAATATTTAAGTGTCACTTTATAATTTTTTGCAACTTATTTAAAAAATAGAGGAATAAAATGATAAAAATTAATAAGATAAACATAATAAAATTATTAATTTGTTTTCTTTTAGCGTCTTCTAAATTTTTAAACTCATTTAAAACAAAAATATTTTATATGTTATTTTGAATTAATTTAACGAAGTATCATATAATTTTTAATTATCTAAATTTTTTTATAAATTTGATCTATACATGAAAACCTTTTTAATTTAACAATTAAATTTTAAAAATTTGATATAGAACATTAATTATTAAGTAAAATAAATCTATCAAGACTTACTCTTGAAGTAAGTAAATTTTTTATTCATTAATAATGAAGATAATTTTACCACAAAATAAAATATAATTAAAAAATAAAATAAAATATAAAAAATATTTATGTATTTATTATATTAGATATAACAAGATAATTAAAATATAATTAATAATATATATTTTATAAAATTATTAATATTTTATATATAAAAAAAAGAATGAAAAATTTTTTAGTGGGGGCAAGTGCCCCACTTGCCCCCACTATGATTAACTTAGATCCGTCCTTGCATGTGCTCCAGTTTGACTAACAATGAAATAAAATTTGCTACCATTGTCTTTAATGATACACTACATTGTCCTTAATGATACACTGTATAGCCCAACTGTTTAGCAATTGAAGTTATCAATTTTCATTGACAATATTACCAAATCCAGTGTTTGAAATGCTTTGTACCTTGGGTCTTTTTCCTTCCACGATTCACAACCGTGAACTATAATCATTGACCGTTTGGGTTTGGCATTCTAGAATCAGAACGGCCCGTTCTGAAACCAGAATGACTCGTTCTAGTTGCACTCATAGTGTGTTAATTTTGCACCTGGAATGGGTCGTTCGGAATGCAAAATTAACACACCAAGAGTGTACCCAGAACGGGCCGTTCTAGTTTCAGAATGGGCCGTTCTGGTTCCAGGTGTTTTCAAAAAATTTGGCATCCACGTGGCATCCACCTATGCATCTACGTGGCATCCACGTGGCCAACAGTTAACCCCGTTTAAATAATTTGGACGGAAGTCTGACATTGCAACCAATTAATTTATTAGGGACCAATTTGAGACAAAAAATAAAAGTGGGACTAAATTGAAACAAACAATTATTATAAGGGACTAAAATAGGTTTTTAGTCGTTAGATATATATAGGCGGCAACGAGACGAGCCAAATTAAACCGTTTTTATCTCTGAAATTTGCTGGAGATAAAAGCTGGGTACTCTTTCTTATTTTTTGATAGAGTTCGGGTTTTCCCACTCAACTCCCATCATCACTGGACTTTTTTTTTAAAAAATATAAAAAATTAAAATAAATATAATATAAATTTTTACATATAAAGATTTTAATTTTGATTTATATATATAATGATAATTTTTTAATTATATTATTAAGCAGGACAGGAATAGGGGCAGGTAAGATATTAACATTCCTGGCTTCAATTTTACGAATAGAAAAAAACTCGAACTCGAATCCGAATTCAATCAATATAAATTTTTTCTATCTAAATCAGGATGTGTTCAGATGGGTAGCTACCAGACTAGATTAGAATGTTATGGCTAACTCACTTACCCTTGTTTTCACACTTCATGACTTATGAATTGAATGAGTTTTGTCCGTACTAATTTAATATATCTCTTTCTTTATTAATAATAATAAAAAAAATAGACTGAATAGCCCAAATATTTTAATGACTCACCTACCCTCAGTCGGCCGGAAAAAAATACTGTAGACTACCATACTTTTATATATACTATGATATATAATTGTTATATTTATCTTATCTAGCATAATTATGTATTTTTATTTAATTGATAAACAAAATAAATAAAACATGACTTAAACATTTTTAGTTTTTGCCGAGAAAAACTCACCCCCAACAACCCTACTTATATAAGTAGAGATAAATATGTGAATTAAAAGACGAATTCACTTTAATATATAATAATATACATTTAAAGTAATTTTCATTAAAGAATCTTCTGCAGCAATTAATGCGTAATTGAAAAGAAATTATTTGTGAATACGTAATTTCTATAAAGTACTAGGGTATTTATTATTTTAGGCTGGCAACATATTATTTGTGAATGATTCCATAATTTACGTATTAATAGTAGCCTCTATTATTTAATAGAAAAGCTAAAAGAAAATTCCGGCACAATTCCCTTTTTAT
Organism: Cajanus cajan; assembly: GCF_000230855.2. NCBI lineage: Eukaryota > Viridiplantae > Streptophyta > Magnoliopsida > Fabales > Fabaceae > Cajanus > Cajanus cajan. Next base: position 71,950,725 of record NC_138517.1, read on the forward strand.
GTTTGGATAAAAAAATTTAGAAATTAAAAATTTTATAATTTAAATTATTTTAATTTTAATTTTCATCATTTATTAAATATTAAAATTTCAGTTTGTGTAGAGTAATTTAATTTTCATGGATAAAATAAATCCTTAAAATTAAATGTTATAATATTAAATATTAGTCAATTTTTATAAACATTAATTTATAAAGCTAATAATTTTAAAAATTAGTATTAGATAATATTTATTATTTTAAAAAATAATAAATATTTTTATATTGACTTTGAATGAGAGGAGATGAATATAGGAGAATAAAAGAGAAAGAAGAATTTCAAATATTTACATTTTCTTTTGGAGAGTTTTAAATTATGCATCTATACCGTGTGTTTGGATGAAAAATTTTAAAAATTCATTGAACTTGAAAATTTTAGAATTTGAATTATTTTTATTTTAATTTTCATCATTCTTTAAATATCTTATTTGAACTAGTCAACTCAAATGTTTTTAAAATTTAAATTCTTAGCTTGGATAAGCCAATTTAATTTTCACAATGAGTAAAATTTAATTTAAACAATGTGTGTGTATTAAAATTTTAAGATTTAATTTTATAAAACTAAATATTACGGTCAATTTATAAATATTTATTATTATTTTTAAAAATAATATCAGATAATATTATATAAATTAAAAAATAATTTTGAATATTTAATAATTATAAAAAAAAAACTTTTGCTATTTTTTATGTCAATTTTTAAAGAGAGAATAGGGAGGTAGGAGAAAAAAGAGAAAGAAGAATTTCAAAAATTTAACTTTTTTTTTGGAAGAATTTAAAACTCTTTAATTTGAAGAAATTTATCAAATGTTTGAATTTCAATTTCTTTGTTAATTTTTTTATCCAAACATAACATTTTACATAAAAGCATTTGAAATTCGTCAAAAAATTAGTCAAAAAATTCTCCATCCAAACACATTTTTAGGAATTTTACAAAAGTTTAAATTTTAAATTTTTTGTAAATTCTTCATCAAAACAAAACATTTTACAGCAAAGCATTTTGGAATTCTTTAAAAAAGTTTGAATACTACAAGAAAAATGCAAATTATCGACGGATAATCTTACAGAAAATTTATATTTCCAACAGTTTTTATCGACAGAAAAAAAATTCGTAGGAAAAGTTATATTACCGATGAATAATTTCTGACGATACAAATTTGTCAAAAAGAATTATTTTTGACAAATTTTAACGACAGATAATTTTTGTTGGATACAAATTTGTCATAAAATTTATATTTTTGATGGATAATTTTTTACGGATATAAATTTGTCAAAAAATTTATAATAATTATATTATATTTAATTAATCTTTATTTGTATATATACTTACTTTTATAATTAACAGTCTACTTATTTCTATTTAAAATTAATATTTTGATACAACTTAAATTATTTATTATAAATTTAAAAGTTTAAATAATAATTTATATATTTTAAAATATTACTTTTATAATTCATAATGATAATATAATTTATAAAATTATAACTATTTATTTATTACATATTTATAAATTAAATTTTAACATTTGAAATAAATTATTAATTAACTTAATACATTTATTTATCTTAAATCTAAGATATAAAATTCAAAAAATGTATTTGTCCTTGTTTTACTTTCTAATTATCAACTATTAATAAAATATTAATTTAAAATCTTATCTAATTATATGATAATATTTTCATATCAAATTTAAAACTAGATATTCGTTAGACAAAAATATCAAGATCATATAGTAAATTATCAATAAGATTCTAGTTATTGCTAGCAAATAATTTATTCCAAAGCTAATCATTTTTTCTCTATATTAATTATCATTAAAATTTAATAACTTTTAATTTAACAATTGGATCGATAAAATTCGACATACACTATGAGTTATTGAGCGGAGTAACTTTACCAAAAGTTACTTTGTGAGTTAATTGATTCCTCCTCTCTCTCTCTCTCTCTCTCTCTCTCTATATATATATATATATATATATATATATATATATCTAAAATATCTAATATATATATATAGATCATATTTAAAATTTTATTGATCTTTTTGAATATATGATTGCTAATTTTAATCATCTTTATTGTTACCAAACGGAATAGTAAACATTTTCAAAGAATATAATATCCGATAGAATATTAAAAAAATTTGACAGAATAAATTTTTGACAAATTATTATCCATTAGTAACATTCCATTGAAAAATTTTAACTTAAGCATCTATAAAAAATTTTGTCAGAAATTCTTATATTTTTGACAAATATAAATTCGTCGAAAATATTTCATCGATAATATAACTTTTTCTATGATTTTTTTTCCATAAAAAATATAAATTTTCCAACAGATTTGTATCTGTCAAAAATTACCGACAGATATATCTGTCAGAAATATAATTTTTTCGACATATTTGTATCCGTCGAAAATTATCCGTTAGAAATATGAATTTTTTAACAAATTTGTATCTATCAAAAATTACCGATGGATATATCTGTCATTGGTTAATATAATTAAATATAATATGGTTATTATATTTTTATAATAGTCCGGACACACAGAAATGAGAGGGATCTAGAGATAGTACAAGTATGAGATTGTATAGTTGAGGATGACTTAAAAGAATTAATTTGTACTACCTATACTAACAAGACGCATCTATTTTTTGATACCTTATCTCATTAGAACTTTATAGTTAAACATGGTTGACTTGGAGTAATTTAGGGATGAGTGACTTTCTAGGAAGTTTCCCAAAAAGTGTGCGAGTAAGGACAAAAAGCAAACTAAAAAGAGAAGTGTTGTGAAATGAAGCCCTTGAGAGATCAAATATAAGGGGTGTTACATTAATAAATTTATTAAAATTAAACAGAAATTTTCTGACGCATTTTTTTTCTAACACCCATTTTTCTCACAAATTTGCATCCGTTGAAAACCTGTCAGAAATTCTCTTTTTTCGACGGATATTCCTTTTTACCGACGAATTATGTTCATAAGAAATTTGGATTTCTTAGTCCATTAAAATTTCTCATCCAAATATACTCTTATTTAAGTTCATTTTTCAAGTTTTGGTCATTACTTCAATGTGCGTTATAACTTATAAATGATATGTTTCGGTGCCCACTCTATTATTGTCCATTAGTGTATAAAATCGTGTATTTAATTGATATGTCATTTAATATTCCATTTAATGTTATTAAATTTTTAATATTGTAATTAAGTCCTTAACACCTATTGATTACTCTTTTAATTTTTATCTATACTTTTCCATTTTTATTCAAATATTGTGTGACATCTTTTATCCCACATACCAACATAAACATATAAAACAACAAAATGGAATAAGAGTTCAAAAATAAAATTTACTTAATAAACAAGGTTCCCAAATCCCATGGAATATGAGTATCACATAAAGAACATAACCAAAAACCAAGAAACAACTAAACATGGGTTTAACAAAGTCATTACAACTAGAACTAACATCAGTCACACTTATGATGGAAACTAAGGAAATCAAGAAATCCTAACTATTATCACAATGTTACATTCTATCAGAACTCGACACATGACTAACACATAAGACCTAAGCTTCATCTCTAGTATTGTCCACAAGATGATTCTAACATGCAAAACATATCAATAACACAAGATAAACAAAAGGGGAGTGAGAAACATTTCACTTTGACTATTGATGTAAGATATAGCAGGGTTGCCATACACGAGGCAATATACAAAATTAGAATTTGTAACATCCCAAAATTTTTAGAATAAATTAATCTAGGTTTTAAATAATTATATAATCGGAATACATAAAAATTAAAGGGTGGGTGAGAAAATTTTATTTTCTTATCTAAAAGTGAATATTTTAAAATTAATTAATTATTATGTATTATTATTTATTAACTATAAGAAGGGAGTAATTAATTGTAGTTAAACTGTTGGATCAAACTGATTTTTAGAAAGCAAGTTTGTAACACCCCAATTTCCTTAAAAGGATAATTTTATTAGTAATGGCATTTTCGTAATTATTGATGGCATTTTCGTAATTTTATAAAGGTATTAGGGGCATTTGAGTAACTCGGAACGGGCTGTTCCGAAAGTGGAACGGGCCGTTCTGAGCATTTAAAATAAGCTAAAATTTTAGGTTGGGAACGGGCCTAGAACGGGCCGTTCCAACAAGGAGAACGGGCCGTTCCGGAGGGAGAACGGGCCGTTCTGCTGAGTTTGAGAACGGGCCGTTCTGGTTTCAGAACGGGCCGTTCTGCTTTTTGAGAACGGGCCGTTCCGATTTTGGAACGGGCCGTTCCAGTTGAGAAATTTGCCCACGTTTGAAGGATCCGGAACGGGCCGTTCCGAAATCAGTACGGCCGTTCCGGTTGCGCCAGGAGGCCTATAAATAGGGCCAAGGGGGGGTGAAAAATTTATATTGAGCAAGAAGTGGTAATCTTAGAGAGAGAAAGAGGAGAGAGAGAGAGAGAGAGAGAGAAAGAAAGAAAGAAAGAGAGGAAAAGAAAGAGGGGATCCAGAGGAGGAGGCCCTGCCCAAGTTTCAACTCCGCTTATCCAGGTAAGGGGGGAGTGAGAACCTCGCTCAGGGGTGTGGGGATAATTGTTGGATAGTTGTTTGTCGGATTGGCCCCCAATCCTTTGTCGTTATTCTGTTTAATTTCTATTTACTCTACTTTGCTTTTTGTTGAAGGTGCCGTTGTTCTGTCTAAATTTCTATTTACTCTACTTTGCTTTTTGTTGAAGGTGCCGTTGTTCTGTCCGATTTTCTATTTATTCTACTTTGTTTTTGTTGAAAGTGCCGTTGTTCTGTCTGATTTTCTATTTACTCTACCTTTTTCTTTGTTGAAGTAATAAATTAATATGAAATTAATGTTAATAATACATGAGTTTTAATATGAATAAGAATGCTCTCTGAATCTCTGTGAATACCTATGCGGACCTTATGAGGAGTATTGATGACATGACCATGTGAAATATGGACAAATGACATGAGACCTAAGAATTGACTATTGAGACAAACTATGATTATGAGACTATGACAAATGAGGACATGATGTACTAAATGAAATTCTGTAATAAGTTAAATGTTGAGTTCATGAAATAATGATTGTATGACATGCATCATATGCATATCTTATTCCAGGTGTGCCGTTGAGGCCGCATACCAGTGATGTAACCAGGTGTACCTTAGGGTCACCGACAGTTGATGCTAACAAGGTGTACCTTAGGGTCACCGACAGTTGATGATATGCTAACCAGGTGTACTTTAGGGTCACCGACAGTTGATGATATGCTAACCAGGTGTACCTTAGGGTCACCGACAGTTGTGCAGGTGTGCCTTAGGGTCACCAGTGATGATATGTGAAACTTCCTTATGGCGCCACATGCATGCATTTATGAGATGAGTCCATGACATCATTGCATGATAAATGAATGTATTTGTAATATTGATGATGTATGTGTATTGTTTACATGTGACTTATATTTGTTGTGTGTGTGTGGGTGCTATCTAACCTTTATTCTTCACCTGAAACTGAGTGAGATGTTTCTCACTCCCTTGTTGTTTTTGTATATGTTTTAAATTATGTTGCAGATGATCAGCATCATGAGGATGTTGGTGATGAGGCTTAAAGGCTTCAATTGGGCATGCTCTGATAGGATGTGACATCGGGGCATAGTTATTTTTAGTTTAATATGTTATTGTTTTAATAACTTTAGTTTCTCTTCTTTGTAATTTCTAACGAAGAGATAACGTAGATAATTCAAGGAAAATGTATGTTAAGAAATTGTAATTTGAACGTTCTTGATAAAAGACCAGAATGAATATCCTTGTTATATTTTATTACATGATTTAGAAAATATAAATTGATTCCTAACTAGGAGGCACTGCCACCTTTACTGGAGTTAATTTATATTTCCTTTATTATTATTTGTATATATATGATTTCTTGTTTTACACTAAATTGTATTGAAAATCTTAACTTCTTTTCTTTTATAATTTCTACACTGGAGTTATGATTTATGAGTTACGAATGTGAATCTTCTACCTTGTGATATTTGAAATATTTGTCAACTATGAAAGATTTTATTTACCCAAAAAGAAGAAAAGAAATATTTTATTGTTACATTTGTTGTATATTAATAATGGGGTAGAGGGTGTCACAAAGTTCGCAAGATGAGATTCTTCATTTTCAATTTTAGGATCATACGAAGGAGTTCTGTAGTGGGACAAAACTATTTTGTAGTAACAAACTCTATTTTTGGGGGGTTTCCTCTTCTTGTTTCAACTTTTGACATTCATTAGGTAAGAAGGGAGTAAGAACCTCACTCTGAGGTGTAGATTATCTGCAGAGTAGCGAGATAGGCCCCTAATCCCATATTATTTGTCTATGATTAAAGTATATGAGTAGGAAAAAATGTTATTATTCATGTGGTATGTACCCTATTATTGGTTGAATTAGTTAAAATATGTATGTTGATTGGAAACATGCAAAACTAGTAATTTCTATAGAAGTGTCTGAACTAAAGGTGTGGAGAAAAGAGAGACACTCGAAGGAGGGGTTAAATAGTGTCAATAAAAAGAACTCACATTTTTTCAAACAACTAAGTTGTATTTTAACTTTAGGAGTGTAGATAAAGATATAAGAAAGAATAACACAAGGTATTTTTATACTGGTTTGTCTCAATCATTGAGACTAGGTCCAATACTTGATCAACCCAAGCAAGTTCCATTGTCTTTTACAAAGATACAAGTATTATATCACAAGTGACTTTTGGCTTAAGTTTTTTTTTTTTTTTTTACTTGCCTCTTCAATCAACTACTCAAGTATTCCTTGAACACAAAGCCTTTCCAAGATTCAAACAACCAAGTATTCTCTTAGAATCAAGACTCTTAAGGCTCAAAGCAATAACACTAAGTTAAAGCTGAGTACGATAACAATGTTGTTTTATCTTACTATCAAGACGTGATACAACCAAATAAGTGTGACACCCATTCTACCCCAACATATAATATATAATATAATAATAAAGAATAACTCCTTTAACAAGCAAAAAATGGTTCACATACCAAAATACTTTCAACTGTCCAAATAATTTTAAACAAAAATCAGAAAATATAAGTTCGTAAAGTCAACTATCAAAGAAATATAAAATCCAATTACAATAAAATGAATAATCTAAAATCCCTTGCCCTGATGTCACATTATTAGAACAATCCCATGACTCAACTATTGGCACCTTGAATGCCACTCATGTCTGGATCTTCCTTACCTAAAAACAACCATAAGATGTACGGTGTGAAAAGAAAACATTTATATGTGAAACACATTAAGAATCTCCACAAATAGTTTACGACACCCTCTACCCCATATTCATAATTACACAATAAATAGGAATAATTAAAATCTTTCATAAATAAAATCAGAATCTCAAATATCTTACGTAGAGGATTCACATTCATAAACTCAAACAATATCTCCAATGCAACAATTACAAAGGAAAGAAATTGAGGATTTCAAAATAGTTCAATGGAAATAACATCCTAAACTAGTCTTAACTACGCCACGATGTCACATATCCTATCAGAGCACGCCCAACTGAAGCCTAAGCTTCATCATCAACATCCTCATGTTGATGGTCATTTGCAACACAGTAGAAGACACACATAGAACAAACAGGAGAGTGAGAAACATCTCACTCAAGTTAAGGTGTAAAATTAACGGTCAGATAACATACACAAATCATAACAAAGCACAACACAAAGCACACATTAATCAATTACAACTCAAGTCATCATACATTAGTAGCACATACATAGTCACTCATTATATAATGATGCCATGGACTCAACTCACAAATGTGTGCATGTTGCACTAGTCACATATCACAAATCATTGATGTGCTGCCTAAACAACACACTTAAGGTAGTCTAGGAGTACATGTAGGGAGCTACCCATACACTCTCAACTAGAAGGATGCATTGCTAGGGTCTGGTCAGGATAACAAAACTACGCAAGTTACGTCCGTGCTCACAAACGGGCGAAATTGAGACATCCAAACCGCACTATCCCCTAGGACTCCCCCAAGCTGTTACATAAGGAGGGTCTTCCATAACGGTGTACTCCACATCGTATCCATCACATAAATGCACATGATGCATGTCACACACTTACACTTCATTGACTCATCATTTCACTTGTCATAGTTACTCATATATCATGTCTCATTGTCACATATTCACTTTTCACATTGTCTCATCGTATTCACATAGTCTTACACAAGAAACTTATCATAGGCATATACATCAAAATAGCACACAAACCATAACATGAAATTATTCAACTTCATACACATTCAATTCGCAATTCATAACATACGAAGTATAAAGGTCATAAATCTAACTTCATGATTTCATGCATATTTTTTACAACTAGCCAAGTAATATAATATTTCAATAGGTCAAAACACTCCAAATGTTACCCAAAACATGAATCCATCATCAATTTTATATATAATGCCTCAAAATTCATCCAAAGATTATATCCCTAATTTACTTCATAGAGTTTCCCACAAGAACCCACACAACACTCTAATCATATCAAAACTTGTCTATTTTCAAAATTAAACACATATTTACACTCAGAAAATTAAACATACATTCATGCTCAGTAATCATCAAGGAATACAACAGAAAACTTAGAAGCCAAAACAGAAAATATTCAAAATTTGCATATCTCTCATAGGGTTTCCTGTAGGAACCCATATAGCACTTTAATTCATATCAAAACTTATCTATTCTCAAAAGTGAACACATATTCACACTTAGAATCACACAAGGAATGCAATAGAACAATAAGAAAGCAAAACAGAAAACTTTCATAAAGTGTCTGTTCTTATAGGCATACATAAAGCAAGGGATTAGAGGTTAATCCTACTACCCAATAGTTATTCCCACACCCCTGAGTGAGGTTTCCCACTCCCCCTTACGTGGACGAGTAGAAGATGAAGCACGGACAGGATCTGGTTAGTCTCCTTCTCTTGGTTCTCCTTGGTTTTCAGAGAACGTAGAAAAGAAATGAGTCAGAAGAGTGAATACGTGAAATGACTCCTAGTAACTTCTGATAACTCCCTTCTAATAATAATAATAATAATAATAATAATAATAAAAATAATAATAATAATAATAATTAATCAAATAACCATCACATCCTTCCTTCCCCTTCCATAAAATAATTAATATAATTAAAGCATATCTCTTCCTTTTAATCATATAACATAAGCACAATTATTAATAAAATACATTTCATAAAAGTTACCTATATATCACTAATCAAAATAATAATTATAAATCACATCTCATAAATAAAATGGTGCTCATATAATTATTTAAATAATATTAAAACTATAAAATAATTACATTAAATACCAAAATAATAATTACAAATCATGCTTTATAACAAAATAATGCTCATATGAATACTTAAACAGTACCAAAAATTCCAAAATAAATACATCAACATACTAAAATAATTTCTAAAACATTATTAATATAAGGTATGAAAACTGGGGTGTTACATAGTTTCCATGTGAGGCCACGTATTATATAATCACAGTTTTTCCAACATCCATATATGTTAAATTTCACCAATATTAAGTCAATATATTCTATCATCACATCCCAAATCACAGAGATACACAACTCATCCATATCCACAATATCACATACCTAGCACCATGTCATACTCATGCCGCTACTATTGCATCACACGCCCAACATCGTGCCACGCGTACATTTGTACTAATTGCCACACATTTCGCACTATGTCATGCTTACGCCACCACTGTCACATCACATGCCCAGTGTCGTGCCATGCATACATTTGTGCCAAGACATCACACCACAGTCCACAATTCAATTCCACATCACATGTACAACCAACATTTCCACAATAAGTCATACACATATCTTGTACAACCTCCTCATACATATCAATCTTTAATTCACAATTAATTTACATTCCATCCAGCACACACCATTTATACCTCTTCATACAATTAATAGTCATTACTGGACATCATACAATTCACAACCATCGTTAAAATCCATCAATATAATACCATATTTCACAATCCCACATCAAAATTATATCATAAGTATTATAAAGCATCACTAAGAAATCATAAAGTATCACAAACATGCCAATAAGGGAGTCCCAAATCGTCAAAAACACAAACTAAAATAGATTACCCTTGTCGGCAACTATAAATCCTGACATCTTGACCTCTACTTACTATTTTGACCATAACATGAGTTATACACACCCTTTTTGAGTGATTCCAAAGCCATTAGAAATATAACACCCAAAGATACAACATTTGTGAATAACACGAAGCCTAAAAATGTCTTGAAGGTCACCTCGCATGGCTATCAACACAAAATATTTCACGCACTAGAATGGAGATTGAACTTTTAACTCTCATAACTCAATCAATTCTTAACATTTTTACACGATTCTAGAGTCTAAATTATAGCCCCAAGTGTTTAGTTTCTAACCCAACAAACAAAAATTGATTTAGTTAATCATACAAAAAGATATTACAAAAATAATAAGGTATATCTATAAGTAAAATCTCTCAATTACTCATTAATTCATATAATTAAGAGTGATCATCAATCTACAAAATCCTAACTTACATAGCACATCTCAATGAATCCAATTATCATGTAGATCATCAATGTTACCATAACAACCATATTTAAAAATCAATATAAAACTTGATTGAATCGTTAATTTTATAGAATCTTTACTCAAATAGTAAAACCCCAAATTTTTCCAAAACCTAACTCACAGGCACTTTTGTAACCACCTGAATGGGCGTCACACTGCAAAACAACACCACACAGAAGTAGAACATGCATATAAAGGAATATATACATATATCCAGCCTGAGGCTCAAAAAGTCAAAGTATATCTAATACTAACAAAATGCTATGCCAAGGTAGCCTACACAAAATCATCTCCAGACCTCCTCTGTGGCACTGCCACTACGCTCCAGCCTATCCCTGCTCTGCTCACATACACAGTATGATCATCGTAGTCCAAACCACATGGAAACATGCAAGAGTAAGCTAGTGAAAATAATCAACATATAGATATATATAAACAACCTTCAACTTAACAACACCATTATCATTCTCAACAGTTTCAACATACAACACATAACAACACATAACTCAATCACAGCTTCACAACATAACAACACATATACAACTCATATCAACATCAATTAAACACATCAACAACTTATGCGTCGTCACGCATTTCAAATTGGAGATCTCCTACAACATAGGTGAGTAGTTTAAGTGGCTAGGTCCTACCGAATCGATAGAAAAGAACCTTTTTGGGCTTACTAGGTAAACAACAAATTTGGATGCCAATCCACAACACTATAACGATTTCTCAGACTTTGCCACTTAAACAAGGATGTATAGTACTCTGTTAGGATAGAACAACTGGGTTTAGGCCTACCATGACATTAGCTAGCTCAACTAAGTCACCTATGGCATTAACCTACCGACTATCCTCCAAATACTACAACCCTCCAATACTCGGTTTGTAACATCTCGAATTTTCTACATAGTTAATTATTATTATAGAGCTTATTTTCTTATAGTTATTTTAATTAATTAAAGGGATTTTATAGAACATTTTAGAGATTTTTTTAAATAATTTAAATATTTATGAAAATTAATTTTTATATGAAATTCTATTTTTTTAGGCCTAGAACAGGCTGTTCTAAAAAGCAGAACAGGCTGTTCCCCAAAGTAGAACGGGCATTCCAAAAAGTGGAGCGGGTCGTTCCAGAATAATAAAATGGTCTAAAATCCTAAGTTAGAAACGGGCCGTTCCAATTATGGTCAATGTGTGTTAAAATTAACCCTAGAAAGAGCCGTTCTAGTTTTGAGAACGGGCTGTTCTAGTTGTAAATTTTGAGAACGGATAGGAGGCTCAGGCTTGATTTCAAATCATACTATTCACTTCTGGCTTCTTCTTCTTCTAAACCTTCTAAAGACCAAGGGGAATTCAGAGGAGGAGATTAGCAAGGTTCTGCTCTAGTTTCAGCTCCTGCTTATCGAGGTAAGGGGGTGTTGGAAATCTCGCTCGAGGGTATGGGAATAATAGTTGGGTAGTCGGATTGGCCCCTAATCCCTTGCCTGATGTATGTTTCTAGGAACATGAATGTGTTCTGTTTTACTTTCTGATTACTTTGTTGTGTTCCTTGTTGGAGATGATGAATGAATATGTGGTTATTTTGAAAATAGATAAATTTTAATATGAACTAAAATGCTCTGTGGATTCCTTTACGAACACTATGAGGAACAATTATGACATGACTATGTGAAATATGAACAAATGACATGTGACATGAGAATGGGCTATTGAGATAAGCTATGATTATGAGAATATGAAAAATGATAACATGAGGTAATAAATAAAATTCTGTAATAAGTGAAATGTTGAGTCAATGAAATAGTGAATGTTTGACATGCATCATATACATATATAACTCCAGGTGTGCCGCTTATGCCGCATACCAGTGATGTAACAAGTTATGTGATGAAATAACTTATTCCAGGTGTGTCGCTTATGCCGCATACTAGTGATGCAACAAGCTATGTGATGAAATAACTTATTCCAGGTGTGCCGCTTAGGCCGCATATCAGTGATGAAATGATGTATTCTAGGTGTACCTTGGGTCACCAATGATGAAATGATGTGATGAAATGATTTATTCCAGGTCCGCTTAGGCCGCATACCAGTGTTGTACTAAGATATTTTAGGTGTACCTTGGGTCACCAATGATGTATTCATGAATGAATGTGCCCAGGTATGTTGTTGTGCACCATACCAGTGATGAGAAATGTGAATTTCCGCATGGCGCCACATGCATGCATTTACGAGTCGAGTCCATGGCATTATTGCATGATAAGTGAATGTATATGTATTCTAATGTATTTATAACTTAAGAGTTATGATTAGTGATGTGTAACTTATGTGGTATTTGTTATGACTATGTGTGTGTTGCTTAACATTTATTTCTACATCTGAATTAGAGTGAGATGTTTCTCACTCCCTTGTTATTCTTGTACATGTTTAAATTATGTTGCAGGTGATCATCATCATGAAGATGTTGGTGATGAGGCTTAAGGTTTCAGTTGGGCATGCTCTGATAGGATATGTGACATCGGGGCATAGCTAGGCTTAGTTTAGGATGTTATTGTTTTAAAAACCTTAGTTTCTTTTCTTTTGTAATTTCTAGCGAAAATATAACATAGATGAAGTCTATAGTTGCAACGATTGAATCCAGGGAGAGTGTATGTTGAGAATTGTAATTTTGAATGTTCTTGATGGAAGGCCAAAGTGTGCATCTTTGTCATATTTTTTTTATTACATGATTTGGAAGTTATAAATTAATTCCTAACTAGGAGACACTGCCACCTTTACTGGAATTAATCTATATTTATTACTTTTTTTTTTATATATATGATTTCTTGAGTTTTGATACTTACATGTTGACCTTTTATGGTTTATGAGTTACGAATGTGAACCTTCTACCTTACGATATTTGAGACATTTGTTTTAACCATGAAAGATATTATCAACTATGAAAGATTTTATTTACTCAAAAAGAAAAACAAATTATTGTTTACATTTATTGTGTATTAATGTTGGGGTAGAGGGTGTCACACAATTAGGAACTAAGTTCCCGACTTCGTACTTTACTCGAATTGGCTGCTTGTAATCGATATAGCTCGACCTGGCCCCTATATCGTGGTCGCTTTGTACACGTGTGTCTCGACCTTTCCCACACACGCGATCAACTAAGTCCTAGAGGAGAACAACACAACGTCCACTCCAAGGGACAACTTCCTAAGGAGGGTTTTCAACAAATTGAGCACTTTGAGCACCACAGCTTCCTCAATCCACACAATGGGATGAATAACTTCGAAAACATCTCTCTTAGTCCTAGTGATCAACAACTCATCATCACAACTCAGCTCAACAACTTAAACAACATGATCAACTCAACAGCTTAACGACTCAACTCATAATCCACAACTCAATAGCACAGCTTAGCTCAGCAACTTAAAATATTATTTTTTAACTCATAGGGCAACATACAACTTTCATCACACAGCTACATCTTTTCATCATATCACAAAATTCAACATTTTCTAAGTCATAGAATCAAACACCTTCATGCCCGGCGCAAGTAAACTCACGCCCGGCCTGAACCCAACCCGAGAGCTCTAAAGCTCCTACATGCCCGGCGTATCATCATTATGCCCGACATATTGGGAGGTAGAGACTTCCAAGAGTCTCCCAAGCCCGACGTGCCAAAATCGTGCTTGGCACAACTCAGGCCGAGACCTCACTAGGGTCTCACGCTCGGCGCGCTCATTCTGTGCCCGGTGCCACCCCAAGCAGAGACCCCCAAGGAGTCTCTACGCCCGACGAGATCAATCACGCTCGGTGCCATATCAGTAACTCAAAATTTTGAGCCAATATTTAAAATCATGTCCGGTGCGGTTCTCCTCATGCTCGACATGCCTCATCTAGAGACTTCCATTCCCAACCTCGCTCGGCGCAACAAACCTTGCGCTTGGCATGATTGGACAATGGAGTTCCCTGATGAACGCACGCCCGGGGCCAAGAACTACGCCTGACACAAATTCAAACAACAACCCTCATAACTTCAAAAATTTAAACAAAAATCTACAAATCAGCCAGCTCAAACACATGAAATCCATGAAATGAACTACATTTACATCATACGACTCAAAAACAAGCTCTATATCAACATGAAACCATCAAACGCATCAAAATCACCATTTTCCCAATCTTCCTGAAACCTCAAAAATGAGAATTTCTTCAAAATCAACCAACGATTCTCAACGTTCTTACCCCCAATGAGTTCTAGAATTCCTATACAGAAAACAAGTTTACAATCTAACTTCCCTTACCTTGGAAAAGAAAAATTCGAGCTCTGGGGAAAAGAAAGAAAAGAAGAAGAAGGAGAAGGTCCGCGCTTCCGACTAGCTACCCACGATTCTACATAGCACCTTCAGTACCACAAGGAGACTCAAAAAGTTCAAATGAGAGAATAGGGAATAAGGAGAAAATAAGAGTGTTGAGGGGAAGGAAAAAAAAGAAACGGATCTTACAACCTCCCCAACAACAGGAATTTTTGTCCTCGAAAATAGACTTACTTGGGAATAACGAAGGATACTACTCTTTACACTGCTGCTCAACTTTCCAAGTAGCCTCACCAGTAGCTGCATCCCAAAGAACCTTCACTAAGCCAATAGACTTGCCCATCAACTCTTTCAACTTGTAATCAATTACAGCTACAGGCGACTTCTCAAAGGTTAGGTTTTCCTTAACCTGCACCTCATCCAACTCAACTACATGACTTGGGTCATGGACATACTTTCTCAACTGGGAAACATGAAACACATTCTATAGGTTGGAAAGAAATGGTGGCAAAGCCAACTGATATGCGACTGGACCTACACGATGGATGATCTGATAGGGGCTAACAAACCTAGGTGTCAACTTCTTAGCCCTTAACGCCTTTCCCACACCAGAGGTTGGGGTCACCTTCAAAAACACATGTTCCCCTTCAGCAAACTCCAAAGGCTTTCGCCTTTTATCAGCATATGATTTCTGCCTACTCTGAGCAGTCTTCATTCTCTCCTGAATCAACTTTACTTTCTCAATAGTCTATAGGATTAACTCCGGCCCCACAACCACTGATTCACCATCTTGATGCCAACATAGAGGAGTCCTACACCTCCTACCATATAGGGCTTCAAACGATGCCATCCCAATACTAGCATGAAAGTTATTATTGTACGTGAACTCCACCAGTGGTAAGACTTCCTCCCAACTCCCTAATTGGTCTAACACACAAGCCCTCAACAAATCTTCTAAGGACTGGATTATCCTCTTTGAATGACCATCCCTCTGTGGATGATAAGTAGAACTCAACCTCAACTTCGTGCCTAAGGCTTGATGTAGACTCTGCCAAAATCTGGAAGTGAAACTCGGATCTCTGTCTAAAATAATACTGGAAAGCACCCCATGCAACCGTACTATTTCCCTCACATACAACTGCGTCAACTTCTCCAAGGACCACTTGATATTGACAGGCAAGAAATGTGGGCACTTGGTCAATCTGTCAACAATAACCCAAATAGCATCACTATTCCTAGCCGACCTAGGCAAGCCCACAATGAAATCCATAGTGATACTATCCCACTTCCACTCTGGAATCTCCATCATCTATAACAAACCACCTGGCTTCTGGTGCTCCACCTTTGCCTTCTGACAAGTCAGACAGGCCACTACATATTCAACAATGTCTCTTTTCATACCAGACCACCAGAAAGTCTTCTGGAGGTCTTGGTACATCTTAGTCATACCAGGATGTATGTTAAGTCTACTCTCGTGGCCTTCCTCCAAAACAACTTTCTTCAACTTAGAGTCATGAGGTAGGCAAATTCTGCTCTTAAACCTTAAAATACCATCTCCACCCAACTACATATTCAACAATAACTCTTTTCATACCAGACCACCAGAAAGTCTTCTAGAGGTCTTGGTACATCTTAGTCATACCAGGATGTATGTTAAGTCTACTCTTGTGGCCTTCCTCCAAAACAACTTTCTTCAACTTAGAGTCATGAGGTAGGCAAATTCTGCTCTTAAACCTCACAATACCATCTCCACCCAACTCAAAACCATCTGCCTTCTTGGTACCCAACAACCCAAATTTTTTTACCAACTTAGGATCTTGAAACTGTTTCAACCCAACTT
The DNA here is from genome assembly GCF_000230855.2 of Cajanus cajan. NCBI lineage: Eukaryota > Viridiplantae > Streptophyta > Magnoliopsida > Fabales > Fabaceae > Cajanus > Cajanus cajan. The sequence continues at coordinate 71,967,633 of NC_138517.1, forward strand.
GCTTCAAGAACTCACTAGTTATGGTAGTCATTCCATAACTAATGTGATCTTGATCTAACTCCACACAGAGATTCAAATCCCTGAATTTCTCCACCAGTTCCAACTCTTTTACCATCAACCCAGACATATGGATGGATTTCCTACTAAGAGCATCCGCCACTACATTGGCCTTCCCTGGGTGATACATCAACTGAAAGTCAAAATCCTTCAAAAATTCCATCCACCGTCTCTACCTCATGTTCAGCTCCTTCTGATCAAACAAGTACTTCAAACTCTTGTAATCATTGAAGACGCTGAACCTAGCACCATAAAGATAGTGCCTCCATATCTTTATGGCAAAAACAACTGCTGCCAACTCCAAGTCATGAGTAGGATAATTCCTCTCATGGTTCTTCAGTTGCCTTGAAGCATATGCCACCACTCTCTTATTCTACATCAACACACGGCCCAATCCCTAGTGAGAAGCATCACAATACACTTCAAAAGGCTCATCAGAACCAGGCAACACCAACACAGGAGAAGTGTAGACACCCAATTTCGTTCGGGCTCACAAAAGCAATGAGAGTCTATTATCAAGGAAAGGAGCTCTCGCAGCATGGAAACAACAGGATATGACATCAGAAGACCTAAAGCCTAAATAAGCTAGTTTTAGTAGCCCAAAACGGGTTGTTCCAAGACAAGAATGACCTGTTCCAAGACTGGAACGGGCTGTTCCCAAAACGAAACAGCCCGTTCCAGAACAGGTTGTTATAAGCAAGATTTGAACCCAGAACGGGCCGTTCCACTTTAGGAACGGGCCATTCCAGATTCTTATTTTACCCATAACATACTTGCTCAGAATGGGCCGTTCTAAACTGGAAACGGCCCGTTCCGGAATAGCTTGTTGTAAGTAAAATTTGAACCTAGAACGGGTCGTTCCAGATTCTTATTTTACCCATAATGGACTAGCCCAGAACGGGCCATTCCAAATTCGAAACGGGCCATTCTGGCCCCCTTTTGATGCTATAAATAGAAAGCTCGTGCGCAGTTCTCAAGGCCTCAAAAATTTTGTCCAAGACTCCTTAGAGCTCGAAATTTCTCTCTCTCTCTCTCTCCTATTGTATTTCTTGAGTTTTGTGAGGCATATTGTAGTGTGAAAGGATGCCGCAAAGCACCTAAAATCTCCTTAGTTGAAGATCTAATAAAGCTTTCTATGAGGTATTTCTCATCAATCTCTCGTTCTATCTTTCTCTTTTTTTATTTCATATATTTCTATAATAAACGCAATCATGTAGATATCTTAGGGTTCATCGTGTAATTTAATTTTCATGTAAATAATCATTAATAAAGGGGATTAATATTTAAACTATTAATTCTTATTACGTTATCTTCATCATAGGGTACCGATTTAGGGCGTTGTAGGGGTGCTTAATACATTCCCTATACGTAACCGACCCCCAAACCCAAATCTGGTTATCAAGGCCATTATTGGACTTTGAAAAACCTTTTCTTTTTCCAATGTTTTGAGTAAAACATTGGTGGCGACTCCATGAACCTATTTTCAAAATCATTAATTAAGGATTAGTCTGGTGTCCGGGCATTCCTTAATTGATGAAATTTTCAAAAAGATGTCTAAACCATAGGTCGCAAGATAAAAAATTTTCGGGTTGCAACAGATGGCGACTGTGCTGGGGACGTTTAAAAAGGGTCAGGCCCATATAAATGATAAAGTTAATAAAATAAGAATAATAATTTAAATATTTTTCCCCTATATTTTATTTATTTTATTTATTTGGCTTTAATATCTGTTTGTTTAAATTCTGCACCTGTTTGAATAAAACTGTACACAATTCTTTACACACAACAGTTCCTCCTACACTCAGGGGCATGAAGGTAATAAACATAGGGAGTGGTTGACGTACGACCGGCCCAAGTTTGGCCTTGGAGCCTGCGAGCCTTGTCGGAAATCACACTCAAGGTGATAACCGGTTACTCTAGCCCGAAATACTGCAACAGACCATAGAGTTTGTCAAGTGACAGCGACAGAGATACTGGGTCCCTATAATGGGGGCACCTTGGGGGCCTTAAGACCAGTGAGATTAGAATTATCCTATACAATACACTTTTCTTGCAGGGACCACAGACCAAGGATTTAAACGTGATTGTTCGCGGATCTACATTTGTTTGAGCATATGTGTCTTGTATTTGTTTGTGTTTATTTATTTCAAATGGATAAGAATTACAAACAAATAGATATTAATAAAAAAAAATATATGATAAAAAAATTTAACTCCCTTCTATATACCTAAACCTCAAAGCATCATATAGGATAGTTTATTTCAAAAAAATAAATAAATAAATATATAGCAAAAATCATGCATCATAACCTTAGTAAAAAAATGATAAAATTTAGTTTAGCATATACATTCATTAAAAAATGGGTATGCAAAGATTTTTGAGAAAGGAGAACATTCTAAAGTACAAGAATCGTGTGCCCTTATACTAAGGAGGCCTACTAGACTTTGGACTGTCGTCATCCTTTCAACAGAAGGCAAAGTCTACATCTTCTCAGACTTCTTCCAATCTAGAAAGATGTCATTCCTCAACTCAAATAGGAGATTATTTGAAATTTCAAAAAGGAGGCACACAAAAAAGGAAATTGAAGCAAAGAAAAAAAACAAAAAAGAGAGAAAAAGAATTTGCTTCAAAAGAACATAGTTTGGGAAGCTAAAGAAAACTCCGCTGATGAACGAGAAATCATGAACTTAAGGAGTTTGAAAAAATTGATAATAAGCACCCTTACATCTCCAATTCATTATCAAATCACTCCAAACCGCATCTTTCTTCTCTGACTCATCAACCTTGTCAATAAAGATGAAAATTTTGGCAATCACCAAAATAGTGGGGAACCCGAAGATCCTATTGACGGTTGCTTCTGATAGGAATAGCAAGAAGAGAATCTGAGAAGAAACGAAGACTAATTGCAAATCAACAAACGAGCAAGCATGTCTATTGAGACATCACTCAAGCATAAGCTTGTGTAGCCTGCAACAACATCATCAAAGTGCACCGAAAGATCTTGTACAAAGAATGTTCTCTAAACAAACAAATCAATGAGAATGATATTTTTTGAAATATTTCTCAATCATCTTTGCATCTTATTTTGCACCTCATATAGATAACATGTCTTCTTGGTAAATAATAAATAAAAACAAAAAGGGAAACCTAACCTGTGCATGTTAATTGAATAATGAGATCACTGGTAATCAAGTGCAAACTTGATACATCAAATTGCAAGCACTTAAGAAACCAGTAACTACGCAAGAAGACTAGGGGGCATTACACCCCCAAATTGATGATTCAAACACCGAGAGTTCCCATGCAGAAATGACAACTGTTGGGATAAGAGGAATGATCAAGAATGGATGAATCCTTGCTTCTAGGGAATTACAACACAAAATCCAATTGAAGAATAAAGGCTTTGCATGACAAAAACACGCTAAGACGAAAACCCATAAATGGTATCTTAGGCAAAAATTAGGATAAAACAATCAAAATCCCAATAGGATACATCCTATGCAAAAGTTAAGGACATATAAAATAAGAAATGTCTATCTGAGTTGGAATCGAAAGGTGGCTCGAGTATTCCCTTCGAAAGCAAGAATTCATAAAGGTTTCACTCCAAATTCAAAACACCGACGTTCAAGCAAGTAGAACAGTTTTTTTTTAAATTATCAAATCATCCATGACTCTCTACGGGGCAACCTCAGTTAATCTCTCTATGCACGAATCACGAACTCGGGGCATGCCCTGACCTCCGAGCTTTGCTAAAGGGGCACGTGTAAATTGGAAGTACTATTTTAAAATGCCATAACATTCTTTCATTTCTCTTCTCCCTTTAAATATTCACTCTAGGCCTCATCCATTAACCCTTAACAAACAAAATGTATTTGTGACAAAGATGTTACTCAATAATAGCATGGAAAGGATAACAAAGGAACAATAAGGAATTCAAACATGACTAAGGTTTAATAAAAATAGAGCGTCCCACACAAACGCTGCAAAAATGAAAGCTCGGTAGGAAACCCACTAAGGGGGCTATGCAAAAGTTAAGGCAAGATCTGCTAGGCAACCCACAATCAAAAAGGGTAACCTAGACAAAAGTAAGGATTAAAAGAAAATGTCCGCTAGGGAACACATCTCAAGTAACCTAGGAAAAGTTAGGACGTCAAAGCAGCGACCTGAGTTGAAAACTAAAAGCCGGCTCAGGGGATCATCTAAACAAAGCACAACCCCAAGTCGTCACTCCACTTTCCAAAAAGGCTAAAACACAATGATAGCTTCTTTGTAGCAAATATGCTTTGTTTAATAGCCATAAATACTAAAGCCCACCTTGGCCATCCATTCTTCTAAAAAAACCCTTTTGGAAAAAAACATTCATTCTAACAACCCTTCTGAAAAAATACAAACATCCCTTCTAACTCCTTACCAAAGCCAGGAGTGGCTTCTAAAATAATACTTATCAATAAAGATTCGACGAATAACATCATGGGAATAGATCCCTCCATCAATGATGACAATAAAGAGCAAAAAAATGAGAAAAAGGCAAGCTTCATAAATGTTGAAAAAGCCAAATCATTTAAAAAAAATAGCAAAAAAGGAAAGCTTCAAACATGAAAGAGCCGAAGCTAAACAAAAATGAAATTTAGAAAAAATCTACCATAAGAAGACGCATAGAGAGGCATGATAATACTCACATGACAGGGGCAGCACCAGAATCCCTGTCACCCATCTATTCATTTGCCCACCAGCACAAGGGCACCACCTACCAGCAATCCTTATTTTCATCAGATGTCCTCCCCAAAGAAAAGGGGCAATCACATCATCAACACTAGTAGCCGGCCTAGAGAGGTTATGAAGATACTACGGCCTGGAGAGACTATGAAAATACTATAGCCTGGAGAGGCTACGAAAATACTATAGCCTGGAGAGGCTATGAAAATACTACGGCCTGGAGAGGCTATGAAAATACTACAGCCTAGAGAGGCTACGAAAATACTACAACAACAAAGAGGGTTACCTACCTTTAGAAGAGGCTGGCTGAAGCCTTAAAATATCAGTTCAGCCTAGAGAGGCTACGAAAATACTCCCTCTTAAACAAGCTACAAATAAAGGGACACAATATCACAAGAGAAACAATGGAGCTTTTACACGAAGACTGAAGATCAGGTGTACAGTTTGTCAGCCTTGTTACCCAATAGAGTAAGAAACCAAGACTCAACTGCTTTATAGGGTGAAGATACGAGAAATTACACCTATCCAAGGGAAGTAATGCAGAAGCGCCAACACCAAAAATACGAAGAGAAGACCCAGACGAAATGTCTACGTATTTACTTGCCTTTGGAAAAGCAACACATAGCTATTCCAAAGGACAAGAAAAGAGGGGCAGCTGAAGACATCCAATTTCGTCCGGGCTCACAAAAGCAATGAAATAGAGTCTATTATCAAGGAAAGGAGCTCCCGAAGCATGGAAACAATAGGACATGACATCAGAAAACCTAAAACCTAAATAAGCTAGTTTTAGTAGCCTAGAACGAGCTGTTCCAAGACCAGAATGGGCCGTTCCCAAGACCGAAACGGGCTGTTCCCAAAATGGAATAGCCCGTTCCAGAACAGGTTATTATAAGCAAGATTTGAACCAAAAATGGGCCGTTCCACTTTAGGAACGAGCCGTTCCAGATTCTTATTTTACCTATAATAGACTTGCCCAGAACGGGCTGTTCTAAATCGGTAACGACCCGTTCGGAATAGCTTGTTGTAAGTAAAATTTGAACCCAGAAAGGGTCGTTCCACTTTTGGAACGGGCCATTCTAGATTCTTATTTTACCCATAACGGAATAGCCCAAAACGGGCCGTTCCGAATGCAGAACGGGCCATTCTGGCCCCCTTCTGATGCCTGTAAATAGACAGCTCAAGCATAGTTCTCAAGGCCTCAAAAATTTCGTCCAAGACTCCTTAGAGCTCGAAATTTCTCTCTCTCTCTCTCCTATTGTATTTCTTGAGTTTTGTGAGGCATATTGTAGTGTGAAAGGTTGTCGCAAAGCACTTAAAATATCCATAGTTGAAGATCTAATAAAGCTTGCTACGAGGTATTACTCATCAATCTTTCGTTCTATCTTTCTCTTCTTTTATTTCATATATTGCTATAATAAACGCAATCATGTAGATATCTTAGGGTTCATCATGTAATTTAATTTTCATGTAAATAATCATTAATAAAGGGGATTAATATTTAAACTATTAATTATTATTACGTTATCTTCATCATAGGGTACCGATTTAGGGCGTTGTAGGGGTGCTTAATACCTTCCCTACACGTAACCGACCCCCGAACCCAATTCTGGTTATCAAGGCCATTATTGGACTTTTAAAAACCTTTTCTTTTTCCAATTTCTTGAGTAAAACACTGGTGGCGACTCCATGAACCTATTTTCAAAATTATTAATTAAGGATTAGTCTGGTGTCCAGGCATTCCTTAATTGATGAGATTTTCAAAAGGATGTCTAAACCATAGGTCGCAAGATCAAAAATTTTTGGGTTGCGACAATATGTAGTCAACCTCTTCTTTAATTCTTCAAAACTTTGCTCACATGCATCTGTCCAAATGAAAAGTTGATCCTTTCTAGTCAACTAGGTTAGAGGCATTACTATTTTAGAGAATCCCTCAATGAACCTCCTATAATTACCTGCTAAACCCACAAAGCTCTGAATGTCTGTGATAGTTCTTGGACACTCCCACTACAACACCGACTCCACTTTAGCCGGATCAACCACAATCCCCTCTACTGAAATAACATGGCCCAAGAACTTTACCTCTTCCAACCAAAACTCACACTTTGACAACATCCACTCCAAGGGAGAACTTCCCAAGGAGGGTTTTCAACAAATTGGGCTCTCTGAGCAGCACAGCTTCCTCAATCCACACAATGGGATAAGCAACTTCAAAAACATCTCCCCTAATCCTAGTGATCAACAACTCATCATCACAACTCAGCTCAAACACTTAAACAACATGATCAAGTCAACAACTTAATGGCTCAACTCATAATCCACAACTCAACAGCACAACTCAGCTCAATAACTTAAAACAATATTTTTCAACTCATAGTGCAACATACAACTTTCATCACACAGCTACATATTTTCATCATATTAAAAAATTCAACATTTTTTGAGTCATAGAAACAAACACCTTCACGCCCGACCTGAACCCAACCCGAGAGCTCTAAAGCTCCTACACACCCGGTGTATCATCATTACGCCCGGCGTATTGGGAGGCAGAGACTTCCAAGAGTCTCCCAAGCCTGGCGTGCCAAAATCATGGTCAGCGCAACTCAGAAAGAGACCTCACCAGGGTCTCATGCCCGACACGCTCATTCTACGCCTGACACCACCCTAGGCAGAGACCCCTAAGGAGTCTCTACCCTTGGCGAGATCAATCACGCCCAGTGCCATATCAGTAACTCAAAATTTTGAGCCACTATCTGATATCACGCCTGGCGTGGTTCTCCCCACGCCTAGTGTGTCTCACCCAGAGATTTCCATTCCCATCCACGCTTGGCACAACCAACCTCGCGCTTGGCATTATTGGACAATGGAGTTCCTTGATGAACGCACGCCTGACGCCAAGAACTACGCCCGGCGCAAATTCAAATAGCAACCCTCACAACTTCAAAATTTCAAAAAAAAATCTGCAAATCATCTAGCTCAATCACATGCAATCCATGAAATGAACTACATTTACATCATACGACTCAAAATAAGCTCTATATCAACATGCAACCATCAAACGCATCAAAATAAACATTTTCCCAATCTTCCTGAAACCCCAAAAATGATAATTTCTTCAAAATCAACCAATGATTCTCAACGTTCTTACCCCCAGTGAGTTCTAGAATTCCTATACAACAAACAAGTTTACAATCTAACTTCCCTTACCCTGGAAGAGAAGAATCCGAGCTCCGGGGAAGATAAAAAGTAGAAGGAGAAGGAGAAGGTTCGCGCTTCTGACTACCTACCCACGATTCTACACATTACCTTCAATACCGCAAGGAGACTCAGAAAGTTCAAATGAGAGAATAAGGAATGAAGAGAAAATAAGAGTGTTGAGGGGAAGGAGGAAGAAGAAATGGGTCTTACAACTTTTCTACAATTTCGTTCTCTCTCCCAGATCATCATTTTTACAAATTATTTGAATATTCTTAATCTTAATACATGAAAAATCTAATGGCATCATCAATTCCTCACACATAAATAATTATAAAATTACCCATAATCCTACGGGATTCCTCCTTTACCAAATTCTCTCATGTGACTTTGCATACAAATAATCTCTTTTTTCCCGTACTTGGTTGCGTTAAACAGAATAATCCTAAAGCAATTTGAGATTGTTTTTGAGCACCTCTTTCCTCTAAGCTCTCTGTCTCTCCTCTCCTTCTTTCCTAACCCTTCAGAACACAAATGAGGCAGAGAGGATTAACACTGCCTGACCCCTTTCTTAAAAAATCCATTGGACTGGGTCAACCCAACCCATCTTCCTTCTCTTCCTACCCATTTCTCTTTTCCCCAAAATAATTAAATAAAATAAATACATATACTATATAAAATATTTTTCCTCTATAATAATATTAATGATAATAATATATTTATGCCCAAAATGTAATAATATAATTTCAATATTAAAATATCATATAAAATCAACCTTTTAGATTTTATAATAAAATATATAATTTATCATCTCTTAACTTATCCCTTAAAATATGTAAATAATTATTTTAAATGCTAATAAAAATACTTATTTAAAACGTACAAAATAACATTCCTTTATAATAGTAAAATAATATTGAGTAAATATCGTATAATAATAATAATTGCATTTTTTTTTTAAAATGAGGTGTTACAATACTCCCCCTTTTTAAGAAATCCGTCCTCGAATTTCCCAAATGAAGAGGTCTGGATATGACTCCTTCATTAAACTCAGGATTCTTCCTAAACGTCCTAGGTAAACCCACAACAAAGTCTATAAATGTATTACCCCCTTCCAAACAGGGACATCTAAATGCTGCAAAGTCGTAAAAACTTCTAATGTTCTACCTGAAACTTCTAGCGTACTAAACATGAGTACACAAACTTTTCTACCTCTTTTATCATCCTAGGCCACCAAAACATTTTCCTAAGGTTCAGATACATCATAGTAATTCCTGGGTGAATACTAAGATTACTTATATGTCCTTCTAAGATCATCTTCTTCAATTCCTGATTACTAGGCATACAAATTCTATCCTTGAACCTCAAAACACCATCACTCCTACTCGGAAAGGGCTATCTATACCCCTACCAATCCTCTCCACTTGATTCACTAAGAAAGGATATAACTTTTGGACTTCTCCAACCTAATTAATCAATTTTACTAGTTACCTTCAACATACCCAACTTAATGCTCTTAGGAGTAAGCTCACACACCAAGCTTAAATCTATAAGTTCCTTAATCAAATCAAACTCTTTATTCCTCAAAGATAATAGATGAAAGGTCTTCCCCTACGATTGAGCACCTAAGTGTAGGTCCACTAAGTACACATACTCAGTCTATAAATCTCACTACTCCATCTACACCCAAGGTAAACTCCCCTCCACTACCTTTTCCTATGGTCTCACGTCTTGTCACAAAAAATGAATGAACTAATTATGCTTCAACAATCTCCTTCAACAAGCCACTAGTCACTCGAGTCATGCCTAGTCTCTCAATGCTAGGATAAACTAACAAGCAAAACTTAAATCCCTAGACTGAGCCAAAAGATCCATCTATCTACTTATAAGGAAGATACATGTAGAGATTGACTACTCAAGGCATCGACCATCACATTGGCTTTGCTTGGATGAAGACTAAGATCAAAATCCTAGTGCTTTAAAAATTCTAACCATCTCCTTTGTCTCAACTCCTTCGGGTCAAAATGATATTTCAAGCTCTTATGATCACCAAACACCTCAAACTTAGAACCATACAAATAATGTCTTCAAATCTTAAGTGTAAACGCTACTGCTATTTGCTCAAGATCATGGGTAGGTAATTTCTCTCATGGATTTTCAATTTCCTAGAAGCATAAGCTACTACCTTTCCTTCTTGCATTAATACTCCACCCAAACCCAACTTAGAAGCATCACAATATACCACAAAAGACTTACTAAGATCAAGTAAATATTAACACTAGCACACTAGTAAATCTTTCCTTAAGAGTTTGAAAACTACTCTCATACTTACTATCCCACACAAAGGAAACTTCCTTCTTAGTCAACCCAGTCAAAGGTAATGCTATCTTAGAAAGTTTCTTGATAAATCTCTTATAATAATCAGCTAACCCAAGGAAACTCCTAACCTTACTAACTAACTTAGGTATCTCCCACTTAAGCACAACTTCTACCTTAGATGGATCTACCACTATATCTCCACTAGAAATTACAGGACCTAGAAAAATCACCTTATACAACCAAAAATACACTTAGACAACTTAGCATAAAGTTATTTATCCTTAAGAGTTTGAAGTACTACCTTTAAGTGTTCCCCATGCTCCTCTCTAGTCTTGGAGGAAACTAGTATGTCATCTATAGTTAGAGCATTCGTCACACCAAAAGATACTACTAAATACTCATAGTGTTCACAACGTCTCCTAAAAGTTGTCTTGGGTATATCCTCACCCTTCATTCTAATCCAATGATATTTCAACCTAAGATCAATTTTGTTAAAGACATAAGTACCCACTAAGTAATTCATAAGGTTATCTATTTTCACATCAACATACATGCATATCAAATCATGTCAGAACCTATGTTTAAGCATTCATATATACCTAATCCCTAAGCATATATATGAATCAATCACCATTTACACCATATAGCATGTATATGAACCAACTTTACCACATAGCATCATTCAACCGTAAACAACCTTTCAATCCACATGATAACACCTCATAACATCATAACAAAATCAGTTTTCATCCCTACATTACATAACAATTCAAAACATCATAACTGTATATCCCTTCAATAACTGTCAAAGAAAAGAACACACAGAGAATTATACTCATCCAAATAAGCTCAAAACTATATCATAACAAAATATAAAAGGATAAGCTACAACTCTTATGAATACATGAAATTCTAAAAAGATCATCTACCTAGCTAAAAATTTCAAAAACTGCAACTGATATAATCAGCACTTACAGCTCGACCTCTGTTCACTAAAACACATATAACTAGAGTTTTCGACCTCCGTTATACATGATTTTGGTTCCATTGGAAAGATAACATCCAAGGCTAAAACTTTCATGAAGACCACAAAAGCTAATTCTATCAATAAAGCACTCGTATTGGAATGACAAAAACTGCAGCGAAAACATCCCTTGTACAAGACAACAAAAGAGTGTACCAATGTCCTAGGCCACAAAAATACCTTAAAACACTTCCAAACTCACTCCTTTCCACCTCAAACTCAGATCCAAGCTTTCCACTACAATCCTAAACAAAAACAACTCATATGTGCAACACTAAAGGTTCAAAAACTGAAATGAAACTCATATGCAATCCAAACCTGAAACTACATGTATGTGACAACAAAACACTTACAAATCTTTGAACAAACCAACCCCTTTTCAATTCCTAACACCAGCTAGACTTGTAATTCCACAAAATAGACACATGCACAAAAAATGAGACCAAAATATCCTATTTTCGTACCCAACCACGGAAGCAACAAAAACATTCCACACATTAACCTCAAATCTAGGTTCTTCAAAATTTTGCTCTCCCTCAAAATAGCAAGGAACACAAGAATCCCCTATTACGAATCAATAGTCATACATCAAATCAATAGAATAATTTTTTGAAATCAACATTTCAATCACATCATCAAACACCACACAAGCACAATAGACTCATGACTCACAACCGAATGAATCAACATGCTTTGATACCACTAAATGTGACACCCATTCTACCCCAACATATAATAATAATAAAGAATAACTCTTTCAACATGGGTAACATGGTTCACATACCAAAATACTTTCAGCATTTCAAATAATTTTAAAAAAAATTATAAAATATAAGTTCGTAAATTCAGCTATCAAAGAAATATAAAATCCAATTACAACAAAATGAATAATCTAAGATCTCTTGCCCCGATGTCACATTACCAAAGAAATCCCATGACTCAACTATTGGCACCTTGAATGCCACTCATGTCCGAATCTTCCTTACCTAAAAACAATCACAAGATGTACGGTGAGAAAAGAGAACATTTATATGTGAAACACACTAAGAATCACCACAAATAGTTTCAATTCCACATATTATACAATCAAAAATTTTCCAACATCCATACATGTTAAATTTCACCAATATTAAGCTAATATATTCTATCATCACATCCCAAATCACACAGATAAACAAATCATCCATATCCACGATATCACAAAACCAACACCATGTCATACTCATTCCACCCTTGTCACATCAAATGCCTAGTGTCATGCCACGCATACATCTGTACTAATTGCCACACATTCCACACTATGTCATGCTCACGCCAGCAGTGTTACATCACACGCCCAATGTCGTGTCAGACATACATCTGTGCTAATTGCCACTCATTCTACACTATGTCATGCTCACGCCATCGCTATTTTATCACATGCCCAACATCATGTTATGCATACATTTGTACCAAGACATCACACCACAATCCATAATTTAATTCCACATCACATGTACAACCAACATTTCCACAATAAGTCATACACATATCTTTCACAACCTCCTCACACATATCAATCTTTAATTCACAATTAATTTACATTCCATCCAGCACACATCATTTATACCTCTTCATACAATAGTCATTACTGGACATCATACAATTCACAACCATCATCAAAATCCATCAATTTAATACCATATTTCACAATCCCACATCAAACTCATTCAATCATATCATATTTTTTTTTATAAAGAATCACTAATAAATCATAAAGTATCACAAACATGCCAAAAAGAGAGTCCCAAAACGTCAAAAACGCAAACTAAAATAGAATACCCGCGTTGAGCAATGTAAATCTTAATAACTTGACCTCCACTTACTATTTTGACCATAACTTGATTTATACACATATTTTTTGAGTGATTCTAAATCCATTAGAAAGCTAACACCCAAATCGACAAATTTTGTGAATAACACAAAGCCTAAAAATGCCATTAAGGTCACCTCGAATGGCTATCAACACAAAACTTAATATTTCACGCACTAGAATGGAGACTGAATTTATAACTCTCACAAATTAATCAGTTCTTAACATTTTTACACAAATCTAGAGTCTAAATTATATCCCCAAGTGTCTACTTTCTAACCCAACAAACAAAAATTGATTTGGTTAATCACAGATAAAGATATTACAAGAATACTAAGGTATATCTATAAGTAAAATCTCTCAATTTCTCATTAATTTATATAATTAAGGGTGCTCATCAATCTACAAGAATCCTAACTTACATAGCACATCCCATTGAATCCAATTATCATGTAGATCATCAATTTTACCAAATAATATAACAACCACATTTATAAATCAATATAAAACCTGATTGAATCATCAATTTTATAGAATCTTAACTCAAATAGCAAAACCCACAAATTTTCCAAAACCTAACTCACAGACACTTTTCTACAAATTCGTTCTCTCTCCCTGATCATCATTTTTACAAATTGTTTGCATATTCCTAATCCTCAATACATGCAAAATCTAATGGGATCATCAATTACTTGAACAGAAATCATTATAAAATTACCCATAATCCTACGGTATTCCTCCTCTACCCAATTTCCTCATGTGACTTTGCATGTAAATAATCTCTTTTCCCTCGTACCTAGCTGTGTTAAAAAAAAATCCTAAAGCAATTTGAGATTGTTTCTGAGCACCTCCTGAGCATTCTTCCTTTGAGCTCTCTATTTCTTCTCTCTTTCTTTCCTAATCCTTCATAATGCAAATGAGGTAGATAAGGTTAACTCTGTCTGACCTCTTTCTTAAAAAAATCCATTGGGTTGGGTCAACTCAACCATCTTCCTTCTCTTTTGACCCACTTCTCTTTTTGTAACACCCCAATTTTCACAAATTATATGAAGGCTCAAAGTCTAATAAGGGTAATTTAGTAGCCTAGAACGAGCCGTTCCAAACTACTAAAAAGGCCTATAAACCCTAGTTGCGAATGGGTCATTCCCAAACTGGAACAGGGTGTTCTAAACCACCAAAAAGGCCTATAATCCTAGTTGGGAACGGGCCGTTCTGGTTTAAGAATGGTCTATTCCAAGCATGGTAGTTATGAGTTAAAATCAACTCCAGAACAGACCGTTCTAGTTTAAGAATGGTCATTCTAAATGCGAATTTAACACATGATGAAAGGATCCAGAACGGGCCATTCTGGATCTGAAACGGGCCATTCTGGCCACTTTTGACATCTATAAATAGTAGACTCTGGCACTGCTCCTTGACACACTCTCTGAAGACTAAGGAAAACCAAGAGAAGGAGATCAACCAGATTATGCTCTAGCTTCATCTTTTGCTTATCCAGGTAGGGGGGAGTGAGAAAACTCGCTCGGGGGTGTGGGAATAATTGTTGGGTAGCAGGATTGGCCCCCAATCCCTTGCCTAATGTATGCTTCTAGGAACAGGCAAAATATGAAAGTTTTCTGTTTTGCTCTCTCAATGTTCTATTGCGTTTCTTGTGTGATGTTGATTGTAAATATGTGTTTGATTTCAAAAATAGATAAGTTTTGATATGAATTAGAGTACTTTGTGTGTTCTTGAGAGATCCTTATGAGAAACATGAAAATTTTTAATGTTTTCTATTTTGACTTTTGAGTTTTCTATTGTGTTCCTTGATGTTTGTTGGGTGTTAATATGTGTTTGATTTCGAAAACAGATAAGTTTTGATATGAATTAGAGTGTTCTGTGTGTTTCCATGGAAAACCCTATGAAGTGAAATTAGGGATATGATCTTCGAATGAATTTTGAGGCATTATATGTAAAATTGATAATGGATTCGTGTTTTGGATAATATTTGGAGTGTTTTGACTGATTGAAATATTATATTAACTAGCTAGTTGTAAAAAAAATGTGTGAACTCGTGAAGTTGGATTTATGACCGTTATGTTTCGTATGTTATGAATTAAAAATTGAATGTGTATGATGTTGGATAATTTCATGGTATGGTTTATGTGTTATTCTAATGTATATGTCTATGAGAAGTTTCTTGTATGAGACTATGCGAATGTGATGAGACAATGTGAAAAGTGAATGAGATACGAGACATGATGATATGTGATAATGAGACATGATATGTGAGAAACTATGACAAGTGAAATCATGAGTCAATGAAGTGTGAATGTGTGACATGCATCATGTGCATAAATGTTTTAAGGGTACGATATGGAATATATCGCCAGGGAATGGCCCCTTGTGTAAAAGCTTGGGGATTAGTCCTTGGGGATAGCTCGGTTTGAAAGGCCCATTCTCGCCCATTGTGTGCATGGGATGTATCTTGCGCGGCTTAGCTATCCCGACTAGACCCTGGTAGTATGTCCTTCTAGTTAGAGTGCGCAAAGGGTGTGACCCGACATTACTTCTAGACTACTCTACGTGTATTGCTAGCGGCAATGTACCATGTGATATGTGGCTGGCACCACATGCATGCATTTGTGAGTCGAGTCCATGACATCATTACATAATGAGTGACTATGTATGTGCTACTAATATATGTATGACTTGAGTTGTGCTTGATTAACGTGTATTTTGTGTTGTGCTTTGTTATGATTTGTGTGTGTGCTGCCTGACCGTTATTTTTACACCTTAACCTGAGTGAGATGTTTCTCACTCCCCTATTTGTTTTATGTGTGTCTTCTACTGTATTGCAGATGAACATCAACATGAGGATGTTGGTAATGAAGCTTAGGCTTCAGTTGGGCGTGCTCTGATAAGATATATGACATCGGCACGTAGTTAGGATTAATTTA
Organism: Cajanus cajan; assembly: GCF_000230855.2. Lineage (NCBI taxonomy): Eukaryota > Viridiplantae > Streptophyta > Magnoliopsida > Fabales > Fabaceae > Cajanus > Cajanus cajan. The sequence goes on from NC_138517.1 coordinate 71,983,732, forward strand.
GAATGCTACTTTTGTTAAATTGATTAGAAGACCTTAATTTTATCCTTTTGTAATTTCTACATTAGACTATGATTTATGTTTTATGAATGTGAGCTCTTTACCCTTATGTGGTTAGAGACTTGGATTTTATTTATGAAAGTTTTTATTTATCTCTATTTGTTGTATAATTATGTATGTGAGGTAGAGGGTGTTACACTTTTTCCCCAAAATAATTAATAAAATAAATACATATACTATATAATTATTTTTCCTGTATATTATTATTATTATTATTAATATATTTTTGACCCAAAATATAATAATATAATTTTAATATTAAAATATCATATAAAATCAATCTTTTAGATTTTATAATAAAATATATAATTTATCATCTCCCAAATTATCCCTTAAAATATATGAATAATTATTTAAAATGCTAATAAAAATACTTATTTAAAACCTACAAAATAACATTCCCTTATAATAATAAAACACTACAAGAAAAACTGTTATTATCTATGAAATATTACCTACAGATTTTTTTTTTGTAGATAATTTTTAGTTATTTATAGAATATTACCTATAGAATTTTTTCTATAGATAATGTTTAGTTATCTATGGAATATTACCTACGAAATTTTTTCTATAGATAATTTTTAGTTATTTACAGAATATTACCTACAGAATTTTTTTTGTAGATAATGTTTAGTTATCTACGGAATATTACCTAAGAAATTTTTTCTGTAGACAATGTTTAATTATCTACGGAATATTACCTATAAAATTTTTCTGTAGATAATTTTTAGTTATCTACGAAAATTTTTAGTAAATAACATATGGTGGATGGGTATTAAAAAATTCAGATTGGCTACACATTTTTCGTAGATAACCTTGGCGAGATCCAAGGCAAAAGTTTTTATGTTCTAAGTGATGTAAAGAATATTTGGTAAAAAATAAATATTATTAAAAATTGTCATTTTAATTTTTTTAGTTTTATAAATTAATGATAATAAAAAATAACATAGCAATTTTTTATAATAATATCAAAATATTTAATAACATTTAATTTAAAAATAAGTACAATATTTAAAATAAATAAAAATAATAATAAGAACAATATTTTGTTTTATGATATGTTACTTTAAATATTAAAATACTAAAATATTCTTAATAAATATTATAATTATAATTATAATACATATTCACCCAAACGTTCCAACCTTCATTCTCTCTCACGCACTAACTGTTGTTCTCGTACCCAAATGCAAATGGAACACTACAAGAAAATTGACAAGTTATATTACCGATGGAAAAAAAATTCGTAGGAAAAATTATATTACTGATGGAATATTTATGACAAATTTATATTTGTAAAAAATGTAAGAATTTTTTACGAAAATTGACAATCATATATATATTAAAAAAGATCATCAATAAAATTTTAAATATCTATATATATATATATATAAAGAGAGAGAGAGAGAGGAAGAGGAGGAATCAAATGACTCGCAAAGTAACTCTTAGTAAAGTTACTCCACTCAATAACTCATGGTGTATGTTAAATTTCATCAATTCAATTATTAAATTAAAATTTATTAAATTAAAATTTATTAAATTTTACTAATAATTAATATAGAAAAAATTGATTAGCTTTGGAATAAATTATTTGCAAACAATATAGTTGAAAAATTAATTATTTTAAATTATTTAACTAAAAATCTTATTGAACATTTACTATATGATCTTGATATTTTTGTATAACTAATATCTAGTTTTAAATTTGATATGAAAATATTATGATATAATTAGATAAGATTTTAAATTAGTATTTTATTAATGGTTGATAATTAGAAAATAAAACAGGAATTAATACATTTTTTTAATTCTATATCTTAGATTTAAGATAAATAAATATATTAAGTTAATTAATAATTTATTTAAAATGTTAAAATTTAATATATAAAAATAATATTTTAAAAGAGAAGGCTTATAATAACACCGGTGTAACTTTTACTAAGTATTACACCGCTCAATAACATTATATTAAATGTAAATTTTATAAATTCAACCGTTAGATTGAAATTTTTTTTACTCTTAGCTCATATATACAAAATTTTATATTAATTCAAGATGATTTGATACTTCATTCTTGTAAAACAAAATTGACATAATATATACATTTAAAAATATACTAAAATATGAATACTTTGATTACCTTCAAGTTGTTGTTCAATTTTAACAAAATTTGATATAAACATATAAAGTGATATGAACTTTCAATCTAACGGTTGGATTTACAAAATTCACATTTAATATAAAGTTATTGAGTGGTGTAATACTTAGTAAAAGTTACACCGGTGTTATTATAACCCTTATCATTTTAAAATATATAAATTATTTAAACATTTAAATGAATTAATTTGTACTACTTATATTAACAACATGCATATGCTTTTCGGTAACTTATCTCACAAGAACACCACAGTTAAGTGTGCTTGACTTGGAGTAATATAGGGATGAGTGACCTTCTGGGAAGTTTTCTAGAAATTGTACAGTAATGACAAAACACGTTGAAAAGTAAAGTGTCGTGAAATAGCATCCTTGAAAGGCCAAATATGATAGTTGTTACATTAATAAATTTATTAAAATTAAACAAAAATTTTTGACGGAAATTTTCGTAGATAAGTTATCTATGGATATTTCCGTAGATAACCTCATCCATAGATAATTCTGTAGGTAAGTCTTTTAAATTTTATCCATAAATAACAACTTTCATGGGTAATCTATAGATATGTTCGTATATAAGGTTATCTACAGATAAACTCTCCGTAGATAACGTTATCTATGACTTTATTACCTACGAATTTTTTGTTGTACATAATCCATAGATAATTAAGACTTATCTACGAATTTTCATGCTTATCTACGAATTTCTTCGGTAGATAATCCTGATTTTTCTTGTAGTGAAATAATATTGGCCAAATACCATATAATAATAATAACATTTTTTTAAAAACAGGATGTTACAATAAGTACAAAACTTATTAATAAAAAAATAGAGTTTTAGGAAATGTTCAGGTCTCCAATGGAGGAAAAGACCTTGGAAGCACCATGGTTTGGTGTAGAACCCTCTCAAAAGACGCAACTCTTTGGGGAAGAGATAAGTCTCTTCAATTCTCACCACACTCTTCTACGGAAGGGATAAGAGAATTGAATGAATATCAAAGAGGTTAAAGACTTTTGGAAGAGAGAATTTTCGTGCAAATTCTGATCTCACTAAAAAATATCATCCAAAAGTGATTACAAAGGTAAGAAAAGGATTTATATATAGTGGGAGAAACTTATGGTGCGAGTTAGGCTAACTTTGGTTCAAGAGAACCATGGTTAGCTTAGCTTGACCATCCTAGACGGTTTAGGAGGCTTGTGGAGCAAGCTTCTAACTTAGAAGCTTGGGAAGCAAGCTAAGTTAGAAACTTGTAGCACAAGCTTCCTAAGTGTACAAGCAACTAAGCAATTTCGGCCAAAGGAAGGCAAGCTAGGCGACCTACTTGTTTTTCCATATTTAATCCAATCCAAAAACTTGGAGTTGGTTTAGTTAGGGTTTAACAAGTATTACATTGTATTCTTGATATAATCCACCAAATTCAATAACACATGGCATATTAAAATGTATTCTTGTATTACACAAGTTCATATGAAAATATGGAGCAAAAAAAGCCCAATATGTAAAATTTGACCTAGGCCCAATTCTGGCCCAATTACTAGTTGCACCTACACTCTTTGCTATTTGTAACCCCACTTCTACTACTGAAAAATACAAAAACTAATGACCCTTAATACAAGGTCAAATGGAACAAAAGTCTCCAAGTAACATACCCTAAATTCCTAAAGGATAACCTAAAATAAAAGAAATAAAGTGCCTCACAAATATAAAGGCAAAATACACTTATACAAGTATCTACTGTATACAAGGTACAAGAAATCAAACTATACAATGTATGTACAATAAAGACTATGAGACTAAAAAGAGGAATCATACTCAATACTCATATTGAGCATAGGTCTAAGAAACACCTCCTCTGTAAAAGCCTCGTCTAGCCTCTTAACCATGGACCTAGTTAAAGGCCCAATGGTCTTCAAGTGTGAGCCTCCTTGGATTAACCTTCACCCTTCTTGGTCTAACCTCTTCTAAAGGGATCCTTGGGAATTAGATTTCCATCACCTCCTCATATATATATATATATATATATATATATATATATATATATATATATATATATATATGTATATATATATATATATATATTCTTTTATAGTATTGATCAAGTACTGAAATTTTAATCATTTGTCAAGAGTATTACAGTAGTGTTTTCGTTAGTTATAGTGTTCTCGAAACACCTACTTAATATTTCAATCTAATTTTATGAATAATTGTTTTCAATTTCAATTTATCTATGATGTCACTGAAGCTATAGTCACCATCAATCAAAATTAGTTAGCAAATGTAAATATTGTAGCTTGACTGATGTAACGATCACTATAACAAAATTTATTATTATCAATAGTTATTTAACAATAATTAATTAATTATCTCTATATTATTATTTAATAAAAATATTAATGACTAATATATAATAGTCACTAAAAATGTATTTACATCACATCAAAATTTACTATTAACGATAATTATTTATTGAGAAAAATTTAAGTTTCACATCGATTATAGATAAAATGATTAAAATGTATGTAAGTAGAGAGTAACTCTCAGCCTGCAAGTATCACATCTCTTAGGAGATAAGACAATTAAAAAATATAAGGAAGAAACCAAGTCTCACATCGACTATAAATAAAACAATTAAAAAGTATACAAGTCTCACATCTCTTAAGAGATAAGACAATTAAAAAAATAAGAAAAAAACTCAAATCCCACATCAATTATAGATAAATAATTAATTAAGAAGGAAGACAATTAAAAAAAATAAGAAAGAATATATAAATAGATGACAACCTTCATCTTACAAGTCACACATCGACTAAAGATAAGGTAATTAAATATTATTATGAATCATTTCTTAAAATTTTTTATAATAACAAAAAATATTAAATGTCAGTAAAAAATATTACAAAAAATGTACAATTTATCTGATCATTATAAGGGTCTTTACCGGCATGAGAATAATTATTGGTAAATATTGTAGCGACACCGCATATAATGACTAATGTGGAACTACCGATAAAAACTTTTGCAACAACTTTTATTGCCACTAAAAATCATATTAAATACATTCAAAGTTTATTTTGTTGTAGTGGGTGTTCGTACCTCCGTAATATAAGAATATAGTGCAATGTACCAATTTTTCATATGAACTTGTGTAATACAAGAATACATTTTAATATGCCATGTGTTATTGAATTTGGTGGATTATATCAAGAATACAATGTAATACTTGTTAAAATTTCAATTAAAAAAAGGAGGAATTAAAATCCTATCATCTAGGATACCCCAAAATACAAGGGTAAAATGGAAAATACAAAATAAATCAATAAACCCTAATCTACTATAGACCTAGGGCAGAATCAGTACTCAACGATCATCATGAGCATAGCTCTAGCTAAGGTAGCCTCTCCTCCATCCTCTTCGACTTTTCTAGCCATTGAACTAGTGATGGGGTGCACATGCATCCTCAAGGATGGTCCTCCATCACACCTAAAAGGGAAAATGTCAGCGACGGAAGCGATAAACAACAACAACGAGGCAAGCAGCAACAATGATGAATAGTGAGTGGCAAAGATGCAAGCAACAACAACAATGCGAGTAATGGCAATTAATGATGGAGGACCATCCTTGAAGACACATGTGGGCCCCATCACTAGGTCCATGGCTAGGAGGGTCGAAGAGGAGGAGGGTGTTCACACACCTAGGGATACTCTCCTCATGATCATAGAGTATTAGTACCCTCCTAAGCCTCATTAGTATAGGGTTTATTTTATTTGCCAATTTTACCCTTGTATTTTGGGGTATTTTAGTCATAGGATTTATTTTCTTTGTATTTCCTATTTTACCCTTGTATTATGGGGTGCTTTAGATGATTAGGGTTTTTTAATTTGGGCTAGGGTATTACATAGGAGGTGACGCCTAGTTTGGTGAGTTTGGACCTATTTTTGGTGATTAGAAAGGCTTAGGCCCAATGGAGGGCAAAGGTTGCATGGACTTATCATGCACCTAGAAATAGCCAATCTAATCCCATAGATTCCAAACTTGGCCACCAAGTTGCATCTAGGGTTAATTTGGCATTGCATTTGGAGTGCATTTGCCTTGGCATTTTCGGCCATGCACACCCTAAATGCAACTTCTCCTATAAATACCCCACCCCCACCACTTGTAAATACTTTGGATTATATAGATTTTGAGTGAGCATTCTTATGCCTCAACGTCTCATCCTTAGTCCCTAGGGTAAGTTTCGGCTATCCCCCTCCTATCTCCACCCTTGGAGAGTAGGAAACCTAGAGTGGCCTCCACCTACCTTGGAGTGAGCCAACTTTGAGCACCCAAACACCACCACCCTAAGTGCTTCCGCCCAAACACCATCATTTTCACGCCAACTTCCTTTCCTTCACCAAGTACCTACCTTTTGTCTACCTTGTTGAACCTAGATCAAGGGCCAAGGCTTCCTCTCTACATTCCCTACGTCAAGCATGGAGGAGGAACCCATCAATTAAGAACAATGAATGGCAACAATGAGGAACAGAGAGCAGTGATAAGGAGGAATAAAGAACGATGATAGCGAGTGATGGTGACCAACAAAGGTGATTAGTAGAGGGTTAAGCAGTAGTGACGATGAACAGACCCTAGAGCATGAGAGCAAGACGAGAGGATTGATGAAAGAAAAGGGTCTCACATAAAGAAAAAATATAACTCCTTTTTAAATTCGGTTCTAGAAGAACCAATTTTATAGGGAATCTACAAAATCAATTACACTTATAACCTATTTTGTAAGTGAGACTTACAAAATCGGTGGAACTTTACTCCATTTTGTAGATACTTACAAAATGTGTTAAATTTTAATCAATCTTAAAAGTGTAGGTTATAATTATAAAATTGCCACAACATTATCTTTAAAATCGGTTCTCTGATAAACAATTTTAAAACTTCAATTTCATAGGTCTATTTTGCACTAGTGAGGAATCCCCTAGTTCTATGGAGATACTATTCTAAAGTTGGCAAACCAATGGATTAATGGTTTGGAGAAAATATTTAGGGCTATGGCTTGCCTTGAAGATAAGAACGTGACCTATGCTTTTTTTATGTTGAGTAGGGAAGTTGAGTATTGATGAAATGACACCCAACAAATGATGGAGGCTTAAAATGAGGGAGTTGGGAAAAAATCATAAAGGTGTTCCTTTAGAAGTAATTTCTTGATAGTGTTAGATATGCCAATGAGGCTAAATTCATTAGATTATATCAAAGGAATATGTCAATACAAAATTATGTTGTCAAGTTTGAACACTTGGCCAGATACTACTTTTAGGTCACATCTAAGGCTTGGAGATGTAGGAAGTTTAGTGAGGGGTTGAGGCATGATTTGAAAAAGATGGAAGTCCCCTTGGATATCAGCGAGTTTCATGTATTGGTGGAGAGAGTCAAAAATATTGAGAGAATGGACGGTGATAACAAATTTGTGAAGACTTTTGACGGGTTAGCTAGGTCTAGGAGAAGTGGTAGTCAAAGGGAAGCCTTATGATAAACCTCAGTTCACTACTAGAAAAGTATTGTTCCACGTCGTTAATTCTACATTGGTTTGAATAAAAACAATGTACAAACAAATTGCTATGACATTTTTGTAATTAAATGAAAAATGTAAACATATTTACATCGATTTTTAAAGGAAACAATGTAAATATAGAGTGTTCTACATTAGTTTACTAAGGGACTGATGTAGGATTGAAAAGCTTCTTCTATTAAGTTCTACATCAGTTTGAATAAAAAAAATGTGAAAACAAAATGCAATGCCATTTTTGTAATTAAATGTAAAACATAAACATACTTACATCTTTTATAAAGGGAAACGATGTAAATATAGAGTATTTTGTTATCAATTTATTGAGTGGCCAATGTAATATTGAAAAACTTCTATTACCCAAATCCTCTCTAGAAAAAGCACATGATCATTGTTCTCCTCACTTCTCCTAATCTCACATATCCAAACCCTTTCTGGAAGAATATTGTTGATCGATCATTCTCCTCGTGCTCAAGGCCTTTTCGACGAACAATGAAAGTCAATGAAAGGTAATTTTGATTTCTAAAGAGGTTATGGACGTGATTGTTCAAGAAACTCTTTAACTAAAGAGTAATGGAGAGAAAAAGGAATAGAAGAAAAAAACGAAGCGAGCCATAGTTTCATTTTTGCAATCGTTTCTTGATCCCTGAAAGAACTATAGTTGATCGCTAAGTACATGAATTCCTTCCATAAACGCCTTTGCAAAGATGGTTAGTTCCCTTTTTGTCTATCTTCCTTCCAATTTTTGAAAACCTAATTTCTATTGATTTGTGAAAATCACTATAGCTTTCACTAATTAGGGCTCCGATACGACAATTTGTACGATTCTTAATACGATATGAATGTGAAGGAGACACTTAATTGGTTTCCCAAGGAGCTCGTGGATACACATTTCTATGATCTAGATGTTAAGGAGGCGCTGAATCAGCTTCCCAAGAAGGTCATTGACGCACGCCAAACATATCTCAAATGCGCTATTGAACTTTCCACGAAGCACGAGTACCTCGCTGATAATCTTCAGATTTTTATTTTAAATGTTTTTCACATATTTTATTGTTGTTGTAATTTTGTTAGATGATCATTCTTTTGAACTTTCCACAATCATTTTTCTTTTGGTAATTGGTGATGTAATTACTCACTATCCTTGGTAAGCGAACTAAGCTTCGTTGTAGTAGTTTAGTATCATCCTCAAGGATTTGTGATATTAGTAATTTATATTCTAATGATTTATAAAAGAACATTGATATGATGAAAAGTTGGTTCAACATGAAGTAAATAGAGCAACAATATAAAATTTAGAAGAACAGTTATTTAGAACAACCAGATCCCTCAAAATTGAGTCCTAAGGTGATTAATCCTAAACATGATTCTTCTATGCTTTGAGATTAACACATTGCATTAAGAACAGTAACTTGAACAAAGGTGGCTAACCAACTCAAGCTTATTCCTAGAACAAGAGATGATTAAGTGTGTGATTCAGTTCAGGTTTTCGAAAACGTTTTCCAACAAAGTTCAAAAACCAAAATTCATAAAACGGATGATCAAATTGAAATAAGCATTAAGAGAAGAATCAAACACAACTAATGAAAGTGAAATGCATATATAATCAAGAAGAAGAAGAGTTAGTAGTTACACCGAAGCCAATCCGAAAAGATCTAGCCACTCATAGTGAGGGCCATTACAAAATCAAAAGGGAAGAAGAAATTAAGGCTTCACCGTTATAGTTGTAGAATCACAGCCATGGTTGTGAGTCTCTGAAACTTTTTCTTTCTCTCCAGTATCTCATGGCTAGAGCTATGAATCCACAGTCATGGTTGTAACTCTCTGGAACCTTTTCTTTCTCTCTAGTATCCCATGGCTCGATCTGTGAATCCATAGCCATGGCTGTGACTCTATGTTGGTTCCTAATTGCACTTCATATTTCCACGACTATAGTTGTAAACCACATTCATGGCTACAAAATGCCGATTTCCACAATTTTCTACAAAAAGAGAGAGATTTCATCAAATTTCTACTACTCTTCTAATCTTCTTAAGTTCACTTAAGTTCTCTATTTTTGAGGTTTAATATCATCAAACATGTTTACATTTTTATCCAAAAAGAGTTCTAAATGCTAAACAAAAACATGTATAGTAAGCACTCAATAGTAATGTTTGCATGAAAGATACTTTGTTCCTATTACATAAGGTTGTAGTGTGGTCCTCATGGTCAATCGGTAGGTTCATAAATATTATCTTTGCTCAATTACCAAATTTATCTTTTTCTAATTTTTATAGATTCAGAATTTTCTTAGAAATAATATTTGAATCACAAAAGACATTTTAAAAACATTATGCAAATGTGTTCATGGATCTATTCATTAAAAAATATTAAAAAAAAATTATCATAACATTGTACATATTATACTTAAGTAGCACTAAATTTTAATTTTCAAATGCTTATATGGCTATAAAGAATTCTGTAGTTTTGACTACTCTTATTGTTAATTTGTATTTTGCAAATGGTTAAGGGCAAGCCTTGGTGTAGTGGTAAGGTTCAAATATTGGAAACAACTTTTCTGGTTGTTGCATAAGGTTGCGTACTGGCTATGAAAATATTACATTTGTTAATTTTGTGAATAAGAGTTTACGCATCAATTATTTTCTTTTGGAAAAAACACTATTTTCTTATGAGTGTTATCACTTATTTTTCCTTTTTAAATTTCTTTTAATTTATTCATGATTTTAGTGAATCCCATCATACTTCTTTTGATAGGGTTTATACAGAGCCATTTATTATTACTTCTTTTGATATGGCAAGAATATGTGATTATTACCCATAAATTAACTGTTAGAAAGATAATTGGTAGTTATAGAACATTGCTAGATGCCCTAATTCCAACATTGTCAATTCTTCAAGAGGGATCAACAATACTTGTTCATTTTCCTTAACATTGTTATTTTTCTTTGGGCTTATAGAGATTAAATTCTGGTGATGATTTTCCATTGCCTTTCTTCTCTCATTTAAAGTTGCATTAGTTGGAGCTGAGTCAACCAAGAACATGCAAGCTCAAGTGACAATCTCATCGATGATTCTTTGTTCTTGTAGGTTGTTAGGTACTCATATGTTAGGCCATGTTAAAAGATGAGTAAGGAGCAGAAGAATGATATGGGATGTATACCGAATATGCCATTCAATTACTAGAAATTGACAAGTTTGAGATCCTTTCAACATTTTTAATTACCGAAGAGATCACATGAACATATCCTTAATTCCTTTGACATCTTCAATAACCAAAGGGATCACATGAGCAAAATCTCGACTAAACCCTTTGACACCTTCGATAACAGAAAGGATCATATGAGCAAACTCTTTAGCCCTCCCTTCAGCACCCTCGGTGACCAAGGGACCTGTGCAAGTAAGAGATAACATCAAATTGATGTCAACCAATAGGCCTTTCAAGTTATATGGCCTCATTCAACCACTAAAATCAAATGACCCTCTCAACCCTTTCAATGGCCAATAGTTGAATGAGATACGGAAACCTATAACTTAATGTCAAAGGCGATTAGGGTTTAATCACTAGTATAGAATCAATTAGCAACATATTACATAATTGATAATCTTAGTTTGCGACCTATTGGGTTATGAGTCCATTTTGGTCAATATAAATAGTTCATATCTCGAGGTAAAGTTACTGTTCATTATTCAAATTTAATATATCGAGAGAGTAACTTACATGAGTGTCGGAGTGTCTTTTACAAGTCCACCCCCTAAGCACAGATAGGCAACTAGATTGAAGAGCAAAGAGAAGTGAAGGCATCAATAAGAAAGAGAGAGTGCTACCTCAATGTAGGTAAACTTTTGCATCCATCGTGGGACCCGAATAGTGAGAAGGCCCAAAAATTGGTACTCTTCATACTAAGTGAATGGACAAATCATGGTATTAACTAGGAAGAACGTTGGTTCAACTCAACCCGACATGGACAAGAACAATGTCAAAGTAGAAGATCAGACTGACTTGTCGAAAATGTCATTTGACTATAGAGAGAAGAAATGGTTGCAATGGCCAAATGTGTTAGAAGGACGTCGAGGAACTCTTAGCCCTTCGACAAGAAAGTGTGGAACTACAAAACTAAAATAAGATGTGGTCTCCCTCTGGCCAACTAATTAGGAGGCATCTTCATACCATGCTCCCTCTCATGTATTGATGCACACCAAGTCGACTCACCACTCATTAGCTAATGATAACCCGGTGGGACCTTATCGACAGGCCTTCCCTTGGAGAATCATGGAGGCCCTTTTGTTAGATAAATGGAAGAATCTCCCCTTAGAGAAATACGATGGGTCATCTGACCTAGACAAGCATTTGGACGTGTACTTCACCCAAGTCACCTTGTCAACCCAAGACGATGTTGCACTGTGTCGTATTTTCCTAACATCTCTTAAAAGTCAGGCTTTAAGCTAGTTTACCAGGCTCCTAGCCAAATCTGTAGATTCCTTTAATGATCTATCCTTCATGTTCACCATTCAATTTGCAACCAGCAAATTATACCAAATAACTTCACTCGTTTTCGCCAACTTATGGCAAGAGAAAAATGAGTCTTTTTGGTCAATCATGGATCAATTTAACAAGATTGTCATGGAAATCAAGAAAGACTATGGACATGGATCGTCTTAACGCAACCCTAAAGGAAGGTCTATTTGTTGATAGTCTATGCAAGAAGTCCCCACAAGACATGACTGAGTTGAGATGAAAACCCAAGAAGTACATGTAGATGGAAGAACTTGTAGAAAGTTGCAGTTAGGCAAGGTTGAGAAGAAATCAAAAAAACCTCATCGAGGAAAAAGAAAGAATTTGTCATATGGAGCAAATCTTTTGAACTATCAGGAAAGCGACCACCTCGAGGTCCCTAATACGAACATTATACACCATTGAATGTGCACCGTGCAAAATTTTGGAATAAGCATTGGCCTTTTGGTCCTAACCATGTTGAAGTGCGTGAATACACTTCCCCAAATTGATACATCAAAAACTTGCCAATATCATCACAACAAGGGGTGCTCAATTAAAGAATGCATAACCTTGAATGATAAGATTGAGGACCTAATCAACCAGGAACACCTCAAGTGATTTGTGTAATACCAAGCTTTTCGGGGGAACAATTGTCAAGAGGAAGACATGAGAAGGATTGATTGATTAAAAAGGGTGCGATGAGAACATAACCATTCTCGAGAACAAAAGGAAAATAGGTGGGAGAAAGAATGCGACCTACCAAGGAAGGTCATTAACACTATAGTGGGAGAGTTTGTAGGGTGCAACGCCACCTCATGGGCTTAAAAAAGACATTCAAGAGCAGTAAGAGTTGTACATGCAATTGAAGTTAACTGACTACCCAAACTGTCGGACATAACATTTATAGATGAAGACTTTTAAGGAGTAGGCCTTCATCAAGACAACCTCATGGTGATTAGTGAAAAGATCGAAAACTACATGATGTTGGTTGATCAGCGTAGCTCGACTAATATCTTGTACTATAACAGGTTTAGAAAACTTGACATTCTAGAGTCCAATCTTTTGCCCTTTGATGAGCCTTTTGTAAGATTTTCAAGGGAACAAGTAGCCATTGGGGAATGTATAAACCTCCACACACATTTTGACAATTAAACAAAGTCACGAGTAGTGAAAATTTGATACATCGTTGTGCATGCCAACACTTTGTAATGTTTTATTAGGATGTCTATCAATCAATGCCTTAGGAGCAATCATCTCTACACCACATAGATATAGTGTTCCCATCTAGATCAGGAAAGGTGATCACAGTCCACGTCAATCAGAAGCCAAAATGCAAATGCTATGTTGCTAGCCTAAAAATATGACCTATAGAAAACCAACAACCAACCAAGTCTATCATAGGTAAAGGATATGTATTATTAATGGTAACTTTGTTAAGTTGGTGGCAGTGTACACACAACCTTGTGCTCTCATCCTTTTTTCTTTACTAACAACACAGGTGCTCCCCAGACTGATAATGAACTATTTTTCCTAAAGCTCTTCTATCTGTTTCTTAAGTTCAGTTAACTCCCTAGGGGACATCCTATACAATGCTATAGATATGCGTGTAGAACTAGGTATTAAGTCCATGGAAAGCTTAGTCTCTCTCTCAAATTTTATGTTAGACATCTCCTAGGGAAACCTTAAGAAACTCAATCACTAAAGGGATCTCACTAAGCTCATTGTCTTTCTCAAGTTTCAAACAAGCAAGGATCATGTATACCCTATCATTTTATTTTAAACAAGTTTTTACTAGCACTTTAAAACTTAACACTCTTACTTTCACTAAAAGATATGGATTTTTAAAAGTAGTTTAAAAGGACATAATTGAAAGATAATCAGCCCATTCTAAGAATGTTATCTAGTAGACCAAGAGTACTCAAACAAATAAGATCAACCAAAATTGCAACAAGAACTTGTAAGGGACATTATAAATAGACAATATGGATATAAGTAAGACTATGAGCTAGAATTGCAACAATCATATGATAAAATTTATAGAAGAAAAACACTTAAATTTTGACAAATGAATGGATATCAAGAAAGAATAAGTTGCATAAAAATCAAAGTGTACAACTAAAGGGTTCAACTCCACACGAAGGATTTCCAACAGTTTCTAGTTGATTAGCATAAAGTTCTATCCACCTCTACTTGCGTTTACGCTTGCAACACGAGTGATACCACCCACAACCATTACTCCTTAACATAAGCAAGAAGTATCAAAACACACAAGCAATCATACTACAACACACAACAAATCACAAATTTGAATGCACAAAAAAATGTAGTTAAGACGTTTAACGCACATATTTGGTCTAAATCAACCTAGCTCTGATATCACTAAATGTGACACTCTCTATCCCACATGCAATAACACATAAAAATATAAAAACTAAATAACATAAATATAATAAATAACTCAAGATCCTTACAATAGAGAGAATCACATTGTATCTTAAATAAGTAACATAATGAAACTAAAAGAATTACTAGGAAACTAAAAACTAATGTTTTCCAAATGAACCAACATAAACAAATTTAAACTAGTCCTAGTTATGTCCCGATGTCACATATCCTATCAGAGAAAAACCCAACCCTAAAGCCTAAGCTTCATCACCAACATCTTTAGTATCATGTTGATCATCACCTGCATAATCAACATAAAAGAAATAACAAAGACAAAAGGAGTGAAAAACATCTCACTCTAGCTCACAATGTAGGAATGCAAATTAGATAGCCAAACACAAACATGACATACAATATAACATACATAGATAAAATCATATCACGTTTGGTTCATTCATAGCTTAATAAACATTAACAATTAAAATTATAATACATATGCAATGGACATGGTCTACATGTTCATGCATATGGAACCAGTAAAAACATCACATTTGTGCATTGTCGCTAGCAATACATGTAAAGTAGCCAAGGAGTACATGTCAGGTCACACCCTCTATGCACTCTCACTAAGAGGACATACTACCAGGATCTAGTCATGATAGCTAAGTCGCGTAAGGTACATCCTATACAAATAAGGGCAAGACCAGGACTTCCCAAACCAAGCTATCCCCAAGGTTGGTTCCCAAGCTTTTACACAAAGGACTTTCTCCAACGGTGTATTCCATATTATACCCAAAAACATATTTTATGCAATTGATTCATGTCAAACAGACTCGATGCAATAACATACACCTGATCTCACTTCACATATCACATATTCCTCATATTACCTCATATATCCCATGTACATTCACAAATACATCTTAGTAAAAATGTAGTATCAAGATCACAAAGGTAAAATATTCAACTAACAGTCATTGAGCAATATTACTTCATTGAACGAGCTAAGCTCTCTAAAGCCTCTCACTAAGAAACTAACATCTAGTTGAACCACCAACATCTAGCTGAGTGAGTTGAACCCTCTAGCGCTTCTCACTAAGCGACCAACATCTAGCTAAGTGAGTTGAGCTCTTTAGGGCTTCTCGTTGAACGAGAACACAACCTTTCTCCTCGGAAATCATGTATCCTCAATGATTATAAGCTACCCACATTTAGTTACACGTATAAACACATATATAATTGGTAAAAATGCTCTATAACATACAATTAATATTTCAAATCACTCAATTTACACATCAATTAATATATTCACCAACTATCACAAGTTCCCTTAGGGTTTCCCATAGGAACCTTGGATCATACAATTACAATCCAAAACAATAATTGATCATACATTCAAAGAATTCATGTCATTAGGAATGTGCAAGAAGAATAGGAGACAAAACAAACGCATTTGGAGAAAATGTTTCATACATAACACTACTACAAAAGGCACATTTTACATCGGTTTTTTTAGACATTTTACATCGGTTTTGAAAACGATGTAGATTCAAACGATGTAAAAAGTGCAAGACATTTTACATCGGTTTTCAAAACCAATGTAAAAAGTATCATTTCTACATCGGTTATTGACATAACTGATGTAAAATATGCCATATTTTACATCGGTTCTGGCTGAAACCAATGTAAAATATATCGGTTCCACCTAGAACCGATGTAAAATATGGCATATTTTACATTTGTTATTAATAGAACTGATGTAAAATATGTCATATTTTATAAAATTTCATGTTGCATTATTCTCCCAACAGCAGCCATGTCGACAGAATGCTAAGTAAGTTTCACATGAAGTGTCACATTTTCTTCATTTTATCATAGAAGAAATTAGCTGCAAATAATTATTAGCTAAGTGTGTGACATTTTCCTCATTTTATAGAAGAAATTACCCTGCAAATAATTACTGACAATGCAGAGAGAAGTTCACTTCTCTACTACATTGAATAAGCACTAATCACACATGGCTAATAGAAAGGCTTGACAATAAGCCTGGTTCACAACACAAATTTTAAATGAATACAAATTTAAGGAACTGATAATTGAACATGTTCTGCAAAACCAAACACACCATAAACCTGCATAGTTATTAATAAATTGAAGATTTGAAGGGAAAATAATATGCATAATCCTATCTATACATGTTTGTCAACAATGATAATCATGTGTTCAAAAAGCAAAATGTGCATGCCAGTGGGAGACTTACCAATGAGTGCAAGGAGTTCAAGTGTTCACATTGACATTTGTTCGAAGACTTGTGTGAGTCATACGAGTATGAGTCCAAAATTTAATTCAATATTTTGACCATGACTTTAGATTCACAAATAAGAATAAATAATCAAATTTGATTTGATTATTGAGAAGTCATTTTCAATTGTAGACTTAACTCTGTTCTGTTGTTTTGAATAAATATAAATACTTGTTAACAAAGCATTTATTCAATTTAATTTTGATATAATTGAATTACATGTCAAATTGACAACAGTAATTGACAAAAATTGGTAAGATAAACTGTTTGATGTAATCGAAAGTGAAACTTAAAAATGCAATTGAAATTAAATGATAAAATGAAAATAAATCATATACTCGTAAATGTAAATGAACTTTGAAAAGTAAATGTAAAAATCTAAAGAAAAGCAATCAAATTTCAGGCAATTACAATGATAAAACCGTAAATTTTTGTAAGGAAATTAAAAGCAATCCAAATTAAAAGAAAGTTTAAGAAGAATAAAGAGAAGAATGAAAATTAAAATGAAATACTTGGAATTTGGAATGTAAATTCAACATAGCTATACATGTATACATATATGTTCCGTGTCTACTTTATACAAGTGGGCAAGATTTATGATTGTACCGTTCCAAGAGAATAAACAACTAACAAAGCACATCATTCCACCAAGCTCAAAGCACAAAAAGAATAAAAATAAAAAGATGCGGATAAAAATGTCATGAAACAAGCCCAGAGATAAAAAAAAAAAAAAAGGCAATCACAATCATTAATTATTAACGTGCAAGAGACAGATCAGTAAAACAATTGAAATTTAAACTTGTGAAACATATAGACAGACACCTTCATCCGTATTATTGTTATCTGAACTCAATGAACACTCACAAGAAATGGTTTCTGGCAAACTCCACACTCAATGGTCTCTAAACCCGAGCTAGGCACCTGAACCTACAATAAACCCAAAACGAAGTGCCAAGTCCAACATGTCTGCAAATATTATTTGTCAAATAGCATCTTAAAAAAAAATAAATTACCCCACAGTTATAAAGTCCAACAGATCAGTAAAATTGTCTTACCTTGTCCATGTTTGGGACAAGCTCTTGTAATTTTCTCATTCTTTCACTGATCTATGTTCTTCTCATCTGAAAAAGGACATCACATCTTAGAATCATCTTTTGCAAATTACTTCATTAATTCAACATGCTCTAGATAATATCTTCTTTATTGTTTTGGCATGGTAAGTGACTCATAATTGCTACATTCCATCAATAAAAAACAATGAGTTAAAGTCTGATATATTGTAACTCACTGTCAATCAATTAAAAATTATCTTATATATATGTTTTAAAATAATTTTTATAAAAGTCAATAGTCTTATGAGGCAATTCATGATTGGAAAACATGACAAAACACCTTCCAACTGTTGGTGCATTCTAATTAAATCAAATTATATAGAAAAAATGATCCTACCCTTTCAGCAATACTTCGTGGATGAGTAGAACAACCTCTCTTTGCTCTGATTTTACATGGAACAGAATTAGGGAACTGAAGCAACTTCTCCATAGTAATCATCTCTGCTGAAGTTTTTGGCAAACTCAAGTGATGTGATAACATACTAACTTGGTTTCCTAGCTCTCCATTCTGAGTACAATTTATTTGTGTTAAGAAATTGAAATGAAAGTGGAAAAGAAAAATAAGAAAAGTGAAGAACTAAGCATCCTATATATACCTGAACATCAGAAAATAACTTTTCATTGCCACTTCTCCCTCTTTTCAAGCCACTGGGATTTTCTGAGAGTTGTGGAGTGTCATTCCAAGAACCATAGGGGAATCCAGGGCCATAATGTTGAGTATCACTACCTCCATGCCTCCTATCATCATCAGGGCTTGTTGCATCAATGTCTTCACTCTCTATTTCTGAGATCTGTGACAAAATTCTAAGGGAAGTGGCATTTCTTGGTGAAAAGCTAATCTGATTCTTCAATCTGTTAATGCATGGACTAAGTTCACCATTACTGCCATTCACCCCACCATAGTTACCAACACCTTTCATGGTGGAAAACCCTGCCATTTACACAAATTCATGACTTCTGAGTAACTAACTAATCAGAATGAATAAATTCATCTTAATAATATTGTACCCCTCTAAAGGAAAATTGTCTTCACAAAATAAGATGCAGGGTCAGATAATATATCATGTTCTTCCATAACAATATATGATCTAGGCCCTCAAATTGAAATTACTAGAACTGTAAGCATAAAACATAAGCTTAAATTTCCAATCTTGTGCTTCTAATTACACCAAGTGACAAAGTTAAAGCACATAAGACCTGAGCTGAATACAATAAATGCCAACTTTCCAAGCATAGGTAACTTTCACTTTGGGAAGAGTTTGAATACAAGGAATAGCATCTCCCTCCCAGAATCACTACTTTCTATTTAATTGACCGCAATATCTACCCTTGAAAGTTGCAATTGTAACTCAGTTCAGCATAGCCAGTAGCTAATAATAATTTCATTTTTCCACTTAAATATTGCATATATTTAGATTAAATTGTGTTATATACATAATTAGAAATAGATTCCACTTCCAGAAACAAGAATATCAAAGTTAAAATTTCCAAAAGAGCGGCCAAACAAAAATATAATCATATAAATGTCTCAACAAAATCACTATCTTTTATTCACATACACTAGGTATTTCTGGGCCTGTAAATTCTGATTGCTAACATAGCCAATAGCTAACACTCACTGAAATCAGATTAAAAATTCTCCAAGTAAATGAACGTACTTGGAGCGCGGTGTCAGTCTCGGGTCCGGTGATGGACCGAGAAGAGGAGGTTAGGGTTACGTAGGGTGAGGTTCGTGCCGGGGCTTAACTTCTCGCCTCTCTTGAGGATCTTGACTTGGCCCATGACGAGGTTTGCGTCGAGGCCCTTCACCACCATGCCGGAGCGATCGCCGTCGTAGACCTTCCGCCGGCGAGTGTGAGAAGGATTGGGGCTAGGGTTAGGGTTTCTTTGTGATCTAATGGAAGATGAATAGAGGGGCATTGCGTCGTGGCCTTGAAGACAATCGTGGGAGCGAAGAAGAGAGGTTCCCATTGCGTCGTGGTGAGGTCTCCGTCGTTGCTTGCGGCGGCTGGGTTTATGTTGCTCATGAGTGAATGGGTAGTGCCTTCGTAGGGTAATATTAGGGTGTCATTTCTACATCGGTCATAAGCAAAACCGATGTAGAATTTCATATATTTACATCGTTTCTCCTCTCAACCGATGTAAATATGTTTGTATTTCTATTTATTTACAAGTTTGCCACTGCGTTTATGATTTACATCGGTTCTGCTTACATCGGTTCCGCTAGAACCGATGTAAATACGGCGATGGTAAATAGTGTTTTTGTAGTAGTGTAAGCATACAACACACACAAAATTAGAGCATACAAAATAGATGCATTTGGAGAAAATCCTTCGGACATAACACAACACTACTTTAGGGAAAGGATCTAAAATGCTCCTATGAAGCCAAAAGTAGAAGAAGGAAAAAAAAAAGGGTCTTTTTTTTTAATTTAGAGCTTATCTATCTAAAAACTTCTCTCTAAACTTTTTGAGAAATGAACTTATGAAGTTCAAGTTCTCAAAAAATTTTATATACCTTTCCCCATTCTTAGTCAATTTCAACCTTAACAAAAAACAACTCTAAATATATAAATTTTGTTAATTTTCACAATGAAAAATTAATTTACTATTATAGAAAAATTTAATCCTAAATTAAATAATATAAATAAATTATAAAATAACTATGTACATAAAAATTGTTAATTTATTTTATAATGTACATGTAATTAAATATATAAATTGTAACTATGGTAATGGTACAAAATATATATCCACAATCAAGAACAATGACTAATCTTTGTTTTGAGAATTATATGTGCATATAAGGTGGGTATTTTCCTTCTTACATAACTGCTCCATAACCAAATTCATGACTCAAATCCTACGATTTCCTTCAACCCCAAAACATTTTAATATGACATAATTAGTAATAAAAACAATCGTTGACTTTACAGTATAAAACCCAAATTATATTTTAGAATACAAAAATATAAATAAGATCACAAATAAGTACAAATTGTCTTCCTTTACAAGTTTTCAAAAGAAATAAAAAGCTAAACATGAAACTCAAGATCTAAAACAAGGTTATCAAGATAAAAGATAGATAAAAGAAAACATAAATTAATCCACTAACTCTAATGTCACACTAATCAGCACAATCTCATCAAAATATAAAATTCAAAGCCTAAGATTCGTCACCCAGTCCGTTGACTTGAAACTATCTACCTAATTTATACTTGAAAGTCGTGTTTAGTCCAACAAAAAAGAAAAGAACAACATATAAAGAAAAATGAGAATACATCTCAAACATGTCATTATTAAGAAGTCTATCGATAAAAAATAATCTCGTCTTCAAAAAAATCATTTTTACATTTAATGAATTTTAGTATTTAAGAAGTAACGTGTTTTTCTAACTACAATAAATCCAATTTTTTTGCATGAAATTTTTTATTAAAGTTCCTTAATATTGAAAACTATAATATTAAGAAATAATTTTATGATATGTTTCGTGATATCATAAGTGATTAGTCTCTTATTATATAGTGGAGTCTACTCATCCCACTGGCCACACCCAACACTCTGATATTATAACATCAATGATTAATAACAAACAAACTGTGATTCAATATTCATAGTTCTTTATTTACAATCAAGAATATTAAAGTAATAGGTCAGACATCTGACAAAGGGAGTATAAAATGTCACCGCTACTTATCTAATTAGAGGTACGATGAAGCACTCCGCGCAAAATAACTGGAAGAAGAAAACAATGTAAACAAAGCATCAATAACAAAAGCTAATTAAGGAAGTAAATTAAAAAAAAAATTAACTTAATTTTACCATAAAATATTTTCTTTTAAATGACTATTGTGAAGAGGTCAATAAGTAACTATAGGTTTTGTCCTAATCGTTAATCTCAGTGGTTCTTAACTCTTATTTTAATGATCAAAATTCTAAAAGTAATAATTGATATAGATTTTCACACTCCTCTATCTTCTTTTCCTTCACTCCATGTCCACCAAATATTTTACTTTTAATCAGTCTAGCACCCAAGTGGAGCATGTCCAAAGGAAATGAGTTGGTTTTCTACTAAAATAAATTTCACTATAGCTAATGAAAGTTATTTATCTCTTAATATGGACAAATATTCCACTTCTATATGAACAGCACTTTAAAGTGTAGTTTTTTTTTTATTCCATCTCCTTAACTTTTATTATTGTCATTAGCCAATTTTGAACTCCTACAATTTTTTAAGAACCTTATTTGACGTGATGAAGACTTTGAGGGAAGTTCCAAACCCAATATATTTCATTCTATAAAGTCCTAAAATCAGTAATAGGATATTTTATTAGTGATATGATATTCAAAATTAGTTGTGCATTGATAACATTGGCAGTCTAAAGAAAAGAAAATGCCCTATGAAGCCCATTCAAAGTTGCTCAACACTCACCATTATAGATTAACTTTCATTAAAACAAAATTAAGTGTACACATTTTCATCTTTTAGAGAAAGAACATGTAATTTTCAAACTACAGAGGAAGGTAATATAATTTAAGTGTCCCAAGAACTTTAATTTACCAAGATAAAGTAGCAATTCTATCATCTTGCCTTTTTATCTTGCTTCTCAATAAGACGGAGAATCTCTCTTGGTCCCATTTTGTCTAACATTTTAGTAAAAACAAATTGACCCAATTTGATATTGTTATTTAAAAATATTAATAATGTATTAAATAGTTTTTCGATTATATCCTTAAATGATATATTATATAAATTTAAAATATTAACTACATTCTTAATTTTTGTACCAGAAACTTTAGATGAAGGTAGTAACATGACATATTGAGGAGAAATAGGCCACACAGATGTGCGGGTAAAGTACCAAAAAAAAAATTGACTACAGAAGTGACATTTATAGTTAATTTCTATATATATATATATATATATATATATATATAAATTGGGATTCATTTACTTCAAGGGTAAGTCTACATACACTTATTTCGTTCAATATTTCATGTTTTACGTTAAATTTCAAGAATTGAACCATTAAATTTAAAGTTTTTAATGCATAAATTAAGTTTCTAAATTTAAAAAAAATGAAAATAATTTAGTACATCAGTTCATTAATTTAAATTAACGGATAATCATAAAATTATTTTATACATTGATTTGAGTTAATGAAATGAATTATCAAATAGTTTTTAAATGTTTTTAAAATTTGCAAACTTGACTTATACTTTAAAAACTTTAAATTCAACGGTTAAATTATTGAAATTTGATGCACGAATTGTGAATCTTCTACCTTGTGATATCTGAAATATTTGTCAACTATGAAAAATTTTATTTAACCAATAAGAAGAAAAAAAATATTTTATTGTTACATTTGTTGTATATTAATAATGGGGTAGAGGGTGTCACAGGAACGTCCAAGCAAAACGGCCCGTTTTGATCCATTCGTCATGTGTGTATTTTTGCATCCGGAATGGCCTGTTCTAAGATGAGAACGGGCCGTTCTGCAAGGGCTGCAAGAAGAACGGGTCGTTCTGAAAGAGAACGGACCGTTCTGGATCCAGTTTTACACCATGCTTATATCCAAAACACAAAAAAAAAAATTAAACAGTTCAGAATTCGATTCCCCCAGAACTGAATTTTGAACGTGAACAGTGAAAGGTGCTTCTTGGATAAATAAATTGGTACAAGTGCTTTTTTGGTAAATTTTTTTAAAAAAATTCTATTTTAGTGAAAAATTCTCACTGTCATTAATATTAATATCCTTTTCATTTTGTTTTCAATGTTATTTGAATTTAAAATTTATAAAATTTGAATATTAAATAATTTGACACATAAGAAATTAAATGATATATCATTAATATTTATTTAGCATAAAATTCACATCATTAACGTTTGTTAAATTTTGGATGGTAAATTATTTGTGGGACTAAAATTGTTCATTATTTAAATTTATGAATCAAAATTAAGCAATTTAAATTATGAGGACCAAAATTACTCCTACACTAAATTAGGAGGACCAAAAATGCAATTAAGCCTTTTAATTTTCTCAACAAGTTCATGAGTTGAAAGACATTAAATATTGTATTAAATGTCTCAACAACCAGTTTACCTCTATAAAGAATACAGGTGAAGGAAGCTCAACTCAACTCAAAACATCCATTTCTTTTTAGTAATTACTATAAATAGCTTAAAAGACTTAGTTAAGATATACTTTATTTCTTTTGCAAAACATTCTTATTTAAGCCTTATTTAATATAATATTTTAAATTGACGGATAATCATAAAAATATTTTATATATTGATTTAAATTAATGAAATGATGTACCAAATAATTTTTAAATATATTAGAAATTTGTTAATTAAATCTATACATAAAATTTTTAATTTAA
This sequence comes from Cajanus cajan, assembly GCF_000230855.2. Classification (NCBI taxonomy): domain Eukaryota; kingdom Viridiplantae; phylum Streptophyta; class Magnoliopsida; order Fabales; family Fabaceae; genus Cajanus; species Cajanus cajan. Next base: position 72,008,169 of record NC_138517.1, read on the forward strand.
TAGTTGGATCATTAAATTTTTTTATAAAATATAAGTCATTAAGTAAAATAATTTTAATTAGATTTACTCTTAGAATAAGGAGATTTCTCTTCTATGTATATAAGTTATCAGTTTAACATCCTTGTAACTTAAAGCATCCCAAAAATTAATACATATCCAACAAAGTATTATTGATAAAAATATAATAAAAGGAGAACAAATAACAAAAACATGAGAAGGACAAAATCGAAGGCCATGAAAAAGAAAACTCTTGAGAATCTATAGTTAGGAACACCAAACCTATTCTGAAGGACTGGGGCACGCCAACCATGGAATTGAAAGCACAAACCATTAATAGAGAATCACTTTCTAATAACCAAATCGTGGTCCAACCCTTTTGGGCAATGATCTCTATTGTAGTAATATCAACCAACAATTTCAAATTGATTGAGTGCAAATTAGCAAGAGGTAAGGTAAAGCTTCCAATTAACAAACCTAGGTTTTTTTATAAAGATACTTGCACAAACGAAGCCAAACTAGGAGAGCCCCAAGCAACTCCACCGGTGTTTCATTTGATTCAACCCAAAAGAGGGGATGCCAAATTACTTCTTTAATCCTAGGAGCCCAAGATGGGTGACCAAGAACATGAAAAACTTGGAGAATATCAAAATCATTCATGGAATTGAACATGGTGTTGTTTCTAAGATTACTGGCTAGAGTAGTAACAAAAAAAATATTATGGCGAACAAAGAGAATGGTCAAAGGGTCATTTTTTATATCTAGCTTTATTTTGACTTTTCCAAATGAACCACAGTAGATTAACTATTAGTGAGGCAATGACATCCTGAACCTGCTTGCTATGACAAAAATAGAAGCCTGGACCAACAAAGGGAAAGATGTAAAATTTAATTGTCATTTTAACAAGGCTTCAAGCCAAGTCCAAAGTGTCCTCGCAAAATTGCACTTTATATAGAGTGAAAGTCTCCCAAAGCCATCCCACACTGAGAACAAACTCAGACAAAAATGCAATCATTGTTCACTAAATTGTCATCAAAAGGAAATTATCCATAGAAAAGCCACCAAACCAAGAAAGAGCGAGCTAGAGGAATGCAAGAAGGCCAAATAGGTTATGCCAAGCCACAATATTGGATCTCAGCCTAAACATCCCTAAAAGATAGATCACTTAAAACATATGGATGCCAAACTGCACCATCTTCTTTCTAATAAAAAAGCAATAACAATATTTTGGATTAAACGAGCAACATTTGGAAAATCCCAAGATTGAGGGAAGAGACCAGGCATCAAAATAACTATAGGATCCAAAACACTCGCATGAAGCTTAGAATGAAAGTGAACAGAAAAGCCAATAAGGTCAAAAATGGGCTAAGAAAACCATTTGTCGATCCTAAAATTAATAGAAGAACCATCCCCAAGCTACCACATAGAATTGTTATCAACATGTGATAGAGAAGAACAATTTTTCTAAGACAAGTAGAGGAAAAAATGTAGGAAATTATAGGTTGTCCATTACAAATCCACCAAATCCATCGGGCCGGGGCAATAATCCCATCTGCATATTCCTACTGGAAATAGCCAACTGAACCTCTTCCTTAGTAGGAACATTAGACAACATGACAATATCTTTTAGAGAAACTAAGGAAGGAACATGTCCACCAAACAATATAATAATATGCGACACCTTTAAGATTATAAATTTTTAAGATAAATGTTATTTATCTACTTTAAAATCTACTTTAAGATTAAAAATAATAACTTCAGATTTTAGAAAGATGAAAGTCAAAAGAAATTATAAGAATCAAAATCTAAATTTCTTCATTTTCTAAAGACCAAAAACAACATTCAAAATTTTAAAGGTTGAAAGACAGAATTTATTTTATAGAAACTAAAATCAAAATTAAACATGTTTATCTTACAATAACGAAAAATATTTTTTTTTTTATATATTACTCGTGGGGTCAAAATATTCCGTATCTTTATATTTTTTTAAAGATATTTAGGAATTATCAATCTTTATTGAATCGATTAGTGTATATTTAGCCTTCAAAAACCTTGAGATTTCAAGTTTAAGTCTTGAATTTGTAAGAATAGTTAATTTTTAATATTATTTTTTATTATTTAAAAATTTAAGAATAAAACAATTAAAAAATTATGTAAAAAAAATAGGAAATCATTTTTATATATAAGTATAAGTTTACGTTATAATATAGTTATTAACCTAAAATTAATTCATTTAAAAAATATATAGTATATTAAATTTATAAAAAAAAATGTGATTGGTTCCTCATAGGTTTACCCAACCCCACAAAAACCAAGTGAAAATAGAGATTAATTTTAAAAATATAAATTTGTCTATTTAAAATTCGAACTCAAATCTGCTCCACCTTTTATGGAAAGGGAAATCAAACCTAGTTCGCTTTTTCCCATCCTTATATCAAATTTGTTGTGGTTTGGGGATTATCACACACATATACATGTCTCTACATTGATAACATAATGTTTACTTTGAACCTGGTTCTCACGGTTTTACTTTTGGATATCACTCAAAAGACCTCTCTATTAATGGAGACAATCGTGTGTATATAAATTCATGTCCCCACACTACAAGAAAATGACAATTTTGCGACAGTTATATGGTTTACATTGCGATGGTTAGAACTACCGCAAAGACACCATTGTGACAGTTCACCAATTGTCGCAAAAATGTCCGTCACGAGTGAATTTTGCGATGGTTACTGAAATCGTTGCACAAACCATCGTAAAATTGGAATTGCGACTCTTACAGCAACCAACGCAATAACTACCTCTAAATCAGACGCTAAATATTTATTTTTTATTTTATTAAATTTTATAGACATCTCAAATTTTGTCGCTATGATCTTCTCAAGGATTCTATTTCACAATACTTCACTTTTTAACATGTCTTGTCCTTACTTACACAGTTTCTGGGAAACTTTCCAGAAGGTCACCCATCCCTATATTACTCCAAGTCAAACACACTTAATTGTGGAGTTCTGATGAGATAAGCTACAAAAAAGCAGATACATGTTGTCAGTATAAGTAGTACAAATTAATTCATTTAAGTCATTCTCAACTATACAATCTCATATTTATACTATCTTTGGATCCTTCTCATTCTAGTGACCGAACCGTTATAAATATATAATAATTATATTACTAATAATAATTATATTATATTTAATTAATCTTTATTTATATATATACTTACTTTTATAATTAACAATCTACTTATTTCTATTTAAAATTAATATTACGATACAATTTAAATTATTTATTATAAATTTAAAAGTTTAAATAATAATTTATATATTTTAAAATGAGAAAGGTTATAATAATACCGGCGTAACTTATACTAAGTATTACACCGCTTAATAATTTTATATTAAATGTGAATTTTGTAAATCCAACCGTTAGATTGAAAGTTCATATCACTTTATATATTTATATCAATTTTTTTTTAAAATTGAACAACTTGAAGGTAATCAAAGTATTCATATTTTAGTATATTTTGAAATGTATATATTACGTCAATTTTGTTTTATAAGAATGAAGTATCAAATCATCTTAAATTAATATAAATTTTTGTATATATGATCTAAGAGTAAAAAACTTTCAATCTAACGGTTGAATTTATAAAATTTACATTTAATATAAAGTTGTTGAGCGGTGTAATACGATTAGTAAAAGTTACACTGGTATTATTATAACTCTTCTCTTTTAAAATATTATTTTTATAAATTAAATTTTAACATTTTAAATAAATTATTAATCAACTTAATTTATTTATTATCTTAAATCTAAGATATAAAATTCGAAAAAATGTATTTATCCTTGTTTTAATTTCTAATTAATTTTTTCTATATTAATTATTAGTCAAATTTAATAACTTTTAATTTAATAATTAGATCAATAAAATTCAACTTACACCATGAATTATTGAGCGGAGTAACTTTATTAAGAGTTACTTTGTAAGTCATTTGATTCCTCCTCTCTCTCTCTCTCTCTCTCTCTCTCTCTCTCTCTATATATATATATATATATATATATATATATATATATATATATATATATATATATATATATATATATATATATTCAGAGCCTGATGGGGAAGTAGGAATTTATATATATATAATTTTGTTGATGATAATTGTGTATGTCATATTAAACAAAAATATATGTAAAATTGTTAATAAAATATAAGTTTATTAAGATAATATAATACTTTCAAAAGAAAAATATTACTTTTGGTCTAGTCTACTATTAAATGTGTTTTTAATCCTAAACTTTATCAAATTTTACCGAAATTTTTGAACAAAATAATATTTAGTTTGTACTAAAAATAACATTTAAATTCTAATTAAATAGGGATTATATATATGTGTATTATATTCAAACCTAGAAGTGATTTTTAAGTTAATATTTGTGAAAAAATAATTTAATTTATCAAATATCTCATATTTAATTAACAATTAAAATAATAAATTTCATAAATTATTTATTAGTTTTCAATATTTTTTATTTAATCCACAATTAAGATGTATTATTAATTTCACTAACACATAAAAAAATGTAACACACACACACACACACACACACACACACACACACACATATATATATATATATATATATATATATATATATATATTAATTTTTAGCTTCCTAGGATTAACATAAAACTTTTTTATTCTAAAATAATTTAAAAGACAGAGAAATAAAATTAATATAGAATATTAAAGTATTTTTTTCCTTTTTAACATTTCTAAATGTAATTACATGTCATTATGATTTTATTTTTCTATTTTTTATTGAAAGTAAAATTATATAAATTTGAAGTGTACATGACTTTGTGTGAATTTTTATTTCAGTTTTTATCTTGTAGATTGAGACGGTTTACTATAAACTGCCTCAATATAGATAAATTTTGTGGCAGTTATTTGACCCCATCGCACGAACCGTCGCAATGTTGAAAAATTTTGCGACGGTTGGGAGAAACCGTCGTATGAAGGGTTACAATATTAAAGCGACGATGGTTTCAGGATAATCGTCGCAATTTGTTTATTGAAATTCATCATTTTTCTTGTAGTGCCATGTGCATCCTATTGTTTGAATGATTTGAGACTTTGCTTGCATCCCAATAATCCTCCCCTCAAACAAAGGACCATAGTTTAACCCCAACAGCGAAAACTATTGATCCACGAGTATTATCTAATGGTGCCATAAAGCTCACTCGCGCTCTAAGTGTTTGCACCGTCGCTCCATCATTACCTCATGATAGTGAGACACACCTTCTAACCCTTTATGTTACTAGGAAGACTCTCTTCCACATGGACTCACTGTTAGAAAGACTTTTGACACAAGAGATCCCAAACTTGGATCCACTTGCCAACCATTATACTTGTCGAGTCGTTCACCTATTCAAACCATCAGCTTTGATACCACTTGCTGTGGTTCAGGGGTTACCACAAACATAGACATGTCTCCACATTGGTAAGATATTGTCTGTTTTGGACTCAGTCCTCCCAGTTTTGCTTTTGAATACTACTCAAAAAGCTTCTCTACCAATGGAAACAATTACATGTATATAAATCTGTATCCCCATGTCTATCCTATTATTTGAATGATGTAGAACTTTACTTTCATTCCAACTTCTTAAGAGAATTCACGCAACAAGGCCACATATTAGGAACTTTGTCTCCCCTTTCATTTGTTGCAAAGAATTTGAATCCCAAAGACCTTCTAAAACGAGGTGAGATAACATTCTGACTCACCCAAGGCTATGCAATAAACAAGAGGTTAGGTTTGAGTTTGGCATAAATATGCATAAGAAAAATGAGTTGGCTCATCACACGCAAAACTGCTTTTTTCTGTCCGATCACGGGTTTAGGGTGGAGGAACTGCTATTGTCGCTGCATTTTTAGTTAGCCTAAGCTTCTTTTCTTGAAACTTAGATAGAACCAAAGTGAATTTTGGTTACTCATCCTTATTCTGTGCCTGTTCTCACAGTAGATGCAGTGAAGTGTCATTCACATTGACTCCAACACCCACTAAAGTAACTCTACTGCTTTGAGAACAACCTCATGCCCAAAGGGTAATCTTTCATAAATTACTATTTTATCCTCATATGCTCGATGAAGGCCAAGAAATTTGTTGGGCAGCATTAGCTTCAACAAGAAAGAACCAGGGGATGATCGTGATCACCAAGGAAAATCCATTTAAATTACTCATAGCTACCTATTTAACTATCTAAATCGAATCTATTAGGGATTTTATCTGTACATGAACATTTTTTTTCCCACCCAAGGTTCGTCTGGTGACCAAGTTGGGATTTACTTAACATAAAGTTAGATAAAATATTCAAATGAAATTACAGTATTCAAAAATTAAACCAAAAATATTTTGAAATTTATATTTTCAAAATAAATCATATCAATATAAAAAAAAATTACTTGTCTCAACAACTCTTTTAATGTATTAAAGTTTAATGACCCAATGGTTAATCTTTTTATATGTTATTTCAAAAACTAAACACACAAATTAGATAAATTGAAGATTTGTAGTTAGGTAATGCTATAATTGACTCATTTATATTTTAAAAATATTAAACAATAAATAAAATTTATTTATTATTAAATAGTTTTAAAATTTTATTGAAAATTGTAAACTTCATTGATAAGAATATTTAATTTAACAATCGATTTATTAAAAGATTGATATATATATATATATATATATATATATATATATATATATATTTTGATTGGATAAACTGCTTTAACAACAACTTCATCCTTGCCCATATAAAGATATTTTTCCTGCTTGTTTATCACGTATTAATTTTAATAAAAATATATTCTAATTTATTTATATCAAACTTTATAAAAGAAATTACAGGTTTCAAAATATTAGGCAAAAGTGAGTAGCATAAGCTCAATTTTGAATGTGAACTAATTTCAATATAAAAATACACCAAGTATAATTTTCAAAACTCAAAATTGGTCTGAGTTGAGTATACCTATATAAAGAAGTCCAAAAGAGGAAAAACAAATTCATGAACTATAAGCATGTTATTCATTTCTAGTAAGTTTAATACCTTGTCTATTTCAAAGTCAGCCAAGTAATTCACGCCTACATTGTATATGTGCATGGGAAAGAAAACTGCCAAGGCCTGAAATATAATTAATTATTCACAAATATTAATTAATGAAGTTAGTTAGAGTCAAATGGCATATGCTGGACATTTTCAAATAACCAACAAATTTGAGTCCCCACCTTCAACAAACCAATAAAAAATATTGGAGAAATATCTGATAATTTCTCGACTGCAAGGAGAGATACAGAAGTTATGTTTATTGCCTGTACACACGAAAACTAATTAAGTAAATCATTCTAAAAGATTCAGAATGTAACAGCTTTTTTTTCCCTAAAATCGGAATAAGTAAATAGTTCTAATTTTTTCCCCTAAAATTAGGTATAGGTTCATACAAAAGAATTAGATTAATATTATATAAAAGATTAATGCAAGAAAAAAGGTTTGACTTAACTGTAACAATCGTTGCGTACGGCCTACTAAATTTGTAAAAAGCATACAAGAAATCTTTGGTAGAGCCCCAAAAGCTTTTAGGATGGGCAATTTGAGGTTCAGATTCAAATGATTCTCCTGCATTCACAACAAAACTTCTAGCACATTCTTGACTTGAGGATCCTACCTCAATGCATCTATAATGATGTTTCATATGATGTTGTTGTTGACGCCTCTCAATGTTATATTCATTATGGATTTTCTGAGTTTTACACCATGAAGCTTTTGTTACGTAACAACCTATAATATCAAATGTTGAATGTTAGTAGCAGTGAGATTGGAAAGAGATTTTTTTTTATTTTTTTTTTTACTTTTAGGATAAATATTAAGAGTAAACCATCAATTTCATTCTTGAAGTATCATTCTATTTTCCAAATGATTTCTGAACTAATTTTTTTTTAAATATATATATTTAAGTATTTCTAGAAATATCAGAAATCATATATTAAATAATTCCAAATTATTAAAAAAAAAATTGAAAGAAAAAAAGTCTTCAAATTGATCTCTAATTTTTTTTTCCAAATTACATTATGTTAGGAATCAAAATTATAGTTTCTTCATATTAAGAACCATTTAGAAAAGAGAACAATATTTGGAGGGAAAATTTAATAGTTTATTAAAAAAATAAACACATGTAGCAAAATTTAGTAAGAAAATTATAATAACATATATGATTTCCATTGTTCATGTTCTTGGAAAGAGCACACACAAAATCACTACTTGCTTCTTTATGAATACAAATCTTGTCTGCAATACATTGACACAATTAATTAAGAGTATTTTTCCAATAAGTATTTTTATAATCATTTACAAGAGAAGAAAAAATAAAATAATTTTTTCCATAATGTATGGATAAACTAATCTTTAAAAATTCTTTTATATTAGTGTTTTCAGAAACATATTTTTAACTTACATATTTTAACTTATGCAAAAACTAGTTTCATTTTTCTTGCTTATTTTCTTATTTTCTTTTTATACAAATTATTTTAAAAAAAAATTATCTAATCAAACTCTAATAGCATTGTAAAAAATGTTAGTTTGGTCTAAATTTTGTGATTAGTCTTTAAGTCTTAAAGTCTGGAATTTAAATCTTTGATTTACTAAAAAAAAAAAAAATTTGACGTTGAAAATATAATCTTAATTTAGATAGAGACTAACTCAGACAAAGTCTAAGGATACTCTCATTAATATGATGGTAAAAAAAATAAATACTAGTTTTATCACAAATCCTCTTCAGTATTTTAACAATCCAAGTAATTGTAATTATGCTTTTAATTTTTGTAGTGGACACAAAAAAGACGGGACAAGTTGACTTAGTTGATTAAGTGGGTTGAAAATCCTAACCATTCCTTGATGGTAGTGGGTTAATCTACCAAATTTTGTTTTAATAAGTTGACCTACCAAATAATAATAACCATATTAGTAAAAAGAAATTTTTAAAAAATACAAACTTACATATGTACAACATTACATATGTACAACATGATTAAAAATATTTGCATTATAATTAAAAGGTTAAAACCTTTATTTGGTTCTGATAATATTTTTTTGTTTCAATTTAGTCTCGCTTTAATTTTTTGTTTCAATTTGATCTCCAATAATTTAAATTATTGTAATTTGGTACTTCCGTCCAAATGATTTAAACGAAGTTAATTGTTGGCCACGTGGATGCCAGGTGGATGCCACGTAGATGGATGCCAAATTTCTTGAATACACCTGGAACCAGAACGGCCTATTCTGATTGCACTCTTGGTGTGTAAATTTTGTACCTGGAACGGGCCGTTCTAGATGCAAAATTTACACACCAATAGTGTAACTAGAACGGGCCGTTCTGGTTTCAGAACAGGTCGTTCTGGTTCCAGAACCCATGTTGTTAATCGTGCAAGAAAAAAAAAACCCAATTTACAAAGCATTTCAATCACTAGATTTGGTAATATTGTCAATGGGGATTGATAACTTCAATTGCTAAACATTTGGGCTATACAGTATATTATTAAGGACGATGCAGTGTATCACTAAGGACAATGGTATAGCAGGTTTTATTTCATTGTTAGTCAAACTGGAGTGAACCACTTACAACCAAATTGACACTATACAGTCAAGGATGAAACGAAACGATGTTTTCCCTTGAAGTCATTGATGATGTACCCCAACAATAACAACCTGTTCTTGAGGAGGTACAACCTGAATTTTTGTGATTTAGGGTTTCCCTTCAGCGTTACCCAGATGATTTCCTTTCTTAGTAATTTCTTTGAACTTTTTTAGTATATGTTATGTTCTGAATTTTTATTTTCAGTTTCTCAACCATGTTTCTGTCTTTGAATTTATGATATGTTATGAATTTTTATTTTCAATTTTTAAACCACATTGCGGCATTTTGATCAACACATGTATGAAGTTGGCGTTCTGGAACGGGCCGTTCTGATGCACACATGGTGTGTTAAATTTGCATTTGGAACAGCCCGTTCCAATTGCAAAATTAACACATAACTTTTTCAATCAGAACGGGCCGTTTTGGTTTCAGAACGGACCGTTCTGATTCCAGGTGTATTCATCATGAGATTTGGCATCCACGTATGCATCTACGTGGCATCCACCTGGCATCTACGTGGCCAACAGTTAACTCCGTTTAAATCATTTGGACGGAAGTCCCAAATTGCAATAATTTAAATTATTAGGGACCAAATTGAAACTAAAAATTAAAGTGGGACTAAATTAAAACAAAAAAATATTATAAGGGACCAAATAAGAGTTTTAACCAAATTAAAAATAATAAAAATATCATAAAACGCTACACCAATATCATTTAAAATTAGATTATCATTAATAAATCATAATGAACTATAGTTTTAATGTGTTAAACTACTATCAAAAGGTAAAATAAAATAAAAGTAAACAAGTCAATATTGATTATCTTTCAAATAGGAAAAAAGGTTTCAAAAATTGATTCACTTTGACCTATAGCATTTAAAATAGGTTTAGGAGACATGTTCATTAGCACAAAAGAGACCTTTTATGTCTGTTATTTTAGATTTTTTACGTTGGAAAAAAGTCTGACGTTAATGCGGGAGACGTAAATTTACGTCAAGTGTTTTAGCCGACGTAAAATTATGTCGGACATCTCCATGCTCAACGTAAAATGATTGATAGATAAATAAAAAATAAATCTAAATCCGTAAACACGTCCAAAAAATACTCAAATGCTTCAATCCAATCAGAGAGATAGGTCTAGAATAAAAAATGGGTCTTGCTGCCGTGCACCGTGAACGGAAAACACCCAAAGGTCTATCACCACTGTTGTCGAAAATCGTTGGAGAGGAAAACAGTGTCATGAACACTCGCGTGCAGGAGTAAAACAACATTTTTACGCAAAAAGATTAACACACACATGAAAGCACTAACCTCAATTCGTGAAAACGCCTAAATGCTTCAACCCAATTGGAGAGATAAGTTTAGAATCAAAAATGGGTTTCTCCACCGTTGTCGTCACCGCTCACCGTCATTGTCGTCACCGCTCACTATCGTTGTCGTTGCCAGAAATTGTCAGAGGAAACCGCTAGAGGAAAACATGTAAAAACACTTGCGCGCACGAAAAAGATGAAGGTGTTGGGGGAATAAAATAACTTTTTTACGTCGGACCAAAAGGGGTCAGACATAAAATGTCACCGCGTATTTTTTATGTTGGGTGTTTTTATGACTGACGAGAAAACGGTGACGTAAAAGATTGATTTTGCACTAGTGGTTGATGCAAGAGAGTAAAGTTGTAGCTATTACTTTTGGGTGATTGAAAACCTATGAGAGAAACTACCTTACATATGATTTTGAGTTAGTTGCTATAATTTTCATTTTGAAACTTTGGAGTCATTACCTATATGGTTTAAGATTTGAGGTTTTAATTGATCACAAGAGTCTTAGGTATTTGTTTGATCAAAAAGAGTTGAACATAAGTAGAGAAAGTGATTAAAATTTGTTAAGGATTATGACTTTGTGCCTAGATATCACCTGGGTATAGTCAATGTGATAGTTGATGCCTTAAGTAAAAAATCCTTACACGTGTCATCATTAATGATTAGAGAGATGGATCTGATAACTGATTTTAGGTATATGAGCTTAACTTGTGAAATTACCCTAACAATGTGAGATTGGAATGTTGAAGGCCACTAGTGATTAAGTGAGACGATTAGTGAAGGTCTGGAGACTAATCAATTTTTGGTAGATATGCTAGAAGCCATAGAGTAAGGAGAAATGGGTAATTTTAATTTTGGAAAAAATGGAGTGTTAAGGTTTAAAGTTAGGATTCGTGTGCCTAGAAATACTAAGCTTGGGAAGTTAATAGAAAGATCATTGGAGTAAGCTTAGTTTTCACACTAGCTAGTACCATTAACATGTATCATGATCCTTATGAAGATGTTTTGGTAACCTAATATGAAAAATGAGATAAATGAGTTTATGTGTACTAGTGTTGTGTGCCAAAAAGCTAAGGTGGAATACCAAATACCTTCAAGTTTGTACTAAGCCCTGGGGACCAAACTTAGGTTGATTCATCATATCACGCTCAAATAGATAGCCAAATTAAGAGAATCACCCAATCCTTAGAAGACATATTGAGAGCATATGTGTTACATTGAGGGAATAGTTGGAATAGTACCATGCCTTTGGTAGAGCTTGCCTATAATAATGGTTACCATTATAGTATTAGGATGACACGCTATCAAGACCTTTATAGGTGGAGGTGTAGGACACCCTTGTGTTTGTGTAAACCTAGTGAGTACCTTGAGCTAGGGCCTAATGTAGTGCAATAGACTACAAAATAGGTCAAGATAATCTAAGAGAAGATGAAAATTGCTCGAAGTAAGCAGAAAAGTTATATTTATAAGAGAAAAAAGACTCAAACTTCCAAGAAGATCATGTATTCTTGAGAGTCCCTCCATGAACTGGGTTGGTAGAGCCTTAAAATCTAAAAAACTTACACCTTGTTTCATTAGTCTCGATCAAATCTTAAAAGGAGTAGGTGAAGTTGCATATCGAGTTTCTTTGCTTCCAAACCTCTTAAATCTCCATAATGTCTTTCATGTGACTCAACTCTGTAAATATGTCCATGGTTTGCCACATGTGATTGAGTTGGATGATCTTAAGGTAAAAAGGAACTTAACCTTTAAAACCTTACCAATGAAAGTTAAAGATTGAAGGGTTAAACAACTTATATAAAAGGAAATTCTCTTATTTAAGGTTATTTTGGAAGGACCTACTACTGAAAGTGTTACATGGGAGCTTAAGAGCAAGATAAAGGAGTCTTACCTAGAGTTGTTCATTACACGTAAAATTCATAGACAAATTTTGTATAAAGGAGGGAGAGTTATAACATCCCATTTTTCAAAAATAAAATAATATAACTAAATAATATATATTTTATTTTATTAGTTGGATTGTTTATATTTAGATAGGCTTATAAATTAAACTAAGGATGGTTTTAATAAAATAAGAGTGTTTATAGAAAGATAATAAAATATTTGGGTTGGTTGGATTGTGGTAGTATAAAGTTAAGTTTGAGTTTGGATTTTAAAGCCTAAATCAACACTTAGTATTTTAAGAGACTAAAATTGAGGGATCAAAATATTACACTTTAGGACTTATTTGTTTTTCTTCCTAAATCTTGAGAGGAACTGTAGAGGAGAACTTGCCTAAAGAACTTGAGGAGCAACTTTTGGATTCTAAAGATCGCGCCCTATAGATTTAAACATCACCATCTAAGGTAAGAGGGAGAATGAAAATTATCTCATGTATGGGCATATGTTAAGAATTTTGGATAGTACACAGTGATCCTTAAGCTTTTTTAGGTTTTTTATATGACTAAAGAGATTCTAAGCACCCCAAAATTTTTTGAAAACAAGATCTTCATGCTTAATTGTATAATTTCACAAATTGGTTTGTTGATTGAGATAAACTTAAATTATTTGTCTTCTTAGGGTTCTTAAGTGTTAATCTAGTACACTTTTTGAAATTCATAGTGTTAGAGTAAGAATTGGAGAAAAGAATTTGTCTTTTCAAAATTGAGTTTGCACTTTGAGAGCTCTATTTTTTATCGCACAATTATGCTTAGGAGGTACCAAGGTTGTGTTGGGGGTGACCATGACCATGTTTAATTTAAGCATGGTTATGCTAAAGGAGTATGCTCATGCTAAATGGAGCAAGCTTGTGTAGTTTCTAAAAAATTTTAACATAGCCATCCTAAGTTTAACCATGGTTTTGCTCAATTTTAATTGTTGAAATAGCTTTTGAGGTCTTCATAATAATTGTAGTCTTGAATATGAGTTTTCTAATAGAGTTGGAAGTACTCAAAAAGGAGGTTTAAAACTCAAGATATAATCAAATTAGTGAGCCAATGTTAAGTTATCAAATTTAGACTTAAATGATGGTTAATCCAACACTTGAGATCAAAATAAAAGTTGTAGATAATTATCTTAACTTATAAAATTAAAATCAAATTTCAAATTTACATGAATTATCTATTTAAAATAAAACATCTAAATTGATTCTCTAGCCTTTTTCTTTGTTTAGATGAAATGGTTAGCAAAATTTCTTTGGTTTGGGGAATTTGTTACCCTAAGGTGAAGAAACCTCAAATTCACCCAATGAATTTATTTAACTAAGCGATTTTTGACCTAAAGTATGACATCTTACTTGTGCTATAAAAGGAGAAAGATTCAGACCTCAAAGGCATATCACTCTACACTTTAACTCTTTCTTTCTCTCTCTCTATCTCTCTCTCTCATTCTGGGATTGAAGCTTGGTGCTAGGAGGGAACTGATACCCATCATTTCTAGTCATGAAGAGTGGAAGTTAAATCAAGTGATGAGATCATTTTGTAACCTTGAGTTGGCACTCTTTAGTATGAGTAACAAACTTTCTTATTTCTTGGGATCAAATGTAATCAACCTTCATGTATTTCTCTTGATCAATACATTTATGCTTAGCCTTTATTTAGTTTTCATTAGTGATTCTCTTATGCACTTAATGCTTGTCTCATCTTGATTGTCTGTATCATAATCTATGATCTTTGATTGATTGGAAGAAGGTCTTTAGATCAATAACTAAATTGAATCACCTAATGAATTGCTAGGAATATAGTTCAACTCATTAGTCATATAACTTAATGAAATTCATGCAACTTTTCTTCATTAGTCATGCAAGGGATAGATGATCTATGAAGATGCTTAGAACTAAATATCAAGGAATCGGTGATTAGAAATATATATCAATTACATTTTTGGAATAAATATGAGCAAAGCATGTGTCTTAGATTAAGGAGTACATTAAATCTTGGTTGGTAAGGTTTTATCTCAACCGTCTAAATAAATTGAATTAAGTCCAATTTTAATACTTGTTGCATCTTATTTAGTTTGAATTATAAATTATAAAAAAAAATTGTGTCATATGTCAATAGAAATGTGGATAGTAATTTATGCTTAATTGGTTTTGAATCTAAAATTTGGTCAATCTATGCCAAGTTCCCGTGGAGATGAGTCATACTCACTACTAATTATAAATTAATATTGATATGATTATAAATTAATATTGATATATTTGGCAAAGGATCAACAAGTCTCAAGTGTTGTTGTTGGGGACTTGTGTCCAAATATCTATCATTTTCATGTTCATAGCTTATTAAGTTTTACTTTTTGTCTTTGTATAGTTCTTTAGTATTTATTATCTTGTGCTGATTTGTGTATTCTAGTTTACATAATTCATGTTTATACGAGTTAAGGTTCTAGCTGAAGACTCGGTTTACGACCTAGAGATAAAAAGAACAACTAGGAGAAATAATAATATAACAAGAAAAAGGAAACAACATGAA
This sequence comes from Cajanus cajan, assembly GCF_000230855.2. Lineage (NCBI taxonomy): Eukaryota > Viridiplantae > Streptophyta > Magnoliopsida > Fabales > Fabaceae > Cajanus > Cajanus cajan. Next base: position 72,023,627 of record NC_138517.1, read on the forward strand.
AAACGAAGAAAGTAACCAAATGATTCATTTAACCTTGCTTCTTCTTAGTTGAGAGTGGATTGAAATCATCACCCATTGTGGTGATCTAGTTTGTGTACTTAGGACAATCTCATAGTTGCAAGTGTTTTATGTGAAGAGAATGACACTACATATATACAGAGTTAAGAGCACAAGTCCACATAAGTATTTTTGAATTGTTGTTGCTTGTGTATTGCTATGATGGTTGTGAGTGTTTAAATCTACCTTACTTTCTCTATATGTGCTTTTAACATGTATGAGACATTCTAACTCCTCTGTTTTTTGTGTAAGTTCTTGATTTGGACTAAATGTCATTTCAGGTGTAAATTAGGTACATGAGTTTAAATCTAATAGAGAAAAAGTTTAAACTTTCACTTTTATTTTATGAGATTGCTTTGATTAGATTGCAATAGTAGAAAATTAGATTAATATCATGAATATAAAATCGGTTACTAGAAAGCTAGATTTTCAATTTTATATCTAACACGGTGACAAAATTAAAATTAAAGCAAATACTTTCTAAATCGGCTGTGATATAACCGATTTAGAAGATACTTTTAAAATTGATAAAGGAAACCCGATTTTAATATATGGTCTTGCCTAAAGAGGACTTTTAAAATCAGGTATACTAATACCCAATTTTAAAATTGTTTTCTAAATCAGAACTAATATATTAAGAAGGGGATTTAAAATTGGTAGATTTCCACGTTCTTTGTCTCTTCCATCCTCCACGGATCAAGATATCATAGTTTCTTCACCAACCCCATCTCACTCCCATTTTTCAAGTATAGCAGACATTAAGAGTATGTTTGGATGGAGAATTTTAATGGAGTAATTCATTTGTTTGAAGAATTTTAAATTCTTTGAGGTGAAATACTTTGTTTGGATGGAAAATTTACAAAGAATTTGAAATCCAAGCATTTGTAAAATTCTTTGAAATAATAGAATTTCAAATTCCCCCAAAAAGGTAAGAATTTGAAATTCTTCATATTTTTTTCCCCTTATTTCACTTATATATTTTATCTTATATCTTCATATTTTTAATTATTGAATATTCAAAAATATTTTAAAAAAATATTAAATATTATTTAATAAATTTTAAAATTATTAAATATTTAAAAATTGGTTAATATTTATTTTTATAAAATTTTATTTAAAAATCTTAACATATAAATATATTTTTAAAAATAATTTTATCATGATAGAATCAAATTATCATATCCAAATTAACAATTTAAAAGTTTAAAAAAATTGAATTGACTTATCCAAACAAAATATTTTAAGAATGATAGAAATTGAAATCAAAGTAATTCAAATACCAAGAATTTTAAATTCCTTGAATTTGTAAAATTTCTCATCCAAACACACTATAAGGATGTTAGAGATGCTTTGGTGGCCTTCGCAACGATGATAAGGACGAGTTTCATCATGAGTTGCTTCATTTCATTAAAAAAAAATTATGTGACTTATAAATTATGGTGTGTGTGGCAAGGTTTGGTGGAAAAAAAAAAAATGCGTTCGATTGCGCCACCGCAGATTGCTTCGATGGGTTTATGTTGTCTTTTAACATTTTAAAATTGATTATATCCCAATTTTAAATAGTCACTCCTACAACATCGAATATTTTAAAATTGATTTCGCAAGCGATTTTTAAAGAAAAAATAACTGATTATTAAAGCTTATTTTAGACTGACATTGTAATAGGATTAGCTATTTTGATCTATATGTCTGGTTATATACTTATATTATTGTTTAAGTTTTAGAAGTGGGAACTTTTGTAAAAGTTTTTGCCTATTTATATTTTTTTTATTATTATTAAAGTTTCCTTTATTTCATAATAATTAAATTTAACTAGTTTTATTTAGTATAACTATAATTAATATTTTATAAAAACTACATTTGGGGGCTAAGGTTGTAACAAAAACAGTTAGCAAATTATAAAAATCACCCCCTCCCCATAAAAAAAAAAAAATTGAACAAATTTATCTGACTTATTTAAAGTTATGCTTATGAGTAGGAGAGTTTATAATTCTGATTACTTTAAATAGAAATATCATACAATTTTTGAAAAAAAAATCTATACATATAATGACTTGTAGATAATATACGTGATATTTTTAATTATTTTTATTATGTTTATTGTGCATCTTACAATTTATTTAATATTTTGAAGAGAACCAAAAAAAATAAATAATCCAAATTGCAATAAATTATATTGGATTGGACCATATTTAAATTTTAAACTAAATTGATTGGAAGATAATTAAAAAGTTAAATAATTTAAATCAGTAATATTATCTAATCTATAACCACTTATGTATGTGAAAAAGTAAAAAACAAATCAAAAACAAATTACATGTGTAAAATTTCCTTTTTGGCTCATTGGCTGTCTACTCCTTATAGAAAAACTGATAGAGCAAGAGCCCTTCTATTTCACATTCTTAAAAAAACTGAAGGATTCTTAAAGGTACTGGTGAACAAAATCAACATAATGAAACATTGCAATAAATTTTTTGTCCAAAGAGATGGAAATAAATAAATAAACATACTTGTATAGTAACTGTTGGCGCATTTTTTAGTCCTCCCATAACTTCCAACTGCAAATAATGTCTCTTCACGTTAGTCGCAGCAAATTTCTTTTCAGAAAATGAACAAACATCTTAAATTTTCAGAAATATTACACAAAAAATGGAACAAGTTTCATGGCTTACCAGCAGGAACAGAAAAGGATACAGGGAAAGACCCAAGATGCAAAGAAGCCATTAACTTTTCAAAGAGCTTTTGTCGTTCAGTTTCATCAAAACACAAACTCTCCTTCTTATGAACTAATTAAGAGAGTTTGATCCTATCAATTAAAGGTTGAAATCGCATTTTTAATTAATTTTTTAATTTGTTTCAAAGTCTAGATTGTCGTGGGTGACGTCACAGTTCGCAATTATTTGATTAATTAAATATTCGATAATACAACTTGTTTACTAATGTATACTACTATAACACCTACAACAATTCAACTTAATTAAGTAGCATAACTTATATATGCAATTTTTTTTATAAAAATAAATTTCTACAATCCCTATCTAACTACTACTAAATAGATAAATCATATATATATATATATATATATATATATATATATATATATATATATATATATATATATGTATGAAGAGGGTTCAAACGACACCGATGTAATTTTTATTAAGTATTACAATGCTTAATGATTTTATATTAAATGTGAATTTTGAAAATCCAACCGTTAGATTGAAAGTTCATATCTCTTAGATCATATATGTCAAATTTTGTTAAAATTGAACAACAACTTGAAAGTAATCAAAGTGTTCATATTTTAGTATATTTTGAAATGTATATATTACGTCAATTTCTATTTTTCACTTTTTCACCTTTTTAAATTGGACTAATTTTAAAGGAATGAAAAGTTTTTTTTAACCATTTTTTCATTTTTTCAAATAGAAAACAACTTTTAAAATCAGAGAAAAAAAATGTAACTCTACATGAGATTGCTTTAATTTTTTATATAATAATTTTTTTATAATATTATAATTAATTAAAAATATTTATCGACTTTATTGATAATTAATAGTTGTTAGAAAATATAATTGATCACTTTTAACATAATTAATCTTACTTAGAAAGACAATTTAATATTACTTAGACCAATGAATTTATAATATAATATTTTGTGCATAATGATTTTTAAATATCGATTAAAGTTTAAAAATATAAACTAATAGAAAATATTACTACTAAAAAAATTAAAGTTGGTGAAGAATATATATATATTCGTCAATTTAATATCTTACATAGCGAGGTAAAGTCATTTTTCGTCATTAATTAATTTATTAATTTTGTGTACTAAAAGAGAGAAATACTCATCGTGAATATATTCATATAAGGCCTCTTATGATTTCCTCTTCAATTTGTTTCACTTTATTATTTAAGCGACCTCGCTATTCTAAAAAATAATAACAGTACCAGATAAACCTCCATTAACTTTAATTATATGATTAGCTTTTTTGCATATTTGTGTGAACTACATGAATAATAATCAGGATATTTGTATTTATAGTCAAATATTGAATTAGTCGCATCTTACATACTTAATTACATATCAATCAACCATCCTAACTCAACATAAATGGTTAGAATCCGATCCAAATTTTTGTTTTCTATAATATAAATTTTTGTTTTCTATGATATAAATTTGACATTATTAAATTTTCACTAATCACTAAATAAACGATAGGATTTGATTCGAGGATCCTCAAGATATCATTACCTAGTCATGAAAATATTATTCTCTGTATCATTTTACGCATCATATAAAAATTACATGTGAATAATGTTCAGAAATATTGCGTATCGTTCACAAACTATTAACATAGTATATTTCTCTTTCAAAGAACTATTGTCAACACAGGCAACCAAACATGTAGATCATGCTTATGAACTATTGCCAAGAGTATTTAATTGTAAGGCTTATTTTGTGACACTTGTAAACAAAAGAAAATAAAAAAAAGCATAGACTTGAATCACAAGGCTATTTTCAATTCTTACGCAAAATTATTGAATATTTTTATATTTTCCAAATGTAGTAACATTATAATTAATTTATTAAAAATGTAGTAACATTTTTTAAATTAAAAAGAAAAACATCTTTCTACATCAATTATTATTTTAACAGATATAAAATATAATTTATATATCGATTAAAGAAGAATTGATACAGAAACTTGTTTTTTTAAATCATTGTGTTGGTATAAAGTATCAACATCAGAAGTAACGACTAATCAAGGACCGTGAATATATACAAGGTTAGTACTTTTCTTTTAACATAGTCTATTTCGTATTAGTACAAAGTATTCACTACCAGAAATAATAATTAATTACCATTAGAGATTGTGAGAGTATATAATATAGATATTTCCCTTTCAACACAGTCTCTTCCATATTCATGATATTAATATAAAGTATTTACCACTAGAAATAGTGACTAATCTCCATTAGAGATCATAAAAATAAACAACACTACACCAAATTTATTATTAGCAATAATCATTTAATGATAATAAATTAATTGCTTCTATTTTATTATCTGATAAAAATATTAATGACTAATAAATAATAGCCACTAAAAATATATTTACACTACACCAAAATTTACTATTATCTATAATTATTTAATAGTAATAAATTAATTGTCTATATTGTATTATCTAATAAAAACATTAATGACTCATAAATAATCGTCACTAAAAAATATATTTATAAGAGTAATTATTAAAAATCGCTAGTGAAAAAGTAAGAGTTATTTTTAATTCATTTTACTGGAAAAATTTAAGTCTCACATCCACTTAAGATAAGACAATTAAAGAATATGTAAGTAGAGGATAATCATTACCTTATAAGTTATAATTTAGTTTTATAGGATTGAATTAACTCATAACTCACTATTCTTAGATGATATCACATCATTCACCATTTATTCACATAACAAACTCAATAGTGATAGACTTAAACTTGAAACCGGTGTATTGAAAAAACTCAAGTTTCATATCAGCTAAAAATAAGACAATTAAAGAGTATATAAATAGATGACAATCTTCATCTTATAAGTACCATAGATATAAAATAATAATAATGATAAATATTAAATGTCAGTAAAAAAAAATGTTTGTACATATAAAATAATTATTAGTAAATATTTTATCCATGCCGTTTGAATTTGATAAAACTTTTATTTATTTATGTTAGTTGTACCTGTCTGCTCCATTCAGTGACGCTCTTCATTGGCTGCCTTCTGAAGGTCCAGACAAAGGGTGTCATTTTCCCTCTTAAGCGTGTCTATTTCGGCAGCAAGATCCCGATTCTTAACAGTAATATCTTGAGTAGCCAAAAGGGCTTCAGCCGTAGCTTTATCGGCTTCTTCAACTCTTTGTCTCAGATGCATCAGCTCGCCGATAGGCTCCATCACCAGATGATGGGCGAGAGCCAAAGAACGTGCTTGCACCTTGCAGAAATACTTCCATTTGGTTACAGTATCTAAATGGTCCAAGAATTCCCGCCCATGGGCCGACATAGCATCTGGCTGAATCAGTGTATCGGCCGATACGTCATCCCCCAGAAAGGCACGGGACATCAGAGTGGGGGGCACCACAATCACCGAACGATTTAGTGATGATGTCTCGGCCACGTGCTTCGTCTTTTTTGGATTCTCTTGACACTCCTCATGGACTTTTCTTTTCTGACCCCCTTTCTCGGCCTCCTTTCCCTTTTTTCCCCTTCGCTGCTTGCGTTCCGGGGAAGGAGGCACTTGGTCATCTTGGTTGGGTCGGGGATGCGTGCGACGGTTGAAGTGCCAACGCCTCCGGACTCTTTGACTTGCTTCACTCGTTCGGCAAGCAAGTTTCGGATGTTGAACTCGTCGGCACCACTGGAAACCATGATTCCTGCAAAAATGATTAAGTAAACATCAATAGGAATTTTGCGTACAGCCGAAACAAGACAGATAGCATACCTATCAGGTCGTTCTCCCACTGGGGAGATTCAACCAAGTTAATCAAAGATCTTGTTGGCAAACGCCAAGGCAGACGGAGTAGTAACTTTAAGTCATTCCGCTCTTCGGCCGAAAGAATCTTCTTCGGCACCACATCGTAGGGCCGAGGGGCACGTGTCCAGTACAAAGGAAACAAGCTCCTATCGTCCTCGCCAAAGAAAAAACGTCGCCCGTTCAAGCGGATGGTCACTCGGAAAAATCCAGCCTTAAAATTCTAATACGAGGAAGTAAAACTATCTAGTAACTGCCGATCTCCCACTTGGCTTAACGACAACCACTTAGCCAATATGGAAGGCCTGGACGAGTAGAAGTAGAGAAAAAGGAGTGGTGATGGCTTAATGCAAATGCATCGGCATAGGTGCTTGAAACCTTGTAATTGGGCCTAGCTATTCAGATGTAACTGAGTCGGGGCAACATTCAAAACCCTCAACACACCCATCGTGAACTCGTCAAAAGGAAACTTCACCTTGAGATCCCGAACGAGGAAATCATATATGTAAAATGACTCCATTTTTTCACCATGCTGGTCGAGGCAGACTGTGTCGGGGTTCGGAAAGACGTTGTTTCGGCATGACCGAACACCAATGGGGTACGGCTCCTCCTTAGCATCAAAGTTTAGGCAGTTGGTATATTCCAGAAGGTTGGTGATCATGGTCGTGTCTTGATAGCGCGAGTAGTATGATGTCACCTCCCCATTCACCCACTCGTAGCCAAGTACCTCAGACGGCCCATACCGTTGCCGATTTGACACACGCCTCGCTTTAGGCTGAACCTCAGGACTCCCGCTAGTAGAAGTCTCCCCCGAAGACGATGCATTCCCATCAGGCCTTTCGGCATGCACTAGGGACTCAACTGTGCTTGGACGACTGGAATCACTGGACGACGACCCCTCGGACGAGGATGACCGAGAAATGCTAGTCGAAGAGCTGTCAGAAGCGTCAGCCATGATATTAAACACTTACCAAAATTTTCAAAGATCTACACAAGGTCGCTCGGCACGCTTGATTCGGTCTCACGGTGGTTCAGCTGCCACACCTCGGTTGAAAGAAATACGCGTGAAAGGCCCTACCACTCATGACTATATATAGCCAAGGAAAAGGGCAGAAAATTTCAAATTTTAAAAAATGTAACCGTCCGATTTTTTAGATCCAACGGTTTAGATTATGAAAACCGTTCGCCTTACCCTTAGCCAACAACCTCCATATACCCTTGAAGAAGGATCGCCCTTCTCCAAGGCTGGGGGGCAAGTGTACTGGTAAAGGCGTTCGGCCACCGCATAGTCGAAATCCTATCAGCCACCGAATGGCCGAACCTGGTGGCCGACACCCAATCGGCCACCAGGATCGGCCTGTACTGAAATATTACCCTTAATCAATAATTAAGGGTTAATTACACCGATAAACCTGATGGAGGACCATCCTTGAAGACACATGTGGGCCCCATCACTAGGTCCATGGCTAGGAGAGTTGAAGAGGAGGAGGGAGTTCACACACCAAGGGACACTCTCCTCATGATCATAGAGTATTAGTGCTCTCCTAAGCCTCTTTAATTTAGGATTTATTATATTTTCCTTTTTTACCCTTGTATTTTGGGGTATTTTAGTCATAGTATTTATTTCTTTGTATTTCCCATTTTACCCTTGTATTATGGGGTGCTTTAGGAGATTAGGTTTCTAATTCGGGCTAGGGTATCACATTAGGAGGTGACGCCTATTTTTGGTGAGTTTTGGGTCTATTTTTGGTGATAGAAAGGCTTAGGCCCAAGTGGAGGGTAAAGGTTGCATGATCATATCATGCACCTTGATGTAGCCAATCTAGACCCATAGATTCCAAACTTGGTCACCAAGTAGCATCTAGGGTTCATTTGGCATGTCATTTGGAGTGCATTTGCCTTATGAATTTCGGCCATGCATGTCCCAAATGCAACCCTAGATGCCTCCCCTCCTATAAATACCCAACACCCCACCACTTGTAAATACTTTGGATTATATAGAATTTGAGTGAGCCTTTTGTGCCTCAAATCCTCTCCTTAGTCACTAGGTTAACTTTGGCTAACCTTCTCCTATCTCCACCCTTGGAGAGTGGGAACCCTAGAGTGGCCTCCATTCACTTTTGGAGTGAGCCAACCTTGTGAGCACCAAACACCATCCCATAATCACTTCCGCCACCCTTCTCTCCTTAGTCACCTATCATCCTTTTTCCCATCCTAAGTCACCCTTTTGTCTACCTTTGGTGAGCCTAAGATCAAGGGCAAGGCCTTCCCTTTCATATTCTACAACAACCATGGAAGGAGGAAGCCATCAAGTGGTATCAAGAGCCAAGGTTCATCAAGGGTAATATCTTGTCTTTCTTGTCATTTTGGTTGTCTTTTTTTCTATTCGGTCATTTTCTCCTCCTTGTTTCTTTTGTGTGGCCGAATAGTTTTGGGTTCACACTTTGTTCCTTGTGAGCCTTCCTTGCCATTTTAGGTTTCCATTGTTAGGGTTGCCATGCTTTTCTAATTTTTAGGTTGAGTATCATATGAAAATGCCATGAACATGCTTTTTGATTTTTGAATCCACCTAAGTTTTGTCATTCTATGTTTCCTATATTTTTGTCTACATAATTTCCATGTATGTGCCAAACACTTTGCATGAAACACATGAACAAAATACTATGATGCATCATTCTAAGTGGGCGTGACATATAGGAGCTATCTAGGAGTCATTCATGCATGCTATTTAGTTCTAGCATGTTCCTTGAATTTCTTTGAAGTTTCCATGTGTAAAAATGCTTCCTTGCACATGCATGTAAATTGCAGCCCACTTTCCTTGCATTCTCACTTGGTTTAGTCAACATTTTATGCCTAAAGAAACCCTAAAAGAATCTAAGTGGTGTGCTGAAATTTTTGTGCAAAACAACTTGTACTAGATAGTACAAATCATTTTCCACTCAAAGATACCCTAAACACCACTAAAATCACGCCACTTGTCCTCCTCTCTCTCTTCTAAAATTTGACCTAATTTTCACCACCCACAAGTGCAAAACCTAAGCAACATTGGGCTGAATATTAAAGAAAAGAAATTGGACCCAAGGAACATCAAACAAAAGTGACGTGAAAAATAGAACAAAAAAAAAAAGTTTCAAAAAAAAATTGGACCAAAAAGGGCTTGTTGCTAGACTTGTGGACTTGGACCCATTACCTTTGCTTTTGGAGCTGGACTTGTGACACTTTGACCTTATTTTGGGACCTTAATATTGGCTGGACCGAATCTTTAAAAAGACTTAATCAAGTGAGCTAAAACACTAATCCATTCTAGTGCCTTTCTAGGACTACTCTTTTTTGTGCTTCCTTTTTGTGATTGAGTCTTAATTTTAGTTTGTCTTTTCTTTGGCCTCTTTTGTTTTGTCTTCATCAATTCCCTCTGAGTTTAGCCTTCCTAATTGTGCTTTTTTCAGTTTTATTTTCTTGGACTCTTGCTCTTGGGTTGGTTTCATTTTGTTTGTAAGTGAAGAACCACTCTAGCAAACTTTCACACCTTTGGTGGATTTGAGTGGAGGAGTGAACCGAATCCAAACCTAGTCTTTGGAGGGAGATACACCAAAACAAAAGGAGTGTCTAAACACTTGGAGAGGACTAACAAGTTTGCTCTTTGTGAAGGAACCCAAGTGGAGGAGTTTGAAGACCTAGACTTTTATTTTTCATAACTTTGCTTGATTTCTTTTCTTTTCGGCCTCTTGTGTTTTTGGGCCTTAGTTTCATTCTTTTGGTTTGTAATTTGGCCATTTCTAAACCTCTTCACTTTGGTTTTAGTTCGTGTAGTTGAAGGTGATTTGAAAACCTTCACCTAGGACCTCGACTAGAATATGTTTTAAGTGCTTTTCTTTTGCATGCTTTATAGCTTTTGGTAGTATAATTGTTTAGGCTTTTATCTTTGTCTTCAAATCCGTTTAGAAGGCTTGCTATTTGCCTACTAGGGGTAAAGTGCACACACACACTTTATTGTTGTGCCAAATTGTTTTGTAAGAAAAGTAGAAAAGGCTTAGTGATTTTTACTTGATAGGGCTTGGTTATTAAGTGATTCTTTGTAGTCCACCTCCCCTTGAAAGTTCACTTTGTACACTTAGGCCTTTTCCTACCTATCTTGCACCTTGAAAACCCTTTTTGTGAAAACCTTTTATCACTCACTCTTTGTGAAAACCATTTCAAACCCTTTTTGAAAACAACTTGTGAAAACCTTTTTGGATCAAAGATGAGTGATCATTCTAGTGTCCATGGTCATAATTCTCGTAGTACTAGGTCTAGTGTTAGGGATGAACTTAGGGAATTGAAAGAGTACCTAAGAAAAAAAGAAGAGGAAAATATAAAAAGAGAGGAAGAATTGAGAAGAAAAGAAAAAGAGTTTGAAAGAAATAATGAAGAAATAAAAAGATTGCTTGAAAGACTAGTTGTGGGAGGAGAGGCTAGTGGTTCAAAACCAAGAGTCACTTCTCCTCAACCCTCAAGAGGAAAGGGGCATATGTATGCAAGTGTTCATGAGGAGGAAGGGCATCACACCCAACCTCTAAGTGATACCTTCATTAGTAGCCATCACAATGATGGTTACTATCAAAGACCCCCAAGGCATCATAGACATAGGGAGTCTTCCAATAGGGAACCCCACATCCCTCTTCCCCCATTCCATGGCAAAGACAATGTGGAAACTTATTTGGATTGGGAAATGAAAGTAGAACAACTATTTTCTTGCCATGGAGTGAGTGAAGAGAGAAAGGTTTCTTTGGCAAACCTTAGCTTCCAAGGGCATGCCATGTATTGGTGGACCTCCTTAGAAAAAGAGAGAAGAATAAACCATGAGCCTCCAATTCAATATTGGAATGAGCTCCGTAGTGCCTTGAGAAGGGGGCATATTCCTCCATACTATGACCGTGAGCTTATGGATAATCTACAAAGATTGAAACAAGGGTCATCTAGTGTGGAAGAATATAGGCAATCTATGGAGTTACTCATGATGAGGGCTGGGATAAGGGAAGAAGAGAGGACCACCATCTTAAGATTCCAAAGTGGTCTTAACCTTGAAATAAGGGACAAAGTTGAGCTCTTACCATATAGAGATTTGAATGAGCTTGTTCAACTTTGTTCTAGAGTGGAGCACCAACTTAAAAGAAAAACTTTTAGAAAAGACTCCACTCCATCTTATTCCAAGAGTTTTAAGAAGGAGGGCCCCTCTTCCAATCCTTTTCCTAAAGAAAAAGAAAAAGAAACCTCTCAAAAGACATCTTCCAAAGACACTAAGACAAGTGACATCAAGTGCTTTAAGTGCCTTGGTCGAGGGCACATTGCCTCTCAATGCCCAACAAAGAAAATCATGATTTTAAAGGGCCAAGACCACTATAGTAGCCTTGATGAAACTTCTTCTTCTTCTTCAAGTGATGAAGAAGAAAACTTAGAGTCCGAGGAAGAAATTTACCCTTGTGAAGGAGACTTGTTAATGGTTAGAAGGCTTCTTGGAAACCAATCTAGTAACCTAGACCAATCCCAAAGAGAGAACTTGTTTCATACAAGGTGCAAAGTTTTAGAAAACACTTGTTCTCTCATTGTGGATAGTGGATCTAGTTGCAATTGTTGTAGCACTAGATTAGTGGATAAGCTAGCCTTAACTACTATACGTCACCCAAAACCTTACAAATTACAATGGATCAACGAAGAGGGAGGTATTGTAGTTAATCACCAAGTAAATATACCTATCTCCATTGGCAAATACCAAGATGAAGTTTTATGTGATATAGTGCCATTGGATGTTAGTCATATTTTACTTGGAAGGCCTTGGCAATTTGACCAAAAAACTATTCATGATGGCCTAACCAACAAAATAAGTTTTCATCACTTAGGTAAAAGGATTGTGTTGTGTCCTCTATCACCCTCCCAAGTGTATGAGGACCAACTTAAAATGAAGGACAAAAGAGAGGGAGAAGAAAAAAAAAGTAGAAAACCAAAGAAAGAAAAAAAAAGACCTTTCCCTTAAAAATAAAGAAGGGGAAGAGGAGGTACCAAGTTTAGAGGCAAGTGTCCCCTCTAAAGAAGTTGTTCATAAAAGTGTTTTATCCCTTAAAAATGATATCAAAAACACACTTTTGATTGAACAACCTTTGTACCTTCTTTATTTCAAAGAGACACTTGCTGCCACTAGTCATGAGCTTGAGTCTCTACCTCATAAGGTTCAAAAACTTTTAAAGGAGTTTGATGATCTATTTCCTCAAGAAGTTCCAAGTGGACTTCCACCGTTAAGAGGAATAGAACATCAAATAGACCTCATATCGGGTTCTAGTCTTCCTAATAGGCCCGCCTATAGGACTAACCCACAAGAAACCAAAGAGATATAAGCTCAAGTTGATGACTTGTTGAAGAAGGGTTGGGTTCAAAAGAGCCTTAGCCCTTGTGCCGTCCCCGTTCTCTTGGTGCCTAAGAAAGATGGCAAATGGAGGATGTGCACTGATTGTAGAGCCATCAATAACATAACAATAAAATATAGGCACCCAATCCTAGGCTAGATGATATGTTAGATGAATTACATGGGGCCATCATCTTTTCCAAAATTGACCTTAAAAGTGGTTATCACCAAATTCGAATCAAAGAAGGTGATGAATGGAAAACCGCTTTTAAGACCAAGTTTGGTTTATATGAGTGGTTAGTGATGCCTTTTGGTCTCACTAATTCCCCTAGTACTTTCATGCGCCTAATGAATCATATTCTTAGGGATTGCATAGGAAAATTTGTGGTTGTCTACTTTGATGACTGTAGACCCCTAAAATTGTCCGGGTCGGAAATAAGACTCAAAGACTCTCGAAGACCGAAGGAAAGTCAGCCGGAAGGACTCCTGGAAGACCCTAGGATGATTCTTTGTAGGTCTAGAAGTCTTAGAGTAGCTTAGAATAAGGGTGTGCGAGGATTGGAGTTCAATACGCCCTCCCAGAGGTTCAGTACGGCCGTACTGAGCCATTTGAACTGCAATACGGGCGTAGTGAACTCAATACGGCCGTACTGAAGTTTTTGAACTTCAGTACGGCCGTACCAAATTCAATAGGCCGTACTGTAGTTCAAAAAACTTCAGTCCGGCCGTACCAAATTCAATACGGCCGTACTGTAGTTCAAAAACCCAGTACGGGCCGTATTGACCCCCCAGGCCGTATTGCGCCTCAATCCTATAAATAGGACGTCATTGGCACGTCCTTCCACACTTTTTACGGATTCCTCAACCCTCCTGCTGAGTATTCTTGGGTTTTTGAGCTCTTCTCTGCCCTAGATATCTCTCCGGGAGTCGATCCGACGAAGTTCTTGAGTCACGAGCCATTAGCTTGAGATTCGAACAAGTCGAAGGGAAATCTCTTTGATTTCCATAGTAAAAATTTTGTCTTTAAGGGAAAGGAGCGAGTGGACGTGTAGTGGGAAGGAGCGCCAAAAAGCCTCCTAACGTTGTTCATATATATATAAAAGCCCGCTTCGGAGGTTTCTTTCTAAATCCTTTCTTTTACTGCTTTTATTAATTTTTGATTGTTGCATTACATGTTTAGAGCTTTCATCATGTAAATATTTTATCTATAATCGTTTCTAATAAAAAGGGGTAATTTAGTAACTTTATACTATTATTTATGAAATAATTCGTCATAGGGAACCCAAAAGGGGCGTTGTGGGGTGCTAACACCTTCCTCACACGTAACCGACTTCCTTACCCAACTCTGGTTGTAATGGCCGAAGTTGATTTACGAAAATCAATTGCCTTATATCTTTTTCCAATGTTTTGAGTAAAACATTGGTGGCGACTCCAAGAACCCTTCTTTTTGCGAAAACCACTAATCCATGGAGGGTCCCGCTTGGGATTAACATGGATTGGTGAATCATTCAATAAAATTGTTAGTTCGATGAGGTCTCAGTTTGAGAATAAGTCGTTCTAACAATCCATCATTTTTTCAAAACTTAAAAAGAGTCCAACCATCGTCGCGAATGCCAATGTCCGTTTCGGCGGGTGGCGACAATGACATCCTTGTGTATAGTAAGACCTTAGATGAACATCTTGGACATCTAAGGCAAGTCCTAATAATTCTTAGAGTCAACCACCTTTATGCCAACCTTGAAAAGTGCACTTTTTGTCAAGAACAAGTTAAATTTTTGGGCTTCATTGTTGGCAAAGAGGGAGTACAAGTTGACTCCGAGAAAATAAAGGCTATCCAAGAATGACCCACCCCAAAAAGTGTTGGAGAAGTTAGAAGTTTTCATGGTTTAGCTAGCTTCTATAGAAGGTTTGTAAAAGACTTCTCCACACTTGCATCCCCTCTTAACGAGCTTGTTAAGAAGGATGTGCCCTTCCTTTGGGGTGAAGCCCAAGAAAAAGCATTTAAAAACCTAAAAGAGAAACTCACCAATGCACCCATTCTAGCTCTACCAAATTTTGATCAAACCTTTGAGCTAGAATGTGATGCATCCGGTTTGGGCATAGGTGTTGTGTTACTTCAAGGAGGTCACCCCATTGCTTACTTTAGTGAAAAATTTCATGGGGCCACGTTGAATTATCCCACCTATGACAAGGAACTCTATGCCCTCCTAAGAGCTCTCCAAGTTTGGGAGCACTACTTGGTGACTAAAGAATTTGTTATTCACACCGACCATGAGTCACTCAAGTATCTTAGAGGGCAAGGGAAGTTGAATAAAAGGCATGCAAAGTGGGTGGAATATCTTGAACAATTCCCCTACATCATCAAATATAAGAAGGGAAAGAGCAATGTGGTAGCCGATGCTCTTTCAAGGAGGCACACCTTGCTCTCCACCTTAGGAACACAAATACTTGTCTTTGATGATGTAAAGGAATTGTATGAGCTTGATTTAGACTTCCAAGCCACTTATGCCAAATGTCTCCAAAAGCCTTTTGATGGATTCTATCTTCTTGAGGGGTATCTTTTTAGAATGGGCAAACTTTGCATACCCCAAGGATCCATTAGAAAACTTTTGGTCAAAGAGAGTCATGAAGGCGGTCTCATGGGCCATTTTGGGGTTGATAAAACCCTAAGTTTCTTGAAAGCTAAATTTTATTGGCCCCACATGAGAATAGATGTCCAAAGGCATTGCTCCAAATGCATTACTTGTTTGAAAGCTAAATCAAGAGTAATGCCTCATGGACTCTATACCCCCCTTCCTATAGCTAGCTCCCCTTGGGTAGATATTAGCATGGACTTTGTGCTTGGGCTTCCAAGGACTCAAAGGGGATTTAACTCCATCTTTGTGGTAGTGGACCGTTTTAGCAAAATGGCTCATTTTATACCATGCCACAAAGTGGATGATGCTAGCTATATAGCTAAACTTTTCTTTAGGGAAGTGGTCCGTTTGCATGGTCTACCCAAAACAATTGTGTCCGATAGGGATGCTAAGTTCCTTAGTCATTTTTGGAAAGTTTTATGGGAAAAACTAGGAACTAAGCTCCTCTATTCTACTACTTGTCATCCTCAAACCGATGGCCAAACCGAAGTAGTAAATAGATCCCTATCCACTTTGTTGAGGGTACTCCTCAAAGGAAATAAGAAAACTTGGGATGATTGTCTCCCCCATTTAGAATTTGCATACAATAGAGTAGTCCATAAGACTACTAATCTTTCCCCCTTTGAAGTTGTCTATGGCTTTAACCCAATCACTCCTCTTGATCTTTTACCCCTCCCTAATACCCCTTCCTTGTTTCACAAAGAAGGAGTATCTCGGGCAGATTTCATCAAAAAATACCATGAAAAGATCAAGAGTCAAATTGAACAACAAACTCAAAAATATGCCAAATATAACAACAAAGGAAGAAAGAAACTTACTTTTGAAGTCGGGGATTGGGTTTGGCTTCATTTGAGGAAGGATAGATTTCCTACTCAAAGGATGTCAAAACTCAACCCTAGGGGAGATGGACCATTCCAAGTCCTTCACAAAATAAACGACAATGCATATAAATTAGACCTTCCTTCTGATTATGGCACTAGCTCATCTTTTAATGTTTGTGATCTCACACCATTTTTAGGAGCTGAGGATTTGGATGAAGAATCTAATCTGAGGACAGATGCTTCTCAAGAAGGAAGGGATGATGGAGGACCATCCTTGAAGACACATGTGGGCCCCATCACTAGGTCCATGGCTAGGAGAGTTGAAGAGGAGGAGGGAGTTCACACACCAAGGGACACTCTCCTCATGATCATAGAGTATTAGTGCTCTCCTAAGCCTCTTTAATTTAGGATTTATTATATTTTCCTTTTTTACCCTTGTATTTTGGGGTATTTTAGTCATAGTATTTATTTCTTTGTATTTCCCATTTTACCCTTGTATTATGGGGTGCTTTAGGAGATTAGGTTTCTAATTCGGGCTAGGGTATCACATTAGGAGGTGACGCCTATTTTTGGTGAGTTTTGGATCTATTTTTGGTGATAGAAAGGCTTAGGCCCAAGTGGAGGGTAAAGGTTGCATGATCATATCATGCACCTTGATGTAGCCAATCTAGACCCATAGATTCCAAACTTGGTCACCAAGTAGCATCTAGGGTTCATTTGGCATGTCATTTGGAGTGCATTTGCCTTATGAATTTCGGCCATGCATGTCCCAAATGCAACCCTAGATGCCTCCCCTTCTATAAATACCCAACACCCCACCACTTGTAAATACTTTGGATTATATAGAATTTGAGTGAGCCTTTTGTGCCTCAAATCCTCTCCTTAGTCACTAGGTTAACTTTGGCTAACCTTCTCCTATCTCCACCCTTGGAGAGTGGGAACCCTAGAGTGGCCTCCATTCACTTTTGGAGTGAGCCAACCTTGTGAGCACCAAACACCATCCCATAATCACTTCCGCCACCCTTCTCTCCTTACTCGCCTATCATCCTTTTTCCCATCCTAAGTCACCCTTTGTCTACCTTTGGTGAGCCTAAGATCAAGGGCAAGGCCTTCCCTTTCATATTCTACAACAACCATGGAAGGAGGAAGCCATCGATTAGGACGTATTACCTAATACGGTAAGCATGTTGCAAGGCCCACGGGGATCAGGGCCCATAAATGTCAGTATAAATAGCTCGTCATGAGGTAACGTCACTGTTCATTAATTACCATCGATATCTGTGCATGTCCTAACTTGAGCGTTGGAGTGCCTTTTGCAGGTACCACCCCTCTTACCGGAATATTCGATCGGAGCTCTCGTTCGACTTTCAGAGTACGAGAAGATTACTAGTTTATCCTTCAGACAGGTACATTAGTCAAAACACGCTGATGAGAGAATCTAGGACGACGATCTTATCTTCCATTAAAAAATTTGTATACGTGACTTGAGAGGCTATCCGATTCCAAAATGATATCACACAAAGGAAGATCTTTGATCCGTTCGATACCCAAACCCATCCTCAATCATAAGATATAAATATTTGTGAAGACTCAATGAGAAATTAAGTTTAAAAAAAAATTGACCAAACACAATAACACATGCTTAATATTTAAGTAAACAAGAGAAAAAAAAAATTACGTATCGATACCTATCTATATATATATATATATATAATACTATGAGGCAAAACTCTTGCTAAAACTTAAAAGTGTCTAATATTATTATATATATTGGACTAAGTTAGATTTATCCATATTAGATAATTAATTTACTCGTTGGTTGGTAGCATTTTTTTTTTGAAACGGCCAAATAAAATTATATTGTGGCACTAGGGGTGCCATAATCCCATATTTACAAGGTATTGGTTAGGGGTAATTTAGATTAACTAACCAAATTACGAACTAACCAAACAAAATCTTAGTAGCTCCCCAACATTGCATAGCAAAACAGTGAATCCCGAATTCACTCTCATTTGTTTTCTACCAATCATTTAATGCCCTGTATAGAACCCTTTTTTCCACTCAACCACTCAGATTATTATTACCTCTTGTGTCATCCCTGGTATCCCCTTGTAAGTCTTCCAATCTTTATCCTTCATCTAGTTTGGGAATAGACCAAATAAAATATTAACCGATGGCCATATCTCTCTAAAAAAAAATATAATCAACTCTGTTTTTCTTTTGACAAAGTGAAAACCTTATTCTTCACACACTCAAAATATTTTCTTTTCACTCACACTACCACAGATTTTCAAACTCCGATGCCAATTGTTAATAGTAGGATAACAATATCATTCACTCACAAACAATGGAATCGAAAGAGGGAAGGGAGGAAGAGGTTTTTTTTTTTTTTTTTTTTTTTTAAATCACTCAATTGATGCACCACTAATTCATTTTCTTTGATTGACTTGGCTATACAAAATTCATACGAAAACATCATCAAGTATGTTATCTTTTATAGGAAAAATATTCAAATAAAATATTAGTAAAAAACTAACCTTAAGTCTCAAGAAAAACAAATGGCCGTACAATTATAACTTAAGAAAAAGAAAGTGGTGCTATAATTTTTTTAAAATTTTTGGAATGGTTAATTGCTAAGTAGATTTCATTTTATGCGACTTGAATTAGGGGGGTGTATTGGTTTAGGATTTCGTAGGATTTTAAAAGACTTTTTTTGAGTAAAAAAGTCCATTGGTATTCAATCAGGATTTTATGTCACTTAAAAACAATCCAGTGGTATTCAATCTGGATTTTCAAGATTTTTTAAAGAGTCCATTAAAATCCACTAGTATTCATTTGAGATTTTTTACAACTTAAAAACAATCCATTGGTATTCAAAAATATAAAGATTTTAAAGGATTGTTGTATGAGAGAGATTTTGAAGGACTTTCTAGTGTTATCTATAAATACCAGATTCATAAAACAATCCCATCCAAACCCATCGGATTTTGAAGGATTGTTTGAAGTGACTTTTCAAGTGTTTCAAGAATTTTCAAGAATTTTCAAGTGAATTTTTCATATTTTTTCTATGCTCCTGTCTTCTCCATTTTTTTCTCTACTAATAATACTACACTATTATTCATTGCTCATATATAATATTGTAGTATTGTTCTCATCTCATTCCCCTATTTTGTGAAACTCTGATATGTAAATGATAGTGTCATTGACTTGTTATATTTTTTTGTTAGTTCTCTTTAATTGACTTGCTTTATTTTATTCTATGTAGTTGAATTTGTTCCTTTATATAACACAAAAAAACGATTGAAATTTTAACTTTCAAGTGATAATTTTTTTTATAACACACGTCAAGAAAAGAAAAAGGTGAAAGATGAAATTGATATCATAATCTCTACAATATATATATATATATATATATAAGATGAATTTGTTAGGGTTTCTGTGAGTAGAATGAGATGAAAATGGATCTTAATTGGGAGAAGAACTCTCTCAGCATAAAAATTGCGATCTCTCTCCTTCCCTTAATTTGTTACTCTTATCCTTCCTCATTTTATGACTCAACAATTATTTTATTTTTTTTACTATGTATTTTTCTTTTTATTTTTATATTGTAAAATTAGGATTTTTTTTATATTTTAAAAAAAGAAAATTAACATAAGACATTGTAGTATCTAATTTTTTAGGGTTTAGGATTTATGCCTTCATTAGCTTATTTTTTTAAAAAAAAGAAAATATTGTTAAAATATTTGTTAGAATAATTTACATTTATAAATATCGTTAAAAATTATCATATAATATATAACTAAAATTATATATATATATATATATATATATATATATATATATTCTCTATATCTAAATACTTTTGTTTATATAAAAAAAAACTATATATCTAAATATTTTCCCAGTATCAAATATACTGATTTTTTTTATATAAAAAATTATCTTATGTTTCTATATTTCTGTTTTTGCATGTTTTTTTTATAATGGCTGAGGTATTTGATCCATTGGGATAACCAAGATATATTTGATCTTGTATGATTGGTGTGCTTCTAAAAATAATAATATAATTTTATTGATTTTGTCTCTTATCCATAATTATTTATATAACTAGTTTTCAACATATATTGTTTTAGTAATTCAAATGGGAGATTTACAAGGAAATAATAAAGGAAAAGGAAAAGAGAAAAAAAATATATGAAGCTTGGAATAAGGAGGATTCCGATGAATTGTTACAATTGATAGTAGATGCTATAAAAAGAGGATAGGATATTATGGACAATTATTATTATTATTATTATTATTATTATTTATCTAGACATTATTGTTTTTTTTATTATTTTTGTCTTTGACTCTTTTTAAATTTGAATGTATGAATTTTTTTTTAAAATCTTATCAAATGTCAAAACTCCACAAAAAATCTACAAAATCCACAAAATCCCACAGAATCCATTAAAATCCTGATTTAAAAGTCTTGCAAAATCCATTAAAATCCTGATTTTAAGTCTTATAGAATCCTGCAAAATCTTAAAAGTCATGAAAATCCTGCAAAGTCTTTTAAAATCCGCAGGATTTTTTATAACTAAAAAAGTCCTTTAAAATCCTAATCCAATACACTCCCCTTAGTGTTTTTTCTAGAAGGATTTCATTTTTAATTCATTGAGGTGTTACTTCACATCATTATGTGTTAATTCAATGGATATTTTTAAGTACAAAATTTCTTTCTTTGTCCAAGAATTTTTATTTCTATTTTTTTTACTCAATTAATTGTCATTAATTAGTAAGATTATTATTTGAATAATGACAACCTAATTTTCTTTTCCCAACAACCATTGGCAGAAGTCAAAAGTTTTGCGCCAGCGTGAGTTTAATAGCCATTAAAACAATTGATTATATTTTATAAAAATTAAATACGACTTTGAATTATTTATCCTTTATCAGATTTTTACAATAAAAATGATACATGCGAGACTTTAACACCAACTGGTCTTCTATACACTTTCTCTTTTCTCTTTTTCCTTTCTATGATTTTCATAAGACACACAATATATATATATATATATATATATATATATATATATATATATATATATATGGATAAATTATTATATAGTATAAGATAACCACGATTTTAATTAATCTTGACATAATGTGTTATACAATCTTACAGTGCTTTAGAATTATTTAATATTTTCTTATTTTTGGGATAATTGAAAGAAAGAGATAGAAAGAAAAATAAATAAACAAGCTAACTAATATGATAAAAAAGGAAGAAAAAGAACAGAAACTATAAATATAAGTTAACAATAACTCAAGTTTTATTATATTTGAAATCATCATCCTCAAATAAATACATATATATCCTCAAAAGATTGTCTAACAACGGTACTGACAGTGACATATAGGGATGACAAAAATACTCGCACCCGCGGGTATCTGTGGATAAAACCCGCTACGGATAATAAATGGATAGGCTAATTGGGTACTTGCTGATAATGGGGACGAATAATTTTTTACCCATTTATAAATGGGGCGGGGGCGGGTATGATGATATCCATACCCGCGGGTACCCGTTTAATATTATTTCTTAAATATCCTAATTATCCTTGTACCACATAACCCTAAAACTACACTCTCTCATCTTATTTTCTTACAAAAGTGAGGTTGATGAAGTTACCGACATATGTTAAGCATGTTATAGAATTATGTTGGATGTAATTTGATTAATTTTCTAACTTTGATTGAACCAATAAGATTTATGTATTTTAAGTTATTTACTTTCATTTGCAATTATGAGATTGAATTATTGTAACTTTGTGATGAGACTTTAACTTATTTGTGAGATTGATGTATTTTAAGTTATTGATTATCTTTGAATTTTTATTATTATTTCAACAAAATTAATGTTAAAAAAAAGTTCAAAATTAACATTGAATTTTTATTTTTAATATTTCAATGACATTAAAATATAAACTTAAAAATAATTTTTTTAATTTCTTAAAAATTTTATAAATATCCGTGGATATCCGTAGGTATTCAAGAAATTCATGGATACCCGCTTAATGGATACCCGCACAGATATGGGGCTCATTGCCATCCCTAGTGACATATACTATTGGGCTGACCAAAGTCAACACAAAATCCAGTAGGATTTTTGCGTGGATACTTGGCTTTACAATCAGCAATGCATCGATTGAGAACGCATCCTATATAGGGCAATGCTGTCTCACATAATCCTTTACCTCCTTTGCCATCACTAACCTCTCTAGCCATCACAGTTCCTATGTCACAAAAACCATCATTCAATATATATGCATAAAGGATTAGAACTTATAAAGTAATTATAATATCAACAATATTATTATGTAAATAATAATTAACAAGCTTCTTCTACATAAGCACAAGCACTATCCTAGAATATGAATATGTGTTGCAAAATTACCCAATGTGAATAAAATGAGGAGAAGAACATATGATCAGGAAAAACACTTGGCCATCACTAGTACACAAAGGGTCTTTTACGTCGCCTATTTTGAGCCTTTTACGTCGGAAAAGGTTCCGACGTTAATACGGGAGACGTAAATTTACTTCGCCTATGAAAGGCGACGTAAATTTACGTCGGGGATTCTCATAGACCGACGTAAAAAGGGACAAAAAACATGCCACAATTTTACGTCGGACATGGCGTGGTTCGACGTAAATTTACGTCGGCCATTGCAAGGCCCGACGTAAATTTACGTCGGACAACGCCATGTTCGACGTAAATTGTGGCAGTTTTTTTTTAAAACGTTTATAAATTTTTGATATACCCAACACCTGCATATAAATATAGTCCAAAATACCAAATCTAAACCAGGAAGTCCAGAATAGAAATTCAAATTATATTTCAAAATTGAATGACAAAAAGAAAATAATATATAAATCTTAAAAAACATAAATTATGACAATGTAAATCCTATTATCCTAAAAAAGCTATAAAACATATGTTTGTCAATGCTATCTAACTAACTAAACTAACTAACTATCAAACTATAAACATAATATCTAACTAACTAAACTTAGAAAAAAAGTTGTCCATTGTTCTCTTATCTTGAGCAACTCATCTTCGGGCAATGAAGATGGATCTTGAAAGACCTGAAACATTAATTTAAGTGTCATTAATATGCAATGTTAATTATCCTAAAGGTAAATATAGTTAAATAAATTTTGATATGAATTACCTACGCCCAAGAATCAATAATACCCGCAGAAACTATGGCTCTCATCCAATACATGATGTAATAGCCACATTCAAACGAGTCTTGTTGCTTATTACACTAAAATGAGAAACAAATAACTATTATTTCCAAAGTCAATAAATTTAAATATTATTGACTGTATGAATTAATTTGCTAACCTTAGGGTATATGAAATGCAATGACTTTGATGATCTGGCTCTTCCACTTAAAATATTAGCTCCAGACACGATTCTAATTAATTGAAATAAAAACAAATGTTAGCCAATATATATAATTACAGTTTTAAAACATAATGAAAAAATTTAGTTACCCTTGTAATTGACATTTAATTTCGTGGCTTGGTTTTCGATGTAGTGAACAAAACCACACCACGGTGTATTCCTTAGGAATGATTACCATTAACTGCCAATGGGACCTACATTGTATGACAAACAAATTAGTTATAAAATTACCATGATTAAAAAACCAATTAAAAAACTAACCCGTCAATGTATGGAGCCATGTATATATCTCTTCTTGAGTCACTCATCCATGTTTGCATATATTGCTGGATCTGGACCTGAGTGTTTCCTGATTTTTGGATTGATTGAGGCTCAATAAATCCATATACTTCTGCTTGTCCTTGCTCCACACTCAATTTGTCCATGTACCTAACACAAATAATTATTATAATTTAAATGTAATTATTGTAAATTTAGACTCATAAAAGAAAATATGACTTACATGGCCCACAGCTGTATGATAGATATATTTAACATGGAGTTTCCCCCAACAATCTCTAATGCATCAGGCAAAGATATGTGTAGTGGAACATCAGAGCTATCAACTCCAAAAACTCTAATGTCCCACTGCAATTGAATTGGCTTCTTCTTTAATAGTGGTAATATGATTAGAAGCTTAGATATGGGATCACCCTCAGCTTCTGCAATATGAGCATCATCAACATGAGGTTCTCTGATGACCTCCTTTCCACGATTGATAAAATCCTAAAGAAATAATGAAAATTAGTTAAACAATAATAGAATTATAAGAATATAAAAGAGCAATAATATAATTACCTTTGCCTGTGCTGAAAGCGGCATGACCAAACGTTTTGGCCAAGCTAAGAATGTGCCGGTTGCCTACCCCACTAGTTGAACCTCTGTATTGGGCAAAGGCACTAGAGCAGCAACATCTTGAACTTGGTCAACCACAACCCGTGTCCAGTCTGGCTGTAGAGGGACACCATGGATGGTTGAGCCACCCTCAAATACTCGGCCAATTGCCACTAACCGTGGGGGGTCATCCTCAACATATAACTCACACTGGTTTGGTACATCAGTGTGAGTCTGATCCGGTGAGGGATTTGGAGCAGCACAACTCCCTTTAGTGCTGACTCGAACACCATCATGAGCAACTGCAGTCTGTTGCTAAGAACGAGCCAAAAGTTCAAACTTCTGTTCAAACTGTTTTTGAATATTCTTCAATCTCTCTTCAAACTGACTCTCCAATCTCTGCTCCAATCTTTGCATAACCTCTTGACTGCAAGAGTCAACAGTGCTCCTCGATGATCGGGCACCAAAGAAATCTCGGTGGCTCCAAGAACCACCAACACCACGCACACGGCCTCCGTGCTCTGGCCTTCCTATGGCCGTTGTGAGGATATCATTCCGACCATCGGAAACAAAATGAGCCCTGGGTGCTCTGCTCAACTAAACCCTCCTACAACATATTAACAATAAGTATACCCTAAACTACACTTATGAATTAAATGAGTTGAAATGAAGAGTGTTAGTTTGTATATTTTTACTTACTATTTTATCCACAACGACCCTTGCAGACTCAGAAGTCATTTGCCCATCTGATTTTGTCCGGGCTGCTATCCACATCTCATGGCGGGGAGGTGACTCCACACGGTCAGCAGACTCAACCCCTGCTGCCTCTGCCCTAGCCTTCTTCATTTCCTTTTTTTTTCTTTCATATCCCCCTCTTGACAATAGATAGGGTGCATCATTCTTGGCCTGTCGTTCTTGGGCAACTATTCTTTTAGCCTGCAATAATACAAAAAAAGAAAATAAGATTAATTAAAATATACCTTAATTATTTGTGTCAATGTAAGTGTTATCAATAACTAACCTGCCACGAAGGGTCCAATCGAGTGGCACGAAATTGCATCCACTCCTCATCAATGATCTGGTACTTTAGACAGGGAGTCTCATTTTGTTGCTCTCCAAATACATACTCCCGTGTCAAGAAAGTCTTGAAGTCTCTCCACCTGGTGGCCAGGGCAGATAACATCTTCCTCCTCATGACCTCAGTATTGGGAATGTCAAAATTTTGCTATGAAAATAACAACAATTAATAAATAATGTATTTAAGTTATATAATATTCAAGGGATGTGAAAGTATATACCTGAATATCCTGCCACATGAGGTTCTTGTCAACCTCCTGAACGTCATCTCATGATGGAATGATAATAGAAACATGTCGTCGAGTTAGGACTCCCAAATAGCTCTTAAACTTGGCAGCATTTGGGCCTGATGCCTTGCCAGAACGAGGATCCACCTCAACTGGTGTCCTCTCCTTGGCAATGCGTCCAGCTGTCAACTCAGACAATCGGGTGACAGATCTACCTTCCCTCCTTCCACTGCTAGACCCAGAATCCTCCATAATCCTGAAAAAATTAAACTCTCATTATTAAAACAATGAATTAACTGAATAGACAAATAAAGTAAAAAACATAATAACAATTTAATGCATCTGGAACAGCCCGTACCGAAATCAGAACGGGCTGTTCCAGATCAACAATTTATGAAGCCAGTAATTTAAGCAGAACGACCCATTCTGCAAGGAGAACGGGCCGTTCCAGAGGAACAAATAGCAAAAAAAAAACAAAAAAATTACGTGGACAACAAACTAACCTCAAACGACCAACGTGCAGACACTTAGAGACTTGGATACGTTGAATGTAGCAATAAACGAAGTGGGCGACTTAGAAATTCAGAGGATTTCGTATAAACGGTGAGCGCGGGAATGGAAAATGGCAAGGTGGGTGAATATAGTGGAACTATTACGTCGGACTATGCTGCTGCGACGTAAATTTACGTCGGCCTTGGGGGGGTCCGACGTAAATTTACGTCAGACTAGGGTGGGATCGACCTAAATTTACGTCAGAGTAGAGGGGCCCGACGTAAATTACCTAATTTACGTCGGTCTACGAGGGGTCCGACGTAAATTACCTAATTTACGTCGGTCTACGAGGGGTCCGACGTAAATTAGACTCCACTTATTTACGAAACTGCCACCGCATTTTTACAACGTCGGTGTTTGTGGTTTGCGACGTAAATTGGGTGACGTAAATACCCTTTTTTGCACTAGTGCATGTTCTCTGCAATTGCTTTTTTTTTTGTATAATATCTTTCTCTAGTAGTTTGCTAGTATGATGGACAAGCTTTCATGGTTGACCTTATATAATGGTAATTTGTTCGTTTGGAAAAAGAGAATTAATGAAAAGTTATAAAAAAATCAGTTTGATTCCTGCATAATTAATGGAATTATTTTCTCATTATCACTAAAAAAAATAAGTTATTATTGGCAGTTTTTTTTTTGCGGTTTCCATAAACCGCAAAAAAATATTACATTTGTGGAAAGGATGACAAATGCTACAAATTATTGATACTTTCTGGCAATTTTAAACCGCAGGAATGGTAATCGTTACAGTGTTGGCACTTTCTGGTAGTTTTAAACCGCCAGAACGTTCAATAATTTTTTATTTATTTAATTATATGTGCCTTAATTCTTTTATGAAATTAAAAAAAAACTTATAAAATCAATTTAAAATAAATAAAAAAAAACAATTTTTAGTTCACGAAAAGCCTCACGAACCCGCCATCCCCAGCGTCTGCGCATCCATGTGCTTCAGCATCTCGAACATAAGGTTTGTTCATCCTCTCTTCGCCTTCTTCATTTCACCCTCACCTTCACCGTTCGCTGGACGCTTCATCCTCTCTGGCGGTGCTTGATGAATAAATAAAACGGAATGGGAATGGGAATGGGGGTGTACCCGCTTTTCATGCTTTTCCCTATTTATTCTCATTTACCATTTTCCCCCTTTTTCTTCTTGCTCCTTCATTCTACAAACTATTTCTTTTCTTTTTTCTTTTAATCTCACTTCACTGATAAAAAATTTCCTCTGCTTCATAACCAGGTCACAAAATCTATTTGTCTGCATGTTGGGACAAAGATTGCATTTCTATTCATATGTTCCTACTATTCGTGAACAGTTGCAGGTGATTTGATATTTTACTTCTGCATTTACACTTTTTCCTATTTTATTGATCTTTCTATTGAATTGTTATTATTGAATATTCTGGAGTTTGAATGCCATAACTAAGTGGCGTGTTTGTGTTTTTGTTGTCTTATTAAATAAAACATGGTTGTGGATACTATGGAAGATGGTTGCTAATGCTAGCTTTGGCAGCTTCGGGTATGGAAAGGAAATAAAAAAAATTATGGATTTTTTTTTTCTATTTGTCTTTGAAGTTCGATTTGTACCATAAGGGGACTTGCTATAATTGATTATCATGTGCTTGTAGTTTTGCTGATTAGTTATGTCATGTAGGATTTGGTGAAGGTTGGCAGAGTAAAACAAAATAGACAAAAAAATGGAGTCGTAGTGTTGGTTTATAGCTAAGGATTATGGAAATAGTCCAAATATTTGGAACATGTAATTTATTTGATTTGGAACCTTGCATGAGCCACTGCCTATATCATGATTTTGTCACTGTCTCTTCAATTTGATCTTGTTTTGTTTCAATTGTTAAGTTTATGCAATGCTTGGTGTACTAAGTTTATGTAATTTCTGAAGTGTTTGATGTTTTCATGATCTTCTTACAACTAGACGGTGTAGTGTATAATTGTTAAGTTTATGCAATGCTTGGTGTACTAATTAATATTTTTCTTTTTGGTTATTGTTCTTACCGGAGATCGATCGTAGGGGACGATCTGTTGGGTAAGATCGACGAGCCTCCTTCACGGGTACGCTGGTTGCTCCAAGATGGGGGTGGTACCTGCAAAAGAGACTCCGATGCTAAAGTTAGTGTTTGTGGGTGTATGAGTCTCGTATAAGTAATGCACATACCTTTGTGTGAATTAGGGTTTTGTTGGGCCTTGGGCCTGAGATCAGTTATGACCTATTTAGATAGTGGACCTCGTCTTGGCCGAGGTCTCCCAGCGCGTGTCCGAGGTCGTCCTACACTGTGATGCCGAGCTCGAGCTCGGCATAGCGGTACGGATAGTACACTAGCCCCCCGAGCTCCGAAAGTCGTGGGTCGAGGAGTTAAGACCGAGCTCTCCAAGGGGCCGTGACCTTTCGCGTACGCCTGTCTGGCAAGATGCCATGTGTCGTAACCGTTGCATCGTTCTTGAAAACGTGCAGGCGGCGTGTTAATGGGGAGTGACGGTTAAGAAATGATGGTCGTGCTTGTCATAATGGGGCTCATTAAATGCGTCGCCAGTTTTGTCCCTTGGCTGACACGTGTTGTGGCCGTTTGGATTTTGTGGAACCCCTTTTCTCACTCTCGCGCCTCTTCTCCTTTCACTTTACTCTTTGCATTCTCTTTCCCCTCTGGCTTCTTGAGCATGCCGATTTTCTTTGTCTTCCTGCTTCTTCCATCTCCGTTTTCCTCCGTCGCCCTCTCCGGCAACCGAGTTTTCCTCCTCTCGTTTCTGTCTTTTCGTTTATCAAAGGAGTACCAGGTACTTCGATCTCTTCTGAAATCTTTTCTCCTTCTTTTCAAATCTTTTGATTTTCTTGATGGCTGGTAACAAGGATGCCGCCCCCTCTGCGCCTGCCAAAGGCAAGGGTAAGGCGCGCGGCAAGGCGGTGGCTGCCGGGACGGTCGCCGCCGAAAAGAAGAGAGGGGAAAGCCAGCCTAAGGACCCCTCCCAGGCATTCCTGGCTACGACTGGGTTAGGAGTGACGTGGGGGAATTTCATAGCATCTTCAGGTCGTTTATGGAGATCAATGCGATGTGGAAATCGCATAGGATCTGTGAATCCTCTCTTTCCAAGCTTATCCGGCTGGAACCGTGCCAGCCTGGTGAGCCCGTCTATATGGGGGGTCCCTCTGACCCTCCTTTCTTCTATATGTACCAGTGCTTCTTCAGGGATTTAGGCGTATGCCTTCCCTTTACCCAACTTGAGTGTGATTTTTTAAATTTTATCAACTCGGCTCCTTGCCAATTGCACCCCAATAGTTGGGGTTTTTTGAGGGCCTTTCAAGTTCTATGCTCGACCTTAGGGATAGAGGTATCTCTCCCTGTCTTTCTTCATTTTTACCAACTGAAGCTGGGTGTACCCCCTTATTGTAACGACCCGTCATGGTCTCTACACTTAGTGGAATCGCAGAGAATATTAAACTGGATAACACATACATACAAGCATAAATATAAAGATCAAAATAATTAAGTTTCTGTATACAAAATAAAGCACCATATATGTACAGTCATCCCAAAATATTCCTTAGTGCTGGTCAAGCACAGACAAAAATTGTTACCTAAAATGGTAACCCTAACACGAGGATCAAACTCCCTGTCTCGCAGTGGTCACCTCAACTCCAAGCTAGTCCTGACCTGCTCCCATACCAAGTATGATCATCGCAATTCCACCACATGGAAACAGAAGGGTAAGCTAGAATTCACAAATCAATCATACAAGTATAGAACAATAATCTATACTACATAATTGTCCAACTATCAATCATATTCATAGAGTCACACCATACACTCTATCCAATACTACTCATGCATAAGATACAATCCACCAATCATGAAGTCAAACACCACACTTCATCATATTAATAATCATGCAATAAATGCATCTCATGACAGATATCAATGCATATCAATCATCTAATGCATCGTCACGCATACACCTAGGAGATCTCCGTAACAATAGAGCTATATAAGTGACATTACATCCTACCGAAACCACCCCAACCGTTTTCACGCCCAATGCGCCCGCTCGGTCACAGCTAAACAGGATATATAATCCTCACTCGGGTTAACTCAGATGATGTCACTTACACAATTGGAAGTCCAGATCCACCGTCAGGTATAGCACAGCTGGGTACGGGCTTACCACGACCTTGGCATGCATAACCAAGTCAATTGTGGAGTTCGCCCACCGACTATCCGCAAGGATCCACGCACCTTCTCGAGTACTTGGTTAAGGGAATAACCCTCGACCTCATACCCCGCTCCAACACTAGCTAAGGACTTAGAGGAGACTCACCCAACGCAGTGGCCTATCCGAGCACCACTCTCCCAAATCCAGTGGCCTCCCTGAGCACCACTCTCATATATCAGTGGTCTATCCAAGCACAACTCTCAAGAGACTCTATGTGAGCTCTTCCAGTTTGAAAATATTTTCCTCTCCTCAAGTCCTAGGCTAGACTCATGCCATAAGGTATCACATGCAATCATGCATCATACATCATATATGGTCTGCCCACCATAATGATCAACAATCATACACATGTCATAAGACATCACATGCAATAATGCATCATACATCATACATGGTCTACCCACCATCATGATCAATAAACATACTCATTCCATAAAACATCACATGCAATAATGCATCACACATCATACATGGTCTACCACCATTATGATCAATAAACATACCATATGAACATATACACATGTCATATCATATTCAAACATTCATACGTATCATCACAATCATACATCATATATCATACATACATGATCCAAATCTTCAACTTTAAACATGCATAAGCATCAATTATTTATAAACATATTCACGGTCGGCGCAACCTGAGCTCGCCCAACCTAATCCCAACCTGAGAGTCCTAAAACTCATCCACACCTGGCGCGTTCAACTCACGCTCGGTGTCCTTGAGACAGAGACTCTTAAAAGTCTCCACGCCTGACGCTGCCAAATCATGCCTAGCCCAACATCCAACTCGAGAGCCCTAAGCTCTTTCATGCCCAGTGCGCTCAACCTGCGCCCAGCCTAAATCCTAGACAGAGAGTTTCAAAACTCTCATCCAAACCAACACATCTAGCCACATGCAAACACAAAACACAATGCATAGGCTCCATATAACATAGAACAAACTCAAAATCAACATGCACCTCAAATTCACCAAAAACTCCATTTTTTCCAAGACCCCGAAAAATGAGCAAATTCTCCGATCCAGCCATGGATCCTCAACTTTCATGCATCAATTGAGTTTCTAAACTCACATGCAACTTAATAACAAACATTCTAGCTTCCCTTACCTGAAGATCGGCTCAAAATAGCCAACAAATGTGACGAAATAGAATTCCCTTCCAAAGCTCAACCCGGAACTTCAATCCTCCCAAAGTAAGCTTTCTAATCTGAATTTCAAGAAAAGACAGAAGGCATTAGTGGTCTAGAGGAGAAAAGGAATCATATAGAGAAATTTGGGAGAGAAAGGAGCTCACAGACCTAGAGACCTTCTCTCTAAAACTTCTCTCTAAAAACTCACACTCTCCTGAAGGCCCCCAACCCCTATTTATAGACTTTTCGAAATGGCCAGAACGGCCTGTACCGATACCGGAACGGCCCATTCTGAATTCCCTCAACACACACAAAAATCACTTGCAGAACGGTCTGTTCTGAAATCAGAACGGCTCGTTCTCCATCCAGAACAGCCCGTTCTCCAACCAGAACGGCCCGTTCTCCACTACAAATTTCAGTTTAATTTAATAGCTTGGAACGGCCCATTCCAGATTGCGAACAGCCCGTTCTAGGCTACTAAATCAGCCATATTTCTTTTTCTACGTTACACTTATGGTTGGGCTTCTTTGAACGGCAGTAAGGCTGGGGGATTATTTTCTCTTTACTCCTAGTCTTACAAAAATTTCAAGCAAGAGTTTTTCTGGGTTCGGCTCGTGGATGTGAACCCGCTGGAAGATGGGGTATTTTACTTCAGCGGGCTGCCGAGGTTCCCTCTTTATTGGCGGCAAGCTCCAGCCAGGTTTCACGGGTCGGGCAACCTTCAGTTGAGAGCATTTTTTCGCTTGCTAACTCGGTGTACAAGGAGAGGGCCTAGAGAGTGAGTATCTTGTCTTTTTGGCTGTTAAGGGCTTGGGAATTTTTGCTTTTACTGACATATTTGATTGTTGTACTTGCAGGTATAATGGGAAAAAATAAGTGGCGCGAGTTGAAATCGCGCTACAACATCGCCGAGATTGAGGTCCCTGAGCCTCTAGAGGAGGAGGTGGCCCCCCTGGAGACCCGAAGAAAAAGAAAGAGGGGAGAAAAAGAGGTCAGGGGGACCTCTGCCCCTCGAGATGCTGAGGAGGTGACCTCCAAGGTTGCCGATGCTGATGTGGTCGACCTAACTGGGGGTTCTCCACCCGAGGGAGCTCCTCAGGTGGTCGCGAGGAGATCGCCCAGGCTGCCGAGCAGGTTGCCCAGGCCACCGAGGTTGGTGCCTTTCTTTGTAGTTTTTATTCTATACTGCTATTTTCTTGCTTGCTAACTTAGGGGGAAATTTGTATTTTTTGTAGGTGAGGCATGCTGCCGAGGTCCCGGTGGCTTCGAGTTCGGGGGTACTAAGGGCGGGTGCCTACGTTGCTGAGCAGGGGGGCCTGCCTCTACTTCTGTTGCGGCCTATGGGAAGGGACCGAATTCTGAGGTCCCGACACGCACTCCCGCGACCTCGGCACCACCGTCCAGTTCTTCGAAGGGGCCCCCCAGAAGCCAATTCCTTGCCCATCTTTATGGAAAAGATCGCTCCCGAGTGCGGCTGGACTATGTGAGCGCTTCGAAGGATTTGGATTCTCTGTGGAGTGCGGGGGTGACCTCGGAGAAATTCTTCTCCAAGGACTCGTTGAGCACGGCTGATCAGGCTATGATCGAGTCGGTCGGGCCAGTAGAGGGCCTTGATTCTGCTGAGGTATTCCTGCAAAGGACAATGGCCATCATGGACTATTGGAAGCGTAAATGGGCTAAGCAGCAAGAGGACCTGGCGAAGCTAAGGGGCCGAGTCCAGCCCTTGGAGGAAGAGACCAAGACCTTGAAGGAGAAGAACAGGGCTTTGGCGGCTGCCCTCGGTGATGCGAAGCTGCAGAATGAGGTCGAGCTCCAAGCCACCAGGAGGGAGATGGAGAGGGTTCAGAAGTCCTTATAGATTGCTCTGAGGTCTAATGAGACTCACACTGCCCAAGTGAGTTTGCTGTAAGAGCTCGCCAACTCTTCCCGAGGCCGGGTGCGTGCCTTAGAAGACGAGGTAACTTCCCTAAAGGCTGATCTCGTGGTGGAGGCTGAGAAGCGTCTTTGTGACGAGGTGCTTCTCGGCGGGAAATAAGAGGAGGTTGCCGCACTCAGGGTGGACCTCTCGAAGATGGATGCGGAGAAGGCGGAGCTGGAGAAGAAGCTCGAGGGAACTGAGCGAGCTGTCCTGTTCGAACACAAGAGAGGATTCCTCAAGGCGGCTCGCCAGGCGAGGATACTTGAGCCAAGGGTCGACCTCTCTGTCATGCATGTGGAGAAAGAGGTGCGCTTCGGGAAACTGGTGAAAGAGGACGACCTCCAGGACAGCTTGAGCGAAAATGCCTCTACCTAGGCCGGTTTTTGTAATAGCTTAGTTTATTTTGTTCTGCTTGATTTTTTTCCTTGGATTCAGGTGTTGAACTCTGCAAACATTGTTGTGTATATGATATTTTTTCTTTCGAGATTTTATCCTTGCGCTTTTGGTGGTTCTATTTGACCTTCTGCTTATGCACTTGTGTTTTTTGTGCTTTTCCGGGGCTCAAACTTGGCCTGATGTAAGTAATTCGTATTGAGGTTTGAACTCGACCCTTGGTGAGATAGAGTGATTCAGACCAAGATTCGAACTCGACCTCTGTGTAAGATAAAAATAATGTTTGCCGAGGTTCGTACTTGATCTCGGGTTAGAGTGAAACAAATCGTACTAAGGTTCGAACTCGACCTCAGTTTAGTGTAAAGTAACTCTTACGAAGGTTCGAACTCGACCTTAGGTTAGAGTGAAATAAATCGTACCAAGGTTCGAATTCGACCTCGGTGTAAAGTAACTCTTATGAAGGTTCGAACTCGACCTCAGGTTATAGTGAAATAAATTGTACCAAGGTTCGAACTCGACCTTGGTGTAAAGTAAAATAAATCGTGCCAAGGTTCGAACTCGACCTTGGTTTAAAGTGAAATGAATCGTACCAAGGTTCGAACTCGACCTCGGTTTAGCATAAAGTATCTTATGGTGAAATGATGCGGAATTAAGAAGATATGAATGGAAAAGAATGAGTTATTTTATTGATGTTATGTGTGCCTCGTTAAAAACCCTCTCAGCCAAAACTCATTTTTCTATTTTTTGGGACAAAAGACTAAGTCGGGAAAAGAGTGTACAGCTCATTCATACAAAGTTAACTGAAATAAAACTTGAGATGCGTGGCATTCCAAGTTCGCGGGATGGGTTTTCCGTTGAGTTCTTCCAGTCGGTATACCCCGTTCTCCAAGTCTTCTACAACTCGGAATGGGCCACCCCAGGTGGGTGCAAGCTTGTCGTCTAATGTGTCTCTTCGTGCTTCGCCTAATAGTCGCCATACCAGGTCACCAACTCGGAAAGAGCGAGGTCGCACTCGCGTATTGTATCTTCTGGAAGCTCGGAGTTTGCAGAATTCTTCATGAATCTGAGCTTCATCTCTGAGCTTGTCAATCAAGTCAAGGTCAGCTGTTATTTCTTGAGCATTTTGCTCGCTGTTGAAGACTTGACGTCGGTGAGACGTCTCCCCGACTTCCACTAGGATCATGGCGTCAGTTCCATAAGTCAGCCTGTAAGGCATTTCCTGCGTTGTTGACTGGGGGTGCAATGGTACGCCTAGAGGATGCTGGGGAGTTCGTTATCTCATTGTCCCTTGGCGTTCCCTAGCCGCTTCTTGAGCTCTCGGAGCACCACTTTGTTTGCAGCTTCAGGTTGGCCATTAGTTTGCGGATGTTCCACCGAGGTCGGAAGGTGCTTAATTCCAAGTTCCCGAAGGAAGTCTTCGAAGCTTTGCGCGATGAATTGTCGGTCGTTATCGGTGACAAGGGAATGCAGAATTCTGAACCTGCATATGATGCTCTTCCATGTCAACTTCCGTATATTCTCAATGGTGATCTTGGCGAGTGGGCACGCTTCGATCCACTCGGTGAAGTAGTCGATTGCCACCAAGAGGAATTTGAGCTGACCTTTCGCGGGGGGGAACGGTCCTAGGATGTCCATTCCCCACTGGGCGAACACGGGGACATCATCTGGTAGAGAGCTTCAGGTGGCTATCGATGCGCGTTGCCGAACTGCTGGCACTCTTTGCATTTTTGCACGTAGACTTGGCAATCCGACTTCAAGGTAGGCTAGTAGTACCCAGCCCAGAGTACCCTGGCTGCCATCGAGCGCACTCCGGAATGCATTCCACATATACCTCGGTGGATCTCCTCGATGACATAAGCGGCTTGCGGTGCAGTCAAGCATTTGAGCAAAGGGGTGGAGATTTCACGCTTGAACAGTTCGTCTCCGAAAATTACGAACTTAGCCGACCTTCCCCTCATCTTCCAAGCTTCATCTTTATCCTCGGGTAGAATTCCTGCCTTCAAGTAGTTCCAAATACCTGTCATCCACCCTTGTTCTTCGCTTCGCTGGTATTGACGACCTTGTCGTCCAAGCTGGGTGAATGCAAGGTTTCTTGGATAATGGTCCAATGTTGTCCAGGGCATTTGGTACTGGCGAGCTTTGATAGGAGGTCAGCTCTGGTATTTTGCTCTCGCGGTACATGCTGTATAGTGAACTCGTCAAAGGACGAGATCTGATGTGATGCCATGTGAAAGTACCGCTATAGAAGAACATCTTTGGCCTGGTATGTGCCGCTGAGCTGCTCTACCATGAGTTTTGAGTCGCTGTTGCAACTCACTCTTCGTGCTCCGAGATCGTGGGCTAACCTTAGCCCTGCGAGAAGTGCTTCGTACTCTGCTTGGTTGTTCGTCACTTTGAAACCGAACTTGAGAGATTGTTCCAAGGTGACTTGGTTCGGCCCTTCTAGGATGATACCTGCCCCACCACCTTTAGAATTGGAGGACCCATCATCATACAAAGTCCATACCTGTGGCTCCTCGACCGAGGTTGGCGTCAGTTCGGCCACGAAGTTAGCTAAGCATTGAGCTTTCAAAGCGTCGCAACTTTCATACTGGATGCCAAACTCAGAAAATTCGACTGACCATGCTATCATCCGCCTGGCGAGCTCTAACTTTCTCAGGATTTGCTTGATTGGGTAGTCAGTCTTGACTATAACCTGGTGAATCTGAAAGTAAGGTCGGAGACGCCGAGCTGCGGTGACGAGTGCCAGTGCAAGCTTTTCAATCGTCTGATATCATTTGTCGGTGTCTTGGAGGACTCGGCTGATGAAATAGACTGGCGTCTACACTTTCTGGTTCTCTTACACTATAACTGCAGTGATTGCGCCTTCTGCCACGATCAAGTAGAGGAGGAGGTCGGCTTGATGATTCGGCCTCTGGAGAATTGGCGAAGTTGTGAGGAATGCTTTGAAGCTTTTGAAAGCCTCTTCGCACCGGTCCGTCCATTCAAAATTTTTTGGCTTGCGCAGCAGGGTGAAGATGGGCCCCGCTTTCTCCGCTAGCCTGGGGATAAAACGGGACAGGGAAACCAACCTTCCCGCCAAGCGTTGGACTTCCTTCACATTTTGAGGGCTCTGCATCTGGATGATGGCTTTGCACTTCTCCAGGTTGGCCTCGATCCCCCTGTTAGTGATCATGAATCCAAGGAACTTACCTCCCTGGACGCCGAAGATGCACTTTTCTAGGCTGAGGCGCATGTTGTGCTTCCTAATCTGCCCGAATACCTCGGTCAGGTCGGCAGCATGATCCTCGGCCGAGGTGGTTTTGACCACCATGTCGTCGACGTAGACCTCCATGTTCCGTCCGATCTGCTGGTGGAAAACCTTGTCCATCAGCCGCTGGTAGGTGGCCCCCACGTTTTTGAGACCGAAGGGCATCACTTGGTAGTAGTAGTTGGCGTGATTGGTGATGAATGACGTGTGCACCTCGTCTGGTGGGTACATCATGATCTGGTTGTACCTGGAGTAAGCATCAAGGAAGCTGAGGAGGGCGTGTCTGGATGCTCCATCAACCAGCCTGTCGATGCTCGGCAAGGGGTACGAGTCCTTGGGGCAGCTTTGTTCAGATCAGTGTAGTCGACGCACATGCACCACTTCCCCGAGCTCTTCTTCACCAAGACCACGTTTTCCAGCCACGTGGTGTACCTGACCTCACGGATGAAGCTTGCGTTCAGTAGCTTTTGCGTCTCGGTGATGATGGCCTCCCGTCTTTCACCATCGACCTTCCTCTTCCTCTGGGCGACTGGCTTTGCCTCCTTGTGAATTGCCAACCTGTGACAGATGAAGTTAGCATCTATACCTGGTATGTCGGTGCTGGACCATGCAAAGAGGTCGGCGTTCCTGGAGATTTTAGCTTCGAGCTGTCGCCCTAACTCCGGGTTCAGCTGCCTACTAATTTTCGTGTATTGCCCAGGAAGTTTTCCGATTTGGAGGTCATCGAGCTCGTCGATGGGACTCGGCCGTTCATCATGGGAGTCCGACCTTGGATCCAAGTCAGTGATATCCACGTGGGTGATGTGAGCCACTGTGGGGGGATCACTCCGGCAACGCTCGTCGGATGAAGAGACTTTCAGACTCTCGGCGTAGCATTGCCGAGCTGTCTTCTGGTTTGCCTTGACGGAGATAATCTTTCCGTCACTCCCTGGGAATTTCATGGTGAGGTGCAGGGTAGACACCACTGCTCCGAGTTGGTTTAACGTCGACCTCCCTATGATTATGTTGTAAGAGGTGTTGGCTTCCACGAGGAGGTGACCCGCCTGGATGAGTTCCTCGATATGGTCTCGGAGTGTGCGGCACTCTTCAGTGGTGTGACCGTGGTTTCTGTGGTATCGACAGTGCTTGGATTTGTCTGCACTGTTGGGAGTGTGACCTGGTGGTGGCAGGGTGAGCAGGTTTCTAATGCTGGCCTCCTCCAGGATGTGTACTCGGGGCGTATTCAGGGGAGTGTAGAAGTCGTATCTCCCCCCCTTATTTGCCCTGGCAGTCTTTTTGAACTGGCTGTTATTGGTAACCTTCATCTTGTCTTTGTGACCATTGTCAGGCTTCGCTTGTGATTTTCTACGAACCTGGTCATGAAAGGCGGAGTGTTCTTTCATCTGTATGTACCCTGTAGCTCGGGCACGAAGTTCGTCCATGTCGGCAGGAGCTCGGCGACACAGGCTGTCCACAAAAGAGCCTGGCTTGAGCGCCATGAGCATGGCGTGCAGGGCGACCTCGGGGTTGAGGTTCTGAATCTTCACCGAGATGCTGGCAAAGCGCTCCATGAACGCCCACAGTGACTCGTCGTCGCCTTGTCAGAGACTGGCCAAGGCGGCGGAGGTGACGTGGTGAGGGCGACTCGTGGCGTACTGTGCCGTGAATCACCTTACCAAGGTGTCGAAGTTGTCAATTGACTCAGCAGGTAACTGGGTATACTAGTTGAGCGCAGCCCCCTTGAGTGAGGTCGGAAAAACCCTACATAGAATAACATCATCATTAGTGTAAAGGTTTACCTGCGTGATATACAGGTCGATGTGCTCGTCCAGATCCGTCGTGCCGTCGTAGTGGTCGATGTGGAGGGGTTCCCAGCCGAAAGGTAGGGGGTCTCCATAATGCCATCCAAAAAAGGGTGGCGACGGATGCTTGCTCGATTGCCAAGAGCCTGGGCAGGAGCAATGCTGACTTCATGGACTGACCTGTGCGTTGGTGCGTGTGACCAATGTGTGGCAAGCCTGGGAGTCGGTGCCCTAGGTGTTGTCGGCGGTTGAGAAACCGAGTGCACCTCTTCCTCGTGTTGGTGACTCGATTGAGGAGGTTGATCAGAAGGCCGCCGGGGAAGCTGGGCGCGAATGCGCTCATTATCGGTGCGCAATGCTGCTAGGTCAGCTTCGTTAGCGGTACGCAGCGCCACTAAGTTAGTTTCGTGCTTGGCACGCTTGTTTTGCAGATCGGCGGTGTGTTGTTGTCGCATTTGTTCGACCTGCTCGATCAGCCTTCTCAATGCTGCTTCGTTGTCCATGTTTGTC
The DNA here is from genome assembly GCF_000230855.2 of Cajanus cajan. NCBI lineage: Eukaryota > Viridiplantae > Streptophyta > Magnoliopsida > Fabales > Fabaceae > Cajanus > Cajanus cajan. Next base: position 72,063,444 of record NC_138517.1, read on the forward strand.
GTGTGATCGACGTCGTCTGTTGCTCGTCTACTATGGCTTCGGGTGAAAACCATAAGCGTGGCCGATAAGAGCTGTCTTGATCTGCCCCACGGTGGGCGCCAAATGTTCTTACTAGAGATCGGTCGTAGGGGACGATCTGTTGGGTAAGATCGGCGAGCCTCCTTCACAGGTACGCTGGTTGCTCCAAGATGGGGGTGGTACCTGTAAAAGAGACTCCGATGCTAAAGTTAGTGTTTGTGGGTGTATGAGTCTCGTATAAGTAATGCACGTACCTTTGTGGATTAGGGTTTTGTTGGGCCTTGGGCCTGAGATCAGTTATGACCTATTTATATAGCGGACCTCGTCTTGGCTAAGGTCTCCCAGCGCGTGTCCGAGGTCGTCCTACGCTGTGATGCCGAGCTCGAGCTCGGCATAGCGGTACGGATAATACAGTTATGAATATATATATATGGTAAAAAATTTAATGCCCTTGGAAATATAAAGTTAAAATTTGCTGAGCAATGGTAGATTTGATAAGAAAACATAACATTCCTTTCTCAGCTGGGACATGTTTAACAAAATTCTTTGTCATATATTCTGGTTTTTTCTTTCTCATTTATGTATATGTGGATTGTGACACTTGAGCTTGTCTAATTTAGTTTGAATCTGCAACATCCTTTCTTCTTCTTTGCCTCTTGATCCTTTATTAACTATGTTTTCTGGTAGTTGGCATCACTTGTGTGTGTGCTCAAGTTTGTTCTAGTTGAGCAATGGTTCTCGATGTCTTGTATCAGATTTAGCTTCATAGTTAGGAGAGTTCTGTTTCCTCTGTCTCAAGGCAAAGTTCTCAGATTGCTAAACATGTGATGGACTACTGATTTGTTCATCAAAATTGATTTTACCTAACTATAGACTATAGTCATCGGAATTTGGAGTTAAAATATGGCTGAACTTGTAGACAGAAGCATAAAAAAAAGGTGTATGAATCTTCAAGTCTTTATTTTTTAATTATTCGGGTTAAATAAGTATGTTCTTCTCAATTTTGCTTTCCCCAGACTAAACACGTGATTATTTAGGTAATGCTGATTAATGACTATAATTATAGTCGTAGAGTTATTAAGTATTTTATTTTGTGAAAACAAAAACTAAAAAAAAAATCTGAACTAATGTTTGGCAAATGAAATAGTATTTATGTATATATACAATTTTGTCCCAAGAAGCACAAAAATAAAAAATAAAGAAACTCTACTTAGCTTTGCAGGTAAACATTCACTTTCCCTTAATATGATAAAATGGAATTGATTTACCTGCAAGACAGTATGTGTCATGTGGCCACGGGAATAAGCCAATAACTAATAAGCTATGGTGCACCAACAGATCACTAGACTAGATATCAAGTCCTCCCTTAATCTTCTTGGCCTCCTTTTGAATAAACCATTTCTATACCTTTATTTTAGAAACAACCAACGACACAGGGATTCAGAAGAAAGATGTGAATTTTATAGTTGGTTTTTAATTTTATAGTTTATCTTTGACAGATGAATGATTATATGAATGTAATTCAACTCAACCAAGTTTAAAATGGGGTCTAGTTAAATGCAAATACTATGTTACTAGAGTGGAGACTAATTGAATGAATGACCAAGATATTAATTTGTATGTTTATATTTATTTTTGTTAAAATTAAACAACAACTTTAATTATATATTTTAATATATATATATATATATATATATATATACATATATTATATCAATTTTATTTTATAAAAATAAAATATTAAATCATTTTTGATTAATATAAAATTATATATATATGATCTAACTGTAAAGCTTTTAATTTAAAAGTTAAATTTATAAAATTTAAATTTAATATAAAGTTATTAAACGATATAATACTTAATAAAAGTTATATCAATATTATTATTATAACCCTCTTTATAAATTAATGCATTCACTAAATCCACGTACCCAAATATTAATTTCTCCTCTCAAATCAACTATACCAACATCACTTCACAGTCTCAAGGGAATAATGTCTCCTTTGTTGTTTTTCTCATACTTTCTCCTTCCACTCCTAGTGTTCTTCCTCACTCTCAAGTTCCTTTTCCCAACCAATAAACTCCAAAACCTGCCACCGATTCTCGTCCCTTTCCCCATAATCGGCAACCTCAACCTCCTCGAAACCCCAATCCATCGCACCTTTCATTGTTTTTTGAAAAACACGGCGACATAATTTCCCTCAGCATTCCAAGAATGTTTCATCACACACGACATCTTCTTGGCCAACCGGCTACCTTCTCTCGCGGGAAAAAACATCTTCTACGATAACTCCATCGTAGGATCGCGTTCCTTCACTGACTTTCACTCAACACAACGCGTTCACTCCTTCTCTGGAATCCTAAACGATGAGACTAAGAGGCTGATACATGGGGTTCAAAGAGTGGCGGTGATGCTGCAATATACATGGGGTTTTCTCATAAGGTGGATTATTACTTGCCTTTTATGAAATGGTTTGATTTTCAGAATTTGGGGAAAAGGTTGAAGGGTAGTGTTATAAGGTATGATGCGATCTTGAATGCGCTCGTTCATGAGACTCTCGTAGCAATAAGGGGCGAAATGATTCCATGATTGATCATCTCCTGAAATTGCAAGAGACGCAATCCGAGTATTATACAGATTCAGTTAATCAAAAGCCTTGTTTTGATAATGATTTTGGCATCTTTCCTCCTTCCTCTCTTCTACACTAACGAAATATTAGATACAGGTATATGCAAAAAGTGTTATAGATATAACATCGGTAATTATATTTTTGTTTGATATATGGTCATACAATTTTACTGTTGATTTTGAAATAAGATTCAATAATATATATTATATATCAATATAGTTTATGACTACACTTTTTAATAAGAGTTAATCATCTATATACTGCCAGTATAAAGTTTTTTTACACTGACAACCAATATATCTTTTAATTGTGTCATGTCACTGTTAAAAAATAAATGTATTTACAGTGACATTTCACAATTAAAAGATATAATTGGTTGTCGATGTAAAAAAATTTCACTAATAATGTATAGGTGATTACAGTGACATGTATTTATCATTATAGGTTGTGTCACTAAATGATAATTTTTTTATAGTATATTACTTTTTCTCTCCAAACCAAGTGTTATTTTATTTTTAATTTGTAATTCAAAATCATGTGTTATGGTGGGATAAGGTTTGTGTTGTGAAATCAATTGTTATCATATGAAAAATCTTTTTGTCACCGTGAGGTATTGAAAAAGGTAAAAGATGAATTTGAGACTCAAGTTGGGCAAGATCAAGTGTTAAATGAGTCAAATATTCCAAGACATCCTTATCTCAGGAAGATCATCCTCGAGACACTTAGGTTGTATCCCACGACTCCAGTGTTAATACCACATGTGTCTTCAAAAGACATCACTATTGGTGGATTCAACATCCCATGAGACAAATAGTGATTATTAATGCTTGAGCCATGAAAAGAGATTCTTGATTGTTGAATGATTCCATAAGCTTTAAACTTGAATGGTTTGATGAAGGGGAGGAAAAAAAGTTAATAGCATTTGGCCGGGAAGAAAGGCTTGTCTAAGAGAAGCCATGGCTATGCAAAGCGTTAACTTCACTTTGGGATTGTTGATTCAGTGTTTTGACTAGAAGAGAATAAGTGAGGAACAAGTTGATATGATAGAAAATAATTGGATTACCTTGTCAAGGTTAACTCCATTGGAGGCTATGTGCAAGGCCCGTCCGCTCGTCAACAAAATTGGAAATTATTAATAGTATAAATTTATCTGATAGAGTTAGGTGATGATCTAATACTTATAATTTCAATATGTAAGTGGTGTCCAAATATATGTTGAAATCAATAATATTAATTTGTTGTATATATACCTACCAGATGAGTTGTAGAAAGAGGTGAATTGTAGGAAGAGGGTGATGGGGATGTGTATTAGCATATACAATATCATTATGTATAGTTACTTGAATAAATTTCTTTATTTTTGTTAACTATGACCCATAATGCTTATGAAAATTAGATCACACTTTTGGTTTCTCTCATTATTAATGTCGCTTAGATGAATTAAACAAAACCATTAGGTATAGTATAATAGTGCCAATATATATAGTTATTGTAATTTTCGCTCTAGTTTAGCATCACGTTCAACCTTATCCATACTTCTTTCTCGATCTAATCACAATAAAGAAATAAGAATAAGATCCACTAGTGAAAAAAAGCTTTTAAAATCAGTTATTTTTAACTTTTAGAATTGGTTCCGTAACCGATTTTAAAAAAGCCGATTTTAAAAGTTAGACTTTTAAAATCAGTTAAATAACCGATTTTAAAAGTTAACTTTTAAGATCGGTTGTTTTATAACTGATCTTAAAAATGTTGGCTCCGAAAAAAATTAAACTGGAACGGGCCGTTCCAAAACTAGAACGGACCGTTCCAGGTTGTTAAAAAGACTACTTGAAGAACGGATATTAGAACGACCCGTTCTCCTTGAAGAACGATAACGAAATTTACCTTATTAGAGACTTTAGAAAATGAGAGCGCGAGAAAGTAAAAAAAGCAATGGAAGGAAAGATTAAAGAGAATGAGAATGGAGGGAAATATAAAAGGTTTCTGACGATACTTTTAAAATCGGTTATTTAAGAACCGATTTTGTATACTACATACAAAATCGGTTCTGAAATAACCGATTTTAAAAGTAGCACTTTTAAAATCGGTCATAAAATAACCGATCTTAAAAGTGTTCATATTATTTACAAAATTTCCACTGCATCACTTTTAAGATCGGTTACTTTGTAACCGATCTTAAAACTCCGATTTTAAATCTAATTTTTACACTAGTGATCATTAGATAAGCAACCAAGTTAGCAACAAGTTCAAAATAAAATAAAAAATAAAAAAATGAGATGGTTGGACAAAGAGATCCACCTTAGAGGACAATTGGTGATTTTGCCTCAACAAAGGCAATTTTCAAGCATTATGACACCCCTGGTAACTACTCATAGTTTTGAAATCAAGCCAGCACTTTTAAATCTAAATTTAAATCTAGTTTAGAAAAATCAATTTTTCATGCAATCACTAGTGCAAAATAGTGATTTCATGATGGACTTTTATATTAGTTGTCAACCATCTATCATAAAAATGGTGCAATGGAAAACCTATAGTTATAGTAAATTTATGTCATTATTATACAAAAATCTAACGTAGAAAGAACATTCTATGTTAGGTGTTTTGTCACTAACGTCGACATAGAATATTTTTTCTCTGTCAATTAATTATATAACTAGCATAGCAAACCTAATATGTAAATCCCAAATTGTGAATTTTATTTGCGCTCTTCATTCTCTTGTGCAATGACCTTCATCTTCCTTCTTTGGTGCAACAACTCATTCGTGTTTTTCACTTGCTTGAACTGCAACAACCATTTCTGATGACCTTGTAGTGCTTCAACAACATGTTCTAAAAGAGTAAGGAAGAAAGAAAGAAGACCAAGATTTTTATAATAGTTCACTCTCAACCAATGTGTATCTTTACTCAAAGTTACATCAAGTTCCCTTAGGATTTTTCATGGGAACTCACAGGGACCTTAGAGCACATAATTACCATCCAAAACATAAAATTAATTATACATTCAAATAATTCATACAATTAATTATGAATAAGAAGAAAAATGAGCAAAACAAAAGCATTAGGAGAAATCTCCTCATACACAGGCATACAATACACATAGGATTAGAGGCCAATTTTACTAGAGCTGTCAAAACGGTAACTCGGCATGGCCCGGCTCGGCCCACCACAGGTTGGTGGGTTAAACAAGTTGACTCACCTAATTTAAAAAAAAATGTAATTTTTTTAATATACAACTAAAGCCCAAAATTTAAATGATAATTCTAAATACAATCAAATAAAATTTAAATAATCTCATGTTAACAAATATAATTCAAAATCATCTCAAATACTCTTTTGGGCCCAAAAATTCAAATATAATTCAAACCCTAATGCTCATTTGGGCAATTAGGCCCAATAAAATGAAAGTTGAAGCATAAGTTTTTTTAACGGGTTGGTGGGTCAGCCCAGCTCACCGTGGGTTCAACCCGGGTGAGCGGAGTTGTTAGTGAGCCGGGTTCAAAATTGGTCTATATTGAAATTTTCAAAATTTTTTGGCCCAACTTGGCTGGAACCCATGGTGGGCCGGGTTAACTCACCGGGTTGAGCCCATTTTGACAGCTCTAAGTTTTACTACTTACCATACAAACTCTCACTCAAAGCAAGATTTCTCACTCTGTCTTTACCTAGATAAGATCTAGAGGATTGGGTGCACAACTCTAGGGTCATTTTCTTCCTACTTATGTTCTCTAAACTCTGAAACACATACATAAAAATAGAGATGTAAAAGGATTTGATCAGAAAATGAAAATTGTTCTTTTAAAAATGCTAACTTCCCTTTAATCCTCTAATTAAAACATACTAACCTCACTTACAAATAACTTCCCTTTTTAATAAAATATTATACTATTCTTTAATAAATATCATATAATATATTTTAAAATATATTACATAATGAAATAAATATCAAATAATCTTTCTTAATAAAATAAAAACATCAAAATTACTTATATAATACTTATATTATATTTTATAAAAAAAAACGAGGTATTAGAAAAATAAAATAGAAATAGTACCATAGAATACGTGAATAATATTCAGCATTTGTATTTGTTGTCAACTATTGAATACGTCACATTTTATCAATCATTTTCAGGAAAATCACGTGTCTTACAATTCAAAAATTAGGGGGTGTATTGGATTAGGATTTTAAAGGACTTTTTTAGTGTAAAAAAATCCTGCGGATTTTAAAAGACTTTGCAGGATTTTCATGACTTTTAAGATTTTGCAGGATTCTACAAGACTTAAAATCAGGATTTTAATGGATTTTACAAGAGTTTTAAATCAGGATTTTAATAGATTCTGTGGGATTTTGTGGAGTTTTGACATTTGATAAGATTTAAAAAAAATTTCATACATTCAAATTTAAAAAGAGTCAAAGACAAAAATAATAAAAAAAACAATAATGTCTAGATAAATAATATTAATAATTCTCCATAATATCCTATCCTCTTTTTATAACATCCACTATCAATTGTAACAATTCATCGGAATCCTCCTTGGTCCAAGCTTCATAGTTTTCTTTCTCTTTTCCTTTTTCTTTATTATTTCCTTGTGAATCTCCCATTTGAATTACTAAAACAATATATGTTGAAAACTAGTTATATAAATAATTATGGATAAGAGACAAAATCAATAAAATTATATTATTATTTTTAGAAGCACACCAATCATACAAGATCAAAAAAAAAGATGAAAAACTCACTTAAAAATTCTTGAAACACTTGAAAAATTACTTCAAACAATCCTTCAAAATCCGATGAGTTTGGATGGGATTGTTTTATGAATCTGGTATTTATAAATAACACTAGAAAGTCCTTCAAAATCCCTCTGACACAACAATCCTTTAAAATCTTTATATTTTTGAATACTAATGGATTATTTTTAAGTTGTAAAAAATCTCAAATGAAGATCAGTGGATTTTAATGGACTCTTTAAAAAATCTTGAAAATCCGGATTGAATACCACTGGATTGTTTTTAAGTAACATAAAATCCTGATTGAATACCAATGGACTTTTTTACTCAAAAAAAATCTTTTAAAATCCTACGAAATCCTAAACCAATACACCCCCTTATATTAACACGAAATTTCTGTTTCAAATAACCATTGTCAACGCTTTCTAGTAAACAAAGTACATTTGAATCACAAGGCAAATTATTAAATTTTCTTTTTAATTATTATGCAAAATAATTTAACAATATTTTTCCTTCGTAAGCTCTCAAACAAAATTACGATTAGATTTACTCTGGCATGAAAAGGACATTTTTCAAAGGTCCTTTTCCAATCAATTGTACTATGAATAATTTTATTTTAAAAAAAATACTATCATAATTAGCTTAAAATAGGATTACATCCACCCTTATCTTAATTTTTTTGAACCATGTAGAAAACCCTTTTTAGTATATTTTTATGCTTATAAGTTGGGTTTAGGAGGTATACGCATATACTGAAGGGTAGGATAGTACCATATGCATCTAGGTAGTTAAAAGACCATGAAGGAACTATCCAGCATCTGATTTAGAGTTAGAAACTGCATTTAGTTTAACCTTTATAGGAATTGCCTTTGTGGTTCTAGATTTGTCATCTTTAACAATTGTAAGAGCCTTAAGTACCTTTTTGATAAATAAAAAAAAAAAAAAAAAAAGTTGACATTGGTGCAACATTGACGATTAGAATTCCTTAAGTACTATGAGTTTCAGTTGAGTTACCACCTTGTTAAAGTCAACATAATAGTAGATGCCTTGAGTATAAAAAATCTTTAAGCATAACATCCTTGATGGTTAGGGATTTAGGTCTTATAGAGAAGTTTAAAGAATTGAAACTAGCAAGTGAGACTAATCACTAAAAAAGACACTCATAATCAACGAATTTTTTTCACGAATAAATATTCATCTAAAAAATGACATTATTAACGGATTTGTCTGACGGATATATGTCTATTTAAAACATAAATGACTCCAACAAATATTACCCACAAATATTTTCCGTCTGAAATTTTAGATGAATGTTATCCACAAATTTTTTTCGTGAAAAAATTAAGATGTTTCATATAGATATTTTTCACAAATTATTTGTCTAAAATGTTCGTAAAAAATGAAAAAAAAATCGTCAGTAACTTTAAAAAATTAATGATAAAAAATTAACAAATTAAATTTTTAAATACTTAACTAATTTTCTCGTCTAATTAATTTACCATATCAACTATTATATATATATAATTTATAATTAAATGATAATATAAAATAATAATTTACTATCAATATATTTTAATATTATATAGTTAATTTTATTTAAATTGAGAAATATAAAATTAGTGAAATGATATTGATGCCTGATAGACTAAAATTAAAAGATAATTTCTTAACATTTATAATAATTTTACCAATTTTTAACTATATATTTTTTTAATAAAACAAGCTTATTATTTAATATAATTTTAAAATGATTTTTTTGAAAATATTATCAACAATACTCACAGAATTATCAACATTATTACTAAGAGGTGCATCCGTGGATAATTATATTTTTATTAATAATTTATTTTAAAAATAATAAAATTAATTCACAATTAATTATGATAAATAAAAATTAAATTAAATAATTACCTACGGCATATAAATCTATAGGTAATTATTTTTTATTAAAAAATTATGTTAAAAATAAAAAATTAATTTATAAGTAATAATGTCAAATAAAAACTAAATTAGATAAAAAAAATTTAAAAAATTATAAAATTCTTCTAGTCAAAGAAAAGTCTATAAAAACGCTATGGCATAAGAAAGACATTTGTGCTTTATATATAGAAGTTAATTATTATTTGATTAATTACTAATTTTAATTTAATATATATTTATACAAATTTAAATATGATTTATTGATTTAACTATAATATTTATTTTTATATATAATTTATTATAAATTTTAATTATATATAATAAAAATGTAACTTGTGAAATACACAAACTAAAATATTTGTATTTTTTAATTTACATAAAAATTATTGTATTATATTATATTGTAATTTGTGAAATATACTAGAATGAGAAGGATCTAAAGATTGTATAAGTATGAGATTGTATAGTTAAGGATGACTTAAAAGAATTAATTTGTACTATCTATACCAATGAGATGCATCTACTCTTTGGTAGCTTACTTCTTAAGAACTTCACAGTTAAGCGTGTTTAACATGGAATAATTTAGGGATGGGTGACCTTCTAGGAAGTTTTTCAAAAAAATGTGTGAGTGACGACAAGGATTGCATGAAGTGTCGTGGAATGGAGCTGCTGAAAGGTTAGATATGAAGTATGTTGCACTAAATAAGGGTGTTATTTAATAAGAGTGAGATAGTTAGGTTGCATGGAGTTCCTTCTAGTACAATGTCAGACCACTACAAGAAATTTGTCATTTTGCAGGAGGTTTTTTTTTTTCATATTGCGGCGGTTTACGCCTCCCTCAAAATAAGTAATGACGTTTTATAAAAACGCTGCAGTTACGTTCGCCACAAGCATTATACGACAATTTTTACCAACCTCCGTTACCTTTTCCATTCTGCGGCGTTTTGTTTAGAGGGAGTTTTTGACCTCCTCAATTTGAATGATTTTCTTTTTTTTTTTAATTTCACAATATATATTATTTTTTTAATTTAAATTACATTTAACCTGTATAAAAAAATAATGAGGTAACATAATCCAAATCCCGTTACATTTTTTTTAATTTCACAATATATATATTTTATTAAATGTTTTTAATGCACACCTATTTCAATATTTGATCCAAGTGCACCTACAACATTCAAGAGACAAATAACAAAACAATTAATCACCTATTAGTTCATAAAAATATTTAACCACCTAATCTTACATATTGATCTAAAAATTGAATCACAAGAATCGGATTTGCATTCATCTATATCTATAACCATTATGATGTTGGTGGCGTTTCCAAGACCAAATGGTATTGTCATTAAACCATCAATCAGGATGACCACATCGTTGGTCTTGCGTCCGAGCCATTATACCAAGAGGAACTAGATATCCCCCAGAATTGGTAATGGACGCAGCGAATAATATACATTAGATTCAATAATATTTGACATTCAAAATTAACTATAATCACTAATATACAAACCATTAATACGCATTCATTCAAACACTTTTTCCGCCAACATTTATCATAGTGCTCAGTGGAAGGAGAAGTCGTTAAAATACAAGCTCACGGCGAAACATTAGGGTAACGTCCACTGCCCATAAACACTTAGGTGTTTCATCTCATCATTGCACTTCTCAACACAAAATTGCTTACTACAATGCCTGGTAACAGAAAGGTCAAATACCACTTATTTTGGCTACACTAATAACAATAGGTACAACGAAATAGAACAAATAGAAAATGCACATTTAAAAACAAAAGTCAAAATCTAGAATTAGTGAATGGCTTCAGTGTGTGTAACAATCAGATCATTGATAGAAATCTCACTGAAATCTGCTAAGATAATTAAATTATCATCATAAGCCAAATCATTTTCTCAAATCAATAACAAAATAAGTGTTCCAAAATCACAAATGTTAGGAAAATTAAAATTAAAATTGAAAAACAAATGAAAAAACAAAACTTTATAATAAAAAATTGGGTGTGCTCAGACAGCCAAGGGTTAATAATCAACTTCTGAGTAAACCCCAGATCAGAATCTCTAGTCCACAAAATTGTCTCGTCACAGCACAAAAATAATACCTAAATTTTAATTTCAAAAGAAATTAAGAAAAAAAAAAACAAAAGATTACTATCACAAAGCATTGAAATGCCGAAAATGAATTTCGTAAAGATGAAATCTTCAGGAGATTTAGGAGAAATTGAGAGCGTAAGTTCACAAAGAGAATGAATGAAGCAATTTGATGAAATTTATGAAGCACTAAATAAACCCATGTACCTACTTTTCCAGAACCGAGCAGCTAAGCAGGGCGGGAGGTGGTGGCGCTGTCTTTGTTGTTGGGGAGTGCAGTGGAACAGCCCTATGCGCGCGGTGGTTGGCGACTGAAATGGGCGACGGTTCGGGACGGGATGCGTCACCCTCCTCCTGGCAATGGCCTCACAAAAATCACCTCCCTGCATGAAGCGGAAATGGTAAAGAAAAGAGGGAAAGCACCTCCCTGCATGAAACGAAAACCTAATGGAAAAGAGAAAGAGGAAATGGTACCTGAGGAAGAAGGAAGGGGATCGTGAGGTTGAGAGAGAAGAGAGGCTCGAAGAGTGGAAGAGTGATTGAAGGAGGGATTCAAAAAAATTGGAGAAAAGTAAGAGAGGGAAAGCAGGAAAATTTTTGCAGGAAAAATTGTATATGAATTCAGGAGGGCATAAACCTCCTAAAATAAATGATAGAAACTGCCGCTATATTCAGAATTTTAAGCGTTTCTTAAAAATGTTGCAAGTCATGTTAATTTGAGGGGATTTTTAAAACTCCCGTAAAATAACCTCCACTAAATAATATTTTTTTGTAGTGGGCAGAGACCCTAAATTTATGTTGAGAATTTAGGAGAGTTTACATAGAGCTTTAGGAACCAAGCTTAGGCTAGGTTCTAGTGTGGTTGATCATTCGGAGCATAGATGACTGCTGGAGGAAGTAGCAGCAGTAGAGGCAACAAGAGATGTACTACGTATTTTTTTGGAAATTTCCCTGAAGCCTACGATGAGTATGATATGTGGAAAATATTTCAACGATTCGGGAGAGTGTGGGAGGTTCTAGTGGCCAGGAAAAGAAACAAATGGGGTCGCAGATTCGGTTTTGTTAGGTTCCTGGACGTTGTTGATGCCAAGAGACTCGAAGACCAATTGGATAAAATTTATATTGGTAATGCCAAGCTATATGTCAACCTGCCAAAGTATCCGAGGCGGAGTGCCTTGCAGGATCAACGCGGAATGGAAAGAAAGGGTCCCCGCGCAGCAGAACATCCAGGGGTAACTTCGTTCGCAGCGGGTCAACCAGGGATAGAGCAAGTAAGCAAAGCTTCAACCCAACCACAAGTTAACCTGAAGTCCTATGCAGAAGCAGTTCAAATAGGTATGAAGCATGCAGAGCGAGGAAAACAGGTCTGGAGGCGTAAATCCTCTACGCAGCAAGACAAATGGAACGGCGTGTCTTTTACGGTGACAGAGGTTAATACACACTGGCTAAATGATTGTTGGGTTGGAAAGTTAAGGGATTTAACAATGTTTGAAAAATTAAAAGAAACCCGACTTTTTCATGATGCGGCAACCGTCAAAGTCAGATATATGGGAGATGATATGGTGTTGATTTCTGGTGTCGATGAAGAGATGCTGAACAATCCGAATCAAGAGAATGAATTTTGGTCCTTTTTCCACTCAATCCAAAAGTGGGAGCCCAATTCCATTCCTGGAAATAGATTAGTTTGGGTTCGGTGTATTGGGATTCCTATTCATGTATGGGGTGAGGAATGTTTTTCCAAAGCAGTGGGAACAGTTGGCTCATTGGTTGCTATCGACAATGAAACATCCTCTTTTAATAGACTTGACTCAGCAAGATTGCTTATTAAAACATCTGCCCTTCAACTAGTGAATATCCATTTTATGGCGAAGATCAATGGTGTAATTACGTGTGTCCGTATCCAGGAAGAGTTGGCTACCTCGGTTAACCAATGCAGTTGTTGGATGAGATGTAATCCTAATATGTCGGTGGCATCTAACGAAAGTGACGCAGATTTGAGTTTCAACTCATCGGCATCGGAGGATAATGAAGACAATATGAGTGTGGAGGAGGAGAACGCTACTCCGGCGACTCAACGTTGTGTGGATAAAGAAGGAAGCAATTTGAATCTTGATCCTATGGTTCTTACCCAGCGGGTGGATGATAATGAAAACGACCAAAGGATAACTCATGTCATGGCGTGTAAAGGGGGAAGCGTGCCATCATTGCTTGGGGATGGACAACTTGACAATAACATTGACTTGCTTGGTGGAGGATCAGGTTTGGGTCCACCCATATTAACGAAAAAAACAGCAATCGGATATCAAGAGAACGATTTTCATAGGGAGGCAGGTAAGCATGCATCTGAGGAATGTCAGGATTATAGTGTACCAAGGTTTGACCTTTGTTACAAAGGTGGCAACCAAATTTTGGAGGTCGTAGCTAAAGTGGGCTCCATCGGGGGTTACGTGGCAAATGTTTCAAGGCCCAACTTAAGTGGTCTTTCACTTACGAATGGTGTATATGGGCTGTCTAACCCTGGCCCATCTACGCCTATTATAGAACACGCTCCAAGCCAAACCATTGTGGAAGAGTCTCCAGTTGGGATCCAAACAAATGCTATTGAAGAAGTAGACGTGAGTCCGGGAGTGGTGGCTTATATCAACCCCCAACCTGCTATTGTTCCTTCCAATTCCCCATTGACTCATTCTCTCCCCCCTCTAGATGAAGTGGCGAACCGGAATCACACCATTATTTCCAACCCGCGATCCATCAAAGGTAAACGGGTTGCATCTGTTAAGCAGCATCGAAGAAAGGTTAGGCAACAAGCCCTTTCGTTTTGCAATTCAATTTCTGATGGAAATATTAGAAATTGCAATAGGATGTTCTGGTTAAAAGATGAGGTCATAGAGGCTAAGCGAGTCTGGGAAATTGGCAAGGCATTAGGCGTGACTTTTGATGGTGAGGAGGAACATATCATAGAAACATTGGTTAATCTAGAGTCAAGAGATCAACAGGAGAGGCATAAGATAATTGACGAGTCAAGGGTGGATAATATAGTCGGTAGATCATGAAGTTGATGACTCTTAATGTAAGAGGGATGGGAGGGAAAATCAAGCAGAGGTATATTAAAAGGCTCATAATTGAGGAAGACATTCATATCTTGTGCTTGCAGGAAACTAAAAAACAGGATGTAACAAATGAGGTTTGCTGTTCATTGTGGGGGGACAACGATTGTGACTGGAGGATGGTTCCCGCCATTAACAAGGCGGGTGGTCTATTAACTACTTGGAGGAAAGACAAGTTTGATTTGGTCAATCAGTTTGAAGGTGTGGGATTTCTAGGTATTGTGGGTACCTGGAAAGATAATGGTGTACAAATTGTGATTGTTAATGTTTACGCCCCATGTCAATCAATGTTAAAACGGGAACTGTGGGCTGAGCTAATTGGTAAGAGGAGTGCTATTTCTGTATCTCTCTGGTGCCTAGCTGGAGACTTCAATAGTATTAGAGTGGTGTCTGAAAGGGTCAATTTGGTGCACGAAAGTCATAACCAGACTGATATTCAACTTTTCAATGATTTTATCTCTAATATGGAAGTTGAGGATATTTCTATTGTTGGTAAACGATTCACATGGTTTAAGCCAAATGGTATGGTCAAGAGTAGGTTGGACAGAATCTTGGTTTCTAGGGATTGGTTTCTTATTTGGCCTGGCTGTCTACAGACTGTATTAAATAGATGTATTTCTGACCACTGTCCAGTCAAGATGCAGGTGTGTAACTCAGATTGGGGACCAAAACCATTCCGCACCCTAGATCATTGGTTTCAAGACCCATCGTTTAAGAAGTTTGTTGTGGACTCTTGGGAAGGAATCTCAATTCAGGGGTGGGGTGCATATGTTCTAAAGGAAAAGTTGAGAGTGTTGAAGTCAAAGCTAAAACATTGGAATCTAGAGTCTTTTGAGAATCCACAGGCCTTACAACAACGGATCGTCAAAGATCTAAACTACCTGGATAAGAAGGAGGAAAACCTTGGGTTGTCTGAAGAAGAGATCCATAAGAGAGTGGAATTACAAAATGAGTTTTGGAAAGTGGCAATTAGAAACGAGGCGGTTCTATCACAACAGTCAAGAGTGAAATGGTTGAAAGAAGGGGACTTGAATACAAAATTCTTTCATCTCATGGTAAGCTGGAGGAGAAAGAAAAATGCCTTGAAAGGACTATTCATTGATGGTTCTTGGTCAGAGGATCCTACAGTAGTTAAGGGACATGTTAGAGATTTCTTTTATCAGAGGCTTCAAGAGCAGTGCCAAAATAGACCAAGACTGGATGGTACACATTTTAGATCACTTTCCCAAGATCAGAATGAATTACTCATTGCTCCATTTTCTGAAGAGGAAATTCGATCTGCAGTGTGGGAGTGTGGTAGTAATAAATGTCCGGGTCCTGATGGTGTGAATTTCAAATTCTTAAAGGAATTTTGGGAAACTTTTAGAGGGGATATATGTCGCTTTCTTATGGAATTTCATCACAATGGGAGACTGCCTAGGGGCACGAATTCTGCCTTCATCACTCTAATACCAAAGAAACAGGATCCACAAAGCCTTGAGGACTACAGACCCATCTCCTTGGTTGGGTGTATGTACAAGATTTTAGCCAAAGTTCTTGCCAATAGAGTCAAGCGAGTTCTGCCAAGTGTTATTGATGAGCGACAAAGCGCCTTCCTTGAAGGTAGGAATATGTTACATAGTGTGCTGGTTGTTAATGAGGTTATTGATGAAGCTAAGAGGATGAAAAAACCTATCATATTCTTTAAGGTTGATTTTGAGAAGGCATATGACTCTGTGTCATGGGAGTACCTACTATATATGCTTGAGCGCTTGGGTTTTAATGATAAATGGATTGGATGGATCAGGGAGTGTCTCAATACAGCTCGTCTATCAGTGCTAGTTAATGGTAGTCCCACTGACGAATTCCCAATGAGAAGGGGGCTAAGACAAGGTGATCCCTTAGCCCCCTTTCTCTTCACGATTGTAGCAGAGGGGTTGTCAGGATTGATGAGGGAAGCAGTGAAGCATAAGAGATTTAATAGTGTGAAGGTCGGGCACAATCAAGTTGAAGTTAGTTTGGTTCAATATGCAGATGATACAATGTTCTTTGGAGAAGCTTCTTTGCAAAATGTATTTCTGATAAAAAGTCTAATCAGATGCTTTGAGGTGGTCTCAGGGTTAAAGGTCAACTTTTTCAAGAGTAAATTTGGTTCCATTTGTGTGGATCAGGCCCTAGTGGAGGATTTTGCACATTTGTTAAATTGTGCACTTCTATCTCTACCGTTTCCATATTTAGGCCTCCCCATCGGGGCAAATCCTAGGAATGTGGTCACCTGGAGGCCAATTATCTCAAAAGTTCAGAAGAAACTTGCGATGTGGAAGCATAAAGTTCTCTCTATGGCTGGTAGAGTGTGTCTGGTGAATTCTGTGCTAACTTCCCTCCCTCTTTATTATTTATCTTTCTTCAAAATCCCAAATCGGGTGTCTAAGGAGATAGTTTCCCTACAAAGGCGCTTTTTGTGGGGTGGAGTCGGGGATCAGAAGAAGGTTTGTTGGATTAGTTGGGATAAGGTGACCCTACCAAAGGAAAAAGGGGGATTGGGAGTAAAAAATATCATACTCTTCAATAGATCGCTACTGGCTAAGTGGAGATGGAATCTCTTCCACCAATCCAGCTCTATGTGGGCTCAGGTTCTACAATCAAGGTACAGAGGTGGGCACAATCTGTGTGCTCAAGCCTCCTCTCAGAAGGATTCTATATGGTGGAGGGATCTTTTAATGGTGTGTGGTGGAGTTGAGGAGGATAATTGGTTTGATAAGTTGATTGAGTGGAGAGTTGGAGTGGGGTCTAAAGTTAGATTTTGGCTAGATAAGTGGGTGGGGCCTACTAATCTTGCAGTTGCATTCCCTAGATTGTTCATTAGCTCTGATCAGCAACTTGCTTCTATTGCAGAGATTGGGGCATTTGTGAACGGAGAATGGGTGTGGCACCTCAGGTGGAGGAGAAATAGATTTGAGTGGGAAATTCCTTTAGAACAACAACTTTTGCGCCTAATTAATAGTCGCATCTTCAATTCCTCCCAATGCGACTCTTGGAGTTGGGTGGCAGAGTCCTCAGGGATGTTTTCTGTTAAGTCGGCTTATCAGATCATATTAGCTGAGTCAGTCACTATTGAAGATCACGATATCTTCAAGTTAATATGGTCTATCCCTGCCCCTCCTAAAGTTCTCTTCTTTGCTTGGAGGCTTCTGAATCGAGGACTCCCAACTGTGGATAATTTGGCACGCAGGAATATATTACTTGGCGAGCATGAATCTAGATGTATCTTTTGCAAGGTAGATATTGAAACCACTACACACATCTTTTGTACATGTCCGATGGTTGATAGAGTTTGGAAACAGTGCCTCTCCTGGTTAAATTGTCCTGCACCTCTTCCTAGGCAGATCTTCGACCACTTTTCTTTCCTCCCAGCACCAATTCAAAACGAGTCAGAGGCAGAAACTTGGCATACTGTGTGGCTAGCTACAATGTGGACCTTATGGAGGTACAGGAATAAGTGTATCTTTGACGGCGGAACATTTGAGCAAGGTAGTATAGTTAGAGACATTCTTATTTTTTGTTGGAGGTGGCTATCCACCCTCAAACCATCCTTTGCCTATTCTTTCTCTCAATGGAGTAGCAATCCTGGGCCATGTATTTGTTTCAACGGGTGTGGATAGGGTAGCAGGTTCTGATTATGAGGAGATAGAAATGTACTAAGTATTTCTCTATAATCCTGGAAAACTCTATACTTTGTATATGGGTTCAGGTACCCCTTGTACCTGTTATATATTAATTTTGCTGTTTAAAAAAAAAAAAAAACCAAGCTTAGGCTAAGTTCAACTTACCACTCACAAAAACAAGGCCAAACCAAGCGTATCATCCAATCTTTAAAGGATCTCCATTCAACATGCGTGACATAAGATAATTGTAGTTAGGATTTTTTTTTTTACCTTTAATAGAGTTTACCTATTCAATAATTGCCATTATAGTATTGTGATTGTATCTTATGAAGTCTTATATGGAAGGAGGTGTAAGATACCCTAATGTTGGTCTAAGTTAGGAGAGAACCTAATGTTAGAACACGAGATATTTTTGCCACAACAATTACCAAACATCCCCTCAAAGAACTTTGAAGGCTATCTAAACAAAACCTTGTTCATCTTTCAACATCCTCTAAGGCTTGAGGCATGTATACTAGATGGACCTTAGGTAACCGAAAACTAATGCTATTATATCACCTTTGACCACCTATACACTTGCACATATATGGTTCATACCAGTTCAACACCTTCTGCCACATATACACTTGTGCGTATATGGTTCATACCCGTTCAACATCCTTAACCACCTATACACGTATGTGTGTGTGCATATGGTTCATATCCATTCGTCACCATCGATCACCTATATATATACTTGATGGTGTGTCATTCATACCAATTCAAGACTCTTGGTCACCTATATACCTGTACCTGAATGTGTGTAGTTCATAACCACTTGGTACCCTCGGGCACTAATGCACGTAAGCTTGTATGCAATGCTCGTTTGACATTCTTAATTAGATGTCATTACCCTATGAAATTGAACTTCCAAGTCATTCGACAACTGAAAATAATGAGTAGTTGCTCACCATACATAAAGATAATTAGGGTAATTAAGTTTAATCGTGATAAAAACGTAAATTAAGGATTTATTACCTAATTGGTAATCTCTGACCAAGGCCCGTTGAAATCTAAACCTATCACAGTTAATATAAATAATATCGTATATTAAGATAAAGTTACTTTTCATAATATATTTGCATTTATTACATTTAGGAAGTTTCTTATTCGAGTGTTGGAATGTTTTTTGTAATTACATTAAAGAGACATAGCGTGGAAAACATCGTTGGACAGAAATAAATATAATATCAAGTTGTTTTTTTTTTACTGCATGTTAGTTATTCATAACCTTTTTGATACAAAATTGTCTCACGGAGGGGGAGGCTTAAATTAAAAAAAAAAACAATTATATTTTCAATTTAATTAAAATAATATCATAGTAAAATACTCCATTGAATAATAGTGCTTATATATGTTAATAAATCCTTCACGAACTTGTTTTATATTGTATTTCTTTTTCATAATGCACTATATAGCTTACAATATAAGTAAATAATAAGATTATTTTTAACAGTTATTAACACTGCAAATTACCCTAATATCTTAACTGCACCAAATTTTTAGATAAAAAAAAAAAAACATGACATACACAATTTTCGATGGAATTGAAGTAATAAAATATAAGGAGACATTTCTATTTAAATTTTTACACGTGGTTTTATAATGTAAGAATCTTATATTTATCTTTCTCTTAAAAGGCTTTTTTTTTTTCATCAATGAGCATCTCTTATAAAATACGAAAATTAATTCCTTTCAAGGATTTAACCGACACTGAATAGGTAAATATTTTCCCACAATTTAAGTTTTGTACATACATAAGAGATCAGATTCGAATCTCACTTGATTAAATACAAAGAAAAATAAACACAGTTTTCATGTTAAAATGCTAATTGATAAAATTAATCACCAACAAACTGAGATTCAACGTACATAATTATTTATTTACGACTATCAATTTAAAGTAATAATCCAGATGTAACAAAGGAGCACAATTTCTCAAGTATAAAAGGTCACTGCTTCTTATCTAACGAAAGGTACGATGAACCACTCTGCATATAATAACTGGAAGAAAAATACAAATTAAACATCACATCAGTAACAAAAGCTAAGAGTATATGTGCTCCAATTAATATGCATAATTGATGTGAATGTTTGGCTACTGATTAATTGTAACTTTTCCATAAAGCTGGAAAAAGTTATGTTTTTTTATAAATGTAAATAGTCAAACCAAAGTGCCAAACACATTACAAACACACACGAATTTGAAAACCAATATATTACGGCGTCAAAATGCCTAATTTGTATTTATTTAAAGGAGTTTATCAACTATAAAATCCCATTATTAAAACTTTTCTATAATAAAATTGCTGAACTAATAAGATGATTGTGTAGAAGCTAAACAAATGAACTTCTAAAAATCTATGTGATATATTCACTTTAACTTATGCAAAAAGTTAACTCATTTTTCCTTAAAATATTTTATTTTAAAGGATCGGACTATTGTGAAGAGGTTAATAAATGACTATGGCATTGTGTCCTAATATATCAAGTGTTTTAGATAGTGATGAATTCTTCACAAAGTTGTCGACAAATGGTTGATCTCTCTAGTTCTTATCACCATAAATAAAACCATACCAGTTCTTATTTTTTTTATTTTAATGATCAAATTTCTGAAAGTAAATCTTTATGGGAATTTCTACAACCGTCTATCTTATCTTTCTTTCACTCCCATGTCCACCAAATCATTTTTCAAATTCTAAGGAGAAACCACTTACTAAGTATTTTTCTTTTTAATCGATACCTTCAAAGAAGTTAATGGAGGTTGCCCAAAGGAAAGGACTTGGTTTTCAGCATAAAAAAAATTCATTAAAGCTAATGAACATTATATTTTAGCTATTAACATGGACAACTATTCCACTTCAATATGAACAACCCTTTAAGGTGTAAGTTTTTGCTCCTCTTTAACTTTTATTATTGTTGTTCTGGACAGCAGTCTAACTTACATTTGACATTTCTTTACAAAATTACAACTCATCTAATCTTACCTGAGACAAGCTTTAGATAAAATCAAACTAGGGTTTCACATCAAAGATTGGCACATGACAATTGAATCAATGATGCTCACACATCATATATAAATGAAGTAATAAAACTTTCCCACAAAAACACTTTTATAAGACTCCTTAACTTAGGTACGCATTCACTGATATTTCAACTCTAACCTAAGAAAAGTATTAACTTAAACATCAGAATCCTTCTAGATGTCACTACCAAAAATTTAGATCATCGTCGCTTGAGCCACCACATTTTTGTCAAAAACCTAACTCTTCACCTAATTAAGTTCACAACATTGGCACTGTCTATCGGAAACACCAGATTTCTCTTTCAACTATTCAATTTTTCGTGATTAAAGAAATTATTGATCTTAAAAAACTACAACAATCTTTCATCACTATTACACATTATCAATGGAAGCGTCACTTGAGCAATAAAGTGATTCTCAATATGATTGGAGGGGAGTATGTGTGATTATTAGAGGAATTTCACGGGAGGAACTTGTAGTAATAAGAGGAAGAAAAATGTGAGGGAGATTATGATGACTTCTTCAGAAGAAAGAAAGGACAAAATCTTGTAAAGGTTAAGGGTTTAGGGTTTAGGATTTTGCTAATTCTGATTCTGATTGAACATTGGTGTTGTCTATAGAGAATGGCATATTGCTCTTTCAATTCTTTGTGTGATTGAAGAAATTGTTATGATATTGAGTTAAAGAAACTACAACAATCATTCATCAAAATTGTACATTATTGAAGCATTACTTGAACAATAAAGTGGTTCTCAATACAATCGAAGGGGAGCATGAATGATTATTAGAGGATTCAGAGGATTTTCAGGAGACGACTTTGTAGTAATGTAAGGAAGAAATATACGACGGAGATTATGATGACTTTTTCAGAAGACAGAAAAGACAAAAACTTGTAAATGTTAATTTTCGGTCTTAATTTGTTGATTTTGATTTAAATTTTTTTTATTACAAATCATGATGTTTTCCTATTAGTAAATGCCTCAATCGCAAAGTAAGGATGTTATTTGCTGATATTGAAAACTCAACTCATAGCATATTTTACGGCCTTTTTAAGAATTAGGGATACGTAGCTCTTGATGACTCATCATTTTTATCTTATACGATTTTCTGGCTATCATATTAAACCTATAGGATATGTAAAACTGGCAACGAAATTTAGAAAGGCATCTATAAACAATGGTTATTCATTTCATAGTAGCAGATTTTATCTCACCATAGATGATATGAAGGTTGTAACATTATCGGGAGATTAGAAAATAAAAAGGAAGAGAATGTTATACAGAACCTTTATAGGCAACCACCCTCTAAAATTAAAGTTTGAAGAAAATTGGGGAAGCTAAGAAATCTTTTTGACCGAGCTAAATTGTCAAGATGGCTTGAAGAATGATGTCTAGATGACTAGATTGAAATTAACCCAATGGAGAATGCCTTCTAGTTCAAAAATTGGAAAAAAAGTAAGAGCAACTTACAATGTTAGGCTTGAATTGAGATGAAAGAATGAAAGAAAGTCTGGTTTTTTTTGCTTAAGGAGATCATTGAACTTTTTGCATGGGAATTGATGGATAAGCTGAGAATAAATCCCTATTTTTTCTATCATAGATTCGAATTTGATCCTTCAGTGAAATTAATTTTAAAAGAGAAGGAAGATTACTTTAGAGCGGTAACAAGTTGAACGACAAATTAAAGAACTATTAATGGCACGATTTATAAGGGAGGTGTACTACATGAATTGTTAATATTGTGTTAGTAAAATAGAAGAATAAAAAATGGAGAATGTGAGTAGAATATATTGGGCTTAATAAACCTTGTCATAAAGATTTGTATCCATTACCATATATTGATAAGCTAGAGGACATTTCTTCAAGTTGTCGTTATTTGACTTTTATGGATGTTTATTCCAGTACAATCAGATATTATTACATCCATATGATCAAGGAAAACAATGTTCATCATAAAAATAAAAATAAAAATAAAAAGGAAAAATATTGTTTTAAAGTGATGTCTTTAGGATTGAAAAATGTCAGAGCTATATATTACAAAATAATGAACAATATGTGTTTGACAGGTAGGGATGATTTTCAAGGTATATATATATATATATATATATATATATATATATATATATATATATATATATATATATATATATATATATATATATATATATATATATATATATATATAATGATATGATCATAAAAAGCTCAACACCAGAATGTCACTTAGAAGATCTAGTTGAAACTTTTCTCTAGTTAAAAAAATATAATATAAGGTTGAATCCCACTAAATGTGCTTTTGGAGTATCAATTGGAAAGTTCTTGGGACATATGTTGCCAGAAAATGGCATTGAGTTGAATCTGAACAAGTGTTAATTAAGCAATTTTAGATGTGAAAATCCCTAAATGTGTTAAAGAAATAAACAAGTTGATGGGATGATTAGCCGCTCTGACAGGATTCGTGGCACAATCATTTGAAAAAGACCATTCGTTTTTCACAATGTTAACGAAATATCGTCCTTTTGAATGAGGTAAAAGTGTGAAATACTTGTATGCAAGTGGATAGCATTTTCATAGACTTTTTTTTTTTTTTTAAGGTTTTCTTAGAACTCCTAAAGGTTTAGATTTTGTTTGGGTGATGTGTACAAGTTGACTAAATCTTCACATTTCCTTCCAACTAACATTAGATATCCCTTAAAAAGGTAGAGTAGCTTGCACATTAGTAAGATAGTTAGGTTGCATGGAATTCCTTTTAGCATAGTGTGACACTCTAGGTTTACGTCAAGGTTTTGACAGAGTTTACATATAGATTTAGGAATCAAGCATAGGCAAGTTAAGTTCACCATACCACCCATAAACAATTGGTCAAACCGAGCGTACCGTCTAATCTTTCGAGGATCTTCTTAAAGCTTTTGTGTTAGAAGAGAATGGTAGTTAAGAAAATTTCTTATCTTTAATAGGGTTTACCTATAACAACAACTATCAATTTAATATTTGGATGACATCTCATGAAGCCTTGTATGATAAGAGGTATATGTCACCTTTATGCTAGTTTGAGTCAAGAGAAAACCTAGTGTTAGGACCTGAGATAGTTATGCAAATTAAAAAAAAAAAAAAGAGTAAGGATTATCTAAGAGAGGATAAGAATAACTCATAATAGGTAGAAAAATTATCATGATATGAGAAGAAAAGCCTTAGAGTTTAATAAAAACAATCAAAGTTTCTTCGTAAATAGGGGTAGAACGTGTTTTGAAATCACATAAACATCTTCCTTATTTCATTATTCTTTTCCAAATTCTTAAGTATCAATGAAGGCGCATATCAAAAGGCTTTGCCATTATCCTTGTCAAACATCCATAGTGCCTTTTAAGGGAGGGTGAGTTTTAACACCTCAATTTTCATAAATAAAATAAATAGAAGGTTTTAATTCAAATAAATAAATAAAGGGTTTTGAGAAATTGATTTTTTATGATAAAAAGGCATTTAAGAAAGATAATAGGTTATGAGATAAAAGTGTTTTCTAACTAATGGATTTTATTCCTCATAAGTCCAATACACTCTTTATATAGATAGGAGTCTATTAGGTTTAAACCTAATTTTATCTCATTATTTTTTTTAGTGTCATCTTGGAATCCCATCATAAAGTTGTGAAACCAAAGAGGAACCTTGAGGGGGTCTTGTTGCTACTACCTCGTCTTGCCTCCTTTCTTGGAGTTCACTTATCCAGGTAAAGGCAGTGGATTGTCTCACTCAAGGATAAAGTATGGGTTTTGGAAGAGGGGTTGGCCTTGATCCTAAGGTAATGTTTATATGTTTCTTAGAGGGGTTATGAATACCACTAAGCTTGTGTTGTCGTATGATTTGCCTATTGTATGTTTCCTTTTAGTTCCTTTATGTATGATTTGTTGTTGACTTTGGGCTTATGATTCGGTCATATTCCTATTGTCTCCTTTTGAGAAATTGAATGTTCTGTGCATTAAGAGTACAAATTTAACTTAATGGAATAATTTGGGAGAATGTGTGTTGAACCTTAGAGCCTTAAAATCAATTAGAATGGATTGGGTATCAAATTTAATTCATAATTGGATTAGGATCAAATGAGAACCCTTATATTAGGCTTGCAATTCACAAAGAAACTTAATAGAATGGTTATAGGTATGAGAAACATGTAATAGGGTTAATTTTGCATATCTATAGAATTGTAGAAAATTGTCAACATGTTATGCATATATAGGGACATGAACAAAGTCTAAGAGCCCCTAGCAGCTTTGTGGCTTTTGTCTCCAAGATGCCGAGTGTTATTGATCAGATGATGTTGAGTACTAAAACACATGAAAGTAAACTAATGTTGAATACTAAGAGCCCATACCAACACTAAGCACCATTTGACATATAAAAGTTACATAAGTTAAGCTTTAAGTGTGGCAACAATCACACTTAACATGAGAGCTTTGAGAGTAAGGTTTTCTCTCTTTGAAATAAAGTGCCTAACGTACCTTGTTGGTAGAGGTCACGTGGGAGTTCTTCGCTAGACCTTGGGGGAGATTAGATCTAGTGGAAAATCCTAGTGACTATGTTGATCCCATAGTTATGCATTGGGATGTAGCAATGGTAGTTGGATGGCCCTCAATAGTCACTCAGTGGAAAGCATACTACATTGAGGTGGCAAATGGCCACTTGCATGCTTTATATGTTAAACACTACATTTACATCTAGTTCACTTTTACAAGAATTTTGAAATGGTACCACATGTATGAGATAGAGGTCTACGATGCATCACACTAAATCTCACACACACACACACATACACACACACACACACACACACACACACATATATATATATATATATATATATATATATATATATATATATATATATATATATATATATATATATATAAATGTTTGATATTGATCTTAGTATGTCTAAATGTTATATTTCTTTTATGTTTGTAAGTTGTGCTTACAACCTTGTTATATCTTGACGTGATTTGAGATGTATCTCACTCTATATTTGTTGTTTGTGTTTGTATTGATTGTCATTTACAAGTAATGATGAATTTGTTTAGGATGTTGATGATGTGAATATAGAGGATGTTTATGCCTTTTAGTCCATGTGATGCTTTGAGACATGTTGTAACAAGCATAAGGCTAAGGAGGGGAACCATCTCTCAAAAGCCGGCCCAAGAGGTTGGAAAACCTCCCGCCTTATAAGGCCTCTTTGGTAAGGAGACCTCCTCGATGTGGGATTTGTTACATTACCACTCCCTTCGAAAGCCAGCGTCCTCGATGGCTGCACTCCACGGTACTTCACTCACCGGCACTTCACTCATCGGCACTTCACTCGGCCTTTTGCCGGTCAGAACCCTCCGATGGTCAGAACCCTCCGTGGATAGCCCTTCTCGATTTGGCTGGCTCTCAACGAAAGCACCATTTGTAACAAGCATAAGGCTAAGGAGGAGAACCATCCCTCAAAAGCCGGCCCAAGAGGTTGGAGAACCTCCCGCCTTATAAGGCCTCTTTGGTAAGGAGACATCCCCGATGTGGGACTTGTTACACATGTTCTGTTAGAATGTGTTCTGTTAGAATGCCACATTGAGGCATTATATTTATGATGTTTTACCTTTATGATTCATCTTTATGATTAAGAAATTTGGATTTCAATTTTGTAATGGTCATTGGAGTTCCAAAAGCTTTGTTTAATTTAGTTAAAGACAATTATATTTAGTTTTGAAAGTTGTGTATGGATGTGATACTCTGTACTCGCAAAAAACTTTTTGAAAATTTGTTGTTTTAGTTAATAATTTGCAATACATTTTTAACTCAATATTTAGATGAAGAGGGTGCAATATCAAGTTTCCTTTCCTTCTAGTCCATACCACAAACTCTAATGTTCAAAATTCTGTGTTATAGTCGTATATAGAGATCTACAAAATCCAAGAGCAAAAACACACACCCATGACCTCACTAAAGTCAATAAAAGGAAATTAGTAAAGGCAATTGACATTACATTTCATTTTGTAAAATTCCTAAAGTCAATAAAAGAAAGTTCAAAATTAGTTGTTGACAATACTAAAAGACATACAAAAAAGAAAAATGCCACGTGAAGCTCATTTATAGTTACTCAACAAACTACCGTTTTAAATTCATTTTCTTTAAAACAAAATATGAGAAAGCACATGTAGTTTTCAAATGTAATTTTCAAATATAAGTATATCTTGAAGGAAAGAACATGTAGTTTTCAAACACACAAATTTTAATCTTTTGGAGGAAGAACAAATAAAAGAGAAAGATAAAATAATTTTAGTATTTCAAGAGAAAGAAATGTAATTTACCAAGATATAAAGTATACAAATCCCTCTTTCTCATCTTGCTTCTCAATATTATGGAGATACTACCCCGATCTCATTTTGCTTAATATTTTAGTTAAAAAATGTCCCATTTTGATTTTGATTTTATAATATTAATTAACTATAAAATAGTTTCCCTATTATATATATCCTTAAACATTTACCATGGAGTGATAAAATAAAAAAATGTTTAAAAGAGAAAAAAATCTAATTATAAAATCAAAAGTATTAATTATATTTCTTAATTATCATACCAAAACATGAGATAAAGGGAGTAACTAATAAGATTCCTTAATGTTCAAGGGTAAATAGCCAAACAAATGTATGGGTAAAGAACTATAAAATTGACTATAATGGTGACATTTATTTTTTATTTTAATGTAGATTTTAAATAATCATTGATTTTTGGAACAATGTAAGAGTAATGGGATGATCATTCTCTTCGAAAAATTGTTTTATAAAATTCATTCTTATGCTAAATGTATTAGTTTTGAAAATTTGTTCCTCATGATGATCAATAACTTATTAAAGGGTTGATTATTACCTTCCAAATAAACATATAGAAGGATTGTGTGTCTACTTTGTTTTTCACATCTACAGACCGGGCACGATACCAAAGGATTGTTGCCAAAAGAGCATGTCCCAAACCCTAACACATGGAAAACGAAAATAAACTTCAAAATAGTGAAAGGATCAAACACTTCACATTTACTATATATATCCATATATGTAACAATATAATACAATTTGAAAATTTATAGAACAAACTAAACTTTCCTAAAAGAATGTCGCCACCAATTTTGACACTAATAACGTATCAAACCATATAGATATAAAGACAATATATTATATGCAACAAAGGTTGAAATTTTCCTTATTCTAGTACACTTGATACACATTGTGTATGCATTAGCGAATGAGTTGCTTTAGACTTTTAGATGACACAATTGTAGAAAAGTATACTATTTCTATATTTTTATAATTGACCAACCATTGTATTGCATAAATTCCAACATGAGATGGAAATAGAGTATATAAATTGAATTCCTTGAAACTCACTATTCTACAAACATAATCAAAATCACATTCTGATCCTCTAAGCATGAAACTTATAAGAACATATAAGACAAAACAAAGAGTAAATTCATAACTAAATCTATATAAGTAAATAGCACATCACCGTGGTCAATTTGCTCCAGAGGTAGGAAGATGTTGCTCCCACAAATAGAATGGCAGCTACATAAGCCATTTCAAGAATTGAAACACAAATCCAGAATACCTAGAAGAAAAAAAACATTTAGGGAAATCCTGGATACACGAGGGCTTAACTAAGTCATATAGGATGCTACATGAGAAGAACGTACTCGTTTTTGACCCAAAAGTACTGTCATATTTCGAATGCCAAACTTTTCATCTCCTTCAACGTCCGGTATATCCTTGATGAAATGAAAAAAAATAATTTTTACTTTCACATCTAATACACATGCATATATTTTCAAAAATATAAGATTTTATCTTTTTACCTTGAACAATGCTACAACTATAGAGAAGATGATTGTGGATACTATACCAAAAAACAATGATCTTGGATAAATAATTGGCCTCTTGAACACATAAGCCTGCACATTTTAATTTTATATACATATATTAGCAACCAAAAAGCATCTAACTTGGTAGAAAGTTGGCTCTACTATATAAAAAACTAAAATGTATCTACTAGACAAAATGTTATGTAAATTACTACTATGTAGCCTAAACCCTAAAATATAGGAATAAATTTGTGTAATATAGTGTATCATGAATTCAAATAAAGCAAAACAAAAGCTTGGATGAAAGATTTTTTTGTTGCAATTGTGTGCTCAAAAGCTAATGTATTGACAAGATCACCTTCATGTGAAGAAATAATCCAAGTTGACACATTATTCCTCGATCAATTATGAAGTTTATGGTTGTAAGCACCGAAGATCTCTTCCATCTCAATAGAGGCAACTGAGAAATTTTAGAGACATAAAAAAATGCAGTCACTATCAAATAAAATTCCCAGACCAAGGCTTTCAAGAAGCTAACATTCAAATCTAATTTTTTAAAAAGAAAACTAGTATCCCAGACTTTCAATTCTTAACCAATCTTTTACTATACATAGTTTCATTTATAAAAAAGAAAATTAAAAGTAACTACAAGTATTGTATATCACATTTTTAAAGTTATTGACTGATCTTTATTAATTTAAAATAATTCATTTTCTTATTAAGTATAATTTTGAAAGATGTTACAATGAGCATGGTCGTGCTAAGGGAAGCATGACTCTACAAGAGGTTTGAATTTTGGCTTTAGATGCATCTACGAGGCACAAAGGTGCTGAAAGCAGGCACAGTCACCTATTCAAGGGTTTTATAATTAGTGTCTCAAATCTAGAACAACAAAGAACACCCATGTTGAAATCTCTACCAGTCAAAAGTTGGGGATTGTGAATTAAATGTATGTTAATTGATATACTTGTTATATGCCTAACTTACATGAATGTATTATACCTGTTATATTTTTGAAGGCGACACCTTTGACACCGAAAGGGTAGTAAGAACTAAAAAAAGTTAAATGATTAAAGGAAAAGTTAAGACATAACATCTATTTGGACAAAGAAGAGATGTTCGTCTCCATCATACCTCAAAGGATTATGTTATATTTCGATAAGAGAAAGTTGTATTACAGTACAAGGAGAGCACACTCTGAGAGTTTGAGCTAAAATTTATCATAAGGATGAAAAAAGACAAGTAAAATAGAGATTTAAATGCCTTATTAAATATAATATTCTGTTATGTTTTATATCTTATTGTTTTACTTGTATATGCCCATTTATGTTATATGTTATTGTAGTGTGCCTAGGATACTTACTACGATGTTTGTTTCGTTAGTATATTCTATCATATTTCAAAGTATATAGAATGAGGAAATAACTGAAGGAGAACGAGTTTCCATGCTTATACCTTAGAACATTTACATATTCTTATAGCTTTTAGACTCAATACCTCTTGAATGAATATTATATTTATGGTTATTTAAGATTTATAGGTACACCACTTGCCTTTTATTTTTTTTGTTCTCTCCAATATCCTCCCGAGATTTTCCATATTGTATATTATATTTACTGCAAGTATTTATTTAGACTAGACATTCACTGTATAATGTTCCCTTAACTATGATAAAGCACAACACAAGTCTTATTGATATTGAAATGAAAAAATTGTAAAAAGACTCGCAACAATTAATTATGCCTTAAATAATAACGAGGAAGGAAAGGAAGTTTAAGTGCTATTGAAATGAACTCACATTTATTGAATAAGCAGATGCTAGAACAAAATGGGAGGAAATAACCAAAATTAATGGCAGCGAACCTATAATCCATCCGATCCCAAAACTCTGTAAAAAAAGAATAAAATGATAAACCTTACTAAAGATTATCAATTAAGTTTATCTTGAACAATATGTAATTAGAAAAAGTACATAAAAAATATAAAACTATCACTATCATACTTTGTCATTAATTATTATTCACCACGTTGTGGTTAGTTTAATGACTAGGACATTGAACTCATGTGCAACCAATGTAGTAAAAATTCCATAATTAAATTTTTATTTAATGGATAAAATTTATTATTTTGATGAAATGTTTTTGGGACAAACCATTGTAAATATATCAAATAGTTTATTAATACCTATTACATTAGACAATTATAAGAGTGTGGACTTTTTTAAAGATAAGATCGAAATTTTAGAGAAAACAAATTGATTGCTAAACAAAGACAAGATCATAATCCTAAAGATATTATCAAGGAAAATATTTAAATGAAATGACTTTGAGTTCTTAGATGGTAACAATCTACAGCAGGGTGTAGGATCCCAAAAGCATATACATAGAGAAAGAAACCACATATTCTGTTAATTATGAAAACTTTTTGATTCTCATACTATTTCAAATATTAAAAAAAATAAAAATAAATATTCATATTTGCATGTTTAAATTTATACCAAGTAATTGAACAATAATAGAAGAACTAATTGGTTCCCTTTTTTTTTTTTGTTACAAACTAATTAGTTCCCTAAAATATAGAAAACAATTTATATTAATAACAACGAAAATCAAGTACGAGACATGATATGAATCAAAGTTAACATAAAGGAAATTTAATACCGAAATCAAACATGACGCTGTAATAATGACAATAGTTCTAAGAGAAAACTCCCCGGATGCCATTGGAAGATAAGGTTTGTTTATCTGCAATTAATACAATATAAAATAAATATATTATTTTTTCAACAACAAAAAAAGAAAAATTACACAATAAAAAGTTACTTTTGTGATCATATAGAACTTTTTTGGGATGGTTTTACACCAGGTATTGTAATACCATTGTATAAAACAAGACCTGTCAGAAATTTTATGTAAATTTTCTCTTAAAAAAACATCGGTTGATAATTATGAATTTTGATGTCTAAAGTAATGCATTTTTATAATAATTTGGTTAAGCTATTTTTTAAGTCTCATTTTATTTACATTATTGAATTTGATTTTTTAAAATTTTTAATTTAATTCAGTAATTAGTTTTTAAAAATAATAGTCCATGTTGCTATTCATTCCAAATTGATACCGCGACAATATTAATTAAATCAAATGAAAGGATAAAATTATTTTTTTAAATATAAAAGATTAAATTAAACATTTTTAAAATAGATAAAATAAATTGAATAATAATTGGAATAAAAAGTTATACGGTCTATGTAATATTTAATTAAGTGTTTTTATATTAAAATCATATTAGATTATTGAAACAATAAGAAAATACAAAAAAAATTATTATTTTAAAAATTTTCCTAATTCTTTTATCTGTTTTGCATTGGTTTAAAATTTATTATCAGTTGTTGTATGATTCAAGATTTTTTTTAGTTAATGCATCAATATCACATGATTCTCGATCAGATTAGTTGAACTGAATGGTTCAATATAATTTTAAAAAAAATGATTAAAATTGAAATCAATTTATACATGAAAAAAAAAATAAAAAACTTAACCACATTAACAAGATAACGATAGACAACAAATTGAGTACTAGAAATGGGAAATATGATCACAAAAAAAAAAGTTATCTAATTAAAGAATTGTACCTAGGTAAGTTTACTAATCAATGAGGGTCTCTGATTAGTGGTTTATTTGACTCTAGGTGGGAAGAAATATAAGATTTTTGCTTCGAGCAAAATTTCGTAATCTCTTGTTTTTCAGAACTTGAGAAAGAGAAATCTAGAGAGCAAAGTTGTGACTAGTGGTTTTCTTTTTCTCTTCTTCCTTCTAGGTTCTTCGGGTGTGTGAAATTCGTAGTTGGGATCAGTGGTGGTGGTGTGCTTGTTCGGGTGTGGAGCTTTGAAGCTCAAATTTTCCTTCTTCCTTTTCTCTGATTTTGAGAGTGGGAAATTGAGGTAAGGGAAGTTAGGATGAATGATCAATTGATTGGTTGTGTTGCATGTGAGTAGGATTCTAAATTGTTACACGAATTGAATGATTTTCGAATTTGGAATATTGTGTTGGTGGGGATTTTGGTGAAGGTTAGGGAAAATGATGCATAATTGATGATTTTGACCACCTTTAGAGTTGCATGTGTTGTTTCTTGGTGAATATTGAATTGTAAAATATGTATGCATGTGTTGTTTGTAACACATGTGTTGGATTTTCTGTATTTCAAATGGATTGAAGTGATTCTCAAAGTCTACATTCATAGATTTCTAATGTCACGTTGAGCACGCCTTCGTAGTGCTTGGCGTAGTTTCAACCAAAGAGCTTAATGCTTCGTGATGTTAAGCATAGGATCAGTAGCTTCAAGTACAAGGAGAGAGACTCGTCTCAAGTTGGGACGGTGTTGGACGTATTTTGAATGGCGTCAAGCCTAAGAGGTTGGGGAGTCTCTAACTAGGTGATGTTGGATACTATTAAGGTGATGTCGAGGGTGAGTCAAACAAAGACTCTCTACTTGATAAGAAGTTGAGCATGAGTTTTGCCACATTAGGCATAAGGTCATAGGGGATCTCCACCTTGATCATTCTTGGCACGATTTGGATGGTGTTGAGGGTGAGTAAGGAAGAGAGTTCCCTACCTCAATGGTGTGTGATGATTTTTCTATATATGTCGATTAGATATGAAATATGTAGATGTTTGTATAGTGTTGGATGATGGTGAGCATATGTATGTCATATATTGGTATGATATTCTTGATCTCTTTATGCATGGACTGAATGTGATGTATATAGATGATGTATGCATGAGGTATAGCTTTTAAAAATGCAATATGGAATTAAGGCATGTTAGCTAATTTAGGACTTGAGGAAAGGAAATTGTTTTAGAAAAATAAAGATCCAACATAGGAAATCTTGGATTGGTGTCTGGGTAGGGCACTATTGGAAAACCCTCCTTAAGTAGATGTGTCTCTTGGAGTGGTTTGAGGTGCGTTAATGTCTCTTCTTGGTCCTTAGTTAGTGGTTAAGTAGGATAAGAGGTCAACGACTATAACCCTTAACCAAGTACTTGGAAAGGTTGTGTGATTCTTTGATGATAATCAATGGAAGAATTTCATATGTGACTTGGTAATGCATGCATACCAAGGTCATGGTAAGCCTATATTCAACTGTATTATTCCTAAAGATGGAACTATACTTTCCTAGTGTAAGTGACAAGACACAAGAAATCAGAGGAGGGATTGATATCCCATTTTGTTATGATCGAGCTAATGCTTTAAGTGTAAAAATGATTGGATTGATTTGGTAGGGTGGATAAGGAGAGAAACACAGAGAGAGAGGGGGGGGGGAGAGATCTACTTACTCAAAGAGTAAGTCTATCTAGACTTATTTCACTCAATAACTCATGTTTTATATTAAATTTTGACTATCCAACTGTTAAATTAAAAATTCTTTATGCATAGATAAAATCTATGAATTTTTAAACAATTTTAAAACTATTTGATACTATATTGGTTAAAAACCTAATTTGGTCCCTTATAATATTTTTTGTTTCAATTTAGTCCCACTTTAATTTTTGGTTTCAATTTGGTCCCTAATAATTTAAATTATTGCAATGTCGGACTTCCGTCCAAATTATTTAAACAGAGTTAACTGTTGGCCACGTGGATCCCACATAGATGCATAGGTGGATGCCAAATTTCTTTAATGCATCTGGAACCAGAACGGCCCATTCTGCTTGCACTCTTGGTGTGTTAATTTTGTACCTGGAACAGGCTGTTCCAGATGCAAAATTTACATACCAATAGTGCAAGCAGAACGGGCCGTTCTGGTTTCAGAACAGACCGTTCTGGTTCTAAAATGCCAAACATAAACAATCGATGATTATAGTTCACGTCCATGATTCTAAATCACGATTGTGAATCGTGCAAGGAAAAAGACCCAAGGTACAAAACATTTCAAACACTGGATTTGGTAATATTGTCAATGGGGATTGATAACTTCAATTGCTAAACATTTGGGATATACAATGTATCACTAAGGACAATGGTGACAGGTTTTATTTCATTGTTAGTCAAACTGGAGTGAACAACTTATTACCAAATCGGCACTATACAGTCAAGGATGAAACGACATGGTGTTTTCCCTTGAAGTCATTGACCGATGTACCCCAACAACAACAACTTATTCTTGAGGAGGTACAACCTGAAGTAGAGGAAGAGGACACACAGAACCAACATTTCACCACACAATCACAAATACAGGTAAATAATGTTGATATCTTGTCAGCCATTCAGTTTATGGATCGTCGATTGCAAGAGATGAATGAACACCAACAACACTATAATTATATAGTGGATAAGATGTATTATTGGCACCTTGAGCGTTATCCAGATGATTTCTCTTCTCAGTAAATTCTTTGAACTTTCTTAGTATATGTTATGTTATGCATTTTTGTTTCCAATCTTTGAACCATATTTCAGTCTTTGAATTTATGTTATGCTATGAATTTTTGTTTTCAATTTTTGAACTGTAACACCCCGAATTTTCTACTAATACAATGTTGAATATTATTATTTTTATATAGTTATTTTTGTTAATTAAACGGGTTTTATAGAGGTTTGTATTAATTATGAAAATTTTATATAAAGTTAATTTTGATTTTTTTAGGCCCAGAACGGCCTGTTCCGAAAAGCGGAACGGGCTGTTCCCAAAAAGCGGAATGGGCTGTTCCAAAAAGTGGAATGGGCCGTTCCAAAGGATGAAAGTGAACTATTTTGAAGGACCAGAACGGGCCGTTACAAATGGTGGAACGGGCCGTTCCAAATTTGTAAAAAACGCCTAATTGGGTTTTTCCAAAACGGGCCGTTCCCAAAGTGAAACGGGCCGTTCCAGAGTAATAAAAATGCCTAAAAAGTTAAGTTGGAAACGGGTCGTTCTCCTTATGGTCAAGCTGTGTAAAAATGAACTCCAGAACGGGCCGTTCTGCTTTTTGAAAACGGGTCGTTCCGATTTTGGAACGGGCCGTTCCAGTTGAAAATTTTGCACAGATTCGAAGGATCCGGAACGGGCTGTTCCGAATTCAATACGGGTCGTTCCGGGTACACCAGGTTGCCTATAAATAGGGGCAAGGGGTGAAAAAATTTATATTCAGTAAGAAGTGAAAATTTTAGAGAAAGAGAAAGAGAAAGAGAAAGAAAGAGAGGGAAAGGAAGAGGGAATCCTGAGGAGGAGGCCCTGCCCAAGTTTCAACTCCGCTTATCCAGGTAAGGGGGGAGTGAGAAACCTCGCTCAGTGGTGTGGGGATAATTGTTGGATAGTTTGTTTGTCGGATTGGCCCCCAATCCCTTGCCGTTGTTCTGTCTGATTTTCTGTTTGCTCTACTTTATTCCTTGTTGGAAATAATAAATGATTATGTAATCCCAATCCCTTGCCGTTGTTCTGTCTGATTTTCTGTTTGCTCTACTTTATTCCTTGTTGGAAATAATAAATGATTATGTAATCCCAATCCCTTGCCGTTGTTCTGTCTGATTTTCTATTTGCTCTACTTTATTCCTTGTTGGAAATAATAAATGATTATGTCATTAACGTTAAAAATGAATAAGTTTTAATATGATAAGAATGCCCTTTGTGGATTCCTGTGCGGACCTTATGAGGAGTATTTACGACATGACCATGTGAACTATGGACAAATGACATGAGACCTAAAAATGGACTATTGAGACAAACTGTGATTATAAGAACATGAAAAATGATGACATGATGTACTAAATGAAATTATGTAATAAGTTAAATATTGAGTCAATGAAATAATGACTGTATGACATGCATCATATGCATATATGACTCCAGGTGTGCCGTTGAGGCCGCATACCAGTGATGTAACTTGCTAACAAGGTGTACCTTAGGGTCACCAGTGATGTAACTTGCTAACAAGGTGTACCTTAGGGTCACCGGTGATGTAACATGCTAACAAGGTGTGCCTTAGGGTCACCGGTGATGTAACAAGCTAACCAGGTGTACCTTCGGGTCACCAGTGATGTAACCAGGTGTGCTTTAGGGTCACCAGTGATGATGAATTGTGAAACTTCCTTATGGCGCCACATGCATGCATTTATGAGTCGAGTTCATGACATCATTGCATGATAAATGAGTGTATATGTGATATTGATGATGTATGTGTATTGTTTACATGTTACTTATAATCGTTGTGTGTGTGTGGGTGCTATCTAACCTTTATTTCTTCACCTAAAACTGAGTGAGATGTTTCTCACTCCCTTGTTATTTTTGTATATGTTTAAATTATGTTGCAGGTGATCAGCATCATGAGGATGTTGGTAATGAGGCTTAAGGCTTCACTTGGGCATGCTCTGACAAGATGTGACATCGGGCATAGCTAGGCTTATTTTTGATGTTATTATTTTAAAAAGTTTTAATTTTCTCTTCTTTTGTAATTTTGAACGTTCTTGAGAAAAGACCAAAATGTATATTTTTGTTATATTATTTTTATTACATGAATTGAAAGTTATAAATTAATTCCTAACTAGGAGGCACTGCCACCTTTGTTAGAATTAATCTATATTTTCCTTTATATGATTTCTTGAGTTTTAATACTTATATGTTGACTTCTTATGATTTATGAGTTACGAATGTGAATCTTCTACCTTCTAATATTTGAGACATTTGTTTTATCATGAAAGATGTTATCAATTATGAAAGATTTTTATTTACTCGAAAAAGAGAAAAGAAAAATTAGTTTACATTTATTGTGTATTAATATTGGGGTAGAGGGTGTCACATTTAGTGGTATCAGAGCAGGTCGATCTAATCGACCGTGAGTTATGTACTTATCTTGATTCTGTTGTGTACTCTGACAGTGTTTTGTTTGTTGTATACTTTGATGATGCTTTGCTTTGATAATGATGATGATGATGTTCTCCTTGTGCTGATATTGTAGAGTTTGATATTGTTAAGTTATTTTGTAATTAAAGGAATAATAATCATGATAGTGTTAGCTATTACCAGTATGACCGCTCTTCTTCATTCTTATGATTGCTTATTTGTTTGATACTTCTTGCTTATGTAAGAAGTAGTGGCTGAGTGGTATCACTTGTGTTGCAAGCATATGTGCGAATAATAGACGAGATATTGTGCCAATATTGTAGGGGCTATTGAGGCCTTAGATTTGGGTAAGACATTGATTTTTTTTTCTAGTGTATTAAGAGTTTACGATTGGTGAAATTTTTGAAAGCTATAGTTGTAGCAATTGAATCCAAGGATGATGTATGTTGAGAATTGGAATTTTGGTATTCTTAAGGAGAGATTGAAGTATTGTTGATTTCTAGAGTTTGATGGTTGCATGTGAATTTTATATTCTAAGCCTTTTGTACTGAATATGTGAGTTGTTTGGTTTAGATTTGTAGTGGAAAACTTTGATATGAATTTGAGGTGGAAAGGAGTAAGTTTGGAAGGATTGAGGTATTTTGTGGCCTAGATGTTGATGCGTTATTGTGTAGGGGATGTTTGCACTCTAGTTATAGCTACTTTGGTGATCAAAGGTCTAGTTGTAAGCATTGAATATATCTGTGGTGATTTTTGAATTTTTAGCTAAGAAGATGATCCTTTTAAAATCTCATTTCTCCCTAAGAGTTGTAGCTTATTCACTTAGCTTTCTTTGGTGATAGGTTGAGATCACGTGGATGAGTAGAACTCTCTATGTGTTGTTTGATAGTTGTTGAAAGGAGAAGTTAGGCTGTATAATAATGTTTTCGGGTTAGTAGGCAATGCAAGGATAAGAATTGACTTTGTTAAGATGTTTTGGGGTGTTTTCATGTGGATTGAGAGGTTGTTTAAGGTTGTATGATGCTATGTGGTAAAGGTTGTTCATGTACATGCTTATGGATGGTATATATGAAGGTTTATAGTAGGAATTCTAATATGACTTGATATGCATGTATGTTGATATGTGGATAGATGACTTTAGGGATCAATTAATGAAGGTTGTGTGTTTAATGAGATTGACCTTAGGATGTGATATCATCATATTAGAGTTAAGGGTGAGGATATATTCAAGACAGCGTTACGTCAAGTTACCTAAGTATGAATTTCTATTGTATGAGGTGAACTTTCTAGGTCTTGTAATTTCTAGTGGAGATATAATGTAGATCTATCTGTGGTAGAAGTTGTGTTTAAGTGGGAGATACTAAAGTCAGTTAGTGTGGATATGAATTTTCTTGAATTAATTATTATAGGAGATTTATTGAGGAAATTTCTTAGATAACCTTACCTTTGACTAGATTGATCAGGAAAAGATAGTTGCCTTTAAGGAATAGTAAGTGTGAAAGTATTTTCTAAACTCTTAGAAAAATTGACTAGTGTTAACATTACCGGACTCTAGTAAGTCTTATGTGGTATGTAGTAATGGCTTTGAAGATAGGTTTGGGTGGATTATTGATGCAAAGATAGTAACTTATGTTTTTAAGTATCTAGGTAATGGAAAATTCATGAGAGAAATTACCTTACCCATGACCTTGAATTAGAGGTTGTAATAGTTACGCTTGAGATTTTGGAGACATTACTGGTATAATTCTAAGCTTGAGGTATTTAGTGATCATAAGGATCTTAAATATCTGTTTGATCCGAAGGAGTTGAATATGAGATAGAAGAGATAGTTGGAAATTGTAAGGATTAAGATTTTAATCTTAGTTGTTATCTGGGTAAATCTAAAGTAGTGGTCGATGCTTTGAGTAGGAAACATCTATATTCATCTTTCTTTATGGTTAAAGAGATGTATCTTTTGGCTCAGATTAGAAATTTAAGTTTGACTTGTGAAATTACTCCTAGTAGTGAGAGACTAGGTATGACTCGAGTAACGAGTGGATTGTTGAAGGGTATTGAATAAGCATAATTAGTTTATTCATTTTGTGGCAAGGTATGAGGCTATAGGACAAGCTAGTAAATAAGAGTTTGCTTGGGGTATTAATGAAGTGGTAAGACTTGAAGACCGAGTATGGGTACATAGTGAACTTACACTTAGGCTTCTAATCCTTGGAGAGGGTTATAAAAGTAAAACTAATATAGTGACAAATGCCCTGAGTAGGATGAGCATTCATCTATCATTTTGATGATATAAAGGTTGGATTCGATTGAGGATGTTAGAAACTTAAGCGTGATGTGTGAGCTCACCCTTAAGAACATTGAATTGAATATGTTGAAAGGATTAATAGATTAATGGATGAGATTAGAGGACCCAGGAGTTAGATTCTTTCTTAGTGACCCAAATGAAATAGATTGGCAGAGATATAAATAGCCTTTTGGAAGTTGATGATAAAATCTATGTGCTTAGTAAACCCAAATTAAGGAAGATGATCTTAGAAAAAAATACATAAGAGTACTTTTTGCATTCATTTAGGAGTTACTAAAATGTATCAGAGTGGCGCAGCGGGAATGTGATGGTCTAAGGTGAAAAGAGAAGTAGAGGAGATGGTTAGAGTTTCTTAAAGATTATGACTTCCAATTGTGAATTATCACCCGGTAAGGCGTATGTTGTAGCTGACACTTTAAGTAGAAAATCTTTGAGGGTGTTTTCTTTGATGATTAGGGAATTGCATATGATTGAGGAATTTAGAGATATGAACTTAGGGTGTAAGTTGACCTCTAAGAGTATTAAGTTGGGAACTTTGAGAGTGACTAATAGCTTGATAAATGAGATTAAAGAAGGTCAGAAGGTAGATCCTTTTCTTATTGAGTCAAGAAGAGAAGTTGAATCAAGGTGTGGAGAGTGAGTTTAGACTTGAATGGATGAAGTTTTGAGATCTAAGAATAGGTTGTACATTCCTAGTGTGCCAAAGTTTAAGAGAGCAATTCTAGAAGAAGGTCATAGGAGTAGCCTTAGTATCCATCCAGGAGTCACTAAGATGTACCAAGACCTTAAAAAGATGTTTTGGTGGCCTAAGATGAAAAAGGAAGTGGAGGAATTTATGTATGCTTGCTTAGTATGTCAAAAAGATAAGGTAGAATACCAAAAACTTTCAGATTTATTGCAACCTTTAGACGTCCTAAATTGGAAATAAGATTCTATATCTATGGACTTAGTTGTAGTTATGTACGATATTCTTAAAAAATTTGATCTTATGGATAGGCTTACCAAGTTTGTTCACCTTGTACTTATGAACATTAGACATTTCTTGAAAAGATTGGTAGAGTTGTACATCAATAAGGTAGTGAGTGCTACATGGGAATTAGAAAGCAAGATGCGAGAAACTTATCTATTTCTGTTTTCAGGTAAATTTCGAGGACGAAATTTCTAAAAGGAGGGGAGAATTGTAACACCCCGAATTTTCTACTAATACAATGTTGAATATTATTATTTTTATATAGTTATTTTTGTTAATTAAAGGGGTTTTATAGAGGTTTGTATTAATTATGAAAATTTTATATAAAGTTAATTTTGATTTTTTTAGGCCCAGAACGGCCTGTTCTGAAAAGCGGAACGGGCTGTTCCCAAAAAGCGGAACGGGCTATTCCAAAAAGTGGAACGGGTCGTTCCAAAAGATGAAAGTGAACTATTTTGAAGGACCAGAACGGGCCGTTTCAAATGGTGGAACGGGCCATTCCAAATTTGTAAAAATGCCTAATTGGGTTTTTCCAGAACGGGCCATTCCCAAAGTGAAACGGGCCGTTCCAGAGTAATAAAAATGCCTAAAAAGTTAAGTTGGAAACGGGTCGTTCTACTTATGGTCAAGCTGTGTAAAAATGAACTCCAGAACGGGTCGTTCTGATTTCAGAACGGGCCGTTCTGCTTTTTGAAAACGAGTCGTTCCGATTTTGGAACGGGCCGTTCCAGTTGAAAATTTTGCACAGATTCGAAGGATCCGAAACGGGCTGTTCCGAATTCAATACGGGCCATTCCGGGTACACCAAGTTGCCTATAAATAGGGGAAAGGGGTGAAAAAAATTTATATTCAGTAAAAAGTGAAAATTTTAGAGAGAGAGAGAGAGAGAGAAAGAGAAAGAAAGAGAGGGAAAGGAAGAGGGAATCCTGAGGAGGAGGCCCTGCCCAAGTTTCAATTGCGCTTATCCAAGTAAGGGGGGAGTGAGAAACCTCACTCAGGGGTGTGGGGATAATGGTTGGATAGTCTGTTTGTCGAATTGGCCCCCAATCCCTTTCTGTTGTTCTGTCTGATTTTTTGTTTGCTCTACTTTATTCCTTGTTGGAAATAATAAATGATTATGTAATCCCAATCTCTTGTCGTTGTTCTGTCTGATTTTCTGTTTGCTCTACTTTATTCCTTGTTGGAAATAATAAATGATTATGTAATCTCAATCCCTTGCTGTTGTTCTGTCTGATTTTCTATTTGCTCTACTTTATTCCTTGTTGGAAATAATAAATGATTATGTCATTAACCTTAAAAATGAATAAGTTTTAATATGAATAAGAATGCCCTTTGTGGATTCCTGTGCGGACCTTATGAGGAGTATTTATGACATGACCATGTGAACTATGGACAAATGACATGAGACCTAAAAATGGACTATTAAGACAAACTGTGATTATAAGAACATGAAAAATGATGACATGATGTACTAACTAGGCTTATTTTTGATGTTATTATTTTAAAAAGCTTTAATTTTCTCTTCTTTTGTAATTTTGAACGTTCTTGAGAAAAGACCAAAATGTACATTTTTGTTATATTATTTTTATTACATGAATTGAAAGTTATAAATTAATTCCTAACTAGGAGGCACTGCCACCTTTGTTGGAATTAATCTATATTTTCTTTTATATGATTTCTTGAGTTTTAATACTTATATGTTGACTTCTTATGATTTATGAGTTACGAATGTGAATCTTATACCTTCTAATATTTGAGACATTTGTTTTATCATGAAAGATGTTATCAACTATGAAAGATTTTTATTTACTCAAAAAAGAGAAAAGAAAAATTAGTTTACATTTATTGTGTATTAATGTTGGGGTAGAGGGTGTCACATGAACCACATTGTTGCATTTTTTTTGAACGTACGTATGTTTTTTGCGTTTTGTAACAGTCCGTTCTAAATCTTGAACGGCCCGTTCTAAAACTAGAACGGTCTGTTCGGGTTTCAGAGCGACCCGTTCGGGTTTCAGAATGGTCTGTTCTGCTTGCACTTGTTGTGTGTTAAATAATGCATCTGGAACGGCCCTTTCCAGGTGTAAAATTAACACACCAATAGTACAAGCAGAACGGGTCGTTCTGGTTTCAGAATGGGTCGTTCTGGTTCCAGATGCATTAAAGAAATTTGGCATCCACTTATGCATCTACATGGCATCCACATGGCCAACAGTTAACTCTGTTTAAATAATTTGGACAGAAGTCTGACATTGCAGTAATTTAAATTATTAGAGACTAAATTGAAACCAAAAATTAAAGTGGAACTAAATTAAAACAAAAAAAAATATTATAAGGGACCAAATTAGTATTTTAACCTACTATATTTCATCAATTCAAATCGATGGATATATAATCATAAAAACATTTTAGATGTTTTGAATTAATGAAACGACATATTAAATAATTTTTAAAGTTTTAAAAAATTTGTAAACTTGATTTATACATTAAAAATTTTAATTCAACGGTTAAATCGCTAAAATTTGGTATAGAACATTAGTTATTGAGTAGAGTAAATCTAAGTAGATTTACACAGTTAACTCAAGTGAGATATTTCTCACCCCTGTTTTGTTTATTTTATGTTCTATTTATGTATTGCAAGTGAGGATCATTTCGAGGATAATGTTGGAGATGTGGCTAGGCCTTATTTATTAGTGGTGTATCGAACTTTGGTAGGTGTTAAGTGTCTTTTATTCCTCATTTACACTCAATTTTTTGTACTCTTTTTGGTAATTGTAGATATATATTTAGAATATTTTACCCCCTGAATTGGAAGAATCAAGTTATACTAAATAGGTAGAAGAGTAGTAGCAAAATCTTAATAATTTTCCTCCATTTGTGCAGAAAATTTGAGAAGACAGAGTTCCACAGCCATAGCTGTGGATCTGGAGCTCTAGCTGTGAAAATATGGGGAGGAATTAGAAGGTCAGAAAGTTGTAGTTATAATTGTGGTTCTGCAGCTATAGCTATGGAAATCTAGAATGCAAAATTAAGGGTTCAGAGACTTGAAGCTAAAGTTGTGGACTCACAGCTAAAGCCATGGAGCACCCAGGATCCAGCAAAAGTTCACAGTCATAGCTGTGGTTTCACCATTGCAACGCTAGGACTTACTTCACCATGAAGGATTTGCCACAGCTATGGCTATGGATCTGCAGCTGCAGCGTTCGAGGTTACTTCACCTTGAAGAATTCTCCACAGCCATAGTTGTGGATTTACAACTACAGCTGTGGGAGAAAAAATCACTTTTTGCCCCCTGTTTTGAAGCTAATATAAAAGGAGAATAGAAGAACTGAAAGAAGGACGAAAATAGAGAGAAAAACAAGAGTTGGGAGCATAGAAGGAAGGAAGAACAGAGTGGGAACGAAGATTTGGTGGCTG
Organism: Cajanus cajan; assembly: GCF_000230855.2. Taxonomy (NCBI): domain Eukaryota; kingdom Viridiplantae; phylum Streptophyta; class Magnoliopsida; order Fabales; family Fabaceae; genus Cajanus; species Cajanus cajan. The sequence continues at coordinate 72,108,041 of NC_138517.1, forward strand.
CATCACTTGGGAACGAGGATCAACTCCTTTTCTTCATCTCTTCCTTTGTAATTTCTTCTTCCACTCCTTTAATCTTGTAAATGGCCATGAGGGGCTAAATCTTTGAGGATTGGTCTGGATCTAACTACTAACTCTTCTTCTTCTTAAATATATATATGCATTTCATTTTCATTACTTGTGCTTGATTCGTCTCTTAATGCTTATATCGGCTTGATCACCCGTTGTATGATTTTTGGTTTTTGAATCCGGTTGAAAAACGTTTTAGAAAACCCGAACTGAAACTTGCACCTAAACATCTCTTGCTTTAGGAATAGACTTGATTTGTTTAGTCACCTTGTTCAAGTCATTGTTTTTAATACAAAGTGTTAATTTCAAAACATAAAAGAATCATGTTTTAGATTAATCACTTTAGGATTTAACTTTGAAGGATCTTGTTGAATTACTAAATAAACGTGAAAATCATGAAATTGAAATCAGTAGGATTTAACTTTAGGATTGTTTTCTTAATTCATCATGAGTAGGTTTTGATGTTAATTTTCCATTGTAATTACTTGTTTAATTTTCTTTTAAAATTTTGATCTATGTTTTATAGATGTCACTACTTCTATCCAAGAGGTTTTATAAACCGTTTTTCAGTATTGAAGTTATCAAAAGCTTTTTATCATTTTTTTTATTTTATATAATTTATTCGTATGTGTGATAAAGAATGTCATATGATAACTTGTCAAGTTGTTAAAAAAATCTAATCTATTTTTTAACTTGTTTTTGTAAATCAATATGCTCGCTAAATATCATTCTGTTTGAAATGCTTTTGATAAAAGTACATTGTCTGTTGGCACAAATTCGTTATACTTTGTTTAATTGTTTTACATTGTCTGACTTAACACAGAAAGTTAAGTCTTTCGTAAAAATTGTAAAAATTATTTAAAATATAATTTCAACTCTTTCTTATGTTCACCTCAAAAAAAAAAACTCTTTCTTATGTTTTCCTTTAATTAATGGGTATGCATTAACACTTGTTAAAAAAAAAATTTTTTTAAAAAAAATCAACGATTGTACTAATCGACAATTCATAATACTTAAAATATACCAATTGAATTAGGAAATGTTATAATTGACACATTTATATTTGGGGAAAAAATAATATACATTAAATTGAATTTATTTAATACTATATTAGCAAAAATTCATTACAATTTGAAAACATCATCTATTTAAAAATAAAAGTATTTAATTTAATAGCCGATTTATTAATATTTGATATAATAAAGAGTTATTCAGTTAAGTAACTCTGCTTCTCCAATGATAACTTCATCTTTTTCCCATATAATGATATTCTCATGGGTTGTCATCACGTATTAATCTGAATAAAAATATCTTCAAATTTGTATCCAACTTTATAAAAGAAATTGTAGGTTTTTAAAATATTATGCCAAAATGAGTTGCATCAGCTCAATTCTAAGTATAAACTATTTTCAATCGAAAAGTACACCAAATTTAATTCTCAAAACTCAAATTTTGTCTAGTTCAATACCTATGTTCAAAAAGACAAAAAATAACTACGCATTACTCAGTATATTATTTAAGTCAATCTATAAGTTTCATACCTTGTCTATTTCATAGTCAGCTATATGATTTATGCCCATCCCATAAAGAGTTATAGGATAGATAACTGACATGGCCTGAAATAAAATAATTCACAAATATTAATAAAGTTAATTAGGTGAAGGAGGCAAATACTAAATAGCCTCCATCGGAAATTTTTAAACCACCAACAATTTTGAGTCGCCACCTTCAACAAACCAATGAAAAATGTTGGAGAAATATCTGATAAATTATCTATTGCAAGGAGAGACACGGAAGCTATGTTCACAGCCTGTACAAACACAAACAAATTAAGTAAATCTTTCTAAAATATTACACATTTTTTTTGACAGGGGTTCATATACACCAAAGAATATTTGGATTAATTAATATTATTTAAAAGATTGATTCAAGAGAAAAAGGTTTGACTTAACTGTGGCAACCATTGCGTATGGCCTACTAAACTTGTAAAATGCATACAAGAAATCTATGGTAGTGGTCCATAAGCTTTTTCGACTAGGTTCAGATTCTAATGATTCTCCAGGTGCTGCATTCACAACATAACTTCTAGAAAATTCTTTACTTGTGGATGCTGCCCCAATGCATCTATAATCATGCTTCAAATTATGTTGCTTCTCATGTCTCACGATGGGATATTCATTTTGGATTTTCTCACTTTTATACCATGATGCTTTTGGTACGTGACAACCTATAGTATCAAATGTGGAATGTTAGTAGCATTTAAAAAAGAGATTTTGATATATCTTTTAATTAGGACAAATAAAAAGAGTAAAACCACAAATTCTATTCTCGAAGTATCATTCTATTTTCTAAATGGGTTTTAAAGTAAGACAAAAATACAATAAAATAATTTAAGCATTATATTCCAAAAACTATTAGAAATCGTGTTAAATAATTCATTAATATTAAAAGAAAAACTCTTCAACTTGATCTCTATTTTTTTTTTCAAAATAAACATCTTAGGAATTACAATGATGGTTTCATAATTTTAAGAACCATTTAGAAACTATAAAAAAAAAAAAAATTAAAAAGAGAGTTATTTCTTGTTGAGAAAATTAACAGTTTATTAAAAAAAATATGTAGCAAAATCTAGTAAGAATATTTGATAGTATATAAATGATTTCTATTGTTCACACTCTTGGAAAGAGCACACACAAAAATCACTAATATTTGTTACTCTACGAAGATATCTTGATCTGTTCTCTTCCGAATTTTATAAAACGAAATAAATACTTTGGCCAATAACAATTAACAACAATTATTATTATCCTTTTTATTTTTGTGGCGGGGCACATTCGAAGCACGCCAACAATTTGTACCATATCAATTTTATCATATATATAAGCAGAAAAAGAGAAACTTCATACTTTTTAATTTTAAAATTTTTAGATAAAATGAAAAGAGATAAATTGAATATCAACAATTATTTTATTTAGTTTCTTCAAATAAGTATAATGATTCACTAAAAATTATAGGTCAAACACAATTATTCCTCATGTATTTATTTATTAATTTTCTCTTTCTGTACTCTCTTTCTAGGTCTTAATTAGTTGTACGAATCGTAAAGGAATCTTCAACAAATCAATTTTACATTTCCTTTTATAAAAAAATACTTTTAATTGTGAATTCATATATCAATACATTTACATATAGTCAAAATTTCCAATGATTTTTAGTATACAATATGAAATAGTAGTTATATTCTACCCAAGAACTAGCAAGCGTTTGTCTGACTACAACACACAATTTTTTTTACATGTAGTTTTGAATTTAATTCTGAAATATTCATTAATATTGAAAAAGATACTATTAAGTAGAATCTTTATTTTAATGTTTGATGATATCACATATAGAGAAGTCAACCCTTATAGGTTCCAGGTTGATCTAGCAAAAAAAAATTATTTAGTTGATAGGTTGACCTATCAAATTATAAAATTATTAAAGATAAAAAATTTTAAAATGTAAATACATACGTAAAACATGAAAAATATTCTTAATATAATGAAAAAAAAATCATAAAATATTACATCACTGTCATTTAAGAGTAGATTATCATTAATTAGATCATAATCAACTATTCATGAAACCAAAATAAATAAAACGATAAACAGTAGTTTTAATGTGTTAAACTACCTCCACAATGGTAAAATAAATAAATAAAAAAAGAAATATTTATCATCTTTCAAAACAGAAGGGAAGAGGCAATACCACTGGGTGGCTCTACATATTTATCTATAGAAATAATTAAAAAAAATGTGTACAAATAAATCCGTGAAATAATCTGATGCGTACGTAAAAAAGTTACTTTATTTTGTAGTTGAGTAGTTACATTTTTTGTGAGTGGTTGACTAAAAAAATACGAGTAGAATGTATTGTGAAATTTACATAAAAGAACAAAATTAATAATTTATAGAGTAGTTAAGGGGTAATTAAAATAGATAAATTGTGTACATGAAAGATGTAGATATCTTTATTATAGTTATAGATAAATGAATGGATTCACAAATTGACTCACTTTGATGTTTCTTGGTATAATATCTCAAACAGGCCAAAACGGGTTAGAAAAATATAAAAGAAAGACTGAACAAATTGGTCCAACATATTCAAAGTTATGCCCGCGAGAAGGGTGTTCATAAACGGTTTCATTCAAAAATCAAGTAAATTGAAAATCATATAATATATACATGATTTTTTTAATTATCTTTATAATGATTATCATACATATTACAATTTATTTAACATTTTTAAAGAGAACTAACACTAAAAAAACTTGAAAACATTCCAATTAAAATTGCTTTAAATTAGATTGGATCAAATCGAATTTAAATTTTTAAAACCAATAACATGATCGAATAATGAATTAAAAACTGAAATAATTAATTCAGACGATTTCTCATCAAAATCTACATTTATAAATCACTTATTACATAAGTGTAAAGGAGAATTCTTTCTTGACTCATTGGCTGTCAACTCCAAATAGAAAAACTGATAGAGCAAGAGCCCTTCTACTTAAGATTTAAAAGTGAAGAGTTGATAAAAGGTACCCTTTAACAATAGCAACATAATGAAGCATTGCAATAATTTTTGTCCAAATTAAGGGATGGATATATATATATATCATAGACACGAAAAAAGAATTTAAAAAGAAAAGAAAAATAGACATACTTGCATGGTAACTTTTGGCACATTTTTTAGCCCTCCCATGACTTGCAACTGCCAATAATGTCTACATGTTAGTCCCAACATATTTCTCTTAAACATGAACAAACATCTTAATTTTTCAGAAATATTACACAAAAAATGGACCAAGTTTCATGGCTTACCCGCAGGAACGGAAAAGGTTACAGGGAAAGACCCAAGATGCATAGAAGCCATTAACTCTTCAGTGAGCTTTTGTCGTTCAGTTTCATCAAACACAACACAACAAACTCCTTCTCATAGAGACAGCTTAGTCGTATCATTTAAAGTTGTTTGAAATCGCATTATTAATAAATGGTTTAATTTGCTTCCAAATCAACATTGTGTTAGGCAAGCCGTATACATCACAGATCATAATTGATTAATTAAATACTATTATAATCTTCATTAATATGCAACTTACTACTACGTACTAACATAATCGACAATTAATTCAACTTAGTTACTTGTACAACAATTTTTTGTATCGGGTTTTTTAAGTGAGTAGCTTGGGGCATTGGTTAAAGAATTAATATATAGAAAGTTTTTATTTATTAATTTTGTAATTAAAATGTTGTATTATTTTATTTCTAAATCAATGTACTAAAGACACCGGTTAGTATTTTCTTTTATTTAAAATATTCTCTTTCTTTTTCATAATTAATATCATTTTAGATTTTGTTTAACAAAACAAGAAAAACTAATAAAAAAAATGAAAGTTAATGATGATATCACAAAACTAATTTTATGATTAATGTTTTTCCTTCTAGAAACTACACAAATTGTAACACTCTCTACCTTACATGTCATAACACATATTATAATATAAAATTGAAATATTTCTTATAAATAACTCAAAATCCATAAAAATAAAAAGAGTCATATTATTAACACAAACTAAACTTAATAGAACTAATGTAATTATAAAGGAATTAAAATTAAACTACTCAAATTAAATAATATGAATCAAATTATAACTAGTCTTGACAGATTATCAGTGTCACATGTCCTATTAAAGCAAAATCCAACATTGAGGTCTAGGCTTCACCACCAACATAGCGTCATGCCGATGATCACCTAGAGAGATCACAAGGAAACAACACAAAAGAAAAAGGACTGAAAAATATCTCACTTTGACTCACGGTACAGGAATGCAACTCGGCTAGCCAAAAATAAACAATGCATACAATAAGATATAACATATACAGTTACACATTATCATCATACTTAATTTATTCATAACATAACAAACAACAACAAGTAACATTATAATGCATATGCAATGAACACGAACTACATTTTATCATTCATGTGACATTAGTAAAAATATCACATTTTTGCATTGTTGCTAGCAACACACTAAAGTAGTCTAGGAGTACATGCGAGTCACACCCTTTACGTACTCTCACTAAAAGGACATACTATCAGGATCTGGTCAGGATAGCTAAATCATGTAAGATACATCTCATGCTCATGAGGGCAAGAGTAGGACTTCCAAACTGAGTTATTCCAGGTTGGTTTCCAAGATTTTACACAAGGGACCTTCCCTAACAATGTATTTCATATCGTACCCTTACAAAAAAAAATATTTTATGCATATGATGTGCATGTTAAACAAACTTTATGCATCACATTCACATGATTCCATAATTTTACATACACATATTCCTCATATCATATTACTCATCAATCATATTCATACATTCATATGTATACCAGGTCATATCTACATTAACATCACAACACATAATTATGGCAATGGAATTTAACAAAAGAAAAGTAGAGAATTCGCAGGTAGGATGGTGCCCAACATCACACGCCCCACACTTAATGCGATACCACCAAAGGATCACATTGGTCTTTATCTGAATTGCACTTAGTGTGACCGACTCCATGCCTAGCGAGAACACCACTGTGAGCTCTCTAAAGTGTCTAACCCTAGCGAGAGTCAACTCACGCCCAATGGAAGCGTCATAGGGAATCCCTGAAACTTTCACGCCCGATAAGGGTCATCCCACACCCAACGTGAGAGACCCCAAGAAAATATAGAATTTATGAATCACACATCAATTCATCAAAACATCCAATTCAATCGGTAAACATATTCCATAGCAAGTAATTAACAATTAATATCACCTAATTTACACATAGAACCAATATCTTTACTGAAAATCACATCAAGTTCCCTTAGGGTTTTCCATGGAAACTCACAGGGACCTTAGAGCACATAATTACCATCTAAAACATAAAATTAATCATACATTCAGATATAATTCATGCAATTAATTATGAATAAGAAGAAAAAGGAGCAAAATAGAAGTATTAGGAGAAACCCCCTTATACATAGGCATACAACACACATTGGATTAGAGGTCAATTTCACTATCCACCATACAAACTCATGCCCAGAGCAAGGTTTCTCACTCCCCCTTTACATAGATAAGCTCTAGATGATTTGGTGCAAAACTTTAGGGTGATTTTCTTCCTACTTCTATTATTCAAACTCTAAAGCACGTACGTAAAAATAGAAATGTAAACGAGTTTGATTAAAAAATGAAAACTCCTCTTTTAAAAATGCTAACTTCCCTTTAATCCTTTAATTAAAACATATTGTACTTGCACGAGGGTATGTCAGTAATTGTTTTGCGTTTTCGGAGTCTTCGTCCTCCATATGCTTGTCCTAGCGAAAGGAGGGGTACCTGCAAAAAACATTACAACGCTCAAGTCATTCCTCGAAGTCAGAGAGATCAATGCTAATCAATTTTGATAATTATTAAAACATATCTTTTTCGTCACTAATCATCTTTATTTATACTAAACTTAATGGGCTTAGGCCCATAAACAGACCCACAATGAGATCCATTAATTTTAATATGTTAGGTTCTGTGAGCCATTGTAAAGAGCCGATGACTCCTCAGCTTGTTTCATGTTTATACAATTATGTCGAGAAGTCTTCCATCTTTCTCTTATACCTATCCGGTATACATACTAACCGGTTACAAATTACTTCTCTTTTAATAAAATATTATATTATTCTTTAACAAAATATCATATACTATATTTTAAAATATATTACATAATAAAATAAATATCAAATTGTCCATCTTAATAAAATAAAAACATCAAAATTACTTATAAAATATTTATATTATATTTTATAAAAAAGAAACGAGGTGTTAGACAAATAAAATAGTATTAGTACCATAGAATACGTGAATAATATTCAGCATTTGTATTTGTTGTCAACTATCGAATACGTCACATTTTGCGTTCTAAATTGCATACCTATCATTTTCAGGAAAATCACATGTCCCACAATGCAAAAATTATATTAACACGAAATTTCTGTTTCAAAGAGCCATTGTCAACGCTTTCTAGTAAACAAAGTACATTTGAATCACAAGGCAAATTATTAAATTTCCTTTTTAATTATTATGCAAAATAATTTAACATTTTTCCTTCGTAAGCTCTCAAACAAAATTACGATTACATTTACTCTGGCATGAAAAGGACATTTTTCAAAGGCCATTTTCCATCAATTGTACTATGTGACATATGTACATGGAAGATAATGAAGGCACTTGCTCCCATTATCATTTTACACATACATATATATTTTTATTAAAAAAAATATTTTTTTAAAAAATTATATTTTAATAAAATAAATATATATTTAAATTATCATATATATATATATAATATAAATTTGGAAGAAATGTTCATTTATTTTATATTTTTCAAATTTTTGAAGAAGATTAGTTCTCATATGTGATAAAGAATACTCTTTCATAATGAATCAATTTTTTAAAAAAATTTAATTATATAATATATATATATATATATATATATTAATGCTCACATATATAATATAATATATTAAAAAAATAATTTTTGATAAAATAAAATTTGCATTATTTATGTTTTTTATTTATTGTATATGTTGATTAAAAAAAATTAAAATAATAAACATTGTAAGATTATATACATTGATTAAAAAAATCAAAATAGAAAAGACTGGATGATTTATGTTCTATTTAAAATTTTTATTATAAAATATGTTTTAAAATAAATTATCATCTAAAAATTTATATTAGATATTAAAAACATGTTTATATCATAAATAAACTTAACTTAATTTTTATACAATTTAACGTATTCATTTTTTATGTTTTTATTAGTGTTAAATTATTATAAAATATGTGTTTAGGATTGTAGTTCAAATCAAATATTTAAAAAAAATTGTCTATAACAGATAAATAAGTTATATTTAGAACATGTATTTTAAAAAAAAGTTAAATTTAAACTTATTAAATTATAATATAACTTAGTCTAGTTTAATTTATTTTCATCCTTAATCGTAATCGTAAATATAAAAACTTATAAAAAATATTTATGATATATATTTATATATTTAAAAGTTATATATTAAATTTTTAATATTATAAATATATGAATAAATATTGTTTTTATCATCTAAATTTTTTGGATCCATTACTAGATATGACTTTTTTAAAAAAAAAAAAAATACTATCACAACTAGAGTCACAATATTGATAATAGAGGGGCGCCACTATAGTTTATAAGGAAAACTACAGAAAATAAAAGAAAAAGGGTCTTGAACAAAAAAAAATAGTTAAATTACTTTTAAGAAAGTTGTTAGCATATCGAATGATGTTGATTACAAGACGATTACTTTTAATTAAATGTATATAATTAATATTACCTTAAAATTACTTATCTTTTTCTTAAAAAGAAATAAAACAAAAAAAATTATTATATATTTTTCCTTATTTGTTTGGTTAATTATTTATTTTTAAAATAAACATTATTAAGTATATTTAATTATTTAATTGGAAAAATAATATTATTTTTATTTTTAATCTTTTTAAATCGACAATAGTTGAGTTTGTTCCTAAATATTCTCGGGTTACGTAATTCATTTGGTAAAAAAATATCATTTTGTGGGTTAACGCATTTTAATTTAGTATCTTTAATACAAAATTTTATTGATTTTTATTATATTCTATTATTCATTTCTATTGTTTTTAATTTAATTAACTGAAAAAAATATATCTAGACTCAACATCCACAACCATATAAGATCTAACAGATATATATGGAATGTCTCTAGACAAATTTTCATAATATCAAGTAGACCTGAGGCCCAAAATGACAATTACTAAATCTACATTATAATTATTTTTTATTAATTTTATTGTGTTTTACGCCTTAACTAATTAATTAACTTGGTCAAAATCTAGAAGCAACCTCTGCAACGATTGACAACCTAGCAGATGCACACGTGTCTCTAGATAGATTTTCGTAATTGACAAGTAGACTGGAGACACAACATGACAATTACTAAACCTATGTTATTATTATTTTTATTATATTTTATTATGTTTATATTTTACTTTCTTTATTTTTGTCAGCAAAAGAAAATTATTAATACTTAGATACTAGAAGTACCTAGAAATATAAAAATAATTACCACATTTTAACAAGTTATAATAAATAAGAAATGGCAATAAATCTAATCAAGCCTAATAAAATATAAATCAATTACAAAATATTTATATTTTACTTATTATCTTTTAAAGTATACTGCACAATGGTAGGCGACCTAACAAGTGTGAGATATTCGCACAAAAATGTATCTTAGAGAAAAAGATGATAATCAAACAAGTTTGAGATTCAACATAAAAATCATTAATTTTATACTCAATTATTTAAATGGAACACCTTTGGTTAAGTGTTGATTAATGATGATTGTAATCGCGCGGGGTTTCAAATTGTGACTGCAATAGCTTGCAATTGCATTGTGAAGCTAATTCACATGAAAAATTGCAACATAACCTCAAGGCAACTGTAATAGACCCACAACTCTTCTACTCCCTTTTTATTTTCGTGAAAAATAAACGAAGATACGAACTCTTATCTATTGTTTTAATGGGTGTGGTGTCATTTGGGATGTTGAGTGAAAAATTGAAAAAGAAAGGTTCAATTGATTTCTATTATTCTAAAATTCTTTTTGTGATTATTGCAACCGCGGGATCTCAACAGTAAAGAAAAATTAAAAACATAAAATTGTAATTAATATTTATTTTAGAAAAATATTGAAAAAATCTTAGATGAACAATGAACTTTAAAAACTAAATTTTGAGTGGAAGTTGATTATGAGTGGGAAATGTACCAGCGCCTTACAATGCCCATTCTAAGGTGATATCTTCAATTAATTAAACAAATTATTTATAAATTAAAAAATATTTCTCACACTAAACTAAAATTAATTGTGAAAAAAATTTAAATTATTTATTTATTAAGTGCATATATTTATTTTATTATTAGAAAAGATTTAATATTTTTATTTATTTTAGGTTGATCAGTAAGACATTCTCGTACTATATATCTTCATGTATAATTGAGAATCAGAAATGTAATAGCCTAATTTTCACTGGGCCAAGAGCCCAATTAAGGTATTTTAGTAGCTCGGAACGGGCCGTTCCAAAACTAGAACGGGCCGTTCCAAAACTGGAACGGGCCGTTCCAAATTACTAAATAGACCTACATTTGGTAGTCCGGAACGGGCTGTTCCGGATTTGTATTAAATTTGCCTACGATTCTTAGTTGGGAACGGGACGTTCCGGTTTTCAAAAATGGTCTTTTCACCTAATTGAGAACGAGCTGTTCGAAAGTTGAGAACGAGCCGTTCCAAAATATGACCGTTGTGAGTATTAAATGCACCCCAGAACGGGCCGTCTTGGTTTGAGAACGGGCCGTTCCAGCGAAGCCTGATGCTTATAATTGAGCTCTCTGCCACTCCCAAAAAGGCACACCTCTCATTTTCTGATTTCTTTTCTTCTGCTCTCTCTTTTTTCCCTTTACTTATTGCTTCAGACCAAGGGGAACCCAGCGAGGGAGATCAACCAGATCTTGTGTAGGTTCAATTTCTACATATCAAGGTACGGGGGAAAAAGGGATTATTTGTATGTAGAGTTACATGAGGGGATTGGGTAGAGAAAGAGTCCCTTAGGATTATGAGTAATTTTATAATTATTTCTGTTTAGAGAATTATTAGTCTTATGTGATTTTATATGTATTTAGGACTATGAATATATATTTAATTTGTAAAAATGTTGATTTGAGAGAAAGAACGAAATTATAGAAAAATGTCTGTAAGTTAGTTTTTGGAAAAATTGGATTATTTCTGTTTGAGAAATTGATGATCCCATTAGATTCTGTATGGGTTGAGGATTAGAAATATATATTTAATTTGTAAGAATGATGATCTGAGAGAGAGAGAACGAAATTGTAGAAAATTGCCTGTGAGTTAGGTTTTGGAATAATTGGGGGTTTTACCATTTATGTTAAAATTGTATTAAATTGGTAAATCCATTAATTATGATATTAATTTATGAATGTTATTGTTATATTACTTGATAAGAATTGATGATCTAGATGTGAATTGCTCGAAGGGTGTGTAAAACCTTATTTTGTTGAACTTATTTATTGTGTATGTGATATGCAATTGTGTATGTAATATGGAATTGAGATATGAGACAAGATGTTGTGTGGATATGATTATGATTGTGATTGTGGTTCCTCACACTAATGACCAGGGATGAGACGAACCTTGAGCAGTGATGCTTCAAGGACGAGCGTGCCCTTGGCATGGTGTGGGATGAGTGAGGCAATTAACACGCATCACTTATGTCAAATATAGCAGCCCTAGCATAGGGTTAATTGCAAGACTTGTGTGGATATTGTAATGTGATTGTGGTTCCTCACACTAATGACCAGGGATGAGACAAACCTTGAGTAAGTAATGCTACAAGGATGAGCGTACCCCTGGCATTGTGTGGGATGAGTGAGGCAATTAACCCGTAGCACTTGTGTCAGATGTGGCGTGGCCTTGACATAATGTTAATTGTAAGATTTGTGTGGATTGTAATGGATTTGTTTGATTATGAATGGTGATGTGAAGATGATGAATGATTGATAGAATGATAATATATCTATAAAAATGCTTGTAAATAACATTTCAAGTTATGATGAGATGATGTTGTGGATTTCCTTGTGTGCTTTATATAGAAATATTTCCTTTTCTCACCGTACAATTTGTGGATGTTTTAGGTGGGGAAGATCCGGCTTTGAGTGGCATCTAGAATGTCAACTGTTGAGTTGTGGGTGTGCTATGATATTGTGACATCGAGGCAGAGAATTCTAGGTTAAATTTTTATGTGTATTTAGAGTTATTCTTTCTCTTTTGAAAGCAATTTGTAAACTCTCAAGTTTTACTTTCTAAATTTCATTTTTAATTATTTTGGTTATTTATGAAGGTTTTATGTGAACCCTTTTTACCAATTTTGAATATTTTATTCTTTAGTTTATTTACAAGATTTATTTATATATGTGTTAGGGTAGTAAGAGTGTCACATTTAGTGGTATCAGAGCAGGTCGATCCAATCGGCCGTGAGTTATGAGTCTACTATGCATGTTTGGTAGATGAATGATGGAATATGTTTTGCTTTATGATGAGGATAATGATGATGATGTTTTCCTTGTGTTATTAGTGTTGTGTTTACTTGTATATTGTTTTCTTAGAATTTGGCTGAAAGGCATGATATAATTTATGATGATTTTATTTATGATGATTGCTTATTTATTATGATACTTCTTGCTTACTTACGTAAGAAGTAGTGGTTGGGTGATATCGCTTGTGTTACGAGCATAGGTTCCAGTAGTTGGGTGAGACAATCATTTGTCGAGTGTATTAAAAGTTTACGATTGGTGGAGTTTTTGAAATCCATATAGTTGTAGCGATTGAATCCAAGGAGGTTGTATGTAGAGAACTGGAGTTTTGGTATTCTTGATGAGAGATTGAAATGTTGGTGAATTTCTTTAGCGTTGGTGCTTGCATGTTAACCTTTCGTGGTTTAGATAACATGTGAGTTTTATTTTCTAAGTCTTTAGTGTTGAGTATGTGAGTTATTTTGGTTTAGGATTGTAGTGGGAAGCTTGGATATTAGTTGAGGTGGAAAGAAGTGAGTTGGAAGGATTGAGATATTTTCGTGGTTTTAGAGGTTGATATAATATTGTTGTTTGGTATAGAGGATGTTTTCGCTGAAGTTTTGTTGTGCTAGTATGAGTACCGTATTGACATCATTAGGAAAGTTGAATCCTTAGATGTTATCTTTTCAGTGGAACTGGAATCAGGAAAAATGAAGGTCTAGAACTCCAGTTATAGCTGCTTGGGTGATCAAAGGTCTAGCTATAAGTGCTGAATATATTTGTTGTGATTTTTGAATTTTTAGCTAAGAAGATAATCATTTTAGAATTTTATGTTTTCATAAGAGTTATAGCTTATTCTCTTAGCTTTCTTTTGAGATAGGTTTGAGATAATTTGGATGAGTATGACTCTCTGTGTGTCATTTGCTTCGACATTTGTTGAAGGGAGGTGTATGCTGTTATGATGTTTTTGAGTTGTTAGGCATAGCAAGGATAAAAACTGATTTGGATATGATGTTCTGAGGTGTTGTCATTGAGAGGTTGTTTAAGATGGTATGATGCTATGTGGTAAGGTTGGTTCATGTACATGCTATATGGTGTAAACGGTGATTCATTCGTACATGCTCAAGAATGGTAAATATGAATGTTTAAATAGGTATTCTAATATGATTCGATATGCATGTGTGTTGATATGAGGATAAATGACTTTATGGATCAATTAGTGAATGTATATGTGTTTAGTAAGATTGATCTTAGGATGTGATATCATCATATTAGAGTTAAGAGTGAAGATATATACAAGACAACTTTAGGCTAAGTTATCTAAGTATGATTTTTGATTGTGTGAAGTGATTTTTCTAGGTCTTATAATTTCTAGTGAAAGTATAATATAAATCTACTTAAGGTAGAAGTTGTGCTTAAGTGGGAGATACCTTAGTTAGTTAGTTAGTAAGGTTAAGAGTTTTCTTAGATTAGCTCATTGTTGTTGGATATTTATTGAGTAACTTCCTAAGATAGCATTACCTTTGAGTAGATTAACTAAGAAGAGTGTTATTTTTCTGTGAGATAGTAAGTGTGAGAGTAGTTCCCAAATTCTTAACGAAAGATCGACTAGTGCACTAGTGTTAGCATTGGCTGATCTTAGTAAACCTTTTGTGGTATAGGTTGATGTTTCTAAGATAGTTTTGGGTGGAATGTTGATGCAAGAAGGAAAGGTAGTAGCTTGTAATTCTAGGTAATTGAAAATTCATCAAAGGAATTACCTACCCATAACTTTAAGTTACCCGTTGTGTACTCGTGTTTAGTATGCTAGAAGTCTTTAGGACTTTTGCAGCCTTTAGACGTCCCATTTTGGAAGTGAGATGGTGTGTAGATAAACCTTGGTTGTAGGCTTGCATAAAATGATTACGAAATTTGATTCTTTTTGGGTTATAGTGGTTAGACTCACCAAGTTTACTTGCCTTACCCTCGTTGATAATAAATATTCCTTGGTGAGATTGATAGAGTTGTAAATCTATAAGGTAGTGAGGTTCCATAGGAATTAGAAAGCAAGATGCGAGGAGTCTACAATTGCAAAAAATTTCGGGGACAAAATTTCATAAAGGAGGAGAGAATTGTAACAACCTAATTTTCACTGGGCCAAGAGCCCAATTAAGGTGGTTTAGTAGCTCGGAACGAGCCGTTCTAAATTACTAAATAGACCTATATTTGGTAGCCCGGAACGGGCCATTCCAGATTTGGAATGAGCTGTTCCAAACTATTAAATTTGCCTACGATTCTTAGTTGGAAACGGGATGTTCCGGTTTTCAAAAATGGCCTTTTCACCTAATTGAGAATGGGCCGTTCTAGAGTTGAGAACGGGCCATACCAAAATATGACCGTTGTGAGTATTAAATGCACCCCAGAACGGGCCGTTCTGGTTTGAGAACGGACCATTCTGGATGTGATTTTTAGTCGTGATTTAAGGGTCCAAAACGGGCCGTTCCAGATTTGGAACGGGCCGTTCTGGCGAAGCCTGACGCTTATAAATTGAGCTCTCTTCCACTCCCAAAAAGGCACACCTCTCATTTTCTGATTTCTTTTCTTCTGCTCTCTCTTCTTTCCCTCTACTTTCTGCTTCAGACCGAAGGGAACCCAGCGAGGGAGACCAACTAGATCTTGTGTAGGTTCAGCTTCTATATATCAAATCAAGGTACGGGGAAAAGGGGATTATTTGTATGGAGAGTTACATGAGGGAATTGGGTAGAGGAAGAGTCCCTTAGGATTATGAGTAATTTTATAATTATTTCTGTTTGGAGAATTATTGGTCTTATGTGATTTTGTATGTATTTAGGACTATGAATATATATTTAATTTGTAAAAATGATGATTTGGGAGAAAGAACGAAATTATAGAAAAGTGTCTGTAAGCTAGGTTTTGGAAAAATTGGATTATTTCTGTTTGAGGAATTGATGATCCCATTAGATTCTGTATGGGTTGAGGATTAGAAATATATATTTAATTTGTAAGAATGATGATCTGAGAGAGAGAACGAAATTGTAGAAAAGTGCCTGTGAGTTAAGTTTTGGAATAATTGGGGTTTTTACCATTTATGTTAAAATTATATTAAATTGGTAATTCCATTGATTATTATATTAATTTATGAATGTTATTGTTATATTAGGAGAAAGCTAGGAAAGAAGGAAGGAAGTCAAGCATAAAGTGGTGAATTTGAAGTTGAAGGAATTTTTGGTTAAGTTCCCAGGCTAAGTCCCAGATCCATGCTTAGCCTCAGCATGGCAGAGAATCCCTGGAACAGAATTTTGATTCCCACGTTGAGCGTGGAACTGAGACTTAGCGTGGATTGTGCTGACATGTCATTATTCACATAAGACAAAAGCTTTTATGACCTAAAAGTGGGATTTTCGAAGAGAGAAGCAAGGAGGATCATTCTTGGACTTTGTGTGGCGGCTAGAGAGCTCTGGAACCTTCAAGATCAAGCTTCTTCCTTTCTTCATCATTTGTAGAGTTCTACATGTCTATGTGTAGCTAAACTCACCCTTGTTGGGGTTTGATGTAACTAAACCCATTCTCATGTGTAAACTCTAAGCTATCAGTCTAAGTTGTTATTCAGTTTTATTGCTCTTTTTCTGTGCATAATGCTTGTTATGGCTTGATCACCCTTAACTTGAACTTAAGGTTTTTAAGAGATTGAGAAATGATTTTAAACCTTTGACTTGAAATAGAGCAGCTAATGGTGCTTATTGCTAGAGATAGAGTAAATGCCATTGGTCTTTCTTAAGCTCTTATTTTTAAAGCTGGTTTCTAGGTTAAACTATGCAAGAGATTGATAGTTTAAGCTAGTAACTTAGATGTCAACTTGTAAGAGATTAGGGTTGGTTACTTTTGAGAGTGATTGATAAATTCTAAATAATAACTATTGTGAACTTAGTGATAAGCATGAGAGGAAGGTTTAGTGAAGTCAAACCCCAACAATTTATTAATATTGCATTAGAATCAAGTTTTGCACTCTAAGTGTTTACCAAAACACCAAAAAGAATTGTTATTGCTTGTTTACATTATTTACTGCAGCAAATCAAACTCTTATTGTTTTTCGGTAGCTTAGTTATTATAACAAGTGAAATTGCAAAGTGTTGCGCAAGTCCCTTGGGAGACGATACTCATACTTTTATTGAACTACGTATACGATTTGGTACACTTGCCAAACGAGATAACAAGTTTCTGGCGCCGTTGCCGGGGACTTGCGTCTCAATACTTAGGCAAAGTCACTTGGATTACTAATCTAGGCTTTGATTCATTTATTCTTTTACATTTTACAATTACTATATTCCTTTTCTTTTAATTCATTGTATTTGTGTTGCTGACTGTTTGTTGTAGCTTTGTGATTCTGGTTTATGCGAGGTACTGTTCCTGCTAGTGATTTAGCTTACGACCCGAAAATTGAGAAAACAGCTAGGAGGAACAGGGGAGCAGTAAGGAAGCAAAGGTTACTAGCCAAGCAGGCACAACACAGAGAGGCTACTTCGTCCTCTCTCAGTCCTTCTTTATCTGAAATCTTAGAGGAAGTTGAAATGGCAGAGGAAAGACCAAGAATTACTCTTGGTGATCATGCAGCTGCTACTGGTACTACTCATTTCTCTAGCATTGCCACTCCTGCAATCGCTGCCACTAATTTTGAGATGAAGCCAACACTTTTGAATCTGATTCAGAACAACCAATTTGCGGGCCTTGATCATGAGGACCCATATATGCATCTCCATACTTTTGTTGAGCTTTGTGGCACAGTGAAGATACATCAAGTTCCTGAAGAGGTGATTCGGATGAAGTTGTTTCCTTTCTCACTACTTGGGAAAGCTAAGATGTGGCTCAATGCTCTACCACATCAAAGCTTAACCAGGTGGTCTGACATAGAGACAAAGTTCTTAGCAAGATTTTTCCCTCTTGCTAAGATAAATCAAGCAAAAAGTGAGATTGTCACATTCTCTCAGAAGCAAGATGAACTTCTTTCCGAGGCTTGGGAGAGATACAAATCCTTGTTGAGGAGATGTCCAAGTCATGGATTTGATTACCTTACTCAGGTTAACATTTTTCTAGGAGGATTGCAGCCATGGGTGAAAATTCTATTGGATGCCTCAGCTGGAGGTAGTATGCGTTTTAAAACACCGGAGGAGGCTATAGAGTTGATTGATGCTATGGCAGCAAATGATTATGATTTGCCAGCTGAAAGGGAGTCAAGACAGAAAAGTGGAATTTTAGAGTTGGGATCTCAAGATGCTTTATTAGCTCAAAATAAGCTCTTGTCCCAGCAAATTGAGGCTCTTACCAAGCAAGTTGCTCGGATTCCACAACAACTACAATCCACTCAACATCAAGTTCTAAGTTGTGATCTTTGTGGGTTGAATCATCCTCACGGGCAGTGCATTGATACTTTCCCATCTCATGGAGAAGAGGTGAATTACATGGGGAATCAAGCTCGACAAGGAGGAAATTATGGTGGTAATTATGAGAAGAATTGGCAATCACACCCTAGCACAGGGTGGAACCAGAATGATATTGTTCAGTCTAGTAGACCTCCTATGCAAATTCTCAACTTGTATGAACGACAATCTAAATTTGAAGAAACATTGAATCAATTCATGCAGGTCTCAATCTCTAAACACAATAATACTAAAGCATCTATAAAGAATTTGGAGATTCAAATGGGGCAGCTGGCCAAACAATTGGCTGAAAATTCTGGTGGAAAATTTTCAGCCAATACTCATACTAATCCAAAGGAGAATTGTAGTGCAATTACAACAAGAGGTGGTAAGAGAGTGGGTGTGTTCGAGGATGAGGAAGAGCAACAAGAAAAAGAGGAAGAAATAAGAGAGAGAGATGGAGAAAATAATCAAAAAAATAAAAAAATAGAAAATGCAAAAGAGAATGTCATAAAGGGAAAAGAGTTGGCTGAGGAAGTTGCTGTTAAAATATCAAAGAGCCAGCTAACAAGAGAATTGAAGATGAAACCCAAGGTGTCTGGTACCAAGGATATGCCATATCCCCCAGCCCCAAGCAAAAAGGATAAAGAGAAGCAATTTGCACGTTTCATGGAGCTTTTTAAGAAGCTTCAGATCAACATTCCATTCTCAGAGGCATTGGAGCAGATGCCCACTTATGCAAAATTCATGAAAGACCTCTTGACAAAGAAGAGAAAGTTCATTGAGCAGGAGATTATTGAGTTGGAAGCGGGGTGTAGTGCCATAATTCAAAAGAACTTACCTCCCAAGTTTTAGGACCCTAGAAGCTTTACAATTCCAATCACTATTGGGGACCTATCAGTTGGAAGAGCACTGCTAGACTTGGGTGCAAGCATTAACCTCATGCCCTTGTCTATGTTAGATAGAGTTGGCCAGGTGGTAGTAAAATCGACCCACATGACTTTGCAACTAGCTGACCGGTCCATCAAGTATCCCTATGGTGTCACTGAAAACATGCTAGTCAAAGTTGACAAATTCACATTTCCAGCTGATTTTGTGATTTTGGACATGGAAGAGGACTCTACTATTCCTATTATCTTGGGGAGGCCATTTATGAAGATTGCACGAGCAATCATTGATGTTGGGGATGGTGAATTAAAATTGAGGGTCCAAGATGAGGTGATCACTTTCAATGTATTTGAAGCCACAACCCATCCGAATGATAAGGGTGCTTGTTTCGGAATGGATGTGCTGGATGAGGTAGTGTGTGAGGCTACAAAGAAGCTAAAAAAATCAGTTCCAGATGATGTAATCCGCTTGAAGCCACCTCCATTCTCACTACTTAGGAAATCTAAATTGTGGCTCAATGCTTATGAGTCAGCTAAGTATTACAAGGAAAAGGTGAAGTTGTATCATGAACGAAAGATCTTAAAACGAGAGTTTCAACCGGGACAACTTGTGCTCCTTTACAACTCCCGGTTGAAACTATTTCCAAGGAAGCTGAAGTCAAAGTGGTCAGGGCCATTCAAAGTTAAGCAAGTTAGGCCTCAGGGAGCAATACAAGTGGAGGATCTTGCCTCTAAAGAGAGCTAGGTGGTAAATGGCCAAAGACTCAAACTCTACCTAGGCGGTGAAATTGAGCGAGCTCATTCCACCGTTGAATTGAACAACCCTTGAAGTCTTGGCTTGTCAAGCTAGTAACAAAAAAACGAGCGCTTTATGGGAGGCAACCCATCATTTCTAATCCAAAAACAAGTTAGCATGCCTTTAAATTCAGTTATTTTGTGTTAGTGTGTTTTAGGTGTAGGTACATGGTTTATCATTGTGTTTGCTTCTTAGCCGAGAAAGCATTGTGATTGTGAGGGCTTGAGGAACTTCATGTTGAGCTATGCTTGAAAAATTTGAAAATTCGCAGAAAAATTGAAATCCACGCTCAGCATAAAGTTCCAAGCTAAGCTATATCAGTGCAGAGGTAGAAAAATAACTCTCTGGAGGTGCCAGGCTAAGCGCCAGTCCCACGCTTAGCCTCAGAACTTAAACTTGAAAACTGGGAGTTCTCTCTAGAACTCCCAACTCAGCCCCAGTCCCACGCTTAGCCTGGGAGTTTCTTTTTCATTAAATGCTGTCACACTCTCTCTCCAGACACCTATTTCTTTCCCTCTACCACTCCTCACTCTCTCACAAACACTCTCAAACCCTAAGTCTCTTTCTTTACTTCCTTGGCCGTGTTTCTCTTGGTGTGGGTAGGCTCCATTTTCTCTCTTCTTCATCAAAGGCGCGAAGGTAAGTTCATCTCCTCTAACCTTATGTGGTTCCCCCCATTGTATGTTTCTTGGCTCCATTTCTATTTTTCCCCACTCATCTAATCCCCCTACCCATTTTCGTGCAAACCCTTGTATCCATGGTATTTTTGGGCTTATTTTCATGGTTGATGTTCCTTGATGATATTTGCACATTTGTGTTGGTATATTTGTGAATGGGTCTTCTTAAAACCCTTGGAAACCTTATTTTTGTGAATGCCCAGTACAAGATTCAAGTTATTTTGGTGTTCTTGGTGGTGGGTGAAGCCTTTTGGGGGCCAAAAGGGGAGCACATTGCTGCAACCCTCACGCTGAGCGTGGGCTGGGCGCTCAGCTTGTCTATGGAGTTAAAAAAAAAAAACCCAACTTGGTTGTTCATTGTTTTGCCTGATTTTGTGTCTTGCTAATTACATTCACTTATTTTACTTTTGTAGCATGGCCAGGAGGCCATGATCAAGAGAAGGGGGGAGGTGATGCCGTTGACGATGAAGAAGAGTTAGACGAGGCTGAAGATGATGAGGAGGAAGACTAAGTTGTTTCACTTTGGAAAACTATGTTTTATTATTTTTTTCTGTTATTTGCTTCTAATTGTGTGGTTTTAATGTGTTTTGAAAACTGGAAAAGCAAAAAAAAATCAGGTGTGTATGTATCCCTTAGTGAACAAAGGTATTTTAAGACACAAGATCAAATATGTTTGTGGTTGCACTCTAGGGATGATTAGAGATAGTGTGACAATTACTTTTGTGGTTAATGACTGTGGCATGATACTTTTGAAAAGTTTTGAGCACCTTTATTAGCCCATGTGAGTTTTGGCCCCTCTTGCTGTTAGAGTGTTACCATTTGATTTCATGCGGTTGATTTTGCTTGAGTCTCTTTTGAGTTTGCATAGCATATGTTGTTTAGAGATGATCAAGGCAATTTTTCTTGTAAATTTGAGCCACTTGACCAAAAAGCCAACCTAACAAAAAAATGAATCCATTGCACCCTACTTTGAGCCAAACAGTGAATTTATTGAGAACCTTGAAGCCCTTAAGAAAAACAAAATTCTCCCACACCTTAGGAATAGGAGAGCAATCAAATTGATCATAAGGGGAGAAAAGTCTTAAGTTTGGGGTATTGTGGGGTGATCATTGTTGCTGAGCATATTGATGAATGTACATGTTATGGTTGTACCACTGTGGCTATTAGTCAGCTATTATTCAGTTTCAAAAGAAAAAATCAAAAGAAAAAGAAGAAAAAAAAATCAAACATCAAAAAGTGATTAAATTGTGTGAATAAGTGTGTTGTATGAACTATATGCTTTGGCTGAAGGTAGTATCTTGGGACTTCTGGGAATAGAGAAAGGAAGAGGAATTATACATGGTGATCTATGCATGATTATGTGACTGTTTGAATTTGATTGAGATGAAAAGAAAAGTTGACTTGTGTGATTCATTTGTGTTGATTTGAGAGATTCCCACCTAAATACACTTGTGTGATGAGAGAAACACTGATCTTGGTGAGGAAGAGGTTGTTCACTAATTTTCATTAGTATCATTGCCATGCTTGTTAATCCCTTTGGGAACTGTTGCAATACACTTCTGATATCAAATTGTGTGGGCACCACATTAATTGGCGGATCAAGTGTAAACATTTTTGGTGTTCAACTATTGGAAGACATGTATGGTTGTTTTGTGTGATTACCAATTTTCAAATCGTGTTCAATTAGGAGATTAGGTTGTGTGTTAACTTAGTTGCTTTATTTTTCTTTGCTTGAGGACAAGCAAGATCTTAAGTTTGAGGTATTGATAAGTGCTATGATTTCATTAAGTTTATGGCCTAGTTTGAAGCACTTATATCAATTTTCCTTGCTTTAGACTTTGTTTTTAACTCAAAACATATCTAAATTGTTAGGTGATCACATTTTGTTTTTGAATCATGTTTTTAGGTAACTTACAAGTATTTGGTTGTTGTTTTATAGTTTAGGAGAAAGCTAGGAAAGAAGGAAGGAAGTCAAGCACAAAGTGGTGAATTTGAAGTTGAAGGAATTTTTGGTTAAGTTCCCAGGCTAAGCCCCAGATCCACGCTTAGCCTCAGCATGGCAGAGAATCCCTGGAACAGAATTTTGATTCCCACACTGAGCGTGGAACTGAGGCTTAGCGTGGATTGTGCTGACATGTCATTATTCACATAAGACAAAAGCTTTTATGACCTAAAAGTGGGATTTTCGAAGAAAGAAGCAAGGAGGATCATTCTTGGACTTTGTGTGGCGGCTGGAGAGCTCTAGAACCTTCAAGATCAAGCTTCTTCCTTTCTTCATCATTTTTAGAGTTCTACATGTCTATGTGTAGCTAAACTCACCCTTGTTGGGGTTTGATGTAACTAAACCCATTCTCATGTGTAAACTCTAAGCTATCAATCTAAGTTGTTATTCAGTTTTATTGCTCTTTTTCTGTGCATAATGCTTGTTATGGCTTGATCACCCTTAACTTGAACTTAAGGTTTTTAAGAGATTGAGAAATGATTTTAAACCTTTGACTTGAAATAGAGCAACTAATGGTGCTTATTGCTAGAGATAGAGTAAATGCCATTGGTCTTTCTTAAGCTCTTGTTTTTAAAGCTGGTTTCTAGGTTAAACTATGCAAGAGATTAATATTTTAAACTAGTAACTTAGATGCCAACTTGTAAGAGATTAGGGTTGGTTACTTTTGAGAGTGATTGATAAATTCTAAATAATAACTATTGTGAACTTAGTGATAAGCATGAGAGGAAGGTTTAGTGAAGTCAAACCCCAACAATTTATTAATATTGCATTAGAATCAAGTTTTGCACTCTAAGTGTTTACCAAAACACCAAAAAGAATTGTTATTGCTTGTTTACATTATTTACTGCAGCAAATCAAACTCTTATTGTTTTTCGGTAGCTTAGTTATTATAACAAGTGAAATTGCAAAGTGTTGCGCAAGTCCCTTGGGAGACGATACTCGTACTTTCATTGAACTACGTATACGATTTGGTACACTTGCCAAACGAGATAACAGTTAGAAATTGCCTTTGATAGCAGGGAAGGTGCTCATGGCGGTTTGACCCACGTGTTGTGGTTCGCCACACAACAAAGACGTGGGGAAGAAGATGAAGGTGAGTGTCTCCATCGCCAAAATATATGATTGGTGGGGTGGGGTTTTGACAAAGGAGATAATGAAGTAATTTACCTGTTTTGTGATTATATGTGTGTATTTTTTCCTAATAAAATTATTTTAGAACCGAAACACAGGAATTTAGTAAACAATAACATTGTTAAACTTCAAACAACAAATGGAAGGGGAGTAGAAGGTCATACCAATGTTGCTAAATTATCTCGTAATGGCCTTGCCTATTTTGCTTCTACAAGTTTCTTCTACTGTTTATAAATTATCTCTATGATTTTTGTTAGAAAAGATGGTTGATCTAAGAAGGGGGGTTTGAATTGGATTTTACAAAATGCTTTTCTACTTTCTTGAACAAAAACATTTTTTAAAGCATTCCAATGAACCAAATTGATTTTCAGCCTATGTGAGATGTTAAGTTGAAAGCTTTTGCTAATGTGAGTTTAGAATTTAATTATTCTACATGCAACGTTTATGAAAACCAATATATAAAGTTTCAATTCCTACAAAGTTCTAATAATGAAAACCAATATATAAAGTTTTCTGCATAAATAATCAATTCGTGTTATGAATAATTGATCGTTTTGTTCTTCTTAGATCTAGAAACTCACCAAGAACAAATTGATCAATTATTTTGAATGATAATTGATTATTCCAGAAAGTTGTCTATAAAATAATCAATTATTTAGTAAGATAATCGATTATTACAACAAGATTCTCAAGTAATTGAAAAATAAAATAAATAATCAATTATTAGTAGTGATAATCGATTATCTTAAGTAAAAACTTAAGATTTGGATTTTTCATACTAGATCTCTTTTTAAATCATTTTTAAACCTTACTATCATCATCAATCATCAATCTAAATGAAGAATTAAAATTGAGTAAGTTAATGCACAAAGCAACACATGCAACAAAGCAAAAACAAACACCAAATTACAGTTTGCACTTTTATTTTTAAAGAGGCTCTATACTACATATTTGTAATTATCAAAACTCATCACATATAAGTTCTTTACTTTGAGCTTGATCAACACTTTTATAAATTTGCAACAAAAGTTTTCCAATCCCTTATTCGTCTTATGTTGTGGTATTTATAGACATAATTTAATTATTATTATTTTTTATCAATATAGTTTAACTTTATTTTTGTAGTTGTAATTCATGCTTTTGGAAACATATCTGCCAAAAGTAGAACCTTAGGGGCTTGTTAGTGGCTCTGGCAGGGAGGGTCAATAAAGCTAGTTAGAGGAGATTAAAAGGCAATAATAGAGTGTAGGGTGGCGGGAATTTGGTGCAAAGGGAGATCTTATTTTCTTTTTCTTTCTTTGTCTTTTTCTTGATTTTTTTTGTTTTACATATTTTTCTTTGGTTGCAAATATGATTCATAAATTATTTTTATTCTTGAATCATTGATTTATTGTATTATATTGGATTTTTCTCAATTAGGTTTATGAAATCCCAAAATACAGATCATTGTGGCTGGTTTAGATTTTTTTTGAAAAGGAAATTAATGAATGATAATTGAGTGAGATTGAGAAAAATCGGTAGAGAAATAGAAGGTGACAAAATTGGATGTTTACAATGATTAGTGTAAACATATAATAATTTTATGACACAACAGTGAACACAACGACAATTTAGAACCATGGTTATAACCTAAAGCTGAAATTTCTTATAAAATATCAATTACAATGATGACGACCTAAAAGATTTGAGATACTCATGTAAAAGCATACTTTAAACTATATTTTGTGAAAGCTAAACAGCTATCAAGTCCTAGCATGAAAATCACTAAATCTACATGCTTTATTTCATTAATATGATTATTTAATTATCAATTAATAATTTAGTTATAAGAAATTTTGTGAAGGGGTTAAGTGTTTGATAAATTTCTTATTATTTAAATTATTTATCATCCTTGTAAGAAAAAGTATTTAAAACAATGAAAAATAAATTTTGGTAGAGTTTCTCAACTCAATAACTCATGACTTATAAATTTTTTTCTCCTTGTGAGAAGTTTTCTCTCCACGTGAGAAGTCCCATCCTTGACCTAATTTTGCAACATTACTTGACCTTGTGACCATTGCATGCACAATGGAGCAATCATATATAGACAATCTCTCTCAACAACGACGACAAAGATCTAATCCTCTCGTTAGACACAAATGAAGGCAAAGGCATTAACTTGCAATCTATCTCATAAGGTGTTTCTTGACAAAAAGACAGATGAATGTAACGCCTATTTTTATAGTTCTAAATTTTAATACCAAATAATATTTTACTAATGCAATTATAAAATTAATAATATTTATAATAAAGGCAAAAGAAAACTTTGTGAAATAATATACATATAGTTGGATTTATATACATCACATACTATTATAAAATATTTACAATAAATACTTATTTACAAACTACTTTTTTTACATAACTATTATAATAGTTACATTGGCGGTAGAAATAAATTTACAATTGAATTTAAATATTACTTGTATGAGCAAGTTGACGTCCAAACCTATGGGTCATAAAAAAGATTTGGACCATCCTAAGTACAACTAAGTTTAATAAGACTTTGCTAGTTACACATTTCCCTAATCTACTAATTACACCCTCAAGTAATATAAGAATAAAATTATCGGTACTACTTGTCCCAAAATACAAAGGCCCTAAATATCCTAATACAATCACTACTAAATGAATTATACGTAAAAAAGATGTATTACAACGTACAATAAGAATCATTTAAGGTAAGATAAGTCTTTAAAGGGAGGGTATCTTATAAAATAAGGATAAGTGCTCTAAAATTCTTCAAACTAACTTTATTACCTTCCACTCTTCTTAGACTTATGTCTTCCAAAAGAATTCTTGAGTAGTAGGTTTTCATCAAACATTAAATTTTAACGGATTTTAAATCTCCTTTCCAAATCAATTAATTGTAATAACTAATTTAATATAAAATATACTAAATAGCTTAAATTTTAACTATTTTTTATATACCATACTAAATCGGTTATTATTTAATTGATTTAGAATGTAGTAGCCATTTTAGAAAATCTTCCTTCAAACCCACGAGTTGTTCCTCTCAAGTCTAAATCTCTACTCATTCGAAATTCTCTGGCCATGATTCCAAATTTCTTCCTGAACCCTGACCTCACCATATTTGAAATTGTCTCTTCCTCCGTGGCCATGGTTACAACCTTCTCAACCTGTGTGGTTTTTTCAAGACATCCTTAGCCCCACTCGTGCCAGATCTAAAACCGTTGATGATGTAGAAGGAGCAACCTCGTGGGTTTTCAGGCATAACTTTCACGGCAGCAACACGAGAAGAAGTGATATAGAACACAATGGTCACCATAACAAAATTTATTTTTACGGACAATTATTTAACAGTAATAAGTTAATTGTCTTTATTTTATTATTCAATATAAGTATTAGTGACTAATATATAATGGTTATTAAAAATGTATTTATATCACACCAAAATTTACTATTAGCGACAATTATTTATTAAGAAAAACTTTAGCCTCACATCGACTAGAAATAAGATAATTAAAGAGTATATAAATAGATAATAACTCTCACCTTACAAGTTTGTTATGTAGGGTTGAGTTAGACCTATAATTCACTATTCTAAGTTAGTATGAGATTACTCACTATTATCAAACTCAATAGTCCTTAAACTTAAGGGGACCGACTATGGATAAGATAATTAATATATATATATATATATATATATATATATATATATATAATTAGAAGACAACTTTCATCTTACAAGTCTCACATCGACTAGAAAGTAAAAAATGTCACAAAAAGTTATACACTTTCTGACCATTATAAGAGTTTCTACCAACATTTAGAATAATTGCGGCTAAATGTTTTAGCATCACTGCATACAATGACTAATGTGAAAATGCTGGTAAAATATTTTGTAGCAATTTTTATTGCCACTAAAAGTCATATTAAATGCCACTAAAAGTCTATTTTGTTGTAGTGGGTGGTGGCAAAAGAAGGAGTAGCGATAGTGTGAGAAGGTAGCGGTGGCGATGCAACAAGGAGCCACCCATCGGGAAAACGTTGAAGCCATATATCAGTGTTAAAGACCTCTTGCTTACTCACGAACACAACCTACTACATGAGAAGGAACTATTGTTTTATATTTTCAAATGTCATGTTATTTGTCTCTTCTCTTTGTATCGTTGATTTTCAAATGTGGTTTGTGACACCCTCTACCCCTAATATTAATACACAATAAAAGTAAATAATAATATTTTTTTTGAGTAAATAAAATCTTTCATAGTTGATAACATCTTTCATGGATAAAACAAATGTCTCAAATATCATAAGGTGGACGATTCACATTCATAACTCATAAATCATAACTCCAATGTAGAAATTATAAAAGAAAAGAAACACAGGTTTTTAATACAATTTAATGAAAATAACATCCTAAACTAAGCCTAGCTATGCCCCGATGTTACATCCTATCTGAGCATGGCCAACTGAAGCCTTAAGCCTCATTAAGAACATCCTCATGATGATGATCACCTGGAACATAATTTAAACATATACAAGAGCAACAAGGTAGTGAAAAATATCTCACTCTAATTCAGATGTAGAAATAAATGTTAGGCAACACACACAGTCATAACAAATACCACACAAGTTATACATAACCAATCATAACTCTCAAGTTATAAATACATTAGAATACATATACATTCACTTATCATGAAATAATGCCATGAACTCGACTCATAAATGCATGCATGTGGCGCCATACGAAAGTTCACATTTCTCATCACTAGTATGTTGCACAACAACATACCTGGGCACGTTCATTCATGAATACATCACTGGTAACTCAAGGTACACCTGGAATACTTCATTTCATCACTGGTATGCGACATAAGCGACACACCTGGTATAAGTCATTTCATCACATAGCTTGTTACATCACTGGTACGCGGCCTAAGCGGCACACCTAGAGTTGTATATGTATATCATGCATGTCATACATTCACTATTTCATTGACTCAACATTTCACTTATTATGGAATTTCATTTATTACTTCATGTCATCATTTTTCATATTCTCATAGTCATAACTTATCTCAATAGCCCATTCTCATATCTCATGTCATTTGTTCATATTTCACATAATCATGTCATAATTATTCCTTATAAAGTCCGCACAGGAATCCACAGAGCACTCTAATTCATATTAAAACTTATTTATTTTCAAAATTAATTACATATTCATTAATCACATCCAACAAGGAACACATCAGAGCAATCAGAAAGTAAAACAAAAACGTTCATGCTTTGCATGTTCCTAGAACCATGTTGTTATGTCGTTTGGCAAGTGTACCAAATCGTATAAGTAGTTCAATGAAAGTATGAGTATCGTCTCCCAAGGGACTTGCGCAACACTTTGCAATTTCACTTGTTATACTAACTAAGCTACCGAAAAGCAATAAGAGTTTGATTTGCTACAGTAAATAATGTAAACAAGCAATAACAATTCTTTTTGGAATTTTGGTAAACACTTAGAGTGCAAAACTTGATTCTAATGCAATATTAATAAATTGTTGGGGTTTGACTTCACTAAACCTTCCTCTCATGCTTATCACTAAGTTCACAATAGTTATTATTTAGAATTTATTAATCACTCTAAAAAGTAACCAACCCTAATCTCTTACAAGTTGGCATCTAAGTTACTAGCTTAAACTATCAATCTCTTGCATAGTTTAACCTAGAAACCAGCTTTAAAAACAAGAGCTTAAGAAAGAGGCTTTTTGACCAAAGTGGAGTTGTTTTAAAAGTTTATTACGTAAATGGGGTTGTTTTGAAACTATTTACGCTTTTGAGGCTGTTTATAACGGTGTCGCTATGGGCCATAGCGACACCGGTGACACGTGGCATTTTTTTCACTTCAGGGAAGCCATGAAAGCCATATAGATAAAGTCGCTACAGCCCATAGCGTCACTAAACGGCTTAAATAAAGTCGCTATAGCCCATAGCGCCACCAAACGGCTTAAAAAAAAATAAATTCAAATGTAAAAAAAAATTAAGTTAATAATTTAAATAAATAAAAAAATAGTGGCGCTATGGCCTATAGCGACACAGTGTCGCTATAGGCCAAAGCGCCACTGTGATAAATAATAAAGTACATATTTAATTCGTGATAAAATAATCTAAAGGAAAAAAATATATATAAAGAAAAGAAATTACACAAAAAACAAGTTTATAAATAGAAATTAATATTTAATTTGTAATATAAAATAAATAAATTTTAAAAATAATTAAGTAAATAATTCAAATAAAAAAAAAATAGTGGCGCTATAGATATGTATAAAATAAACAAATTATAGAAATAATAAATTTATAAATATATATTTATATGAAATTGATAATATAATTTACTAGAATGTTGAGTATATAATAATTTTTAACAGATATATTTTATTTAAAAAAACTGGGCAAAAAATAAGTGAAGGAAAAAAATGTAGAAAAACAAAAATGAAAAAGAAAAACTGGTAGAATAAATCTGGAGAAAAAAAGAGACCCAATAACCCAAAAAAATGAAAAAAAAAAAAAAAAAAACTAGTGTCGCTATGGGCCACAGCGACACAGTGTCGCTGTGGCCCATAGCGACACCAGCCTTTTTTTTATTTTTTTTTTTAAATTTTCGTTTTTTTTTTCTATTTAAAGTCGCTATGGGCTATAGCGACAGAAAGTCGCTGTAGCCCATAGCGACTCCAGCCTTTTATTTTTTTTTTTTTTAGTTTTTCATTTTTTTTACCTCAGTTTTTTTTTAAATTTTTTTTTGTGTTTTTCGGTTATTGGGTCATTTTTTTCTCCAGATTTATTCTACCAGTTTTTTTTTTAAAAAAAATTTGTAATTCATTTTCTTTTGTTTTTCTACAGTTTTTTTCCTTCACTTATTTTTTGCCCAGTTTTTTTTTTAAATTTACATATAAAAAATTATTAATAAACTTAAATAATAAATTTTCTTTAAACTACACAATTAATTATTTTTAATTAAATTTATTAACAAATTAATGATATTATATTAATTTTCTTTATTTACTTATTTTTGCCACAATTTTTTTAAAATTTAACATATTATAATATAATTTTATTTTAATTATTTAGTTTCTGTACTTTTAATTTTAAATATAAAAACGCAAAATTAAAAGTAAAATCTCATTATTGCACAGTGTCGCTATAGGCCATAGCGCCACTTAAAAAAAAACATTAAATAATAAAGAAAAAAATATATATACACAAACCTAATTATAGAAAAATTAAGTTTACAATTACAATATTATTTAACTGCTAATATAAAAATAAACAAATGGTAAAATAAAATAAGTAAATAATTAAAAAAAAAAACAAATTAAATAGTGTCGCTGTGGCCTATAGCGACACTGTGTCGCTATAGGCCATAGCGCCACTTAAAAAAATAAATAAATGCATTATTTAATTTGTCATAAAATAATAAACGAAAAAAATATATATACATAAAACTAATAAGAGAAAAATTAACTTTATAATTACAAATTAACATTTTTAACTGGTATTATAAAAATAATTTTAAAATAAAAGAAAATAATAACTAAAATAAAAAATAAATTAGTAGTGTCGCTATAGCCTATAGCGACACGGTGTCGCTATAGGCCATAGCGCCACTTGTAGAATAATTATATATATTTTTTATGATTACGTTTTTAAATAAATATTTTTTATTTTTATAAATATATAAGTTCACTTCATTATTTTTAAATTTAGAAATTATTTTACTTTTTTTTTGTTTTTTTTCTTAAATGGTGTCGCTATGGGCTACACCATTTTTAATGGCGCACAAACTGTGTCGCCTCAGCCCATAGCGACACTGTTTTGGCTCATTCGAGCCCACCCCACACCAAAAAAAAAAAAAACCACGTGGCATTGGTGTCGCTATGGCCCATAGCGACACCGTTGTAAACAGCCCTAAAGGCGTAAATAGTTTTCAAACAGCACCATTTACGTAAATAACTTCCCATTCAACCCTACTTTGGTCAAAAAGCCTAAGAAAGACCAATGGCATTTACTCTATCTCTAGCAATAAGCACCATTAGCTGCTCTATTTCAAGTCAAAGGTTTAAAATCATTTCTCAATCTCTTAAAAACCTTAAGTTCAAGTTAAGGGTGATCAAGCCATAACAAGCATTATGCACAGAAAAAGAGCAATAAAACTGAATAACAACTTAGATTGATAGCTTAGAGTTTACACATGAGAATGGGTTTAGTTACATCAAACCCCAACAAGGGTGAGTTTAGCTACACATAGACATGTAGAACTCTACAAATGATGAAGAAAGGAAGAAGCTTGATCTTGAAGGTTCCAGAGCTCTCCAGCCGCCACACAAAGTCCAAGAATGATCCTCCTTACTTCTCTCTTCGAAAATCTCACTTTTAGGTCATAAAAGCTTTTGTCTTATGTGAATAATGACATGTCAGCACAATCCACGCTAAGCCTCAGTTCCACGCTCAGCGTGGGAATCAAAATTCTGTTCCAGGGATTCTCTGCCATGCTGAGGCTAAGCGTGGATCTGGGGCTTAGCCTGGGAACTAACCAAAAATTCCTTCAACTTCAAATTCACCACTTTGTGCTTGACTTCCTTCCTTCTTTCCTAGCTTTCTCCTAAACTACAAAACAACAACCAAATACTTGTAAGTTACCTAAAAACATGATTCAAAAACAAAATGTGATCACCTAGCAATTTAGATATGTTTTGAGTTAAAAACAAAGTCTAAAGCAAGGAAAATTGATATAAGTACTTCAAACTAGGCCATAAACTTAATGAAATCATAGCACTTATCAATACCCTAAACTTAAGATCCTGCTTGTCCTCAAGCAAAGAAAAATAAAGCAACTAAGTTAACACACAACCTAATCTCCTAATTGAACACGATTTGAAAATTGGTAATCACACAAAACCGCCATACATGTCTTCCAATAGTTGAACACCAAAAATGTTTACACTTGATCTGCCAATTAATGTGGTGCCCACACAATTTGATATCAGAAGTGTATTGAAACAGTTCCCAAAGGGATTAACAAGCATGGCAATGATACTAATGAAAATTAGTGAACAACCTCTTCCTCACCAAGATCAGTGTTTCTCTCAATACACAAGTGTATTTAGGTGGGAATCTCTCAAATCAACACAAATGAATCACACAAGTCAACTTTGCTTTTCATCTCAATCAAATTCAAACAGTCACATAATCATGCATAGATCACAAGGTCTTTCATGGGTTGTAATGTGGCTGGGCTAACAAAAGAAATTGGTTTTTCTGGGTAAACAAAAGACACCACAGGAGTAGAAGAGCAAGTCTTAATGATCACCATGTATAATTCCTCTTCCTTTCTCTATTCCCAGAAGTCCCAAGATACTACCTTCACCCAAAGCATATAGATCGTACAACACACTTATTAACACAACTTAATCACTTTTTGATGTTTGATTTTTTTTCTTCTTTTTCTTTTGATTTTTTTTTTGAAACTGAATAATAGCTGACTAATAGCCACAGTGGTACAACCATAACATGTACATTCATCAATATGCTCAGCAACAATGATCACCCCACAATACCCCAAACTTAAGACTTTTCTCCCCTTATGATCAATTTGACTGCTCTCCTATTCCTAAGGTGTGGGAGAATTTTGTTTTTCTTAAGGGCTTCAAGGTTCTCAATAAATTCATTGTTTGGCTCAAAGTAGGGTGCAATGGATTCACTTTTTTGTTAGGTTGGCTTTTTGGTCAAGTGGCTCAAATTTACAAGAAAAATTGCCTTGATCATCTCTAAACAACATATGCTATGCAAACTCAAAAGAGACTCAAGCAAAATCAACCGCATGAAATCAAATGGTAACACTCTAACAGCAAGAGGGGCCAAAACTCACATGGGCTAATAAAGGTGCTCAAAACTTTTCAAAAGTATCATGCCACAGTCATTAACCACAAAAGTAATTGTCACACTATCTCTAATCATCCCTAGAGTGCAACCACAAACATATTTGATCTTGTGTCTTAAAATACCTTTGTTCACTAAGGGATACATACACACCTGATTTTTTTTTGCTTTTCCAGTTTTCAAAACACATTAAAACCACACAATTAGAAGCAAATAACAGAACAAAATAATAAAACATAGTTTTCCAAAGTGAAACAGCTTAGTCTTCCTCCTCATCATCTTCAGCCTCGTCTAACTCTTCTTCATCGTCAACTGCATCACCTCCCCTAAGTGAATGTAATTAGCAAGACACAAAATCAGGCAAAACAATGAACAACCAAGTTGGGTTTTTTTTTTAACTCCATAGACAAGCTGAGCGCCCAGCCCACGCTCAGCGTGAGGGTTGCAGCAATGTGCTCCCCTTTTGGCCCCCAAAAGGCTTCACCCACTACCAAGAACACCAAAATAACTTGAATCTTGTACTGGGCATTCACAAAAATAAGGTTTCCAAGGGTTTTAAGAAGACCCATTCACAAATATACCACCACAAATGTGCAAATATCATAAAGGAACATCAACCATGAAAATAAGCCCAAAAACACCATGGATACAAGGGTTTGCACGAAAATGGGTAGGGAGGATTAGATGATTGGAGAAAAATAGGAATGGGAACCAAGAAATATACAATGGAGGGAACCACACAAGGTTAGGGGAGACGAACTTACCTTCGCGCATTTGATGAACAAGAGAGAAGAAAAGAAAGTAACCTAGGGTTTTGAGAGTGTTTGTGAGAGGTTGAGTAGTGGTAGAGGGAAAGAAATAGGCGTCTGGAGAGAGAGTGATAGCATTTAATGAAAAAGGAACTCCCAGGCTAAGCCTGGGACTGGGGCTGAGCATGGGAGTTCTAGAGAGAACTCCCAGTTTTCAAGTTTTAAGTTCTGAGGCTCAGCGTGGGACTGAGGCTGAGCGTGGGAGTTCCAGAGAGAACTCCCAGTTTTCAAGTTTAAGTTTTGAGGCTCAGCGTGGGACTGAGGCTTAGCGTGGCACCTCCAGAGAGCTATTCTTCTACCTCTGCACTGATATAGCTTAGCTTGGAACTTCATGCTGAGCGTGGATTTCAATTTTTCTGCAAATTTTCAAAATTTTCACGCATAACTCAACATGAAGTTCCTCAAGCCCTCACAATCACAATGCTTTCTCAACTAAGAAGCAAACACAATGATTAACCATGCACATACACCTAGAACACACTAACACAAAATAACTGAATTTAAAGGCATGCTAACTGGTTTTTTTTTTTTTTTGGATTAAGAATGATGGGTTGCCTCCCATAAAGCGCTCGTTTTCTGTCACTAGCTTGACAAACCAAAGCTTCAGGTGTCCTCCAATGCAACGGTGGAATAAGCTCGCTCAATTTCACCGCCCAAGTAGAGTTTAAGTCTTTGGCCATTTACCACCCAGCTCTCCTTGGAGGAAACATCCTCTACTTGTATTGCTCCATGAGGCTTAAGTTGCTTAACTCTGAATGGCCCTGACCACTTTGACTTCAGCTCCCCTGGAAATAGTTTCAACCGGGAGTTGTAAAGGAGCACAAGTTGTCCCGGTTGAAACTCTCTTTTTAAGATCTTTCGTTCATGATACAACTTCACCTTTTCCTTGTAATGCTTAGCTGACTCATAAGCATTGAGCCACAATTTAGATTTCCTAAGCAGTGAGAATGGAGGTGGCTTCAAGCGGATTACATCATCTGGAACTGATTTTTTCAGCTTCTTTGTAGCCTCACACGCTACCTCATCCAGCACATCCATTCGGAAACAAGCACCTTTATCATTCGGATGGGTCATAGCTTCAAATACATTAAAAGTGATCACCTCATCATGGACCCTCAATTTTAATTCACCATCCCCAACATCAATGATTGCTCGTGCAGTCTTCATAAATGGCCTCCCCAAGATAATAGGAATAGCAGAGTCTTCTTCCATATCCATAACCACAAAATCAGCTAGAAATGTGAATTTGTCAACTTTGACTAGCATGTTTTCAATGACACCATAGGGATACTTGATGGACCGGTCTGCTAGTTGCAAAGTCATGCGGGTTGGTTTTACTACCACCTGTCCAACTCTATCTAACATAGACAAGGGCATGAGGTTAATGCTTGCACCCAAGTCTAGCAGTGCTCTTCCAACTGATAGGTCCCCAATAGTGATTGGAATTGTAAAGCTTCCAGGGTCCTTGAACTTGGGAGGTAAGTTCTTTAGAATTATGGCACTGCACCCCGCTTCCAACTCAATAATCTCTTGCTCAATGAACTTTTTCTTCTTGTTCAAGAGGTTTTTCATGAATTTTGCATAAGTGGGCATCTGCTCCAATGCCTCTGAGAAAGGAATGTTGATCTGAAGCTTCTTAAAAAGCTCCATGAAGCGTGCAAATTGCTTTTCTTTATCTTTCTTGCTTGGGGCTGGGGGATATGGCATATCCTTGGTATTAGACACCTTGGGTTTCATCTTCAATTCTCTTGCTAGTTGGCTCTTTGATTTTTTAACAACAACTTCCTCAGCCAACTCTTCTCCCTCTATGACATTCTCTTTTGCATTTTCTATTTTTTTATTTTTTTCATTATTTTTTTCACCTCTCTCTCTCTCTTCAGCCTTGTTTTCTTGTTGCTCTTCCTCATCCTCCAACACCCCACTCTCTTACCACCTCTTGTTGTAATTGCACTACAATTCTCCTTCGGATTAGTATGAGTATTGGCTGAAAAATTTCCACCAGAATTTTCAGCCAATTGTTTGGCCAGCTGCCCCATTTGAATCTCCAAATTCTTTATAGATGCTTCAGTACTCTTGTGGTTAGAGATTGAGACCTGCATGAACTGATTCAATGTTTCTTCTAATTTAGTCTGCCTGTCATACAAGTTGGGCCTTTGCATATGAGGTCTACTAGATTGAGCAATATCATTCTGGTTCCACCCTGTGCTAGGGTGTGATTGCCAATTCTTCCCATAATTACCACCATAATTTCCTCCTTCTCGAGCTTGATTTCCCATGTAATTCACCTCTTCTCCATGAGATGGGAAAGTATCAATGCACTGCCCGTGAGGATGATTCAACCCACAAAGATCACAACTTAGAACTTAATGTTGAGTGGATTGTAGTTGTTGTGGAATTCGAGCAACTTGCTTGGTAAGAGCCTCAATTTGTTGGGACAAGAGCTTATTTTGAGCTAATAAAGCATCTTGAGATCCCAACTCTAG
This sequence comes from Cajanus cajan, assembly GCF_000230855.2. Taxonomy (NCBI): domain Eukaryota; kingdom Viridiplantae; phylum Streptophyta; class Magnoliopsida; order Fabales; family Fabaceae; genus Cajanus; species Cajanus cajan. Next base: position 72,145,472 of record NC_138517.1, read on the forward strand.
AATTCCTCTTTTCTGTCTTGACTCCCTTTCAGCTGGTAAATCATAGTCATTTGCTGCCATAGCATCAATCAACTCTATAGCCTCCTCTGGTGTTTTAAAACGCATACTACCTCCAGCTGAGGCATCCAATAGAATTTTCACTCGTGGCTGCAATCCACCCAGAAAAATATTAACCTGAGTAAGGTCGTCCAACCCATGACTTGGACATCTCCTCAACAAGGATTTGTATCTCTCCCAAGCCTCGGATAGAAGTTCATCTTGCTTCTGGGAGAATGTGACAATCTCACTTTTTGCTTGATTTATCTTAGCAAGAGGGAAGAATCTTGCCAAGAACTTTGTCTCTATGTCAGACCACCTGGTTAAGCTTTGATGTGGTAGAGCATTGAGCCACATCTTAGCTTTCCCAAGTAGTGAGAAAGGAAACAACTTCATCCGAATCACCTCTTCAGGAACTTGATGTATCTTCACTGTGCCACAAAGCTCAACAAAAGTATGGAGATGCATATATGGGTCCTCATGATCAAGGCCCGCAAATTGGTTGTTCTGAATCAGATTCAAAAGTGTTGGCTTCATCTCAAAATTAGTGGCAGCGATTGCAGGAGTGGCAATGCTAGAGAAATGAGTAGTACCAGTAGCAGCTGCATGATCACCAAGAGTAATTCTTGGTCTTTCCTCTGCCATTTCAACTTCCTCTAAGATTTCAGATAAAGAAGGACTGAGAGAGGACGAAGTAGCCTCTCTGTGCTGTGCCTGCTTGGCTAGTAACCTTTGCTTCCTTAATGCTCCCCTGTTCCTCCTAGCTGTTTTCTCAATTTCCGGGTCGTAAGCTGAATCACTAGCAGGAACAGTACCTCGCATAAACCAGAATCACAAAGCTACAACAAACAGTCAGCAACACAGATACAATGAATTAAAAGACAAGGAATATAGTAATTGCAAAATGTAAAAGAATAAATGAATCAAAGCCTAGATTAGTAATCCAAGTGACTTTGCCTAAGTATTGAGACGCAAGTCCCCGGCAACGGCGCCAGAAACTTGTTATGTCGTTTGGCAAGTGTACCAAATCGTATAAGTAGTTCAATGAAAGTATGAGTATCGTCTCCCAAGGGACTTGCACAACACTTTGCAATTTCACTTGTTATACTAACTAAGCTACCGAAAAGCAATAAGAGTTTGATTTGCTGCAGTAAATAATGTAAACAAGTAATAACAATTCTTTTTGGAATTTTGGTAAACACTTAGAGTGCAAAACTTGATTCTAATGCAATATTAATAAATTGTTGGGGTTTGACTTCACTAAACCTTCCTCTCATGCTTATCATTAAGTTCACAATAGTTATTATTTAGAATTTATCAATCACTCTAAAAAGTAACCAACCCTAATCTATTACAAGTTGGCATCTAAGTTACTAGCTTAAACTATCAATCTCTTGCATAGTTTAACCTAGAAACCAACTTTAAAAACAAGAGCTTAAGAAAGACCAATGGCATTTACTCTATCTCTAGCAATAAGCACCATTAGCTGCTCTATTTCAAGTCAAAGGTTTAAAATCATTTCTCAATCTCTTAAAAACCTTAAGTTCAAGTTAAGGGTGATCAAGCCATAACAAGCATTATGCACAGAAAAAGAGCAATAAAACTGAATAACAACTTAGATTGATAGCTTAGAGTTTACACATGAGAATGGGTTTAGTTACATCAAACCCCAACAAGGGTGAGTTTAGCTACACATAGACATGTAGAACCCTACAAATGATGAAGAAAGGAAGAAGTTTGATCTTGAAGGTTCCAAAGCTCTCCAGCCGCCACACAAAGTCCAAGAATGATCCTCCTTACTTCTCTCTTCGAAAATCCCACTTTTAGGTCATAAAAGCTTTTGTCTTATGTGAATAATGACATGTCAGCACAATCCACGCTAAGCCTCAGTTCCACGCTCAGCGTGGGAATCAAAATTCTGTTCCAGGGATTCTCTGCCATGCTGAGGCTAAGAGTGGATCTGGGGCTTAGCCTGGGAACTTAACCAAAAATTCCTTCAACTTCAAATTCACCACTTTGTGCTTGACTTCCTTCCTTCTTTCCTAGCTTTCTCCTAAACTACAAAACAACAACCAAATACTTGTAAGTTACCTAAAAACATGATTCAAAAACAAAATGTGATCACCTAAAAATTTAGATATGTTTTGAGTTAAAAACAAAGTCTAAAGCAAGAAAAATTGATATAAGTGCTTCAAACTAGGCCATAAACTTAATGAAATCATAGCACTTATCACATGCATCAAGCAAGTGATTGGGGGTCAATCCGACTACCCAACAATTATTCCCACACCCCCAAGCGAGGTTTGTCACTCCCCCTTACCTCGATAAGCAGGAGTTGAAACTAGAGCAGAACCTTGCTAATCTCCTCCTCTAAATTCCCCTTGGTTTTTAGAAGGTTTAGAAGAAGAAGAAGTCAGAAGTGAATAGTATGATTTGAAATCAAGCCTGAGCCTCCTATTTATAGGCATCAGGAGTGGCCGGAACGACCCGTTTTGGACCAGAACGACTCTTTCTGGACCCATCCATTATATGCAAAATTTACAACTAGAACGGCCCGTTCTCAAAATTAGAACGGTCCGTTCTGGGTTGATTTTAACACACATTGACCATAATTGGAATGACTCGTTTCTAACTTAGGATTTTAGGCCATTTTAGTAGTCCGGAACGACCCATTCTGCTTTTTGGAACGACCCGTTCTGGGCCTAAAAAAAATAGAATTTAATTTTTTTATAAATATTTAAATTATTAAAAATCTATAAAATGTTCTATAAAACCCCTTTAATTAATAAAAATAACTATAAGAAGATAATTTCCATAAATATAAAAATAATAATAATTAACTATTGTATTAGTAGAAAATTCGGGATGTTACAATTCTTCCCTCCTTTTAGAAATTTCGTCCCCGAAATTTACCTGAAAATAAAAATGGATAAGCTTCTCGCATCTTGCTTTGTAATTCTCATGTGGCACTTTCTTTAATATTTCCTCCCCAAACGAGCTTAACCAAAGAAATTTCCTTTTCTCTCAGTTGTTTCACCTTCGTGTCATCAATCCACAAAGGAACCGTTTCATAAGTGAGATTATCCTTCAACTGAATGTTGTCAGACTCAATGATATGGGAAGGATCATGGACATACTTTCTGAGTTGGGAAACATGGAAGACACTATGGAGGTTTGAAAGAGATGGAGGCAAGGTAATTTGATAGGTCACTTCACTGATCCTTTTAAGAATTTGATAAGGATCAATGTAACGTGGAGTAAGCTTACGGGATTTCAGTGCTCTACCTACTCCTGTCCAAGGCATGACTTTAAGGAATACATGATCACCTTCTTTAAACTCAAGGTCTTTTCTCCTCTTGTCATTATAACTCATTTGCCTACTCTGGGTTACTCTCATCCTCTCTTGGATCATCTTAACCTGTCAGTAGTTTGTTGAACTATCTCAGATCCTAACATGGCATTCTCTCCAGGCTCTACCCAACATAAAGGTGTTCTACATCTCTTACCATACAAAGCCTCATATGGTGCCATCCCAATACTGGAATGGTAGCTATTATTGTAGGTAAATTCTATCAAAGGTAGGAAACTATCCTAACTACCCCCATGTTCTAAGATGCAAGCCCTCAACAAATCTTCCAAAGACTGTATGGTTCTCTCAGTTTGGACATCTGTTTGGGGATGGTAGGATGAACTTAATCTAAGCTTATGCCTAAAGCCTTATGCAAGCTTTCTCAAAATCTAGAGGTGAACCTAGGATCTCTATAAGACACTATACTTGTAGGAACTCCATTCAACCTCACGATCTCACCGATGTAAAACTTGGTTAACCTCTCCAAAGGGTACCTAATATTAATGGGAGTAAAATGGGCAGACTTAGTCGATCTATCCACAATGACCCATATAACATCCAAGTTCTTTGTAGTCTTAGGTAATCCAACTACAAAATTCATAGAGATGCTATCCCATTTCCACATACGCACATCTAAAGGTTGCATCAGACCTGAAAGTTTTTGGTGTTCTACCTTAGCCTTCTGACATACTAAGCAGGCATACACAAATTCCTCCACTTCCCTCTTCATCTTAGGCCACCAAAACATCTTTCTAAGGTCTTGGTACATCTTAGTGGCTCTCGGATGGATACTAAGGCTACTCCTATGACCTTCTTCTAGGATTTCTCTCTTAAGCTCTGGCACACTAGGAATGCACAACCTATCCTTAAATCTCAACACTCTATCCACTCCAAATCTAAACTCACTCTCCACACCTTGATTCAACTTCCCTACTTGACTCAATAAGAAAGGATCTACCTTCTAACCTTCTCTAATCTCATCTATCAAGCTATTAGTTACTCTCAAAGCTCCCAACTTAATACTCTTAGAGGTCAACTCACACCCTAAGCTCATATCCCTAAACTCCTCAATCATATGCAATTCCCTAATCATCAAAGAAGACATTCTCAAATATTTTCTACTTAAAGCGTCAGCTACAACATTAGCCTTGCCGGGGTGATAATTCAATTGAAAGTCATAATCCTTAAGGAACTTTAACCATCTCATTTGCCTCATATTCAACTTCTTTTGGTCAAACAAGTACTTAAGGCTTTTATGATCACTAAAAACCTCAAATCTAGACCCAAACAATTAATGTCTCCACAACTTAAGTACAAATACTATTGCAGCTAACTCAAGGTCATAGGTAGGATAGTTTTGCTCATGAATTTTAAGTTGTCTAGAAGGATAGGCTACTACCTTACCCTCCTGCATAAGTACTCCTCCTAAATCCAATTTAGAAGCATCACAAAATACCTCAAAAGTCTTACTAGGGTCATGTAACACTAACACAAGGACACTAGTTAATCTCCTCTTAAGCTCTTGAAAGCATTCCTCACACCTAGAATCCCACACAAAAGGTTTGTCCTTCTTCGTTAGCTTAGTAAAAGGAAGAGATAGCCTAGAGAAATTCTGCATGAACCTTCTGTAATAACCGGCTAGTCCTAAGAAGCTCTTAATCTCAAGTACTGATTTAGGTGTACTCCAGCCTAACACAACTTCTACCTTAGCAAGATCTACAGCTATCCCACCCTTGGATATTACATGTCCTAGAAAGTTCACACTATCCAACCAAAATTCACATTTTGACAATTTAGAATACAACTACTTCTCCTTAAGGGTTTGAAGAAAGATCCTAAGGTGCTCAAATGCTCCTCCCTGGTCTTTGAATACACTAGGATATCATCTATGAAGACCACTACAAATCTATCCAACTAAGGGTGAAAGATCCTATTCATGTAGTCCATAAAAACACCAGGTGCATTAGTCACACCAAAAGGCATAACTAAATACTCATAGTGCCCACAGCGGGTCCTAAAGGAAGTCTTAGGAACATCCTTAGCTCTTACTCTAATCTGATGGTATTCTGACCTTAAATCTATCTTACTGAACACACAAGCCCCAACTAGTTGATCCATAAGGTCATCTATCCTAGGCAAGGGATACTTATTCTTAATGATCACTTTATTCAGTTGCCTATAGTCTACGCACAACCTCATGCTCCCATCTTTCTTCTTAACCAATAAAATAGACACTCCCCAAGGCGAGACACTAGGCCTAATGAATTGTTTCCCTTGCAATTCCTCTATCTGTTTCTTAAGTTCAACTAACTCCTTAGGGGACATCCTATAGGGTGCTATAGATATAGGTGAGGTACCTGGCACTAAGTCTATGCTAAAATCAATCTCTCTCTCAGGTGGTAAATTAGACACATCCTTAGGAAATACTTCTGGGAATTCTCTCACTAAGGGAATCTCATCTAGCTTACTATCAGTCTCAAGTGTTAAGGAAGCTAAGATCATGTACACTCTTTCATTTTCTTTTAAACAAGTTTTAATGTCGGTAGCACTAAGAAATTTTGTACTCTTAGATTCACCAAAGGAAATAGATTTATCAAAGTAGTTTAAAAAGACATGGTGGGAAGATAACCAATCCATACCAAGAATTACATCTAATTGACTAAGAGGCAAACAAATTAAGTCAACTAGAAACTGCTTATCGGAAACTGTCAAAGGACATTTCAAACACACTAGGGATGTAGTTATAGGACCATTAGTAGGGGTTTCAACAACTAAATCAAAATCTAACAGAGACACACACAAATTCAATTTTTGGACACAAGAGACAGAAATAAAGGAATGAGTTGTACCAGAATCAAATAGTACAACAAAAGGAGTCTCGGCTATGAAATAAGTACCTTGTATCAAATTTTCTGACCGAGCAGCTTCAACACCACTAAGAGCAAATACTCTCCCTACAGTCTTTGGACGCTCAATTTGCAAACCCGATCCAATAACACGTGTTCTTGGTGGTTCAAGACATTGGGTGCTGATGTGACCCTTACCATTGTAGTTGAAACAGGTAACCTCCTTGTCACGACACTCAGACTGATTATGATCAGCACAACCACACTTCCCGCATCTTCCTGAAGGAGTGGACACAGACCCTCTAACACTTCCATCAGTACTAACAGTGGATCCTCTAGTAAATGACTTGCTTCCACTAGCAACAGCTTTACTCCCTTGAAATCTAGTAGGAGCGGAGTAAGGCTTACTCCTACTCGAAGTACTAGAACTCACAGCACGGATAAGACCTCCAACGCCTTTATAGAAAGTAGCACAGGCACGATTGTCACGATCGTAAATGCTGCACTTATTTACCAAAGTGGGGAAGTGATAAATCTTCTAATAGTTAATTGTAGTCTTCACCTCAGGACGTAGACCGTTTACAAATTTTATACATTTAGCTCTTTCACCATTCTCACCATGGTAATGTGTACAATAGTAAACCAAAGCATCAAATTTGGCAGCATATTCTGCCACTATGTCGTTCCCTTGATTCAGCTCAAGGAATTTCATTTCTTTCCGACTCCTCACATCATCCGGGAAATACTTCTCAAGAAAGGCCCTCTTTAAGTTGTCCCAATTCAAGTGCACCCCTCCATCAATCATCATTCGAAGTGCTCCCTCCCACCAAAAGTGGGCATCAGTAGTCAACATGAAGGTGGCCAACTTCACCTTCTAAGTGAGGGGACAATCCATGGCATTGAAGATCTTGTCGATCTCCGCTAGCCAATTCATAGCAGCATCTGGGTCATATCCTCCTTTGAAGGTAGGTGGGTGATTTTGCTGAAATTGCTCCAACTAGTTAGGAGCGATTCCAACCCTATTGTTATTATTCATAGCTTGTGCTAATGCTTGAAGAGCATCAGCAATCACATGATCATTTCTACCAACCATAATCTAAGAAAATATTACAATTAATAAACATAATCAATCATCACACTAGTATACCAATAAGTTCCACATGCAACCTAGACCATAAAAAGTCAACATATAAGCATCAAAACTCAAGAAATCATATAAAAGAAAAATTAAAAAGTAATAAAGGAAATATAAATTAATTCCAGTAAAGGTGGCAGCGCCTCCTAGTTAGGAATAATTTATAACTTCCAAATCATGTAATAAAAATAACAAAGATGCACACTTTAGTCTTTTATCAAGAACATTCAAAACTCCAATTCTCAACATACAACCTCTTTGGATTCAATCACTACAACTATAGACTTCATCTACCAAACAAGTATAGTAAACTCATAACTCACGGCCGATTGGATCAACCTGCTCTGATACCACTAAATGTGACACCCTCTACCCCTAATATTAATACACAATAAATGTAAACAATAATAATTTTTTTGAGTAAATAAAATCTTTCACAGTTGATAACATATTTCATGGATAAAACAAATGTCTCAAATATCATAAGGTGGAAGATTCACATTCATAACTCATAAACCATAACTCCAATGCAGAAATTACAAAAGAAAATAAACTAAGGTTTTTAATACAATTTAATGAAAATAACATCCTAAACTAAGCCAAGCTATGCCCCGATGTCACATCCTATCAAAGCATGCCCAACTGAAGCCTTAAGCCTCATTACGAACATCCTCATGATGATGATCACCTGAAACATAATTTAAACATATACAAGAGCAACAAGGTAGTGAGAAACATCTCACTCTAATTCAGATGTAGAAATAAATGTTAGGCAACATACACAGTCATAACAAATACCACACAAGTTATACATAACCAATCATAACTGTCAAGTTATAAATACATTAGAATACTTATACATTCACATATCATGAAATAATGCCGTGGACTCGACTCATAAATGCATGCATGTGGCGCCATACAGAAGTTCACATTTCTCATAACTGGTATGCTGCACAGCAACATACCTGGGCACGTTCATTCATGAATACATCACTGGTGACCCAAGGTACACCTAGAAATACTTCATTTCATCATTGGTATGTGGCATAAGCGACACACCTATAATAAGTCATTTCATCACATAGCTTGTTACATCAATGGTATGCGGCCTAAGCGACACACCTGGAGTTATATATGTATATGATGCATGTCATACATTTACTATTTCATTGACTCAACATTTCACTTATTACGGAATTTCATTTATTACCTCATGTCATCATTTTTCATATTCTCATAGTCATAGCTTATCTCAATAGCCCATTCTCATGTCTCATGTCATTTTTTCATATTTCACATAGTCATGTCGTAATTATTCCTCATAAGGTCCGCACAGGAATCCTAAGAGCACTCTAATTCATATTAAAACTTATTTATTTTCAAAATTAATTACATATTCATTCATCAGATCCAACAAGGAACACAGCAGAGCAATCAGAAAGTAAAACAAAAACATTCATGCTTTGCATGTTCCTAGAAACATGCATCAGGCAAGTGATTGGGGGCCAATCCGACTACCCAATAATTATTCCCACACCCCCAAGCGAGGTTTCTCACTCCCCTTTACCTCGATAAGAAGGAGTTAAAACTAGAGCAGAACCTTGCTAATCTCCTCCTCTGAATTCTCCTTGGTCTTTAGAAGGTTTAGAAGAAGAAGAAGTCAGAAGTGAATAGTATGATTTGAAATCAAGCCTGAGCCTCCTATTTATAAGCATCAGGGGTGGCCGGAATGGCCCATTCTGGACCCATCCGTTATATGCCAATTTTACAACTAGAACGACCCGTTCTCAAAACCAGAACGACTCATTATGGGGTTGATTTTATCACACATTGACCATAATTGGAATGACCCGTTTTTAACTTAGGATTTTAGGCTATTTTATTAGTCTGGAACGGCCCGTTCCACTTTTTGAAACGCCTATTCTGCTTATGGGAATGACTCATTCGGCTTTTTGGAACGACCCGTTCTAGGCCTGAAAAAAATAGAATTTAATTTTTTCATAAATATTTAAATTATTAAAAATCTCTAAAATGTTCTATAAAACCCCTTTAATTAATAAAAATAACTATAAGAAGATAATTTTCATAAATATAAAAATAATAATAATTAACTATTTTATTAGTAGAAAATTCGGGATGTTACATGATTTAAATTCTTGTATTACTTGTTCGAATTATTTGTTGGAATTGGAGTAATGTTAAGATTTGGAGTTGAAAAATGGCAGTAGTTTGCTTTATTTGTTGAAAAAATAGACTAGTGTTAATATTAAAAAAATATTTGTTGTTTACTTCATTGAGTAGTTTCGTGGGATGACCAAGTGATGAATGCAAGTGAGTTTTTGGTTTCTACAATGGTGAAGTCGTGAATAAATTGATAAAAACACATATAATGACCGGTTATAAATAACCGATTATGAATGGTACTTTTAAAATTGGTTGTAAAACCTTATTTTTAAAGTATCTCCCTACAACATTAGTGAAAACAAAATTGGTTTCTCCTAAAAACAATTGATTTTAAAAGTTGTTTCTCTACAAGTGATACTTTGGGTGAGTTGTGTTATGTTGAACATGAATTCCATAAGATATTTATATGACATGCTGTAAGGAGAGTGCAAAATAATGATGAGTTGGAGACCGTTATAGGCAAGCCGATACAAATGGGACACGTGGATGAAGGTGGGGAAATCATGGCAAAGAATAAAAGTGCGTGATCTAGGAGGGAACGTGGGTGGCTGAAGGATTACGTGAGGAAATAACTTGAATATAAATAGAATAATTTTGGGTGTGAAGAGGGGGAGAAAAGATTAGTTGAGATTCTCTTTCTTGCTTACTCACTTTTCTGTTCAGGAGTGCTATACGGATACTAAAGGTTGTATTTATGCTTGATGAAATGGAATAAGAATTCTTTCTGTAATTAGTTGAATATGTACTAGCAATTTTTTGTAATTGTTGATTTCATTCATCTTGCATGCACACGTGGTGCTATCTTACATTAGTGCTTTCATTTTCTATCATGGCAGAGAATACTCGAATGAAGGAGCTACAAGCGAAGATTTCTCGTTTGAAGGAATCTGTTGTCAAAGTCAAGCAATTAGCCAATGCAGTGGTTGCTACGGATCGTGATTTGAAGAGTTTGATTGCGGCTCTTCATGAACGACAACATGATGATTCTACTCAATTTGAGACATTGGAGACTTTGATGGATTCGGTGTTGAAATCGATCAAGGCTTTGGAAACAAGTTCGCGTCCTGTTTATCCATCTACGTCATTTCAAGTTCGTAATGTCAAGTTAGATTTTCCTAAGTTTGATGGATCTGAGGTGTTACAATGGATTTTCAAGGCGAAACAGTTTTTTGATTATTATAAAACTACGGATGAACAACGGTTGCTCATTGCTTCTGTTCATCTAGAAAAGGAAGTGGTTCCATGGTTCCAAATGTAGGCTCGAACTAATGCATTTCATAGTTGGATTGAGTTCACTCGTGCTTTGAAATTGGAATTTGGCCCTTCACCTTATGAATGTCCTCGATCAGATTTGTTTAAACTTACATGGGAAGGTTCGGTGCTTGATTATTATGTTAAGTTTACAGCCCTAGCCAATCGTGTGCAAGGTGTAACCACAAACGCTTTATTGGATTGTTTTGTGGGTGGTTTGAGACATGACATTTGTCGTGATGTGTTGGTTCAGGCTCCTACTACATTGACGAGATGTGTGTCATTGGCTAAATTTTTTGAAGAAAAGTATGTTATCCAATAGAAATCTGATTGGTTCAATATCCATACAAAAAATCAATCACCGCCTACCAGTTCACAATCTCTAAAGTCCACTGCATTGCCTCCCTTATTGGCCAAATCAAACCATACTCCTCTAGACAAAAGTGCGACGGTGAAGAAGATGTCTCCCGTAGAGATTCAGTTGCGGAGAGAAGGGATTATGCTTGATGTGTGATGACAAATACTCGCCCTCTCACAAGTGCCCTAATAAGCAATATCTCTGGTTCCACTTAGATGAAGAAGAAGTTTTTGATGAACCTGTTCTGGATGCTAGTGTTGTTACAGGTAATATAAGCCTCAGCTTCATAGTGAACCTTACTTGTCTTTCAATGCTCTTAAAGGCTCGGCTGGAATTGGTACTATGAGATTTAAAGGAGTTATTAATGGTTTACTATGCAGATCCTTCTGGATAGTGGAAGTTCGGATAATTTCTTATAGCCAAGGATTGCTGCTTGTCTTAAACTACCAGTAGAACCAATTCAGGATTTTAATGTGATGGTTGGTAATGGAAGTGCTTTGGTATGGAGGGACTTATTAAGAGATTGGAGGTTAGAAATCAAAACCATGCAATTCAGCTGCCAGCATACTTACTTCCTATATCAGGTGCTGACTTGGTTCTTGGAGCTTCTTAGCTGGCCACACTAGGTGCTCACATATCTGATTATAGCAACTTATCATTGAAATTTATGCTAGATGATAAGTTTGTAACACTAATAGGGGAACAAACCAAGTTACCTACCTAGGCTCAATTTCATCATTTGAGAAGAATGTTTCATACTAATTCGATTACGGAAATGTATTCTCTCCATTTTCAAAATTCCAACAATTCACAAGATCATCTAGAGATAGCATTATTGTTGCATACATATCACCACGTTTTTGATTTTCCGTGTGGTCTACCTTCTCCTAGATCACATAACCATGTTATTCCTTTAGTACATGGTTCGAATCCTATTAAAGTGAAGCCATATAGATATCCTTCCAGCCAAAAGCAGATTGAATATTTAGGGCACACGGTTTCAAGGTCAAGAATTGCTAAGGAGGATGACAAGGTTCAAGCTGTTTTAGCTTGGCCTTTACCTGCCAGTCTTAAACAATTAAGGGGCTTTCTGGGACTTACAAGCTATTATAGAAGATTTATTAAAGGTTATGCAACCTTGGTTGGCATACTCACTAAATTACTATAAAAAAAAAAGATAACTTCCATTGGGTGCGAAGATACTAAGGTAATTGCACGGGCTTATACCCTCATTCAACCTTGGGGGCAAGGTCGATTTTGTTGGGGGAAGTAATGTAAGGAGGTGCAAAATAATGATGAGGTGGAGTCTGTTATAGGCAAGCTGATACAAATGGGACACATGGATGAAGGTGGGGAAATCATGGCAAAGAATAAAAGTGCGTGATCCAGGAAGGAACATGGGTGGCTGAAGGATTACGTGAGGAAATAACTTGAATATAAATAGAATAATTTTGGGTGTGAAGAGGGGGAGAAAAGATTAGTTGAGATTCTCTTTCTTGCTGACTCACTTTTCTGTTCATGAGTGTTATACGGACACTACAGGTTGTATTCATGCCTGATGAAATGGAATAAGAATTCTTTCTATAATTAGTTGAATGTGTGCTAGCAATTTTTTGTAATTGTTGATTTCTTTCATCTTGCATGCACGTGGTGCTATCTTACACAAACATCATATGCATATGTGATTTTTGAATGGATAAGATAAGAAATACGCTGCTAAGAGAGATCTTTCTTGTGTAAAAGTTTGAGATTCATGATCATGGGGATAACTAAGTTTAGGAGCCTCAGTCTCATTCGCTTGATTGCACGAGGTGAAACATGTGCGACACACTTGTCTCGATGCATCCTAGTGTATAGCTCTTCCTAATATAGAATGTCGTAATGGTTGATTTGACATGTCCTCCTAAACTACTCAACTTTCAAGTAACAATTGTCAATTAACAATTAATTTTACTGATGCTAAAAATATAACTTATTAAAATACTTAGTCAAATAATGATGAGTGTATATTTCATCATATACTTATTTTTTTAGAAACATTTTTTTTAAATGTCCTAATAACTTAAATGGTAAAATATAAACAAAAACTTATTATTTTAGTGAACATGTTATAATATCTCTACACATTTCCCTAAATTTTTAACTACAATTCTTGTACAAATAAAAGTAAATTACATTGACACTATCATGTTTCGTAAAATTACATAAAAACTCCTTATATTATTCTACTCCTATAATATAATCATCTTAATTGGCTAGTAAAAAAAATATAACCCTAACGTTTCTTAAATATTATATTAATAATCTCTTTAATTATTTGAAAAATATTACACCGCAACTTGTAAAAAGTTACTGTTCACGTTAAAAAAAAACAAAGAATATCGGTACAATTTCACAAATGACCTCATAAAAAAGTTATTGTCATTTTATTAAAAAAAAATGGCAAACCAAAATTTTGATGAAAGTGTTTATGAGGATTAAGTTAAACTTTTACCTTGTTTAATAATGTGAAAATTTTGTATTTATCTTTCTCTCCCTAGATATTAAATCTCTGAGATTCAATCGAAATTTTTAGTAAATATTTATAAGGATAAATAAACACAAAGTTTTCACATTACAAGATCATCTAAAAAGTTAACATAGAGAACTAAATACAAACAATATTGAGATTTCAACGTACATAAACTTTTTATTTATATTTATCAGTTTTGAATGAATAATCCACATGCTACAAGGAGAGCACCATTTCTTAAATAAAAGATGTCACCACCACTTTCTTCTTATCTAACAAACGGTATAATGAAGTACTCTGCATAAAATAGCTGGAAGAAGAAAACAAAACAGACAAGACATCATTAACAAGAGTTAAGAGCACAAGTGATCCACTTAACAAGTACAAGAGATGTGCATCTTTAGATAATTTTTTTTTATAAGTATTGTATAATTTATAAAATTAATAAATTAATTTATATAAACTCTTTCGTATTATATTCCGATTCCAAAAGTATATTTTTTAATTTATGTATAATATAATTTTATCTTATCATTTTTATTTTTAACTTTTTTTCTTAAAAATAATTATAACGAAGTTCATCTAAACAAGTTCTAAAATCAGTTTTTTTTCTTTTTCTTTAGTGATCAAAATTATAGAGCCATAATTTTCTTTTAGTCAAATTATAATGAATCCAATTTGTGAATTAAATTATTACAAATTTCAGGGAGTGTTGCACATGATTGGTATGCCTTGGAATGCTAGCGGTGTTAAGGTGTTTTAATTTTATAGTGATGTTTAGTACTCTTAACTTTTATAAATAAAAAATTGTGAATTAAATTAATTTTCCCTGTGTAGTTTCCTAAGAGAGAAACACCACCACCTTTCCTTGCCCATTTAAACAACATGATCCCAAGATATGAACCTTTTGAAGAGCTAGAAACCATTGAGCTCTAAGAAGTGGAGATTGTGCAAAGGAAAAGAGTAGTCAATCAGTAGTGAGAAAGATAAATATGTTTGTAAATTATTTACTGTGGTTTTTCATAGAAATTTAACCCTTTTATGTCAAAATATATATATTTCATTGTAGCCAATGGAAACCAAATAATAATTTTTCTATTTTTTTATAGAGTGGAAGTTAATAAATATATTCAACAAAACTTTTGATTCTCGATCAATACAAGCCAGAAAAGTAGTTAAATGGCTTATTTCTTTTGAATAATCACTGTATAAGTTAAAGTTCCTTATTAAGCAATATGTATTATATTAGTATTGAAAAACAGTTCTTTAAGTGATAAATAACTTATAAGGTTAATGCATGATTACCTTCCAGATAAACATATAGAAAGATGTTATGGCAGATTTGTTTTCCAGATCAACAGATTTGGCATGATACAAGAGGATCAAAGCCAAAAGACCATGTCCAAAAACCTAACACAGTGAAAGTGAAAATAACATTCAAATTTTATTGAAATGATCAAATATATCCACATTCACTCCTTGAAGGAGCCATTTTACCCTTTAACACTAAAATCAAAGACCATATAGATATATATAAAAGTCAAGATATTCTATGCAACAGAGATTGCTTTTTCCAAGGGAGGAATCTTCTTGTTTTAGTACTGTAGTTGATACAATATATGTACATCAATGAAGGGGAGTCGTGCGTTTTTAAACTTCTTGACGACATATTGCTTAAAAAAAAAAAAAAAAGACAAGTGCTAAATTTTGATAATTGACCAACCACTAATGTACAATATGCAGCATGTGGAATTAAAGAAGGTATATAAATCAAATTCATTGAAATTCTCTTTTCTAAAACATGTTAATCAAAATCAAATTCTTATAATCTAGACACCAAAAAAAAAAACATTGAAGCTTAAACTACTAAAGGATTATTATATAATCATAACTATATGATAATCAATGCAAGTAATTAGCACATTACTGTGATCATTTTACTCCAAAGATTGGAAGATGTTGCTCCCGCCATAACGGCAATTCCATAAGCCATTTCAAGAAGTGAAACACAAATCCAAAACATCTGAATAAAAGGAAAAAAACATCTTTAGGGAAAATATGAATACATGAGGACAAAACCAACTCATCTTAAATGTTAAATGAGAAGATCATACCCGCTTTTTACCGAAACGCACCGAAAAAGATTTAATGTCAAATATTTGATCTCCTTTAATGTCAGGTATATCCTATATAAAAGTCAATAAAAGGTAATTCTTACTTTCATGTATGGTGTAGGTCACATGCATAACATGGATAAACTTTTAACCTTTTTACCTTGAACAATGCTATAACCGAAGAGAAGAAGCCCATTAACGTTGTCGCCAAAATCAATGATTTTGGAAATATAATTGGCCTCTTAAACACATGCATCTGCATATATAAATTAATTTTACACACATATATTAGCAGCCAAGAAAACATTTGACTTAATCGGTAGGAAGGTTTCTTTTGTTGGATAGGAAACTAAGATGTACATAGTAACAATATGTTATGAAAACTATAACTGTTATCATGAGTTCAACTAAATCAACCCAAAAAAAATTGAATAAAAGATTTGCTTTTGTAATTATGTGTACAAAACCTAATGTACGAGTATCCATTACAACTTCAAAGAGTACAATTTAGTAGGTCAAAACCACCTGCATATGAAGAAAAAATGCAAATTGAACTATTATTGTCCGAACAACTACGATGCTCATGGCTGCAAGCACTGCAAATCTCTTCCACCTCAATAGGGGCAACTGAAAAATGGTCAATGACATAAGTTATTCAAAAATAATTGTAGTGTCTATTAATATATTTTCCATACAGAACAATCAGAAAACTAATAAACTAGCTTGTATCACATATTTTCACTTCTTAAACCCTTCCTTTAATATACACTATTTTCTTCCTATAAGGAATAGGATAGCTAAAAAAACTTGTCTATATATCAAACAAATTGATATCTATATATATTTTGTTTTTATGGTAACATTTTATATATTAGTATATGTAAATACTAAAAGTACGTGCAAATAATGTATAATATTTATTGCCCAGTATTTTGACAAGACTGCATAATGTTCACTAAACCCTGAAAGACCACAGCACAACACGACTTTTGTTTATATTGAAATGAACCAATTGTACAGTAACCCTTAATAATTTAATTTTCCTTGAATGATATATATGAGATGAAAAAGGTAATTTAAATGTCTTCCTAATTAATGAACTAACATCGATCGAATAACCGGTCCCAATCAAAAAGGTGATGATAAGAGCCCATAACAATGGCCATGAACCAGCAATCCATCCAACTCCAAAACTCTGTAAAAGAAAATAAAACGATAAGTACTGTTCCTTCTACCTTATTGTCATAAAGCTTATCTTAAACAATATATCACTAGTAAAACTATACAGAAAGGTGAAATTACTTCTATCGTACTTTGTCCTTCATTAATATTCACCATTCAAACCATGTTGGGTTAGTTCAATCACTAGGATATTGGAGGCATGCGCATCCAATGCAGATTCAATGATAAGAAAATTATTATTTTGATGAAATGTTTCAATGTTTCATTATAAAGATATAAGATCATTTCATAACCATTACATAAGTCAGCTCCAAAAGATTGTAGATCTTTCTAAAGATGAGATAGAAATTTAATTCAGAGAAAAAGTTGATTGTTAAACAAAGGCATGGCCATAGGCCAGAGGATATAAACAAAGGAAAATATTAAAATGAAATGGTTTGGAAAATATAGTTTGTAACAATTTTTAGCAGGGGAACTAATTGATTCCATAGAATAAAAAGAAAAAAAGAACTTATATTAATAATGAGGAAAAATCACGTACGAGACATGATGTTCATCCAAGTTTCCAAATAGGATATATAATACCTTAATTAAAAATAATGCAACAATAATAACACCAGTTGTGAAAGAAAACTCTCCTGATGCCAATGGAAGAAAAGGCTTGTTTATCTGCAAAAACATGTAACAGAAATCAATAATATTCTTTCTTCTGTTGAGTGACTGGCGCTGGAGTGCATGTGGGTGGTGCTGGTCAGAGCATAGCCCTTTTCAAGTTGAGTGCTCTACACATTTATGAAAACATAAGCCATTGCGAGGATGATGAAATGAGAT
This sequence comes from Cajanus cajan, assembly GCF_000230855.2. NCBI lineage: Eukaryota > Viridiplantae > Streptophyta > Magnoliopsida > Fabales > Fabaceae > Cajanus > Cajanus cajan. The sequence goes on from NC_138517.1 coordinate 72,163,273, forward strand.
TTTCTTTCAAAATTTTATCATTTCTTAAAGAGTTAATCACTTATATACTGCCAGTGTAAATATTTTTTTATACTAACAACCAATTATGTCTTTTAATTGTGTCATGTCACTCTTAAAAGTAAATGTGTTTATAGTGACATAGCACAATTAAAAGACATAATTGGTTGTAGTGATGGATCCAGAAACTTTAGATAGTGGGGGCAATAATTATTTATATATTTGTAGTATTAAAAATTTTACATATAACTTTTAAAAGTATAAATATATGTCATAATTATTTTTACAAGCTTTTATATATACGATTACAATTAAAGATGAAAATAAATTAGGTCATACTAGATTATATTATAATTTAGTAGGTTTGAATATAATTTAAAAAAATATATATATCCTAAGTATGATTTATTTATTTGTCATAAATATTTGATTAGAACTACAATCCTAAATACCTACTTTATAATAATTTAACACTAATAAAAAAATATAAAAATAAACATGTTAAATTTTATAAAAATAAAGTTTAATTTATTTATGATATAAATATGTTTTTAATATCTAATATATATTTTTAGATGATAGTTTTATTTTAAAATATATTTTATAATAAAAGTTTTAAATAGAACATAAATCTTTCAATCTTTTCTATTTTAATTTTTTTTAATCAACATATATAATAAATAGAAAATACAAAAGGTAAACATACATGCTGCAAATTTTATTTTAACAAATTAATTTTTTTAACATATTACATTATATATATGAGTATTAATATATATATATATATATATATATATATATTATAATCAAACTTTTTTAAAAAATTGATTTGTTATTAAGGAATATTCTTTTTCATATAAGAGAATTAATCTTCTTAAAAAATTTGACAAACATCAAATAAATGAATATCTCCTCCAAATTTATATTATATATATATGATAATTTAAATATATATGTTTATTTTATTAAAATATAATTTTTTTTAAAATATATGTTTTTTTAGATAAAAAAATATACATGTATCAAATGGTAGTGGGGGCAAGTACCCCACTATAAACAACCTAGATCCGTCGCTGATTGGTTGCCGGTGTAAAAAAAATTTTACACAGGCAATGTATAGGTAATTAACTCTTTCTTAAATTTAGGATCAATTTTCAAATTTGAAATTCATCTTTTTAATTTAATTATTTTTAAAAAAAATATTTTAATCTCAGAAATCATTGATAAATATTAAATAAGCCAATTGTGCAACACCAACTATAATCATTCTCATCCTCAACACCAAGAAAGGAATGTTGCTTTATTTAAATAAATAATTAATTAATTAATTTTAATATATTAAATATGGATAACTATCTTGTATAAGTGTGTATTCAAGAAATTTATCCTTAACGATAATATTTTTAAGTGTTTTATTTGATTATAGGATTTTTAGAAATTTTTTAACTTCTCATTCATCTATCAATTTTTATTTATTATATTTATTTATAATTTAAATAAAAACATTTTAAAAATAAATGTCCAACAATTAAAATTAATCTTATATCTCTAACAATACATAAATATAATAGTAAGTTATATATATATATATATATATATATATATATATATTTAGATCATTTTATCTTTATAACTGTTTTCAAACTATTTTTTCTTTATCTCTCCCACCATTCTTTTTATAACTTTTTTAAATAATAAAAACACATAATACCTCCCGACTATTATTAATAAAGAGAAAAAAATTAGAAGAAAGTAACCAAAAATATTTTGGAAAACGCGGAATTTTGTGACTCGTGTTTTTTAATTAATAAATGTTATTTATATATTTATATTTTTTTAATCTATACTTTTGGTAGTGGGCAAAAATAAGACGGAAAAGAAAAGGGGAAAAAAAAAAAACCTCGTTGCTATATTAATAAGAATGAATACTACAATTATTATTTGTGCAAGAGCTAAGTGTAAATGGGTATTTATTTATTTATATTATAATTCACGGTTATATGAATGAACATTATAATACTTTTAGCTATACTTTAATCATTTTCAATTTGTCATCCCTGATATTGCATGTTCGCCTCTAAATCGCCTAGCATCATTCTTCAATAAAAAATTAAATTTAAATCCCTTCTAAGATAAATGAATTTTGAATTACTATTTTTTAAATGGATTTTTTTTTCGTTTTTCTTTCTCATTTTGATATATGTCTTTTATGTTTTAATAATAAATCAACTAAATATATTTCTTTAATTAACTATTTTCGTATGAATTGGGTGAGAAGTGCGATCATCTATTATTTATTTTTTTTTGCCCAATAAATGTGTACGAAAGTGTGACGAAGAGAGAGTGAGTTTTAACTCTTTACCTTAAAAGAATCAATAAACGGAACTCGAAGGAAGCTTAATTAAAAGTAAAGGATAATCAATTATGATGTAAATCATAATAAATTATGCAAAATCAACACTGTTATTTCCTATAACCAGAAGTGCAAAATGACAAAAAAAAAAAGAATTAATTAGCATATTTTTTACGTTTGGTAATAAGTTTCGTACCTTGTCAATCTCAACATCAGTTAATTGATTCAACCCTACAACATAAATGTTCATAAAAATGGTAGCTGTGATGGCCTGAAATTGAAGAACTCATCACAATTAATAATTAATAAGGTTATGTAAAGTAGACTAATAGAATGCATTATCCATTTTTAAGCAACCAACATATTTGAGTGACTACCTGGATCAAGCCAATAAAAAATGTCGGAGAAATATCTGATAATTTCTGCACCGCAAGGAGAGACACAGAAATTATGCTTAACGCCTGTGCAAACACATAAAAAGTAAGCCTTGCTAAACAATTCAGAATATTTCATTTGTTTATGAAACAAGGTGTTTTATACATAAGAGAATTTGATTAACTATTAAAAGAATTGGAAAAATATTTGACTTAACTGTGCCAATGATTGTGTGTGGCCTGGTAAACCTGTAGAAAGCATTCAAATTGTCTTTGACAGAACCCCAAATGCTTTTTGGACTATAATCTTGAGGTTTAGACTCAAATGATTCTCCAACAATTGCATTCACAGCATTACTTCTGGCACGTTCTTTATATGTGGATCCTAACTCAATGCATTTATAATGATGCTTCAAATTATGTTGCTGCTGATACCTAACTATAGGATATTCATTTCGGATTTTCTTAGTTTTATTCCAAGAAGCTTTTGTTAGGTGAGAACCTAGAATATCAATTGTGGAATGTTAGTAGCAGTAAAATAAGAAAATGAGAAAAAAAAATTCTCCATTTGATGAGTACTTCTTTTGTTCAAGCTCTTGAAAGCGACACTCAAAATCACAAATTGCTATTCTACAAAGAAATTTCTTGTTTGCAATACTTGGACAAAATGTTTTAGTTTTCTCGATTAATTCCTCTTCCATATTTTATCAAAAATATTAGAAATAATTAGGCAAACATTCTAGTAATGTCACATCAAATTTTTTCAGAAAAAAAGGACAAATACCTTAAATTTTAAGAAAGATTACACCAAATGTACCAATTTGCATGTCTTACCAGCGGTAAAGGAAGAAGCTAAAGACCCGAGAGGCATAGAAGCCATTTATCCACACTAGCTTTACAAAACTGAGTTCTGACTTTGATTATTCAAACATTGGCTGTCACAGAGAAGGAATGGTCTTTATGATAAGGCTCTCGTCCAAGTATGGAAACGATTCAATCACAAGATACGGTTGTAAGTAAGAAATAACAAAAAATTTGGATGGAAACAATAGAAATAGAAATGATGATAAAAATGGATGTTGTTTGGTGTAAGTGAGACAGAAAAGAAAATTTTGAAGTTAGTTACGTCCACCGTGAAACATTTCCACACTCAAAAGTGATCGATATTGAAGAAATTGGTCCCAATCTTATAATTAACCTACACCACCATAATCTATACTTCTATACTAATATATAAAGAGAATACTTGGATGTGTAACTACTTTTGGTCTTCACTTTTTAATAGACCATTATACCCCTCAAACATAAAAAAAAATTCTTATATATCATTTCTAAATAATTACACATGATCTTTTAATATTTTGTCTATGTATAATTATTAGAGGTACGAAGTGTCTGGACCCTTCTAGTAATAATAATAATAATAATATAAAATTTAAAAATTATATGTAATTCATTTCATTAATTTAAATTAATGTATAGAATATTTTTATAATTATCTGTCAATTTTGAATTAATGAAATAAAATATTAAATAATTACAATTTTTTTAAAATTATAAATGTAACATCCCAAAAATTTTATTCTTATGTATTGGGATTATTAGAAGGATTATCATATTTTTATACGTATTTTACTATTTACGTATACGTATTTTACTATTTACGTATACGTATTTTACTATTTATGTATACGTATTTTTACTATTTACATATACGTATTTTACTATTCACGTATACGTATACGTGAATAGTAAATGGCTGCTAAGGAAACCACGAGGGAAGCAAGTTTCAATTTTTTAATTAATTTTAATATTTTAATGAATAGTGCATAGTAACTTATAATATTATTTTAATGAATAGTGCATAGTGCATAGTAACTTCAAAATTTCTATAAATAGGGGCCTAAGGTTTTGAAAATTTAGAATTTTAGAGAGAAGGAAATTCTGGAGAAATAGAGAAAGAAAGTAAGAGAGAGAAGGAGAAAGAAAAGGAGGTTCTGCTCCAGTGCCGTGTTTAAGGAGAAAGAGGAAGAGATTCTGCCCTAATTCCGATTCCTTTTTAAGGAAAGAGAAGAGGAGATTCTGCCCAAGTTTTTAGAGAGTTATTGCGCTAGTTCCAACTCCTACTTATCCAGGTAAGGGGGGAGTGGGAAACCTTGCTTGGGGGTGTGGGAATAATTGTTAAATAGTCTGTTTGTTGGATTGGCTCCCGATCTCTTGCTTGCTATTTATTTCTTTGAATATGTATTATTGATGTGATTTGTTTTATATCCTATTTATTTACATATTAGAATCTATTATTTGAATGGAAGGCTAAGCCTCCTAAGTATTTATAAATTTGTAATCTGTTATTTAAATGGAAGGCTGAGCCTCCTTATTATCTTATATTACTTTTTAAGCTTCCTACTTTACTTAAAAGATCTTAATATATTATTATTAATAAATATGTAATTGATGTTAAAAAAAGAATAAGTTTTAGAATAAAAATACCTATGCGAACTTATGAAGATCTTATTATGACTTGAGTATATGAAGTATATATGAGACCTATGCGGACCTATGAGGATATGACTGTATGAAATATGTACTCATGACTTGTGACCTACGATCCATGAATGGACCGTTGAACTGTTGAACTATTGGACCGTTGGACTATTGGACCGTTGGATTATTGGACTGTTGGACTATTGGACTATTAAAGTTGGATTAATAAAATAAATCATAATTATGAAATATGAATCTTATATGTGTAATATGCTAAATGTTGAGTCTATGAATGTATGACATGCATCATATGCATATATTATTCCAGGTGTGCCGCTGAGGCCGCATACCAGTGATGCTAACAAGGTGTATGATCACCAGTGATAGGTGTGCCTTCGGGACACCAGTGATGTAACATGCTAACGAGGTGTATGAACACCAGTGATAGGTGTACCTTTGGGTCACCAGTGATAAATTCTGAAACTTCCGTATGGCGCCACATGCATACATTAGTGAGTCAAGTCAAGAAAATCATTATACATAAGCATATATGTGAGATTGATTATATATGTGAATTATATTGCGTGTGTGTGTGCTATTTAACTTTTATTTCTTCATCTACAACTGAGTGAGATGTTTCTCACTCCCTTGTTGTTTTTTCTGTATATGTTTAAATTTATGTTGCAGGTGTTCATCATCATGAGGATGTTGGTGATGAGGCCTAAAGGTTTCTTGGGGCATGCTCTGATAGGATGTGACATCGGGTTTAGCTAGGATTTATCTCATGTTTTTCTTATTCTAAAAACATTTTCTTTTCTTGTGTAATTTAAATAAATTATAAGTTGATTCCTAACTAGGAGGCACTGCCACCTTTACTGGGATTGATTTATAATCTTTGTTTTATTATGACTTCTTAAGTTATATATATATGTTAATGAATTTATGAATGTGCATCTTCTACCTTATGATACTTATTGTTTTATATCAATCTATGAAAATCTTTTATAAATATAGTTTATGTTTATTAATGATTTGTGTAATTTAAATAAATTATAAGTTGATTCCTAACTAGGAGGCACTGCCACCTTTACTGGGATTGATTTATAATCTTTGTTTTATTATGACTTCTTAAGTTATATATATATGTTAATGAATTTATGAATGTGCATCTTCTACCTTATGATACTTATTGTTTTATATCAATCTATGAAAATCTTTTATAAATATAGTTTATGTTTATTAATGATGTTGGGGTAGAGGGTGTCACATTTATGTTTCATAGATTGATATAAAACAATAAGTATCATAAGGTAGAAGATGCACATTCATAAATTCATTAACATATATATATAACTTAAGAAGTCATAATAAAACAAAGATTATAAATCAATCCCAGTAAAGGTGGCAGTGCCTCCTAGTTAGGAATCAACTTATAATTTATTTAAATTACACAAGAAAAGAAAATGTTTTTAGAATAAGAAAAACATGAGATAAATCCTAGCTAAACCCGATGTCACATCCTATCAGAGCATGCCCCAAGAAACCTTTAGGCCTCATCACCAACATCCTCATGATGATGAACACCTGCAACATAAATTTAAACATATACAGAAAAAACAACAAGGGAGTGAGAAACATCTCACTCAGTTGTAGATGAAGAAATAAAAGTTAAATAGCACACACACACGCAATATAATTCACATATATAATCAATCTCACATATATGCTTATGTATAATGATTTTCTTGACTTGACTCACTAATGTATGCATGTGGCGCCATACGGAAGTTTCAGAATTTATCACTGGTGACCCAAAGGTACACCTATCACTGGTGTTCATACACCTCGTTAGCATGTTACATCACTGGTGTCCCGAAGGCACACCTATCACTGGTGATCATACACCTTGTTAGCATCACTGGTATGCGGCCTCAGCGGCACACCTGGAATAATATATGCATATGATGCATGTCATACATTCATAGACTCAACATTTAGCATATTACACATATAAGATTCATATTTCATAATTATGATTTATTTTATTAATCCAACTTTAATAGTCCAATAGTCCAACAGTCCAATAATCCAACGGTCCAATAGTCCAACGGTCCAATAGTTCAACAGTTCAACGGTCCATTCATGGATCGTAGGTCACAAGTCATGAGTACATATTTCATACAGTCATATCCTCATAGGTCCGCATAGGTCTCATATATACTTCATATACTCAAGTCATAATAAGATCTTCATAAGTTCGCATAGGTATTTTTATTCTAAAACTTATTCTTTTTTTAACATCAATTACATATTTATTAATAATAATATATTAAGATCTTTTAAGTAAAGTAGGAAGCTTAAAAAGTAATATAAGATAATAAGGAGGCTCAGCCTTCCATTTAAATAACAGATTACAAATTTATAAATACTTAGGAGGCTTAGCCTTCCATTCAAATAATAGATTCTAATATGTAAATAAATAGGATATAAAACAAATCACATCAATAATACATATTCAAAGAAATAAATAGCAAGCAAGAGATCGGGAGCCAATCCAACAAACAGACTATTTAACAATTATTCCCACACCCCCAAGCAAGGTTTCCCACTCCCCCCTTACCTGGATAAGTAGGAGTTGGAACTAGCGCAATAACTCTCTAAAAACTTGGGCAGAATCTCCTCTTCTCTTTCCTTAAAAAGGAATCGGAATTAGGGCAGAATCTCTTCCTCTTTCTCCTTAAACACGGCACTGGAGCAGAACCTCCTTTTCTTTCTCCTTCTCTCTCTTACTTTCTTTCTCTATTTCTCCAGAATTTCCTTCTCTCTAAAATTCTAAATTTTCAAAACCTTAGGCCCCTATTTATAGAAATTTTGAAGTTACTATGCACTATGCACTATTCATTAAAATAATATTATAAGTTACTATGCACTATTCATTAAAATATTAAAATTAATTAAAAAATTGAAACTTGCTTCCCTCGTGGTTTCCTTAGCAGCCATTTACTATTCACGTATACGTATACGTGAATAGTAAAATACGTATATGTAAATAGTAAAAATACGTATACATAAATAGTAAAATACGTATACGTAAATAGTAAAATACGTATACGTAAATAGTAAAATACGTATAAAAATATGATAATCCTTCTAATAATCCCAATACATAAGAATAAAATTTTTGGGATGTTACAATAAACTTGATCAACATATTAAAAACTTTAAAATTTGATATAAAATATGAATTATAAAATAGAGTAAGTATAGGTAAACTTACTTATAAAATAAATGAATCTCTCATTTAATAATAATAATAATAATAATAATAATAATAATAATAATAATAATAATAATCTATGTTATTTGTGTGTGACACGTGGATCTCCCTTTTCAATTATTTTTTATTTACAAGATATAATTGATATTTTCATTTTAAAAAATATTCAGTCTAACATTATTCAGATTAACGATATGTTGATACATAAATATATTTACTAATAACTAAAATTTCAAAAAATAATAATGAAATATTTCCTCAAGTTTTTCTTCTTTCTTTTTGACAAAAAATATGTTATAACTTTAAACAAAATAATTTATAAATAAAGTAGATCTTGAATTAACATATTAGTTATTGGTGGAAACATGGACTTTATCGCAATAGTTAGATCTAATAAAAATTTAATAGACTTAATTATATTTAATGAAAAATTAAATTGCTCACTTAACTGATATTTATTACTAAAACATTAATGTACTAATTAAAAGTTATTAATGTAATGCTTTATACATATAAATAAATACTTTATCTAAATAATATTAAATGTTATATTTATTAAATAACTATATTCATTAAACTAATAATTAAAAAATAAATTTATTAAATATAGGAATTTTTATCAGAATTTATATAAAACAATTACTAAGGAGGTGTATTGATTTAGGATTTTAAAAGACTTTTTTTGAGTAAAAAAGTTTGTTTGTATTCAATCAGGATTTTTTCACTTAAAAACAATCCAGTAGTATTCAATCTGGATTTTCAAGATTTTTTAAAAAGTCCATTAAAATTCATTGGTATTCATTTGAGACTTTTTACAACTTAAAAACAATCCATTGATATTAAAAAATATAGGGATTTTAAAGGATTGTTGTATTAGAGAGATTTTGAAAGACTTTTTAGTGGTATCTATAATTACCAAATTCATAAAACAATTATATCCAAACCCATCAGATTTTGGAGGATTATTTGAAGTGACTTTTTAAGTGCTTCAATAATTTCCAAGTGAGTTTTTCATCAATTTTTTTTCCTATGCTCATGTCTTCTCCATTTTTTTTCTACTAATAATACTGCACTACTGTTCATATATAATATTGTACTACTATTCTCATTCCATTCCCCTATTTGGTGAAATTCTTGTTCATAAATAATAGTGTCATTGACTTGCTCTATTTTTCTCTCTATTATCTTTAATTGACTTGCTCTATTTAGTTGAATTTGTTTCTCAGATATATGACACAGAAAACGCTTGAAATTTTAACTTTTATAACACGCGTCAAGAAAAGGGAAAACTAAAATTGATATCATGATCTTGTTAGTACCGAAAAATGATATCATAGATACTCGAAATACAGGGGTGCTCGAAATCTTAGGTGATCGAAAAATGGCAAAAGAAGTTTCTGAAGAAGGCATGCGAAGCCTGAAGAGAATCAAGAGATACGCGAAAACATTTTTCGTGAAACTCTCGAAATCCTTGAACCAGGAAAGATGCTGCTCATGAGAAAGGCTCACAGCCTTGCAACCTCTCAAAGTACAAGAAAATCAAAAAGCATGCAAGTATACTTTTCGTTGGTCACTCGAAATCCCAAGGATACGGACATACATGAAAACGCTTCGCAACCTCTCAGAATGAAGAACTTAAAGGAGACAAAATTTAAGAGCGGTTGAAGAAATCATGGGATAAGTGTCAAAGACTACAGAACAGTTTGTGAAAGTTAATGATGAGCGGTTCCAGGAATTATCCAAAGACGTGCCCAGGAATGAGCCACGACGTGGAAGTTTAGAACAGTTATGCACTTTCGGGGCACGTCAGATACAGTTACCTTTCCCAAATCTTTGTTTATAAATTAAGCGAGCCATGCTCATAGCAAAGGGTCAGAAATCACACACCCACAATACCTAACACGCACTCCTCGCCTGCGCATAAGGCACATCGTGCATACGGGACAACTTTGGGTACGATTTCTCGACCATCTTTCTTTTTTATTTTTTAGCGTAGCATAGCATAGCGTAGCGTAGCGTAGCGTAGTCTAGTCATCTAAACCATTTTCGTTATCCTCACGAATTGTAATTCTGTTACCATTTAATGAAGGATATGATTTCTGCAGTCAATATACATGTCATCTGTTCGATTCATGTTAATTCTTACATGCATGAAATTGATTGTACAATTAGCATAGATCTTCTAATGTGCTGAAACCAGCATAGATCTTCTAATGTGCTAAAACTAACATAGATCTTTTCATGTGCTCAAAAAATGAGCATAGATCTTCTGACGTGCTGAAACAACACCCTGATTAATTAACTCTATTTGTTGTTTGTACGATTTTATTTTTTCACTGAAAGTCTTCGATTCTATCATGTCGCGAACACGCATAAATTGAAATCGTGCTAGTTCAAATAAAAAGAACCTACGAATGAAATCCTCCACAAACAAATCTCTATAATCAATTGTAGATCTTCAAAACCTTGTAATCAATTTAGATTTATTAAAATATATATATATATATATATATATATGTATATATATAAGATAAATTTGAGTTAGGGTTTCTGTGAGTAGAATGAGATAAGAATAGATCTTAGTTTTGGGGGAAGAACCCTCTCACCACAAAAAACTGCGATCTCTCTCCCTCCCTTGAATTTGTTACTGTTATCCTTCCTCCCTTTTACGACTCAACAATTATTTTATTTCTTTTTTTAACTATGAATTTATTTTTTTAATTTTTATATTTTAAAATGAAAATTAACATAAGACATTCATGGGTGAATAATTGAAAGCAATTAAAAAAATTAAAAATTATTTTGTACCTGTAACAAATTTCAAATATTTTTTTTCTCCTAGTTGATGTTTGTAACAAATTTCTAAGATATTTTAAATGAATAAAAGTGTATGAAAGACAAACTTTCACTCAAATACCAATATAAAATGCAGGGACATATTTAGTTATAAGAGAGTAGACTAGTTGTCCCACTATTTTTTTAAAATCATTTATAAATAAAATATTTTAAATCACAAATTATAAAAAAAATTAAAATATTGTTTAGAATAATTTTTAGCATGTGCAACACTACACGACTTTCTTTATAAAGAATGTCATTTTGATGAATTTCCAATTAGAGTGGTGGATGAACTTTCATCTTCTATCCGTTAATGAAAATCATAATTTTGAGCCTATTATTAAAAACCAGGAGCAAAAGGGAAAAAATGTTAATGCTTGGAGGACTAGTATTACTATGAATATGTAGGTAAATATTATTTAGAAGGACATTGTTAGTACCAAGAAATGAATTCGGAGATACTCGAAATACAGGGGTTCTCGAAATCTTAGGTGATCGAAAAATAGGAAAGAAATTTCTAAAGTGAAGACATACGAAGACTGAGGATACGCGAACAAGTTTTTCGTGATTCCCTCGAAATCCTTGAACCTTGAAGCTGCTGCTCATGAAAAAGGCTCGCAACCTCGCAACCTCTCAAAGTACAAGAAAAATCAGGAAACACTCAAGTATACTTTTCATAGGTCACTCGAAATCCCCGAGATCCAGACATACACAAGTATACTTCGCAACCTCTCAGAATGAAGAACTTAAAGGAGACATGATTAAGAGCGGTTGAAGTAAATCATGGGACAAATGTCAAGACTGCCACTACAAGAAAAAGTTAAATTTCCGACGGATAATTTCCCACGGACAAAAATCCGTCAGAAATTTCCCACGGATTTAGATCCGTCAGAAATTTATGACGGAATTTTCGACGGAAATTTAACTGATGGAATTTCTGACGGATTTAAATCCGTCTGAAATTTTCGACAGAATTTTCGACGAATTTAAATCCGTCTGAAATTTCTGACGGAATTTTCCACGGATTTAAATCCGTCTGAAATTTTCAACGAAATTTTCGACGGATTTAAATCCGTCTGAAATTATTAAATAAAATATAAGCCAATTATTTTTCAAATACAAGCAATCCTAATCCCATCGATACACACAACATGCACTATATAATATTTTCATTATTATATGGGTGTTTTCAAAATATAAATATATTGTAATGAATAAGATAAATATAAATCAGAGTGAGTGAGGTATGGCTTACCTATATATAATTATATGTTTAGGTTATTATAAATTATAAACTAATTAGCGTAAATGTGTTTTTTTTTTACTTATCTTGAAAAATACCAACTCATGACGTCCAAATTTAAGAATAACATATCTTTTCTTTAATTTTTAAAAATCACTCATCTCTTTGAAAATAACGTTATTAATTAAATAAGGGGGAAAAAAATTAAATTATGTTCTGCAAATCATATATATGTATCTATCATTTATTTCTAAATTACATCCAATACTATGTCATTTTCATGAAAACATTCATTGATCTTCAATTTTGAAAATAAGATTTTTTTCAATTCATTTTTAAAATTATTACTTAAATTTAATATATTTTTTAAATCACAGTGTGCATGTTATTTAAAATAAATTTCAAAAAAGTTGAAATAATGAAATAAGATATCAAATCTCATTTAATTATTGATATTTGTATTAATAAATTATTTTCTCTTAATAGTATATAAATAGTATTATCTTATATAAGTAGTTGTATGTGCCACTTAAATAAATAAATAAGAAAATTAATACTCACTTAAAAATTTGAGAAGAGATATACGTATGACGTTATTGAGAAAAACTTCAAGTAGGGGTTAATGGAATTTTTTCTAGATTAAATCTTCTTTATTTATAACTTAAAACATTAAAGTTAAAATAATTACACTAAATAATTATTTTTGTTCCTAATAACTGATTGATTTAAAAATATCTCTTTAAGTTGTAGTAATTTCTTAAATTTACATTTTATTGACTTCTGAATTTTATATTTAAGGAAATCAGTAAAATACAAAGTAACGAGTATAAATATGAGTATTTAAAACATCAATGAATCTATATATAGAAAGTAGAGATAAAGACAGAGAAAATGAATGGAAAAAAAATAGTTAAATATATAGTTGCTTGATTATCTATAGTAATAGATAAAGGGAAATATACGTCATCTTGTAACTGATTTTGTCTAAAAAATAATAGATAATCATACCCTTAACTGATTTTTATTTTATATATTCTATATTTATTTGTAATAATATGATTTTATATTTAAATAGTTTAATTTTAATAATTTTTTAAGTATATTTTTGTCTTTTCACTTAAAATATTTGAATTTCTATATTTTAATTTGAATTTTTTTAAAGTATATTTTTGTCTTTTTGTCTTAAATTTTTGAATTTCTATATTTTAATTTTAATAATTTTTTATTTCTATTATTTATTAATTCTTTTCTTTTTTAATGTTTTATAACATTATTAAAATTTTATAATTTTAATCTCTATAACTTTATCTTACTTTTTATTTTATAAATATAATTTGGATTATTTATTTTATAATTAAATTAATTTTTTTAAATTTTTTATGAGTTTACATTCTAAGGATGTATTGAAATCCTTCTATCTTTGATTATTAGATAGCAACAACATGGATATTCTGATTATTAGACATTATGTTATAATTCTACTGATCGTACTATATGTTATTTTTAAATTTGAACTCCTAAACTTTATTTGTTATGTATGACATTTTATTTTGTATGAATGAACTTGTTTTGATTTACATAATTATGATTGATTTAATATCTTTAAATAGGATAATTATTTAATAAAATTTTGAATTTAAAAAAAAAGATAATTTTTCACAGAATTTCCCACGGATTTATCCGTGGGTAATTTCCCACGGACTAATCCGCACGGATTTTTCCGTGGGAAATTACCCACGGACAAATCCGTGGGAAATTACCCACGGATTAGTCCGTGGAAAATTACTCACGGATAAATCCGTGGGAAATTCTTTGAAAAATTATTTTTTTAAATTCAAAATTATATTAAATAATTATCCTATTTAAAGATATTAAATCAATCATAATTATGTAAATCAAAACAAATTCATTCATACAAAATAAAATGTCATACATAACAAATAAAGTTTAGGAGTTCAAATTTAAAAATAACATATAGTACGATAGTAAAATTATAACATAATGTCTAATAATCAGAATATTCATGTTGTTGCTATCTAATAATCAAAGATTGATGGGTTTCAATACATTCTTAGAATGTAAACTCATTAAAAATTTAAAAAAATTAATTTAATTATAAAATGAAATAATCCAAATTATATTTATAAAATAAAAGGTAAGATAAAATTATAGAGATTAAAATTATAAAATTTTAATAATGTTATAAAACATTAAAAAAGAAAAGAATTAATAAATAACAGAAATAAAAAATTATTAAAATTACAATATAGAAATTCAAAAATTTAAGACAAAAAGACAAAAATATACTTAAAAAATAATTCAAATTAAAATATTGATATTCAAATATTTTAAGTGAAAAGACAAAAATATACTTAAAAAATAATTACAATTAAACTATTTAAATATATAATCATATTATTACAAATAAAATTAAAATATATAAAATAAAAATCAGTTAAGGGTATGATTATCTATTATTTTTTAGACAAAATCAGTTACAAAATGATGTATAACTTTATATTAAATGTGAATTTTGTAAATTCAACCGTTAAATTAAAAATATTTTACTCTTAAATCATATATGCAAAATGTTATATTAATCGAAGATGATTTCTTATAAAATAAAATTAAATCTGTCAGAAAATTTATATTTTCGATGAGAAAATTTTTGTAGGAAAAGCTATATTATTGATGAAATATTTCAGACAAATTTATATTTGTCGAAAATGTAAGAACTGGTTTTAAATTTGATATGAAAATATTATGATATTATTAGATAAGATTTTAAGTTATTATTTTATTAATGGTTGATAATTAAAAAATAAAATAAAGATAAATACGTTTTTTGAATTTTATATGTTTGATTTAAGATAACTTACAAAATAACTCTTGGTAAAGTTATTCCACTCAATAACTCATGGTGTGTGTTGAATTTTATCGATCCAATTATTTGTTAAATTAAAAGTTATTAAATTTTACTAATAATTAATATAAAAAATTAATTAGTTTTGGAATAAATTATTTGCTATTTAACAATATAATTGAAACATTAATTATTTTAAATTATTTAACTAAAATCTTATTGACAATTTACTATATGATCTTAATATTTTTGTATAACTAATATCTGGTTTTAAATTTGATATGAGAATATTATATATAATTAGCTAAGATTTTAAGTTAGTATTTTATTAATAGTTGATAATTAGAAAAAAAAACAAGGATAAATACATTTTTTGAATTTTATATGTTTGATTTAAGGTAAATAAATATATTAAATTAATTAATAAATTATTTTAAATATTAAATTTTAATTTATAAGTATGTAATAAATAAATATTTATAATTTTATAAATTATATTAGCAATATGAATTATAAAATTAAATAATTTAAATTATAATTTTAAATAGAAATAAGTAGATGTTAATTATAAAAGTAAGTACATATAAATAAATAATAATTAAATATATTATTATTATTATTAATTATTATTATTTGTAATATAAAATTATTATATATTGTTATTATAGTACAAATATGAGATTGTATATTTGAGGATGACTTAAATGAATTAATTTGTACAAGTTATACTGACAACATACATATACATTTCGGTAGCTTGTTCATCAGAACTTCACAGTTAAGCGTGCTTGACCTGGAGTAGTACAGGGATGGGTGACCTTCTGGAAAGTTTCCCAGAAATTGCACAAGTAAGGATAAAACACGCTAAACAGTGAAATATCGTGAAATAGAACCCTTGAGAGGCCAAATATGAGGGTTGTTACATTAATAAATTTATTAAAATTAAAAAAAAATTTATTCCGTCAGAAATTTCCCACGGATATATTCGTGGGTAAATCCGTGAGTAATTACCCACGGATAAATCCGTGGGAAAATCCGTCGAAAAGTTACCCACGAATAAAAATCCGTCGGTAAATATTTCAGACGAGCAATTTACCGACGGATTGGTGTCCGTCGGTAATCCGTCGGAAATGCACTATTACCCACGGATTTTTGGCATTTCCCACGGATTCTGGTCGTCTGTAATAGTGAATTTTCTTGTAGTGTGCAGAACGGTTTGGGAAAGTTATAAACGGTTCCAGGAGTTATCAAAAGACGTGCCCAAGAATGAGCCACGAGGTGGAACTTTAGAGCGATTACACGTTTTCGAAGCACTTCAGATACAATTATCTTTTCCAAACTTCTATAAATTGACGAGCGATGCTCGTAGCAAAGGGTCAGAAATCACACACCCACAACACCTCACAAGCACTCCTCGCCTGCGCATAAGGCTCACGTGTATACAAGACAGCTAGGTATGATTTCTCGACTACCTTTCTTTTCCTTTTTTAGTGTAGCATAACATAGCGTAGCGTAACATAGTCTAGTGTAGTGTAGTCTTCTGAATCTATTTCATTATCCTTACGAATTGTAATTTTGTTATCATTGAATGAAGGATATGATTTCTGCAGTCAATATACATGTCATTTATTCGATTCACGTCAACACTTACGTGCATGAAATTGATTGTATGATTAGCATAGATATTTTGTTATGCTAAAACAACACCCTAATCAATTAACTCTATTTGTTGCTTGTACGATTTACCACCAAAATTCTTCGAATCTGTCATGTCACAAACACACCTAAATTGAAATTGTGCTAGTTCGAATAAAAAGAACCTACGAACGAAATCTTTCACAAACAGACATGATACTACGAAGAATTATTATTATTATTTATCTAGACAATGCTATTTTTTTTTATTATTTTTGTCTTTGACTCTTTTTAAATTTAAATGTATGAAAAAAAAATCTTGAACTCTTATCGTATATCAAAAATCTACGAAATTTTGCAAAGTTCATAAAGTCTCACAGAATCCATTAAAATCCTAACTTAAAAGTCTTGCAGAATCCATTAAAATATTGATTTAAAGTCTTGCGAAATCCTACAAAGTTTTAAAATTCATGAAAATCCTACAATGTCTTTTAAAATCTACAAGACTTTTTTTCAACTAAAAAAGTCCTTTAAAATCCTAATCCAATACACCTCAGTAAATAAAAATTAGTTATTATGAAATTTGAATACTTATATATATTAATATTTATAATTTATAACATATTTTTTAAAACCAAAAGATGATTATGTAGCAAAAACAAATAATAATCAAAAGATGGTTAAAAAACGTTAGATATATTATTAACATCAAAGCTGATTTCTTTTTTCAAATTTTTTTTCTAAACTTATACAATTTAATCATTTTGTCATGCTTTAAAATAAGAGTTAAAAAGATAATATACAATGTTATTCATTTTAAAATTAATTACATTTAATTGTTGGGACAGATTTTTTCCCAAAAATCCATCTAAAAGGTCTATAATTCATTTTATGTTAGCTTAAAATAAGGGTTAATTATATGATGTCATTCATTCTAAAATTAATTATATTTAATGCTTGATTGAAATTATACATAGTAACTATAATTAATTATAAGACTAATTTAATTACATTTTATAGTTGATTGAAATCAAAAGTTGAAATTTTGATTTTTTTGTGTGTGGTTATGATTACTACCTATTATGAAGAAAAACAATTATTATATAACTATATTAAATTGATATAATAGATTTCTAATTATATATATATATATATATATATATATATATATAATTACTCTTTAAAAAAAATATCAGATATTCAACTATCAGTTTAATATGGTAATATATAATTTTTTTTATAATAATATATATGTGTGTATATATATATGTTATGTTTAAATATATAAATTATATTTAAAACTTATATAATAAAATTTTATTTTTATTTATTGATAATTTATTTTAAAATATTAAAATTTAATTCATAAATAATTATGATAAATAAAAATCGAATTAGATAAGAAGTTGAAAACAATCCATAAAACCCTCTCATCGAAGAAAAATGTTTAAAAACGCTCTCGTATAAAGTAAAAAAAGCTCGTGTACTTTAACATATAGAAATTGATTATATATATAAATAAATATTATGTTTAAATATATAAATTATATTTAAAATTTGAATAAATAAATATTTTAAAACATATATATACATTATATTTTAGATTTATGATAAATAATTTATATTGTAGTACAATAATATTTTTATTTATTGACAATGTAACGACCTGTCGTGGTCCCTACAGTTTGTAGAATCACACTACAACGCTAGTTAACTAGGATAAATTATTAAGTTGGATAACATATATACATG
Source organism: Cajanus cajan (assembly GCF_000230855.2). NCBI lineage: Eukaryota > Viridiplantae > Streptophyta > Magnoliopsida > Fabales > Fabaceae > Cajanus > Cajanus cajan. The sequence goes on from NC_138517.1 coordinate 72,182,089, forward strand.
TAAAGCAAGTAATAAAATAAAATTTAATATTCACATCCAAATAATAACATATAGGTATATACAATCATCCAAAATAATATTATCCTAGTGCCGGTCAAGCACACCTAATCAGTTATCCAACAGTAACTCCGACACTAGTACAAAAGCATCCAATGCCTTGGCAGTAGCTACACCAACTCCAACCTAACCCTGATCTGCTCTCATACACAATATGATCATCGCAGTTCATCCACATGAAAATAGAAGGGTAAGCTAGAGTGCAAATAAATAAACATACAAGCATAAGAATAAGCATCTATGCTACACCATCATCAAATTCATCAATCATTTCCATAGAGTCAAACCATGCACTCTATCATACAACCATCATACACTAAATGCAACTCATGAAAGATACAATTGCATATCAACCATCTAATGCGTCATCACATATTCACCTAGGAGATCTCCCTAACAATAGAGCAGTATAAATGACATCTCATCCTACCAAAATCACCCCGACAACTTTTACGCCAAAAGTACCCTGCTGGGTTAATAGTAAATTGGGATATCAAATCCACCCAGGTGTTTACTCGAGTAGTGTCATTTACACAATTGGAAGTCCGGTTCCACTGTTAGGTATAGCACAGCTGGATACGGGCTTACCACAACCTTGACATGCATTAACAAATCACTTGTGGAGTTTGCCCACCGACTATCCACAAGGAACCATGCACCTTTCCTAGTACTTGGTTAAGGGAATAACCCTCGACCTTGTAACACCCAAATTTTTATTATTATTTTAATGGCATTTTCGTAATTTTAATAAAGTTATAGGGGTATTTTGGGTTCTGGAACGGGCCGTTCCAAAAGTGGAACGGGCCGTTCCAAATGTTGAAAATGTGAGGTTTTTGTAGTCCCAGAACGGGCCTGGAACGGGCCGTTCTGGTATGGAGAACGGGCCGTTCCGGAAGGAGAACGAGCCGTTCTGCTGAGATTAAGAACGGGCCGTTCTGGTTTTAGAACGGGCCGTTCTGGTTTTTTGGGAACGGGCCGTTTCGATTTTGGAACGGGCCGTTCCAGTTACAAATTTTGCCCAGATTTGAAGGATCCGGAACGGGCCGTTCCGAATTCAATACGGGCCGTTCCGGGTACACCAGTTTGCCTATAAATAGGGCAGGGGGGGTGAAAATTTTTATACAGAGAAGAAGTGAAATCCTAGAGAGAGAAAGAGAAGAGAGAGAGAGAGAAAGAGAGAGAGAAAAGGAAAAGAAAGAGGGGATCCAGAGGAGGAGGTCCTGCCCAAGTTCCAACTCCGCCTATCCAGGTAAGGGGGGAGTGAGAACCTCGCTCAGGGGTGTGGGGATAATTGTTGGATAGTTGTTTGTCGGATTGGCCCCCAATCCCTTGCCGTTGTTCTGTCTGATTTTCTATTTACTCTATTTTGTTCCTTGTTGAGGATGCCGTTGTTCTGTTTGATTTTCTATTTACTTTACTTTGTTGTTTGATGAAGGTGCCGTTGTTCTGTTTGATTTTCTATTTACTCTACTCTGTTTTTGTTAAAGGTGTCGTTGTTCTGTCCGATTTTCTATTTATTATACTTTGTTCTTTGTTGAAACTAATAAATGAGTATGAAATTAATGTTAATAATAAATGAGTTTTAATATGAACAAGAATGCTCTCTATGAATACCTATGCGGACCTTATGAGGAGTATTGATGACATGACCATGTGAAATATGGACAAATGACATGAGACCTAAGAATGGACTATTGAGACAAACTATGATTATGATACTATGACAAATAATGATATGATGTACTAAATGAAATTATGTAATAAGTTAAATGTTGAGTCCATGAGATTATAAATGTATGACATGCATCATATGCATATATTACTCCAGGTGTGCCGCTGAGGCCGCATACCCACGACTAACAAGGTGTACTTTATGGTCACCCACGATGTAACATGCTAACAAGGTGTACCTTAGGGTCACCAGTGATGTAACCAGGTGTACCTTTGGGTCACCAGTGATGTAACCAGGTGTGCCTTAGGGTCACCAGTGATGATATGTGAAACTTCCTTATGGCGCCACATGCATGCATTTATAAGTCAAGATCATGACATCATTGCATGATAAATGAATATATATGTGATATTGATGATGTATGTGTATTATTTATAAGTGACTTATATTTGTTGTGTGTGTGAGTGCTATCTAGCCTTTATTTCTGCACCTGTAACTGAGTGAGATGTTTCTCACTCCCTTGTTGTTTTTGTATATGTTTTAAATTGTGTTGCAGATGATCAGCATCATGAGGATGTTGGTGATGAGGCTTAAAGGCTTCAATTGGGCATGCTCTGATAGGATGTGACATTGGGGCATAGTTATTTTAGTTTAATATGTTATTGTTTTAATAACTTTAGTTTCTCTTCTTTGTAATTTCTAACGAAGAGATAACGTAGATAAAGTTTATAATTCAAGGAAAATGTATGTTAAGAATTGTAATTTGAACGTTCTTGATAAAAGACCAGAATGAATATCTTTATTTATATTTTATTACATGATTTGGAAAATATAAATTGATTCCTAACCAGGAGGCACTGCCACCTTTACTGGAGTTAATTTATATTTCCTTTATTATTATTTGTATATATATATGATTTCTTGTTTTTCACTAAATTGTATTGAAAATCTTAACTTCTTTTCTTTTATAATTCTTTTACACTGTAGTTATGATTTATGAGTTACGAATGTGAATCTTCTACCTTGTTATATTTGAAATATTTGTCAACTATGAAAGATTTTATTTACCCAAAAAGAAGATAAGAAATATTTTATTGTTACATTTGTTGTATATTAATAACGGGGTAGAGGGTGTCACATTTAGTGGTATCAGAGCAGGTCGATCTAATCGACCGTGTGTTATGAGTTTACTATGCTTACTTGATTTATTATGTTTATTTGGTACATGAATGATGGACTAAACTGATTGTTAAACTTGTTGGTATGCTAGTATGATGATTGATTATGTTTATTGATTGTATTATTTTCTTAGACTATGGCTGGTAGAAATGATCGTGCGATTGCCGATGCTCTTCAAGCATTAGCACAAGCTATGAATAATAACAATAGGACTGAAGTTACTCCTAACTGGTTGGAGCAATTTCAACGAAATCACCCACCTACCTTTAAAGGAGGATATGACCCAGATGCTGCTATGAATTGGCTAACAGAAATAGAGAAAATTTTCAATGTTATGGATTGTCCCATCGCTCAGAAGGTGAAGTTGGCCACATTCATGTTGACTGCTGATGCTCATTTTTGGTGGGAAGGAGCACTTCGGAGGATGATTGATGGAGGGGTGCACTTGAATTGGGACAACTTCAAGAAGGTCTTTCTTGAGAAGTATTTCCCGGATGATGTGAGAAGTCGGAAAGAAATGGAATTCCTTGAGCTGAATCAAGGGAACGACACAGTGGCTGTGTATGCTGCCAAATTTGATGCTTTGGTTCGTTATTGCACACACTACCATGGTGAGGGTGGTGAAAGAGCTAAATGCATAAAATTTGTAAATGGTCTGCGTCCTGAAGTGAAAACTGCAATTAACTATCAGGAGATATATCACTTTCCCACTCTGGTCAATAAGTGCAGCATTTATGATCATGACAACCGTGCTCGTGCTGCTTTTTATAAAGGAGTTGGAGGTCCTATCCGTGCTGTGAGTTCTAGTACTTCGGGAAGGAGTAAGCCTTACTTCGCTTCTAATAGATTTCAAGGGAGTAAAGCTGCTGCTAATAAAAGTAAGTTGTTTACTAGAGGATCCACTGTTAGTGCTACTGGAAGTGTTGGAGGGTCTGTGTCCACTCCTTCAGGAAGATGTGGGAAGTGTGGACGTGTTGGTCATAATCAGTCTGAGTGTCTTGACAAGGAGATTACCTGCTTCAATTGCAGTGGCAAGGGTCACATCAGCACCCAATGTCCTGAACCACGAAGAACACGTGTTATTGGATCGGGTTCGCAAATTGAGCGTCCAAAGACTGTAGGGAGAGTATTTGCTCTTAGCGGTGCTGAAGCTTCTCGGTCAGAAAATTTGATACAAGGTACTTGTTTCATAGCTGAGACTCCTTTTGTTGTACTATTTGATTCTGGTGCAACTCATTCCTTTATTTCTGTCTCTTGTGTCCAAAAATTGAATTTGCCTGTGTCTTTGTTAGATTTTGATCTAGTTGTTGAAACCCCTACTAATGGTCCTGTGACTACATCCCTAGTGTGTTTGAAATGTCCTTTGACAGTTTCTGATAAGCAGTTTCTAGTTGACTTAATTTGTTTGCCTCTTAGTCAATTAGATGTAATTCTTGGTATGGATTGGTTATCTTCTCACCATGTCCTTTTAAACTGCTTTGAGAAATCTATTTCCTTTGGTGAATGTAAGAGTACGGAATTTCTTAGTGCTGCTGACATTAAAACTTGTTTAAAAGACAATGAAAAAGTGTACATGATCTTAGCTTCTTTAACACTTGAGACTGATAGTAAGCTAGATGAGATTCCCTTAGTGAGAGAATTTCCAGAAGTATTTCCTAAGGATGTGTCTAGTTTACCACCTGAGAGAGAGATTGAGTTTAGCATAGACTTAGTACCAGGTACCCCACCTATATCTATAGCACCCTATAGGATGTCCCCAACAGAGTTAGTTGAGCTTAAGAAACAAATAGAGGAATTACAAGGAAAACAATTCATTAGGCCTAGTGTCTCGCCTTGGGGAGCGCCTGTTTTGTTGGTTAAGAAGAAAGATGGGAGCATGAGGTTGTGCGTAGACTATAGGCAACTGAATAAAGTGACCATTAAGAATAAGTATCCTTTGCCTAGGATAGATGACCTTATGGATCAACTAGTTGGAGCTTGTGTGTTCAGTAAGATAGATTTAAGGTCAGGATACCATCAGATTAGAGTGAGAGCTGAGGATGTTCCTAAGACTGCCTTTAGAACCCGCTATGGGCACTATGAGTATTTAGTTATGCCTTTTGGTGTGACTAATGCACCTGGTGTTTTTATGGACTACATGAATAGGATCTTTCACCCTTACTTGGATAGATTTGTAGTGGTCTTCATAGATGATATCCTAGTGTATTCCAAGACTAGGGAAGAGCATGTTGAGCACCTTAGGATCGTTCTTCAAACCCTTAAGGAGAAACAATTGTATGCTAAATTGTCAAAATGTGAATTTTGGTTGGATAGTGTGAACTTTCTAGGACATGTGATATCCAAGGGTGGAATAGCTGTAGATCCTGCTAAGGTAGAAGCTGTGTTAGAGTGGAGAACACCTAAATCAGTATTTGAGATTAGGAGTTTCCTAGGACTAGCTGGTTATTACAGAAGGTTCATAGAGAATTTCTCTAGGCTAGCTCTTCCTTTGACTAAGCTGACGAAGAAAGACCAACCTTTTGTGTGGGATTCTAAGTGTGAGGAAAGTTTTCAAGAACTTAAGAGGAGATTAACTAGTACTCCTGTGTTAGTATTACCTGATCCTAGTAAGACTTTTGAGGTATTTTGTGATGCTTCTAAATTGGGTTTAGGAGGAGTACTTATGCAGGAGGGTAAGGTAGTAGCCTATGCTTCAAGACAACTTAAAATTCATGAGCAAAACTATCCTACCCATGACCTTGAGTTAGCTGCAATAGTTTTTGTGCTCAAGTTGTGGAGACATTACTTGTTTGGGTCTAGATTTGAGGTTTTTAGTGACCATAAAAGCCTTAAGTACTTGTTTGACCAAAAGGAATTGAATATGAGGCAGAGGAGATGGTTAGAGTTTCTTAAGGATTATGACTTTCAATTGAATTATCACCCTGGCAAGGCTAATGTTGTAGCTGATGCTTTGAGTAGAAAATTCTTGAGAATGTCTTCCTTGATGATTAGGGAATTGCAAATGATTGAGGAGTTTAGGGATATGAGCTTAGGGTGTGAGTTGACCTCTAAGAGTATTAAGTTGGGAGCTTTAAGAGTGACTAATAGCTTGATAGATGAGATTAGAGAAGGTCAGAAGATGGATCCTTTCTTATTGAGTCGGGTAGAGAAGTTGAATCAAGCTGTGAAAAGTGAGTTTAGAACTGGAGTGGATGGAGTTTTAAGATTTAAGGATAGGTTGTGCATTCCTAGTGTGCCAGAACTTAAGAGAGCAATCCTGGAAGAAGGTCATAAGAGTATCCTTAGTATCCATCCAGGAGCCACTAAGATGTACCAAGACCTTAAGAAGATGTTTTGGTGGCCTAAGATGAAGAGGGAAGTGGAGGAATTTGTGTATGCTTGCTTAGTATGTCAGAAAGCTAAGGTAGAACACCAAAAACCTTCAGGTTTGATGCAACCTCTAGATGTGCCTGTGTGGAAGTGGGATAGCATCTCTATGGATTTTGTAGTTGGGTTACCTAAGACTGTGAAGAACTTGGATGCTATATGGGTCATTGTGGATAGATTGACTAAGTCTGCCCATTTTATTCCCATTAATATTAGGTACTCTTTGGAGAGGTTAACCAAGTTGTACATCAGTGAGATCGTGAGGTTGCATGGAGTTCCTACTAGTATTGTGTCTGATAGAGATCCTAGGTTCACCTCTAGATTTTGGGAGAGTTTGCATAAGGCTTTAGGCACTAAGCTTAGATTGAGTTCAGCTTACCATCCCCAAACAGATGGCCAAACTGAGAGAACCATACAATCTTTGGAAGACTTGTTGAGGGCTTGCATCTTAGAACGTGGGGGTAGTTGGGATAGTTTCCTACCTTTGATAGAATTTACCTACAATAATAGCTACCATTCTAGTATTGGGATGGCACCATATGAGGCTCTGTATGGTAGGAGATGTAGAACACCTTTATGTTGGGTAGAACCTGGAGAGAATGTCATGTTAGGACCTGAGATAGTTCAACAAACTACTGAACAGGTTAAGATGATCCAAGAGAAGATGAGAGCAACCCAGAGTAGGCAAAAGAGTTATAATGACAAGAGGAGAAAAGACCTTAAGTTTAAAGAAGGTGATCATGTATTCCTTAAAGTCACTCCTTGGACAGGAGTAGGCAGAGCACTGAAATCCCGTAAGCTTACTCCACGTTTCATTGGTCCTTATCAAATTCTTAAAAGAATCGGTGAAGTGGCCTATCAAATTGCTTTGCCTCCATCTCTTTCAAATCTCCATAGTGTCTTTCATGTTTCCCAACTCAGAAAGTATGTCCATGATCCTTCCCATATCATTGAGTCTGACAACATTCAGTTGAAGGATAATCTTACTTATGAAACGGTTCCTCTAAGGATTGATGACAAGAGAGTGAAACAACTAAGAGGAAAGGAAATCCCTTTGGTTAAGGTCGTTTGGGGAGGAAATATTGAAGAAAGTGCTACATGGGAATTAGAAAGCAAGATGCGAGAAGCTCATCCATTTCTGTTTTCAGGTAAATTTCGGGGACGAAATTTCTAAAAGGAGGGGAGAATTGTAACACCCAAATTTTTATTATTATTTTAATGGCATTTTCGTAATTTTAATAAAGTTATAGGGGTATTTTGGGTTCTGGAACGGGCCGTTCCAAAAGTGGAACGGGCCGTTCCAAATGTTGAAAATGTGAGGTTTTTGTAGTCCCAGAACGGGCCTGGAACGGGCCGTTCTGGTATGGAGAACGGGCCGTTCCGGAAGGAGAACATTGTAACACCCAAATTTTTATTATTATTTTAATGGCATTTTCGTAATTTTAATAAAGTTATAGGGGTATTTTGGGTTCTGGAACGGGCCGTTCCAAAAGTGGAACGGGCCGTTCCAAATGTTGAAAATGTGAGGTTTTTGTAGTCCCAGAACGGGCCTGGAACGGGCCGTTCTGGTATGGAGAACGGGCCGTTCCGGAAGGAGAACGAGCCGTTCTGCTGAGATTAAGAACGGGCCGTTCTGGTTTTAGAACGGGCCGTTCTGGTTTTTTGGGAACGGGCCGTTTCGATTTTGGAACGGGCCGTTCCAGTTACAAATTTTGCCCAGATTTGAAGGATCCGGAACGGGCCGTTCCGAATTCAATACGGGCCGTTCCGGGTACACCAGTTTGCCTATAAATAGGGCAGGGGGGGTGAAAATTTTTATACAGAGAAGAAGTGAAATCCTAGAGAGAGAAAGAGAAGAGAGAGAGAGAGAAAGAGAGAGAGAAAAGGAAAAGAAAGAGGGGATCCAGAGGAGGAGGTCCTGCCCAAGTTCCAACTCCGCCTATCCAGGTAAGGGGGGAGTGAGAACCTCGCTCAGGGGTGTGGGGATAATTGTTGGATAGTTGTTTGTCGGATTGGCCCCCAATCCCTTGCCGTTGTTCTGTCTGATTTTCTATTTACTCTATTTTGTTCCTTGTTGAGGATGCCGTTGTTCTGTTTGATTTTCTATTTACTTTACTTTGTTGTTTGATGAAGGTGCCGTTGTTCTGTTTGATTTTCTATTTACTCTACTCTGTTTTTGTTAAAGGTGTCGTTGTTCTGTCCGATTTTCTATTTATTATACTTTGTTCTTTGTTGAAACTAATAAATGAGTATTAAATTAATGTTAATAATAAATGAGTTTTAATATGAACAAGAATGCTCTCTATGAATACCTATGCGGACCTTATGAGGAGTATTGATGACATGACCATGTGAAATATGGACAAATGACATGAGACCTAAGAATGGACTATTGAGACAAACTATGATTATGATACTATGACAAATAATGATATGATGTACTAAATGAAATTATGTAATAAGTTAAATGTTGAGTCCATGAGATTATAAATGTATGACATGCATCATATGCATATATTACTCCAGGTGTGCCGCTGAGGCCGCATACCCACGACTAACAAGGTGTACTTTATGGTCACCCACGATGTAACATGCTAACAAGGTGTACCTTAGGGTCACCAGTGATGTAACCAGGTGTACCTTTGGGTCACCAGTGATGTAACCAGGTGTGCCTTAGGGTCACCAGTGATGATATGTGAAACTTCCTTATGGCGCCACATGCATGCATTTATAAGTCAAGATCATGACATCATTGCATGATAAATGAATATATATGTGATATTGATGATGTATGTGTATTATTTATAAGTGACTTATATTTGTTGTGTGTGTGAGTGCTATCTAGCCTTTATTTCTGCACCTGTAACTGAGTGAGATGTTTCTCACTCCCTTGTTGTTTTTGTATATGTTTTAAATTGTGTTGCAGATGATCAGCATCATGAGGATGTTGGTGATGAGGCTTAAAGGCTTCAATTGGGCATGCTCTGATAGGATGTGACATTGGGGCATAGTTATTTTAGTTTAATATGTTATTGTTTTAATAACTTTAGTTTCTCTTCTTTGTAATTTCTAACGAAGAGATAACGTAGATAAAGTTTATAATTCAAGGAAAATGTATGTTAAGAATTGTAATTTGAACGTTCTTGATAAAAGACCAGAATGAATATCTTTATTTATATTTTATTACATGATTTGGAAAATATAAATTGATTCCTAACCAGGAGGCACTGCCACCTTTACTGGAGTTAATTTATATTTCCTTTATTATTATTTGTATATATATATGATTTCTTGTTTTTCACTAAATTGTATTGAAAATCTTAACTTCTTTTCTTTTATAATTCTTTTACACTGTAGTTATGATTTATGAGTTACGAATGTGAATCTTCTACCTTGTTATATTTGAAATATTTGTCAACTATGAAAGATTTTATTTACCCAAAAAGAAGATAAGAAATATTTTATTGTTACATTTGTTGTATATTAATAACGGGGTAGAGGGTGTCACAACGGGCCGTTCTGGTTTTAGAACGGGCCGTTCTGGTTTTTTGGGAACGGGCCGTTTCGATTTTGGAACGGGCCGTTCCAGTTACAAATTTTGCCCAGATTTGAAGGATCCGGAACGGGCCGTTCCGAATTCAATACGGGCCGTTCCGGGTACACCAGTTTGCCTATAAATAGGGCAGGGGGGGTGAAAATTTTTATACAGAGAAGAAGTGAAATCCTAGAGAGAGAAAGAGAAGAGAGAGAGAGAGAAAGAGAGAGAGAAAAGGAAAAGAAAGAGGGGATCCAGAGGAGGAGGTCCTGCCCAAGTTCCAACTCCGCCTATCCAGGTAAGGGGGGAGTGAGAACCTCGCTCAGGGGTGTGGGGATAATTGTTGGATAGTTGTTTGTCGGATTGGCCCCCAATCCCTTGCCGTTGTTCTGTCTGATTTTCTATTTACTCTATTTTGTTCCTTGTTGAGGATGCCGTTGTTCTGTTTGATTTTCTATTTACTTTACTTTGTTGTTTGATGAAGGTGCCGTTGTTCTGTTTGATTTTCTATTTACTCTACTCTGTTTTTGTTAAAGGTGTCGTTGTTCTGTCCGATTTTCTATTTATTATACTTTGTTCTTTGTTGAAACTAATAAATGAGTATGAAATTAATGTTAATAATAAATGAGTTTTAATATGAACAAGAATGCTCTCTATGAATACCTATGCGGACCTTATGAGGAGTATTGATGACATGACCATGTGAAATATGGACAAATGACATGAGACCTAAGAATGGACTATTGAGACAAACTATGATTATGATACTATGACAAATAATGATATGATGTACTAAATGAAATTATGTAATAAGTTAAATGTTGAGTCCATGAGATTATAAATGTATGACATGCATCATATGCATATATTACTCCAGGTGTGCCGCTGAGGCCGCATACCCACGACTAACAAGGTGTACTTTATGGTCACCCACGATGTAACATGCTAACAAGGTGTACCTTAGGGTCACCAGTGATGTAACCAGGTGTACCTTTGGGTCACCAGTGATGTAACCAGGTGTGCCTTAGGGTCACCAGTGATGATATGTGAAACTTCCTTATGGCGCCACATGCATGCATTTATAAGTCAAGATCATGACATCATTGCATGATAAATGAATATATATGTGATATTGATGATGTATGTGTATTATTTATAAGTGACTTATATTTGTTGTGTGTGTGAGTGCTATCTAGCCTTTATTTCTGCACCTGTAACTGAGTGAGATGTTTCTCACTCCCTTGTTGTTTTTGTATATGTTTTAAATTGTGTTGCAGATGATCAGCATCATGAGGATGTTGGTGATGAGGCTTAAAGGCTTCAATTGGGCATGCTCTGATAGGATGTGACATTGGGGCATAGTTATTTTAGTTTAATATGTTATTGTTTTAATAACTTTAGTTTCTCTTCTTTGTAATTTCTAACGAAGAGATAACGTAGATAAAGTTTATAATTCAAGGAAAATGTATGTTAAGAATTGTAATTTGAACGTTCTTGATAAAAGACCAGAATGAATATCTTTATTTATATTTTATTACATGATTTGGAAAATATAAATTGATTCCTAACCAGGAGGCACTGCCACCTTTACTGGAGTTAATTTATATTTCCTTTATTATTATTTGTATATATATATGATTTCTTGTTTTTCACTAAATTGTATTGAAAATCTTAACTTCTTTTCTTTTATAATTCTTTTACACTGTAGTTATGATTTATGAGTTACGAATGTGAATCTTCTACCTTGTTATATTTGAAATATTTGTCAACTATGAAAGATTTTATTTACCCAAAAAGAAGATAAGAAATATTTTATTGTTACATTTGTTGTAATTTACCTGAAAACAGAAATGGATGAGCTTCTCGCATCTTGCTTTCTAATTCCCATGTAGCACTTTCTTCAATATTTCCTCCCCAAACGACCTTAACCAAAGGGATTTCCTTTCCTCTTAGTTGTTTCACTCTCTTGTCATCAATCCTTAGAGGAACCGTTTCATAAGTAAGATTATCCTTCAACTGAATGTTGTCAGACTCAATGATATGGGAAGGATCATGGACATACTTTCTGAGTTGGGAAACATGAAAGACACTATGGAGATTTGAAAGAGATGGAGGCAAAGCAATTTGATAGGCCACTTCACCGATTCTTTTAAGAATTTGATAAGGACCAATGAAACGTGGAGTAAGCTTACGGGATTTCAGTGCTCTGCCTACTCCTGTCCAAGGAGTGACTTTAAGGAATACATGATCACCTTCTTTAAACTTAAGGTCTTTTCTCCTTTTGTCATTATAACTCTTTTGCCTACTCTGGGTTGCTCTCATCTTCTCTTGGATCATCTTAACCTGTTCAGTAGTTTGTTGAACTATCTCAGGTCCTAACATGACATTCTCTCCAGGTTCTACCCAACATAAAGGTGTTCTACATCTCCTACCATACAGAGCCTCATATGGTGCCATCCCAATACTAGAATGGTAGCTATTATTGTAGGTAAATTCTATCAAAGGTAGGAAACTATCCCAACTACCCCCACGTTCTAAGATGCAAGCCCTCAACAAGTCTTCCAAAGATTGTATGGTTCTCTCAGTTTGGCCATCTGTTTGGGGATGGTAAGCTGAACTCAATCTAAGCTTAGTGCCTAAAGCCTTATGCAAACTCTCCCAAAATCTAGAGGTGAACCTAGGATCTCTATCAGACACAATACTAGTAGGAAAAGAAACCTGGCTCATAGTTATTAAAACAATAACATATTAAACTAAAATAACTATGCCCCAATGTCACATCCTATCAGAGCATGCCCAATTGAAGCCTTTAAGCCTCATCACCAACATCCTCATGATGCTGATCATCTGCAACACAATTTAAAACATATACAAAAACAACAAGGGAGTGAGAAACATCTCACTCAGTTACAGGTGCAGAAATAAAGGCTAGATAGCACTCACACACACAACAAATATAAGTCACTTATAAATAATACACATACATCATCAATATCACATATATATTCATTTATCATGCAATGATGTCATGATCTTGACTTATAAATGCATGCATGTGGCGCCATAAGGAAGTTTCACATATCATCACTGGTGACCCTAAGGCACACCTGGTTACATCACTGGTGACCCAAAGGTACACCTGGTTACATCACTGGTGACCCTAAGGTACACCTTGTTAGCATGTTATATCGTGGGTGACCATAAAGTACACCTTGTTAGTCGTGGGTATGCGGCCTCAGCGGCACACCTGGAGTAATATATGCATATGATGCATGTCATACATTTATAATCTCATGGACTCAACATTTAACTTATTACATAATTTCATTTAGTACATCATATCATTATTTGTCATAGTATCATAATCATAGTTTGTCTCAATAGTCCATTCTTAGGTCTCATGTCATTTGTCCATATTTCACATGGTCATGTCATCAATACTCCTCATAAGGTCCGCATAGGTATTCATAGAGAGCATTCTTGTTCATATTAAAACTCATTTATTATTAACATTAATTTCATACTCATTTATTAGTTTCAACAAAGAACAAAGTATAATAAATAGAAAATCGGACAGAACAACGACACCTTTAACAAAAACAGAGTAGAGTAAATAGAAAATCAAACAGAACAACGGCACCTTCATCAAACAACAAAGTAAAGTAAATAGAAAATCAAACAGAACAACGGCATCCTCAACAAGGAACAAAATAGAGTAAATAGAAAATCAGACAGAACAACGGCAAGGGATTGGGGGCCAATCCGACAAACAACTATCCAACAATTATCCCCACACCCCTGAGCGAGGTTCTCACTCCCCCCTTACCTGGATAGGCGGAGTTGGAACTTGGGCAGGACCTCCTCCTCTGGATCCCCTCTTTCTTTTCCTTTTCTCTCTCTCTTTCTCTCTCTCTCTCTTCTCTTTCTCTCTCTAGGATTTCACTTCTTCTCTGTATAAAAATTTTCACCCCCCCCTGCCCTATTTATAGGCAAACTGGTGTACCCGGAACGGCCCGTATCGAATTCGGAACGGCCCGTTCCGGATCCTTCAAATCTGGGCAAAATTTGTAACTGGAACGGCCCGTTCCAAAATCGAAACGGCCCGTTCCCAAAAAACCAGAACGGCCCGTTCTAAAACCAGAACGGCCCGTTCTTAATCTCAGCAGAACGGCTCGTTCTCCTTCCGGAACGGCCCGTTCTCCATACCAGAACGGCCCGTTCCAGGCCCGTTCTGGGACTACAAAAACCTCACATTTTCAACATTTGGAACGGCCCGTTCCACTTTTGGAACGGCCCGTTCCAGAACCCAAAATACCCCTATAACTTTATTAAAATTACGAAAATGCCATTAAAATAATAATAAAAATTTGGGTGTTACAATTCTCCCCTCCTTTTAGAAATTTCGTCCCCGAAATTTACCTGAAAACAGAAATGGATGAGCTTCTCGCATCTTGCTTTCTAATTCCCATGTAGCACTTTCTTCAATATTTCCTCCCCAAACGACCTTAACCAAAGGGATTTCCTTTCCTCTTAGTTGTTTCACTCTCTTGTCATCAATCCTTAGAGGAACCGTTTCATAAGTAAGATTATCCTTCAACTGAATGTTGTCAGACTCAATGATATGGGAAGGATCATGGACATACTTTCTGAGTTGGGAAACATGAAAGACACTATGGAGATTTGAAAGAGATGGAGGCAAAGCAATTTGATAGGCCACTTCACCGATTCTTTTAAGAATTTGATAAGGACCAATGAAACGTGGAGTAAGCTTACGGGATTTCAGTGCTCTGCCTACTCCTGTCCAAGGAGTGACTTTAAGGAATACATGATCACCTTCTTTAAACTTAAGGTCTTTTCTCCTCTTGTCATTATAACTCTTTTGCCTACTCTGGGTTGCTCTCATCTTCTCTTGGATCATCTTAACCTGTTCAGTAGTTTGTTGAACTATCTCAGGTCCTAACATGACATTCTCTCCAGGTTCTACCCAACATAAAGGTGTTCTACATCTCCTACCATACAGAGCCTCATATGGTGCCATCCCAATACTAGAATGGTAGCTATTATTGTAGGTAAATTCTATCAAAGGTAGGAAACTATCCCAACTACCCCCACGTTCTAAGATGCAAGCCCTCAACAAGTCTTCCAAAGATTGTATGGTTCTCTCAGTTTGGCCATCTGTTTGGGGATGGTAAGCTGAACTCAATCTAAGCTTAGTGCCTAAAGCCTTATGCAAACTCTCCCAAAATCTAGAGGTGAACCTAGGATCTCTATCAGACACAATACTAGTAGGAACTCCATGCAACCTCACGATCTCACTGATGTACAACTTGGTTAACCTCTCCAAAGAGTACCTAATATTAATGGGAATAAAATGGGCAGACTTAGTCAATCTATCCACAATGACCCATATAGCATCCAAGTTCTTCACAGTCTTAGGTAACCCAACTACAAAATCCATAGAGATGCTATCCCACTTCCACACAGGCACATCTAGAGGTTGCATCAAACCTGAAGGTTTTTGGTGTTCTACCTTAGCTTTCTGACATACTAAGCAAGCATACACAAATTCCTCCACTTCCCTCTTCATCTTAGGCCACCAAAACATCTTCTTAAGGTCTTGGTACATCTTAGTGGCTCCTGGATGGATACTAAGGATACTCTTATGACCTTCTTCCAGGATTGCTCTCTTAAGTTCTGGCACACTAGGAATGCACAACCTATCCTTAAATCTTAAAACTCCATCCACTCCAATTCTAAACTCACTTTTCACAGCTTGATTCAACTTCTCTACCCGACTCAATAAGAAAGGATCCATCTTCTGACCTTCTCTAATCTCATCTATCAAGCTATTAGTCACTCTTAAAGCTCCCAACTTAATACTCTTAGAGGTCAACTCACACCCTAAGCTCATATCCCTAAACTCCTCAATCATTTGCAATTCCCTAATCATCAAGGAAGACATTCTCAAGAATTTTCTACTCAAAGCATCAGCTACAACATTAGCCTTGCCAGGGTGATAATTCAATTGAAAGTCATAATCCTTAAGAAACTCTAACCATCTCCTCTGCCTCATATTCAATTCCTTTTGGTCAAACAAGTACTTAAGGCTTTTATGGTCACTAAAAACCTCAAATCTAGACCCAAACAAGTAATGTCTCCACAACTTGAGCACAAAAACTATTGCAGCTAACTCAAGGTCATGGGTAGGATAGTTTTGCTCATGAATTTTAAGTTGTCTTGAAGCATAGGCTACTACCTTACCCTCCTGCATAAGTACTCCTCCTAAACCCAATTTAGAAGCATCACAAAATACCTCAAAAGTCTTACTAGGATCAGGTAATACTAACACAGGAGCACTAGTTAATCTCCTCTTAAGTTCTTGAAAACTTTCCTCACACTTAGAATCCCACACAAAAGGTTGGTCTTTCTTCGTCAGCTTAGTCAAAGGAAGAGCTAGCCTAGAGAAATTCTCTATGAACCTTCTGTAATAACCAGCTAGTCCTAGGAAACTCCTAATCTCAAATACTGATTTAGGTGTTCTCCACTCTAACACAGCTTCTACCTTAGCAGGATCTACAGCTATTCCACCCTTGGATATCACATGTCCTAGAAAGTTCACACTATCCAACCAAAATTCACATTTTGACAATTTAGCATACAATTGTTTCTCCTTAAGGGTTTGAAGAACGATCCTAAGGTGCTCAACATGCTCTTCCCTAGTCTTGGAATACACTAGGATATCATCTATGAAGACCACTACAAATCTATCCAAGTAAGGGTGAAAGATCCTATTCATGTAGTCCATAAAAACACCAGGTGCATTAGTCACACCAAAAGGCATAACTAAATACTCATAGTGCCCATAGCGGGTTCTAAAGGCAGTCTTAGGAACATCCTCAGCTCTCACTCTAATCTGATGGTATCCTGACCTTAAATCTATCTTGGACAGGAGTAGGCAGAGCACTGAAATCCCGTAAGCTTACTCCACGTTTCATTGGTCCTTATCAAATTCTTAAAAGAATCGGTGAAGTGGCCTATCAAATTGCTTTGCCTCCATCTCTTTCAAATCTCCATAGTGTCTTTCATGTTTCCCAACTCAGAAAGTATGTCCATGATCCTTCCCATATCATTGAGTCTGACAACATTCAGTTGAAGGATAATCTTACTTATGAAACGGTTCCTCTAAGGATTGATGACAAGAGAGTGAAACAACTAAGAGGAAAGGAAATCCCTTTGGTTAAGGTCGTTTGGGGAGGAAATATTGAAGAAAGTGCTACATGGGAATTAGAAAGCAAGATGCGAGAAGCTCATCCATTTCTGTTTTCAGGTAAATTTCGGGGACGAAATTTCTAAAAGGAGGGGAGAATTGTAACACCCAAATTTTTATTATTATTTTAATGGCATTTTCGTAATTTTAATAAAGTTATAGGGGTATTTTGGGTTCTGGAACGGGCCGTTCCAAAAGTGGAACGGGCCGTTCCAAATGTTGAAAATGTGAGGTTTTTGTAGTCCCAGAACGGGCCTGGAACGGGCCGTTCTGGTATGGAGAACGGGCCGTTCCGGAAGGAGAACGAGCCGTTCTGCTGAGATTAAGAACGGGCCGTTCTGGTTTTAGAACGGGCCGTTCTGGTTTTTTGGGAACGGGCCGTTTCGATTTTGGAACGGGCCGTTCCAGTTACAAATTTTGCCCAGATTTGAAGGATCCGGAACGGGCCGTTCCGAATTCAATACGGGCCGTTCCGGGTACACCAGTTTGCCTATAAATAGGGCAGGGGGGGTGAAAATTTTTATACAGAGAAGAAGTGAAATCCTAGAGAGAGAAAGAGAAGAGAGAGAGAGAGAAAGAGAGAGAGAAAAAGAAAAGAAAGAGGGGATCCAGAGGAGGAGGTCCTGCCCAAGTTCCAACTCCGCCTATCCAGGTAAGGGGGGAGTGAGAACCTCGCTCAGGGGTGTGGGGATAATTGTTGGATAGTTGTTTGTCGGATTGGCCCCCAATCCCTTGCCGTTGTTCTGTTTGATTTTCTATTTACTTTACTTTGTTGTTTGATGAAGGTGCCGTTGTTCTGTTTGATTTTCTATTTACTCTACTCTGTTTTTGTTAAAGGTGTCGTTGTTCTGTCCGATTTTCTATTTATTATACTTTGTTCTTTGTTGAAACTAATAAATGAGTATGAAATTAATGTTAATAATAAATGAGTTTTAATATGAACAAGAATGCTCTCTATGAATACCTATGCGGACCTTATGAGGAGTATTGATGACATGACCATGTGAAATATGGACAAATGACATGAGACCTAAGAATGGACTATTGAGACAAACTATGATTATGATACTATGACAAATAATGATATGATGTACTAAATGAAATTATGTAATAAGTTAAATGTTGAGTCCATGAGATTATAAATGTATGACATGCATCATATGCATATATTACTCCAGGTGTGCCGCTGAGGCCGCATACCCACGACTAACAAGGTGTACTTTATGGTCACCCACGATGTAACATGCTAACAAGGTGTACCTTAGGGTCACCAGTGATGTAACCAGGTGTACCTTTGGGTCACCAGTGATGTAACCAGGTGTGCCTTAGGGTCACCAGTGATGATATGTGAAACTTCCTTATGGCGCCACATGCATGCATTTATAAGTCAAGATCATGACATCATTGCATGATAAATGAATATATATGTGATATTGATGATGTATGTGTATTATTTATAAGTGACTTATATTTGTTGTGTGTGTGAGTGCTATCTAGCCTTTATTTCTGCACCTGTAACTGAGTGAGATGTTTCTCACTCCCTTGTTGTTTTTGTATATGTTTTAAATTGTGTTGCAGATGATCAGCATCATGAGGATGTTGGTGATGAGGCTTAAAGGCTTCAATTGGGCATGCTCTGATAGGATGTGACATTGGGGCATAGTTATTTTAGTTTAATATGTTATTGTTTTAATAACTTTAGTTTCTCTTCTTTGTAATTTCTAACGAAGAGATAACGTAGATAAAGTTTATAATTCAAGGAAAATGTATGTTAAGAATTGTAATTTGAACGTTCTTGATAAAAGACCAGAATGAATATCTTTATTTATATTTTATTACATGATTTGGAAAATATAAATTGATTCCTAACCAGGAGGCACTGCCACCTTTACTGGAGTTAATTTATATTTCCTTTATTATTATTTGTATATATATATGATTTCTTGTTTTTCACTAAATTGTATTGAAAATCTTAACTTCTTTTCTTTTATAATTCTTTTACACTGTAGTTATGATTTATGAGTTACGAATGTGAATCTTCTACCTTGTTATATTTGAAATATTTGTCAACTATGAAAGATTTTATTTACCCAAAAAGAAGATAAGAAATATTTTATTGTTACATTTGTTGTATATTAATAACGGGGTAGAGGGTGTCACATTTAGTGGTATCAGAGCAGGTCGATCTAATCGACCGTGTGTTATGAGTTTACTATGCTTACTTGATTTATTATGTTTATTTGGTACATGAATGATGGACTAAACTGATTGTTAAACTTGTTGGTATGCTAGTATGATGATTGATTATGTTTATTGATTGTATTATTTTCTTAGACTATGGCTGGTAGAAATGATCGTGCGATTGCCGATGCTCTTCAAGCATTAGCACAAGCTATGAATAATAACAATAGGACTGAAGTTACTCCTAACTGGTTGGAGCAATTTCAACGAAATCACCCACCTACCTTTAAAGGAGGATATGACCCAGATGCTGCTATGAATTGGCTAACAGAAATAGAGAAAATTTTCAATGTTATGGATTGTCCCATCGCTCAGAAGGTGAAGTTGGCCACATTCATGTTGACTGCTGATGCTCATTTTTGGTGGGAAGGAGCACTTCGGAGGATGATTGATGGAGGGGTGCACTTGAATTGGGACAACTTCAAGAAGGTCTTTCTTGAGAAGTATTTCCCGGATGATGTGAGAAGTCGGAAAGAAATGGAATTCCTTGAGCTGAATCAAGGGAACGACACAGTGGCTGTGTATGCTGCCAAATTTGATGCTTTGGTTCGTTATTGCACACACTACCATGGTGAGGGTGGTGAAAGAGCTAAATGCATAAAATTTGTAAATGGTCTGCGTCCTGAAGTGAAAACTGCAATTAACTATCAGGAGATATATCACTTTCCCACTCTGGTCAATAAGTGCAGCATTTATGATCATGACAACCGTGCTCGTGCTGCTTTTTATAAAGGAGTTGGAGGTCCTATCCGTGCTGTGAGTTCTAGTACTTCGGGAAGGAGTAAGCCTTACTTCGCTTCTAATAGATTTCAAGGGAGTAAAGCTGCTGCTAATAAAAGTAAGTTGTTTACTAGAGGATCCACTGTTAGTGCTACTGGAAGTGTTGGAGGGTCTGTGTCCACTCCTTCAGGAAGATGTGGGAAGTGTGGACGTGTTGGTCATAATCAGTCTGAGTGTCTTGACAAGGAGATTACCTGCTTCAATTGCAGTGGCAAGGGTCACATCAGCACCCAATGTCCTGAACCACGAAGAACACGTGTTATTGGATCGGGTTCGCAAATTGAGCGTCCAAAGACTGTAGGGAGAGTATTTGCTCTTAGCGGTGCTGAAGCTTCTCGGTCAGAAAATTTGATACAAGGTACTTGTTTCATAGCTGAGACTCCTTTTGTTGTACTATTTGATTCTGGTGCAACTCATTCCTTTATTTCTGTCTCTTGTGTCCAAAAATTGAATTTGCCTGTGTCTTTGTTAGATTTTGATCTAGTTGTTGAAACCCCTACTAATGGTCCTGTGACTACATCCCTAGTGTGTTTGAAATGTCCTTTGACAGTTTCTGATAAGCAGTTTCTAGTTGACTTAATTTGTTTGCCTCTTAGTCAATTAGATGTAATTCTTGGTATGGATTGGTTATCTTCTCACCATGTCCTTTTAAACTGCTTTGAGAAATCTATTTCCTTTGGTGAATGTAAGAGTACGGAATTTCTTAGTGCTGCTGACATTAAAACTTGTTTAAAAGACAATGAAAAAGTGTACATGATCTTAGCTTCTTTAACACTTGAGACTGATAGTAAGCTAGATGAGATTCCCTTAGTGAGAGAATTTCCAGAAGTATTTCCTAAGGATGTGTCTAGTTTACCACCTGAGAGAGAGATTGAGTTTAGCATAGACTTAGTACCAGGTACCCCACCTATATCTATAGCACCCTATAGGATGTCCCCAACAGAGTTAGTTGAGCTTAAGAAACAAATAGAGGAATTACAAGGAAAACAATTCATTAGGCCTAGTGTCTCGCCTTGGGGAGCGCCTGTTTTGTTGGTTAAGAAGAAAGATGGGAGCATGAGGTTGTGCGTAGACTATAGGCAACTGAATAAAGTGACCATTAAGAATAAGTATCCTTTGCCTAGGATAGATGACCTTATGGATCAACTAGTTGGAGCTTGTGTGTTCAGTAAGATAGATTTAAGGTCAGGATACCATCAGATTAGAGTGAGAGCTGAGGATGTTCCTAAGACTGCCTTTAGAACCCGCTATGGGCACTATGAGTATTTAGTTATGCCTTTTGGTGTGACTAATGCACCTGGTGTTTTTATGGACTACATGAATAGGATCTTTCACCCTTACTTGGATAGATTTGTAGTGGTCTTCATAGATGATATCCTAGTGTATTCCAAGACTAGGGAAGAGCATGTTGAGCACCTTAGGATCGTTCTTCAAACCCTTAAGGAGAAACAATTGTATGCTAAATTGTCAAAATGTGAATTTTGGTTGGATAGTGTGAACTTTCTAGGACATGTGATATCCAAGGGTGGAATAGCTGTAGATCCTGCTAAGGTAGAAGCTGTGTTAGAGTGGAGAACACCTAAATCAGTATTTGAGATTAGGAGTTTCCTAGGACTAGCTGGTTATTACAGAAGGTTCATAGAGAATTTCTCTAGGCTAGCTCTTCCTTTGACTAAGCTGACGAAGAAAGACCAACCTTTTGTGTGGGATTCTAAGTGTGAGGAAAGTTTTCAAGAACTTAAGAGGAGATTAACTAGTGCTCCTGTGTTAGTATTACCTGATCCTAGTAAGACTTTTGAGGTATTTTGTGATGCTTCTAAATTGGGTTTAGGAGGAGTACTTATGCAGGAGGGTAAGGTAGTAGCCTATGCTTCAAGACAACTTAAAATTCATGAGCAAAACTATCCTACCCATGACCTTGAGTTAGCTGCAATAGTTTTTGTGCTCAAGTTGTGGAGACATTACTTGTTTGGGTCTAGATTTGAGGTTTTTAGTGACCATAAAAGCCTTAAGTACTTGTTTGACCAAAAGGAATTGAATATGAGGCAGAGGAGATGGTTAGAGTTTCTTAAGGATTATGACTTTCAATTGAATTATCACCCTGGCAAGGCTAATGTTGTAGCTGATGCTTTGAGTAGAAAATTCTTGAGAATGTCTTCCTTGATGATTAGGGAATTGCAAATGATTGAGGAGTTTAGGGATATGAGCTTAGGGGGTGAGTTGACCTCTAAGAGTATTAAGTTGGGAGCTTTAAGAGTGACTAATAGCTTGATAGATGAGATTAGAGAAGGTCAGAAGATGGATCCTTTCTTATTGAGTCGGGTAGAGAAGTTGAATCAAGCTGTGAAAAGTGAGTTTAGAATTGGAGTGGATGGAGTTTTAAGATTTAAGGATAGGTTGTGCATTCCTAGTGTGCCAGAACTTAAGAGAGCAATCCTGGAAGAAGGTCATAAGAGTATCCTTAGTATCCATCCAGGAGCCACTAAGATGTACCAAGACCTTAAGAAGATGTTTTGGTGGCCTAAGATGAAGAGGGAAGTGGAGGAATTTGTGTATGCTTGCTTAGTATGTCAGAAAGCTAAGGTAGAACACCAAAAACCTTCAGGTTTGATGCAACCTCTAGATGTGCCTGTGTGGAAGTGGGATAGCATCTCTATGGATTTTGTAGTTGGGTTACCTAAGACTGTGAAGAACTTGGATGCTATATGGGTCATTGTGGATAGATTGACTAAGTCTGCCCATTTTATTCCCATTAATATTAGGTACTCTTTGGAGAGGTTAACCAAGTTGTACATCAGTGAGATCGTGAGGTTGCATGGAGTTCCTACTAGTATTGTGTCTGATAGAGATCCTAGGTTCACCTCTAGATTTTGGGAGAGTTTGCATAAGGCTTTAGGCACTAAGCTTAGATTGAGTTCAGCTAACAATAAAATATTTCTTATCTTCTTTTTGGGTAAATAAAATCTTTCATAGTTGACAAATATTTCAAATATAACAAGGTAGAAGATTCACATTCGTAACTCATAAATCATAACTACAGTGTAAAAGAATTATAAAAGAAAAGAAGTTAAGATTTTCAATACAATTTAGTGAAAAACAAGAAATCATATATATATACAAATAATAATAAAGGAAATATAAATTAACTCCAGTAAAGGTGGCAGTGCCTCCTGGTTAGGAATCAATTTATATTTTCCAAATCATGTAATAAAATATAAATAAAGATATTCATTCTGGTCTTTTATCAAGAACGTTCAAATTACAATTCTTAACATACATTTTCCTTGAATTATAAACTTTATCTACGTTATCTCTTCGTTAGAAATTACAAAGAAGAGAAACTAAAGTTATTAAAACAATAACATATTAAACTAAAATAACTATGCCCCAATGTCACATCCTATCAGAGCATGCCCAATTGAAGCCTTTAAGCCTCATCACCAACATCCTCATGATGCTGATCATCTGCAACACAATTTAAAACATATACAAAAACAACAAGGGAGTGAGAAACATCTCACTCAGTTACAGGTGCAGAAATAAAGGCTAGATAGCACTCACACACACAACAAATATAAGTCACTTATAAATAATACACATACATCATCAATATCACATATATATTCATTTATCATGCAATGATGTCATGATCTTAACTTATAAATGCATGCATGTGGCGCCATAAGGAAGTTTCACATATCATCACTGGTGACCCTAAGGCACACCTGGTTACATCACTGGTGACCCAAAGGTACACCTGGTTACATCACTGGTGACCCTAAGGTACACCTTGTTAGCATGTTACATCGTGGGTGACCATAAAGTACACCTTGTTAGTCGTGGGTATGCGGCCTCAGCGGCACACCTGGAGTAATATATGCATATGATGCATGTCATACATTTATAATCTCATGGACTCAACATTTAACTTATTACATAATTTCATTTAGTACATCATATCATTATTTGTCATAGTATCATAATCATAGTTTGTCTCAATAGTCCATTCTTAGGTCTCATGTCATTTGTCCATATTTCACATGGTCATGTCATCAATACTCCTCATAAGGTCCGCATAGGTATTCATAGAGAGCATTCTTGTTCATATTAAAACTCATTTATTATTAACATTAATTTCATACTCATTTATTAGTTTCAACAAAGAACAAAGTATAATAAATAGAAAATCGGACAGAACAACGACACCTTTAACAAAAACAGAGTAGAGTAAATAGAAAATCAAACAGAACAACGGCACCTTCATCAAACAACAAAGTAAAGTAAATAGAAAATCAAACAGAACAACGGCATCCTCAACAAGGAACAAAATAGAGTAAATAGAAAATCAGACAGAACAACGGCAAGGGATTGGGGGCCAATCCGACAAACAACTATCCAACAATTATCCCCACACCCCTGAGCGAGGTTCTCACTCCCCCCTTACCTGGATAGGCGGAGTTGGAACTTGGGCAGGACCTCCTCCTCTGGATCCCCTCTTTCTTTTCCTTTTCTCTCTCTCTTTCTCTCTCTCTCTCTTCTCTTTCTCTCTCTAGGATTTCACTTCTTCTCTGTATAAAAATTTTCACCCCCCCTGCCCTATTTATAGGCAAACTGGTGTACCCGGAACGGCCCGTATTGAATTCGGAACGGCCCGTTCCGGATCCTTCAAATCTGGGCAAAATTTGTAACTGGAACGGCCCGTTCCAAAATCGAAACGGCCCGTTCCCAAAAAAACCAGAACGGCCCGTTCTAAAACCAGAACGGCCCGTTCTTAATCTCAGCAGAACGGCTCGTTCTCCTTCCGGAACGGCCCGTTCTCCATACCAGAACGGCCCGTTCCAGGCCCGTTCTGGGACTACAAAAACCTCACATTTTCAACATTTGGAACGGCCCGTTCCACTTTTGGAACGGCCCGTTCCAGAACCCAAAATACCCCTATAACTTTATTAAAATTACGAAAATGCCATTAAAATAATAATAAAAATTTGGGTGTTACAATTCTCCCCTCCTTTTAGAAATTTCGTCCCCGAAATTTACCTGAAAACAGAAATGGATGAGCTTCTCGCATCTTGCTTTCTAATTCCCATGTAGCACTTTCTTCAATATTTCCTCCCCAAACGACCTTAACCAAAGGGATTTCCTTTCCTCTTAGTTGTTTCACTCTCTTGTCATCAATCCTTAGAGGAACCGTTTCATAAGTAAGATTATCCTTCAACTGAATGTTGTCAGACTCAATGATATGGGAAGGATCATGGACATACTTTCTGAGTTGGGAAACATGAAAGACACTATGGAGATTTGAAAGAGATGGAGGCAAAGCAATTTGATAGGCCACTTCACCGATTCTTTTAAGAATTTGATAAGGACCAATGAAACGTGGAGTAAGCTTACGGGATTTCAGTGCTCTGCCTACTCCTGTCCAAGGAGTGACTTTAAGGAATACATGATCACCTTCTTTAAACTTAAGGTCTTTTCTCCTCTTGTCATTATAACTCTTTTGCCTACTCTGGGTTGCTCTCATCTTCTCTTGGATCATCTTAACCTGTTCAGTAGTTTGTTGAACTATCTCAGGTCCTAACATGACATTCTCTCCAGGTTCTACCCAACATAAAGGTGTTCTACATCTCCTACCATACAGAGCCTCATATGGTGCCATCCCAATACTAGAATGGTAGCTATTATTGTAGGTAAATTCTATCAAAGGTAGGAAACTATCCCAACTACCCCCACGTTCTAAGATGCAAGCCCTCAACAAGTCTTCCAAAGATTGTATGGTTCTCTCAGTTTGGCCATCTGTTTGGGGATGGTAAGCTGAACTCAATCTAAGCTTAGTGCCTAAAGCCTTATGCAAACTCTCCCAAAATCTAGAGGTGAACCTAGGATCTCTATCAGACACAATACTAGTAGGAACTCCATGCAACCTCACGATCTCACTGATGTACAACTTGGTTAACCTCTCCAAAGAGTACCTAATATTAATGGGAATAAAATGGGCAGACTTAGTCAATCTATCCACAATGACCCATATAGCATCCAAGTTCTTCACAGTCTTAGGTAACCCAACTACAAAATCCATAGAGATGCTATCCCACTTCCACACAGGCACATCTAGAGGTTGCATCAAACCTGAAGGTTTTTGGTGTTCTACCTTAGCTTTCTGACATACTAAGCAAGCATACACAAATTCCTCCACTTCCCTCTTCATCTTAGGCCACCAAAACATCTTCTTAAGGTCTTGGTACATCTTAGTGGCTCCTGGATGGATACTAAGGATACTCTTATGACCTTCTTCCAGGATTGCTCTCTTAAGTTCTGGCACACTAGGAATGCACAACCTATCCTTAAATCTTAAAACTCCATCCACTCCAATTCTAAACTCACTTTTCACAGCTTGATTCAACTTCTCTACCCGACTCAATAAGAAAGGATCCATCTTCTGACCTTCTCTAATCTCATCTATCAAGCTATTAGTCACTCTTAAAGCTCCCAACTTAATACTCTTAGAGGTCAACTCACACCCTAAGCTCATATCCCTAAACTCCTCAATCATTTGCAATTCCCTAATCATCAAGGAAGACATTCTCAAGAATTTTCTACTCAAAGCATCAGCTACAACATTAGCCTTGCCAGGGTGATAATTCAATTGAAAGTCATAATCCTTAAGAAACTCTAACCATCTCCTCTGCCTCATATTCAATTCCTTTTGGTCAAACAAGTACTTAAGGCTTTTATGGTCACTAAAAACCTCAAATCTAGACCCAAACAAGTAATGTCTCCACAACTTGAGCACAAAAACTATTGCAGCTAACTCAAGGTCATGGGTAGGATAGTTTTGCTCATGAATTTTAAGTTGTCTTGAAGCATAGGCTACTACCTTACCCTCCTGCATAAGTACTCCTCCTAAACCCAATTTAGAAGCATCACAAAATACCTCAAAAGTCTTACTAGGATCAGGTAATACTAACACAGGAGCACTAGTTAATCTCCTCTTAAGTTCTTGAAAACTTTCCTCACACTTAGAATCCCACACAAAAGGTTGGTCTTTCTTCGTCAGCTTAGTCAAAGGAAGAGCTAGCCTAGAGAAATTCTCTATGAACCTTCTGTAATAACCAGCTAGTCCTAGGAAACTCCTAATCTCAAATACTGATTTAGGTGTTCTCCACTCTAACACAGCTTCTACCTTAGCAGGATCTACAGCTATTCCACCCTTGGATATCACATGTCCTAGAAAGTTCACACTATCCAACCAAAATTCACATTTTGACAATTTAGCATACAATTGTTTCTCCTTAAGGGTTTGAAGAACGATCCTAAGGTGCTCAACATGCTCTTCCCTAGTCTTGGAATACACTAGGATATCATCTATGAAGACCACTACAAATCTATCCAAGTAAGGGTGAAAGATCCTATTCATGTAGTCCATAAAAACACCAGGTGCATTAGTCACACCAAAAGGCATAACTAAATACTCATAGTGCCCATAGCGGGTTCTAAAGGCAGTCTTAGGAACATCCTCAGCTCTCACTCTAATCTGATGGTATCCTGACCTTAAATCTATCTTACTGAACACACAAGCTCCAACTAGTTGATCCATAAGGTCATCTATCCTAGGCAAAGGATACTTATTCTTAATGGTCACTTTATTCAGTTGCCTATAGTCTACGCACAACCTCATGCTCCCATCTTTCTTCTTAACCAACAAAACAGGCGCTCCCCAAGGCGAGACACTAGGCCTAATGAATTGTTTTCCTTGTAATTCCTCTATTTGTTTCTTAAGCTCAACTAACTCTGTTGGGGACATCCTATAGGGTGCTATAGATATAGGTGGGGTACCTGGTACTAAGTCTATGCTAAACTCAATCTCTCTCTCAGGTGGTAAACTAGACACATCCTTAGGAAATACTTCTGGAAATTCTCTCACTAAGGGAATCTCATCTAGCTTACTATCAGTCTCAAGTGTTAAAGAAGCTAAGATCATGTACACTTTTTCATTGTCTTTTAAACAAGTTTTAATGTCAGCAGCACTAAGAAATTCCGTACTCTTACATTCACCAAAGGAAATAGATTTCTCAAAGCAGTTTAAAAGGACATGGTGAGAAGATAACCAATCCATACCAAGAATTACATCTAATTGACTAAGAGGCAAACAAATTAAGTCAACTAGAAACTGCTTATCAGAAACTGTCAAAGGACATTTCAAACACACTAGGGATGTAGTCACAGGACCATTAGTAGGGGTTTCAACAACTAGATCAAAATCTAACAAAGACACAGGCAAATTCAATTTTTGGACACAAGAGACAGAAATAAAGGAATGAGTTGCACCAGAATCAAATAGTACAACAAAAGGAGTCTCAGCTATGAAACAAGTACCTTGTATCAAATTTTCTGACCGAGAAGCTTCAGCACCGCTAAGAGCAAATACTCTCCCTACAGTCTTTGGACGCTCAATTTGCGAACCCGATCCAATAACACGTGTTCTTCGTGGTTCAGGACATTGGGTGCTGATGTGACCCTTGCCACTGCAATTGAAGCAGGTAATCTCCTTGTCAAGACACTCAGACTGATTATGACCAACACGTCCACACTTCCCACATCTTCCTGAAGGAGTGGACACAGACCCTCCAACACTTCCAGTAGCACTAACAGTGGATCCTCTAGTAAACAACTTACTTTTATTAGCAGCAGCTTTACTCCCTTGAAATCTATTAGAAGCGAAGTAAGGCTTACTCCTTCCCGAAGTACTAGAACTCACAGCACGGATAGGACCTCCAACTCCTTTATAAAAAGCAGCACGAGCACGGTTGTCATGATCATAAATGCTGCACTTATTGACCAGAGTGGGAAAGTGATATATCTCCTGATAGTTAATTGCAGTTTTCACTTCAGGACGCAGACCATTTACAAATTTTATGCATTTAGCTCTTTCACCACCCTCACCATGGTAGTGTGTGCAATAACGAACCAAAGCATCAAATTTGGCAGCATACACAGCCACTGTGTCGTTCCCTTGATTCAGCTCAAGGAATTCCATTTCTTTCCGACTTCTCACATCATCCGGGAAATACTTCTCAAGAAAGACCTTCTTGAAGTTGTCCCAATTCAAGTGCACCCCTCCATCAATCATCCTCCGAAGTGCTCCTTCCCACCAAAAATGAGCATCAGCAGTCAACATGAATGTGGCCAACTTCACCTTCTGAGCGATGGGACAATCCATAACATTGAAAATTTTCTCTATTTCTGTTAGCCAATTCATAGCAGCATCTGGGTCATATCCTCCTTTAAAGGTAGGTGGGTGATTTCGTTGAAATTGCTCCAACCAGTTAGGAGTAACTTCAGTCCTATTGTTATTATTCATAGCTTGTGCTAATGCTTGAAGAGCATCGGCAATCGCACGATCATTTCTACCAGCCATAGTCTAAGAAAATAATACAATCAATAAACATAATCAATCATCATACTAGCATACCAACAAGTTTAACAATCAGTTTAGTCCATCATTCATGTACCAAATAAACATAATAAATCAAGTAAGCATAGTAAACTCATAACACACGGTCGATTAGATCGACCTGCTCTGATACCACTAAATGTGACACCCTCTACCCCGTTATTAATATACAACAAATGTAACAATAAAATATTTCTTATCTTCTTTTTGGGTAAATAAAATCTTTCATAGTTGACAAATATTTCAAATATAACAAGGTAGAAGATTCACATTCGTAACTCATAAATCATAACTACAGTGTAAAAGAATTATAAAAGAAAAGAAGTTAAGATTTTCAATACAATTTAGTGAAAAACAAGAAATCATATATATATACAAATAATAATAAAGGAAATATAAATTAACTCCAGTAAAGGTGGCAGTGCCTCCTGGTTAGGAATCAATTTATATTTTCCAAATCATGTAATAAAATATAAATAAAGATATTCATTCTGGTCTTTTATCAAGAACGTTCAAATTACAATTCTTAACATACATTTTCCTTGAATTATAAACTTTATCTACGTTATCTCTTCGTTAGAAATTACAAAGAAGAGAAACTAAAGTTATTAAAACAATAACATATTAAACTAAAATAACTATGCCCCAATGTCACATCCTATCAGAGCATGCCCAATTGAAGCCTTTAAGCCTCATCACCAACATCCTCATGATGCTGATCATCTGCAACACAATTTAAAACATATACAAAAACAACAAGGGAGTGAGAAACATCTCACTCAGTTACAGGTGCAGAAATAAAGGCTAGATAGCACTCACACACACAACAAATATAAGTCACTTATAAATAATACACATACATCATCAATATCACATATATATTCATTTATCATGCAATGATGTCATGATCTTGACTTATAAATGCATGCATGTGGCGCCATAAGGAAGTTTCACATATCATCACTGGTGACCCTAAGGCACACCTGGTTACATCACTGGTGACCCAAAGGTACACCTGGTTACATCACTGGTGACCCTAAGGTACACCTTGTTAGCATGTTACATCGTGGGTGACCATAAAGTACACCTTGTTAGTCGTGGGTATGCGGCCTCAGCGGCACACCTGGAGTAATATATGCATATGATGCATGTCATACATTTATAATCTCATGGACTCAACATTTAACTTATTACATAATTTCATTTAGTACATCATATCATTATTTGTCATAGTATCATAATCATAGTTTGTCTCAATAGTCCATTCTTAGGTCTCATGTCATTTGTCCATATTTCACATGGTCATGTCATCAATACTCCTCATAAGGTCCGCATAGGTATTCATAGAGAGCATTCTTGTTCATATTAAAACTCATTTATTATTAACATTAATTTCATACTCATTTATTAGTTTCAACAAAGAACAAAGTATAATAAATAGAAAATCGGACAGAACAACGACACCTTTAACAAAAACAGAGTAGAGTAAATAGAAAATCAAACAGAACAACGGCACCTTCATCAAACAACAAAGTAAAGTAAATAGAAAATCAAACAGAACAACGGCATCCTCAACAAGGAACAAAATAGAGTAAATAGAAAATCAGACAGAACAACGGCAAGGGATTGGGGGCCAATCCGACAAACAACTATCCAACAATTATCCCCACACCCCTGAGCGAGGTTCTCACTCCCCCCTTACCTGGATAGGCGGAGTTGGAACTTGGGCAGGACCTCCTCCTCTGGATCCCCTCTTTCTTTTCCTTTTCTCTCTCTCTTTCTCTCTCTCTCTCTTCTCTTTCTCTCTCTAGGATTTCACTTCTTCTCTGTATAAAAATTTTCACCCCCCCTGCCCTATTTATAGGCAAACTGGTGTACCCGGAACGGCCCGTATTGAATTCGGAACGGCCCGTTCCGGATCCTTCAAATCTGGGCAAAATTTGTAACTGGAACGGCCCGTTCCAAAATCGAAACGGCCCGTTCCCAAAAAACCAGAACGGCCCGTTCTAAAACCAGAACGGCCCGTTCTTAATCTCAGCAGAACGGCTCGTTCTCCTTCCGGAACGGCCCGTTCTCCATACCAGAACGGCCCGTTCCAGGCCCGTTCTGGGACTACAAAAACCTCACATTTTCAACATTTGGAACGGCCCGTTCCACTTTTGGAACGACCCGTTCCAGAACCCAAAATACCCCTATAACTTTATTAAAATTACGAAAATGCCATTAAAATAATAATAAAAATTTGGGTGTTACAATTCTCCCCTCCTTTTAGAAATTTCGTCCCCGAAATTTACCTGAAAACAGAAATGGATGAGCTTCTCGCATCTTGCTTTCTAATTCCCATGTAGCACTTTCTTCAATATTTCCTCCCCAAACGACCTTAACCAAAGGGATTTCCTTTCCTCTTAGTTGTTTCACTCTCTTGTCATCAATCCTTAGAGGAACCGTTTCATAAGTAAGATTATCCTTCAACTGAATGTTGTCAGACTCAATGATATGGGAAGGATCATGGACATACTTTCTGAGTTGGGAAACATGAAAGACACTATGGAGATTTGAAAGAGATGGAGGCAAAGCAATTTGATAGGCCACTTCACCGATTCTTTTAAGAATTTGATAAGGACCAATGAAACGTGGAGTAAGCTTACGGGATTTCAGTGCTCTGCCTACTCCTGTCCAAGGAGTGACTTTAAGGAATACATGATCACCTTCTTTAAACTTAAGGTCTTTTCTCCTCTTGTCATTATAACTCTTTTGCCTACTCTGGGTTGCTCTCATCTTCTCTTGGATCATCTTAACCTGTTCAGTAGTTTGTTGAACTATCTCAGGTCCTAACATGACATTCTCTCCAGGTTCTACCCAACATAAAGGTGTTCTACATCTCCTACCATACAGAGCCTCATATGGTGCCATCCCAATACTAGAATGGTAGCTATTATTGTAGGTAAATTCTATCAAAGGTAGGAAACTATCCCAACTACCCCCACGTTCTAAGATGCAAGCCCTCAACAAGTCTTCCAAAGATTGTATGGTTCTCTCAGTTTGGCCATCTGTTTGGGGATGGTAAGCTGAACTCAATCTAAGCTTAGTGCCTAAAGCCTTATGCAAACTCTCCCAAAATCTAGAGGTGAACCTAGGATCTCTATCAGACACAATACTAGTAGGAACTCCATGCAACCTCACGATCTCACTGATGTACAACTTGGTTAACCTCTCCAAAGAGTACCTAATATTAATGGGAATAAAATGGGCAGACTTAGTCAATCTATCCACAATGACCCATATAGCATCCAAGTTCTTCACAGTCTTAGGTAACCCAACTACAAAATCCATAGAGATGCTATCCCACTTCCACACAGGCACATCTAGAGGTTGCATCAAACCTGAAGGTTTTTGGTGTTCTACCTTAGCTTTCTGACATACTAAGCAAGCATACACAAATTCCTCCACTTCCCTCTTCATCTTAGGCCACCAAAACATCTTCTTAAGGTCTTGGTACATCTTAGTGGCTCCTGGATGGATACTAAGGATACTCTTATGACCTTCTTCCAGGATTGCTCTCTTAAGTTCTGGCACACTAGGAATGCACAACCTATCCTTAAATCTTAAAACTCCATCCACTCCAATTCTAAACTCACTTTTCACAGCTTGATTCAACTTCTCTACCCGACTCAATAAGAAAGGATCCATCTTCTGACCTTCTCTAATCTCATCTATCAAGCTATTAGTCACTCTTAAAGCTCCCAACTTAATACTCTTAGAGGTCAACTCACACCCTAAGCTCATATCCCTAAACTCCTCAATCATTTGCAATTCCCTAATCATCAAGGAAGACATTCTCAAGAATTTTCTACTCAAAGCATCAGCTACAACATTAGCCTTGCCAGGGTGATAATTCAATTGAAAGTCATAATCCTTAAGAAACTCTAACCATCTCCTCTGCCTCATATTCAATTCCTTTTGGTCAAACAAGTACTTAAGGCTTTTATGGTCACTAAAAACCTCAAATCTAGACCCAAACAAGTAATGTCTCCACAACTTGAGCACAAAAACTATTGCAGCTAACTCAAGGTCATGGGTAGGATAGTTTTGCTCATGAATTTTAAGTTGTCTTGAAGCATAGGCTACTACCTTACCCTCCTGCATAAGTACTCCTCCTAAACCCAATTTAGAAGCATCACAAAATACCTCAAAAGTCTTACTAGGATCAGGTAATACTAACACTTAGAATCCCACACAAAAGGTTGGTCTTTCTTCGTCAGCTTAGTCAAAGGAAGAGCTAGCCTAGAGAAATTCTCTATGAACCTTCTGTAATAACCAGCTAGTCCTAGGAAACTCCTAATCTCAAATACTGATTTAGGTGTTCTCCACTCTAACACAGCTTCTACCTTAGCAGGATCTACAGCTATTCCACCCTTGGATATCACATGTCCTAGAAAGTTCACACTATCCAACCAAAATTCACATTTTGACAATTTAGCATACAATTGTTTCTCCTTAAGGGTTTGAAGAACGATCCTAAGGTGCTCAACATGCTCTTCCCTAGTCTTGGAATACACTAGGATATCATCTATGAAGACCACTACAAATCTATCCAAGTAAGGGTGAAAGATCCTATTCATGTAGTCCATAAAAACACCAGGTGCATTAGTCACACCAAAAGGCATAACTAAATACTCATAGTGCCCATAGCGGGTTCTAAAGGCAGTCTTAGGAACATCCTCAGCTCTCACTCTAATCTGATGGTATCCTGACCTTAAATCTATCTTACTGAACACACAAGCTCCAACTAGTTGATCCATAAGGTCATCTATCCTAGGCAAAGGATACTTATTCTTAATGGTCACTTTATTCAGTTGCCTATAGTCTACGCACAACCTCATGCTCCCATCTTTCTTCTTAACCAACAAAACAGGCGCTCCCCAAGGCGAGACACTAGGCCTAATGAATTGTTTTCCTTGTAATTCCTCTATTTGTTTCTTAAGCTCAACTAACTCTGTTGGGGACATCCTATAGGGTGCTATAGATATAGGTGGGGTACCTGGTACTAAGTCTATGCTAAACTCAATCTCTCTCTCAGGTGGTAAACTAGACACATCCTTAGGAAATACTTCTGGAAATTCTCTCACTAAGGGAATCTCATCTAGCTTACTATCAGTCTCAAGTGTTAAAGAAGCTAAGATCATGTACACTTTTTCATTGTCTTTTAAACAAGTTTTAATGTCAGCAGCACTAAGAAATTCCGTACTCTTACATTCACCAAAGGAAATAGATTTCTCAAAGCAGTTTAAAAGGACATGGTGAGAAGATAACCAATCCATACCAAGAATTACATCTAATTGACTAAGAGGCAAACAAATTAAGTCAACTAGAAACTGCTTATCAGAAACTGTCAAAGGACATTTCAAACACACTAGGGATGTAGTCACAGGACCATTAGTAGGGGTTTCAACAACTAGATCAAAATCTAACAAAGACACAGGCAAATTCAATTTTTGGACACAAGAGACAGAAATAAAGGAATGAGTTGCACCAGAATCAAATAGTACAACAAAAGGAGTCTCAGCTATGAAACAAGTACCTTGTATCAAATTTTCTGACCGAGAAGCTTCAGCACCGCTAAGAGCAAATACTCTCCCTACAGTCTTTGGACGCTCAATTTGCGAACCCGATCCAATAACACGTGTTCTTCGTGGTTCAGGACATTGGGTGCTGATGTGACCCTTGCCACTGCAATTGAAGCAGGTAATCTCCTTGTCAAGACACTCAGACTGATTATGACCAACACGTCCACACTTCCCACATCTTCCTGAAGGAGTGGACACAGACCCTCCAACACTTCCAGTAGCACTAACAGTGGATCCTCTAGTAAACAACTTACTTTTATTAGCAGCAGCTTTACTCCCTTGAAATCTATTAGAAGCGAAGTAAGGCTTACTCCTTCCCGAAGTACTAGAACTCACAGCACGGATAGGACCTCCAACTCCTTTATAAAAAGCAGCACGAGCACGGTTGTCATGATCATAAATGCTGCACTTATTGACCAGAGTGGGAAAGTGATATATCTCCTGATAGTTAATTGCAGTTTTCACTTCAGGACGCAGACCATTTACAAATTTTATGCATTTAGCTCTTTCACCACCCTCACCATGGTAGTGTGTGCAATAACGAACCAAAGCATCAAATTTGGCAGCATACACAGCCACTGTGTCGTTCCCTTGATTCAGCTCAAGGAATTCCATTTCTTTCCGACTTCTCACATCATCCGGGAAATACTTCTCAAGAAAGACCTTCTTGAAGTTGTCCCAATTCAAGTGCACCCCTCCATACCACTAAATGTGACACCCTCTACCCCGTTATTAATATACAACAAATGTAACAATAAAATATTTCTTATCTTCTTTTTGGGTAAATAAAATCTTTCATAGTTGACAAATATTTCAAATATAACAAGGTAGAAGATTCACATTCGTAACTCATAAATCATAACTCCAGTGTAAAAATTATAAAAGAAAAGAAGTTAAGATTTTCAATACAATTTAGTGTAAAACAAGAAATCATATATATACAAATAATAATAAAGGAAATATAAATTAACTCCAGTAAAAGTGGCAGTGCCTCCTGGTTAGGAATTAATTTATACTCCCAAATCATATAATAAAAAATATAACAAAAATGTACATCTTGGTCTTTTATCAAGAACGTTCAAATTACAATTCTTAACATATATTTTCCTTGAATTATATATGTTATCTACGTTATTTCTTCGTTAGAAATTACAAAAGAAGAGAAACTAAAGTTATAAAAACAATAACATATTAAACTAAAATAACTATGCCCCGATGTCACATCCTATCAGAGCATGCCCAATTGAAGCCTTTAAGCCTCATCACCAACATCCTCATGATGCTGATCACCTGCAACATAATTTAAACATATACAAAAACAACAAGGGAGTGAGAAACATCTCACTCAGTTACAGGTGCAGAAATAAAGGCTAGATAGCACTCACACACACAACAAATATAAGTCACTTATAAATAATACACATACATCATCAATATCACATATATATTCATTTATCATGCAATGATGTCATGATCTTGACTTATAAATGCATGCATGTGGCGCCATAAGGAAGTTTCACATATCATCACTGGTGACCCTAAGGCACACCTGGTTACATCACTGGTGACCCAAAGGTACACCTGGTTACATCACTGGTGACCCTAAGGTACACCTTGTTAGCATGTTACATCGTGGGTGACCATAAAGTACACCTTGTTAGTCGTGGGTATGCGGCCTCAGCGGCACACCTGGAGTAATATATGCATATGATGCATGTCATACATTTATAATCTCATGGACTCAACATTTAACTTATTACATAATTTCATTTAGTACATCATATCATTATTTGTCATAGTATCATAATCATAGTTTGTCTCAATAGTCCATTCTTAGGTCTCATGTCATTTGTCCATATTTCACATGGTCATGTCATCAATACTCCTCATAAGGTCCGCATAGGTATTCATAGAGAGCATTCTTGTTCATATTAAAACTCATTTATTATTAACATTAATTTCATACTCATTTATTAGTTTCAACAAAGAACAAAGTATAATAAATAGAAAATCGGACAGAACAACGACACCTTTAACAAAAACAGAGTAGAGTAAATAGAAAATCAAACAGAACAACGGCACCTTCATCAAACAACAAAGTAAAGTAAATAGAAAATCAAACAGAACAACGGCATCCTCAACAAGGAACAAAATAGAGTAAATAGAAAATCAGACAGAACAACGGCAAGGGATTGGGGGCCAATCCGACAAACAACTATCCAACAATTATCCCCACACCCCTGAGCGAGGTTCTCACTCCCCCCTTACCTGGATAGGCGGAGTTGGAACTTGGGCAGGACCTCCTCCTCTGGATCCCCTCTTTCTTTTCCTTTTCTCTCTCTCTTTCTCTCTCTCTCTCTTCTCTTTCTCTCTCTAGGATTTCACTTCTTCTCTGTATAAAAATTTTCACCCCCCCCTGCCCTATTTATAGGCAAACTGGTGTACCCGGAACGGCCCGTATTGAATTCGGAACGGCCCGTTCCGGATCCTTCAAATCTGGGCAAAATTTGTAACTGGAACGGCCCGTTCCAAAATCGAAACGGCCCGTTCCCAAAAAACCAGAACGGCCCGTTCTAAAACCAGAACGGCCCGTTCTTAATCTCAGCAGAACGGCTCGTTCTCCTTCCGGAACGGCCCGTTCTCCATACCAGAACGGCCCGTTCCAGGCCCGTTCTGGGACTACAAAAACCTCACATTTTCAACATTTGGAACGGCCCGTTCCACTTTTGGAACGGCCCGTTCCAGAACCCAAAATACCCCTATAACTTTATTAAAATTACGAAAATGCCATTAAAATAATAATAAAAATTTGGGTGTTACAATTCTCCCCTCCTTTTAGAAATTTCGTCCCCGAAATTTACCTGAAAACAGAAATGGATGAGCTTCTCGCATCTTGCTTTCTAATTCCCATGTAGCACTTTCTTCAATATTTCCTCCCCAAACGACCTTAACCAAAGGGATTTCCTTTCCTCTTAGTTGTTTCACTCTCTTGTCATCAATCCTTAGAGGAACCGTTTCATAAGTAAGATTATCCTTCAACTGAATGTTGTCAGACTCAATGATATGGGAAGGATCATGGACATACTTTCTGAGTTGGGAAACATGAAAGACACTATGGAGATTTGAAAGAGATGGAGGCAAAGCAATTTGATAGGCCACTTCACCGATTCTTTTAAGAATTTGATAAGGACCAATGAAACGTGGAGTAAGCTTACGGGATTTCAGTGCTCTGCCTACTCCTGTCCAAGGAGTGACTTTAAGGAATACATGATCACCTTCTTTAAACTTAAGGTCTTTTCTCCTCTTGTCATTATAACTCTTTTGCCTACTCTGGGTTGCTCTCATCTTCTCTTGGATCATCTTAACCTGTTCAGTAGTTTGTTGAACTATCTCAGGTCCTAACATGACATTCTCTCCAGGTTCTACCCAACATAAAGGTGTTCTACATCTCCTACCATACAGAGCCTCATATGGTGCCATCCCAATACTAGAATGGTAGCTATTATTGTAGGTAAATTCTATCAAAGGTAGGAAACTATCCCAACTACCCCCACGTTCTAAGATGCAAGCCCTCAACAAGTCTTCCAAAGATTGTATGGTTCTCTCAGTTTGGCCATCTGTTTGGGGATGGTAAGCTGAACTCAATCTAAGCTTAGTGCCTAAAGCCTTATGCAAACTCTCCCAAAATCTAGAGGTGAACCTAGGATCTCTATCAGACACAATACTAGTAGGAACTCCATGCAACCTCACGATCTCACTGATGTACAACTTGGTTAACCTCTCCAAAGAGTACCTAATATTAATGGGAATAAAATGGGCAGACTTAGTCAATCTATAAATAGGAAAATTTTTATACAGAGAAGAAGTGAAATCCTAGAGAGAGAAAGAGAAGAGAGAGAGAGAGAAAGAGAGAGAGAAAAGGAAAAGAAAGAGGGGATCCAGAGGAGGAGGTCCTGCCCAAGTTCCAACTCCGCCTATCCAGGTAAGGGGGGAGTGAGAACCTCGCTCAGGGGTGTGGGGATAATTGTTGGATAGTTGTTTGTCGGATTGGCCCCCAATCCCTTGCCGTTGTTCTGTCTGATTTTCTATTTACTCTATTTTGTTCCTTGTTGAGGATGCCGTTGTTCTGTTTGATTTTCTATTTACTTTACTTTGTTGTTTGATGAAGGTGTCGTTGTTCTGTTTGATTTTCTATTTACTCTACTCTGTTTTTGTTAAAGGTGTCGTTGTTCTGTCCGATTTTCTATTTATTATACTTTGTTCTTTGTTGAAACTAATAAATGAGTATGAAATTAATGTTAATAATAAATGAGTTTTAATATGAACAAGAATGCTCTCTATGAATACCTATGCGGACCTTATGAGGAGTATTGATGACATGACCATGTGAAATATGGACAAATGACATGAGACCTAAGAATGGACTATTGAGACAAACTATGATTATGATACTATGACAAATAATGATATGATGTACTAAATGAAATTATGTAATAAGTTAAATGTTGAGTCCATGAGATTATAAATGTATGACATGCATCATATGCATATATTACTCCAGGTGTGCCGCTGAGGCCGCATACCCACGACTAACAAGGTGTACTTTATGGTCACCCACGATGTAACATGCTAACAAGGTGTACCTTAGGGTCACCAGTGATGTAACCAGGTGTACCTTTGGGTCACCAGTGATGTAACCAGGTGTGCCTTAGGGTCACCAGTGATGATATGTGAAACTTCCTTATGGCGCCACATGCATGCATTTATAAGTCAAGATCATGACATCATTGCATGATAAATGAATATATATGTGATATTGATGATGTATGTGTATTATTTATAAGTGACTTATATTTGTTGTGTGTGTGAGTGCTATCTAGCCTTTATTTCTGCACCTGTAACTGAGTGAGATGTTTCTCACTCCCTTGTTGTTTTTGTATATGTTTTAAATTGTGTTGCAGATGATCAGCATCATGAGGATGTTGGTGATGAGGCTTAAAGGCTTCAATTGGGCATGCTCTGATAGGATGTGACATTGGGGCATAGTTATTTTAGTTTAATATGTTATTGTTTTAATAACTTTAGTTTCTCTTCTTTGTAATTTCTAACGAAGAGATAACGTAGATAAAGTTTATAATTCAAGGAAAATGTATGTTAAGAATTGTAATTTGAACGTTCTTGATAAAAGACCAGAATGAATATCTTTATTTATATTTTATTACATGATTTGGAAAATATAAATTGATTCCTAACCAGGAGGCACTGCCACCTTTACTGGAGTTAATTTATATTTCCTTTATTATTATTTGTATATATGTAACACCCAAATTTTTATTATTATTTTAATGGCATTTTCGTAATTTTAATAAAGTTATAGGGGTATTTTGGGTTCTGGAACGGGCCGTTCCAAAAGTGGAACGGGCCGTTCCAAATGTTGAAAATGTGAGGTTTTTGTAGTCCCAGAACGGGCCTGGAACGGGCCGTTCTGGTATGGAGAACGGGCCGTTCCGGAAGGAGAACGAGTCGTTCTGCTGAGATTAAGAACGGGCCGTTCTGGTTTTAGAACGGGCCGTTCTGGTTTTTTTGGGAACGGGCCGTTTCGATTTTGGAACGGGCCGTTCCAGTTACAAATTTTGCCCAGATTTGAAGGATCCGGAACGGGCCGTTCCGAATTCAATACGGGCCGTTCCGGGTACACCAGTTTGCCTATAAATAGGGCAGGGGGGTGAAAATTTTTATACAGAGAAGAAGTGAAATCCTAGAGAGAGAAAGAGAAGAGAGAGAGAGAGAAAGAGAGAGAGAAAAGGAAAAGAAAGAGGGGATCCAGAGGAGGAGGTCCTGCCCAAGTTCCAACTCCGCCTATCCAGGTAAGGGGGGAGTGAGAACCTCGCTCAGGGGTGTGGGGATAATTGTTGGATAGTTGTTTGTCGGATTGGCCCCCAATCCCTTGCCGTTGTTCTGTCTGATTTTCTATTTACTCTATTTTGTTCCTTGTTGAGGATGCCGTTGTTCTGTTTGATTTTCTATTTACTTTACTTTGTTGTTTGATGAAGGTGCCGTTGTTCTGTTTGATTTTCTATTTACTCTACTCTGTTTTTGTTAAAGGTGTCGTTGTTCTGTCCGATTTTCTATTTATTATACTTTGTTCTTTGTTGAAACTAATAAATGAGTATGAAATTAATGTTAATAATAAATGAGTTTTAATATGAACAAGAATGCTCTCTATGAATACCTATGCGGACCTTATGAGGAGTATTGATGACATGACCATGTGAAATATGGACAAATGACATGAGACCTAAGAATGGACTATTGAGACAAACTATGATTATGATACTATGACAAATAATGATATGATGTACTAAATGAAATTATGTAATAAGTTAAATGTTGAGTCCATGAGATTATAAATGTATGACATGCATCATATGCATATATTACTCCAGGTGTGCCGCTGAGGCCGCATACCCACGACTAACAAGGTGTACTTTATGGTCACCCACGATGTAACATGCTAACAAGGTGTACCTTAGGGTCACCAGTGATGTAACCAGGTGTACCTTTGGGTCACCAGTGATGTAACCAGGTGTGCCTTAGGGTCACCAGTGATGATATGTGAAACTTCCTTATGGCGCCACATGCATGCATTTATAAGTCAAGATCATGACATCATTGCATGATAAATGAATATATATGTGATATTGATGATGTATGTGTATTATTTATAAGTGACTTATATTTGTTGTGTGTGTGAGTGCTATCTAGCCTTTATTTCTGCACCTGTAACTGAGTGAGATGTTTCTCACTCCCTTGTTGTTTTTGTATATGTTTTAAATTGTGTTGCAGATGATCAGCATCATGAGGATGTTGGTGATGAGGCTTAAAGGCTTCAATTGGGCATGCTCTGATAGGATGTGACATTGGGGCATAGTTATTTTAGTTTAATATGTTATTGTTTTAATAACTTTAGTTTCTCTTCTTTGTAATTTCTAACGAAGAGATAACGTAGATAAAGTTTATAATTCAAGGAAAATGTATGTTAAGAATTGTAATTTGAACGTTCTTGATAAAAGACCAGAATGAATATCTTTATTTATATTTTATTACATGATTTGGAAAATATAAATTGATTCCTAACCAGGAGGCACTGCCACCTTTACTGGAGTTAATTTATATTTCCTTTATTATTATTTGTATATATATATGATTTCTTGTTTTTCACTAAATTGTATTGAAAATCTTAACTTCTTTTCTTTTATAATTCTTTTACACTGTAGTTATGATTTATGAGTTACGAATGTGAATCTTCTACCTTGTTATATTTGAAATATTTGTCAACTATGAAAGATTTTATTTACCCAAAAAGAAGAAATATTTTATTGTTACATTTGTTGTATATTAATAACGGGGTAGAGGGTGTGTCACATTTAGTGGTATCAGAGCAGGTTCGATCTAATCGACCGTGTGTTATGAGTTTACTATGCTTACTTGATTTATTATGTTTATTTGGTACATGAATGATGGACTAAACTGATTGTTAAACTTGTTGGTATGCTAGTATGATGATTGATTATGTTTATTGATTGTATTATTTTCTTAGACTATGGCTGGTAGAAATGATCGTGCGATTGCCGATGCTCTTCAAGCATTAGCACAAGCTATGAATAATAACAATAGGACTGAAGTTACTCCTAACTGGTTGGAGCAATTTCAACGAAATCACCCACCTACCTTTAAAGGAGGATATGACCCAGATGCTGCTATGAATTGGCTAACAGAAATAGAGAAAATTTTCAATGTTATGGATTGTCCCATCGCTCAGAAGGTGAAGTTGGCCACATTCATGTTGACTGCTGATGCTCATTTTTGGTGGGAAGGAGCACTTCGGAGGATGATTGATGGAGGGGTGCACTTGAATTGGGACAACTTCAAGAAGGTCTTTCTTGAGAAGTATTTCCCGGATGATGTGAGAAGTCGGAAAGAAATGGAATTCCTTGAGCTGAATCAAGGGAACGACACAGTGGCTGTGTATGCTGCCAAATTTGATGCTTTGGTTCGTTATTGCACACAACTACCATGGTGAGGGGTGGTGAAAGAGCTAAATGCATAAATTTGTAAATGGTCTGCGTCCTGAAGTGAAAACTGCAATTAACTATCAGGAGATATATCACTTTCCCACTCTGGTCAATAAGTGCAGCATTTATGAATCATGACAACCGTGCTCGTGCTGCTTTTTATAAAGGAGTTGGAGGTCCTATCCGTGCTGTGAGTTCTAGTACTTCGGGAAGGAGTAAGCCTTACTTCGCTTCTAATAGATTTCAAGGGAGTAAAGCTGCTGCTAATAAAAGTAAGTTGTTTACTAGAGGATCCACTGTTAGTGCTACTGGAAGTGTTGGAGGGTCTGTGTCCACTCCTTCAGGAAGATGTGGGAAGTGTGGACGTGTTGGTCATAATCAGTCTGAGTGTCTTGACAAGGAGATTACATGCTTCAATTGCAGTGGCAAGGGTCACATCAGCACCCAATGTCCTGAACCACGAAGAACACGTGTTATTGGATCGGGTTCGCAAATTGAGCGTCCAAGACTGTAGGGAGAGTATTTGCTCTTAGCGGTGCTGAAGCTTCTCGGTCAGAAAATTTGATACAAGGTACTTGTTTCATAGCTGAGACTCCTTTTGTTGTACTATTTGATTCTGGTGCAACTCATTCCTTTATTTCTGTCTCTTGTGTCCAAAAATTGAATTTGCCTGTGTCTTTGTTAGATTTTGATCTAGTTGTTGAAACCCCTACTAATGGTCCTGTGACTACATCCCTAGTGTGTTTGAAATGTCCTTTGACAGTTTCTGATAAGCAGTTTCTAGTTGACTTAATTTGTTTGCCTCTTAGTCAATTAGATGTAATTCTTGGTATGGATTGGTTATCTTCTCACCATGTCCTTTTAAACTGCTTTGAGAAATCTATTTCCTTTGGTGAATGTAAGAGTACGGAATTTCTTAGTGCTGCTGACATTAAAACTTGTTTAAAAAGACAATGAAAAAGTGTACATGATCTTAGCTTCTTTAACACTTGAGACTGATAGTAAGCTAGATGAGATTCCCTTAGTGAGAGAATTTCCAGAAGTATTTCCTAAGGATGTGTCTAGTTTACCACCTGAGAGAGAGATTGAGTTTAGCATAGACTTAGTACCAGGTACCCCACCTATATCTATAGCACCCTATAGGATGTCCCCAACAGAGTTAGTTGAGCTTAAGAAACAAATAGAGGAATTACAAGGAAAACAATTCATTAGGCCTAGTGTCTCGCCTTGGGGAGCGCCTGTTTTGTTGGTTAAGAAGAAAGATGGGAGCATGAGGTTGTGCGTAGACTATAGGCAACTGAATAAAGTGACCATTAAGAATAAGTATCCTTTGCCTAGGATAGATGACCTTATGGATCAACTAGTTGGAGCTTGTGTGTTCAGTAAGATAGATTTAAGGTCAGGATACCATCAGATTAGAGTGAGAGCTGAGGATGTTCCTAAGACT
Organism: Cajanus cajan; assembly: GCF_000230855.2. NCBI lineage: Eukaryota > Viridiplantae > Streptophyta > Magnoliopsida > Fabales > Fabaceae > Cajanus > Cajanus cajan. The sequence continues at coordinate 72,226,786 of NC_138517.1, forward strand.
GCCTTTAGAACCCGCTATGGGCACTATGAGTATTTAGTTATGCCTTTTGGTGTGACTAATGCACCTGGTGTTTTTATGGACTACATGAATAGGATCTTTCACCCTTACTTGGATAGATTTGTAGTGGTCTTCATAGATGATATCCTAGTGTATTCCAAGACTAGGGAAGAGCATGTTGAGCACCTTAGGATCGTTCTTCAAACCCTTAAGGAGAAACAATTGTATGCTAAATTGTCAAAATGTGAATTTTGGTTGGATAGTGTGAACTTTCTAGGACATGTGATATCCAAGGGTGGAATAGCTGTAGATCCTGCTAAGGTAGAAGCTGTGTTAGAGTGGAGAACACCTAAATCAGTATTTGAGATTAGGAGTTTCCTAGGACTAGCTGGTTATTACAGAAGGTTCATAGAGAATTTCTCTAGGCTAGCTCTTCCTTTGACTAAGCTGACGAAGAAAGACCAACCTTTTGTGTGGGATTCTAAGTGTGACAATAAAATATTTCTTATCTTCTTTTTGGGTAAATAAAATCTTTCATAGTTGACAAATATTTCAAATATAACAAGGTAGAAGATTCACATTCGTAACTCATAAATCATAACTACAGTGTAAAAGAATTATAAAAGAAAAGAAGTTAAGATTTTCAATACAATTTAGTGAAAAACAAGAAATCATATATATATACAAATAATAATAAAGGAAATATAAATTAACTCCAGTAAAGGTGGCAGTGCCTCCTGGTTAGGAATCAATTTATATTTTCCAAATCATGTAATAAAATATAAATAAAGATATTCATTCTGGTCTTTTATCAAGAACGTTCAAATTACAATTCTTAACATACATTTTCCTTGAATTATAAACTTTATCTACGTTATCTCTTCGTTAGAAATTACAAAGAAGAGAAACTAAAGTTATTAAAACAATAACATATTAAACTAAAATAACTATGCCCCAATGTCACATCCTATCAGAGCATGCCCAATTGAAGCCTTTAAGCCTCATCACCAACATCCTCATGATGCTGATCATCTGCAACACAATTTAAAACATATACAAAAACAACAAGGGAGTGAGAAACATCTCACTCAGTTACAGGTGCAGAAATAAAGGCTAGATAGCACTCACACACACAACAAATATAAGTCACTTATAAATAATACACATACATCATCAATATCACATATATATTCATTTATCATGCAATGATGTCATGATCTTGACTTATAAATGCATGCATGTGGCGCCATAAGGAAGTTTCACATATCATCACTGGTGACCCTAAGGCACACCTGGTTACATCACTGGTGACCCAAAGGTACACCTGGTTACATCACTGGTGACCCTAAGGTACACCTTGTTAGCATGTTACATCGTGGGTGACCATAAAGTACACCTTGTTAGTCGTGGGTATGCGGCCTCAGCGGCACACCTGGAGTAATATATGCATATGATGCATGTCATACATTTATAATCTCATGGACTCAACATTTAACTTATTACATAATTTCATTTAGTACATCATATCATTATTTGTCATAGTATCATAATCATAGTTTGTCTCAATAGTCCATTCTTAGGTCTCATGTCATTTGTCCATATTTCACATGGTCATGTCATCAATACTCCTCATAAGGTCCGCATAGGTATTCATAGAGAGCATTCTTGTTCATATTAAAACTCATTTATTATTAACATTAATTTCATACTCATTTATTAGTTTCAACAAAGAACAAAGTATAATAAATAGAAAATCGGACAGAACAACGACACCTTTAACAAAAACAGAGTAGAGTAAATAGAAAATCAAACAGAACAACGGCACCTTCATCAAACAACAAAGTAAAGTAAATAGAAAATCAAACAGAACAACGGCATCCTCAACAAGGAACAAAATAGAGTAAATAGAAAATCAGACAGAACAACGGCAAGGGATTGGGGGCCAATCCGACAAACAACTATCCAACAATTATCCCCACACCCCTGAGCGAGGTTCTCACTCCCCCCTTACCTGGATAGGCGGAGTTGGAACTTGGGCAGGACCTCCTCCTCTGGATCCCCTCTTTCTTTTCCTTTTCTCTCTCTCTTTCTCTCTCTCTCTCTTCTCTTTCTCTCTCTAGGATTTCACTTCTTCTCTGTATAAAAATTTTCACCCCCCCTGCCCTATTTATAGGCAAACTGGTGTACCCGGAACGGCCCGTATTGAATTCGGAACGGCCCGTTCCGGATCCTTCAAATCTGGGCAAAATTTGTAACTGGAACGGCCCGTTCCAAAATCGAAACGGCCCGTTCCCAAAAAACCAGAACGGCCCGTTCTAAAACCAGAACGGCCCGTTCTTAATCTCAGCAGAACGGCTCGTTCTCCTTCCGGAACGGCCCGTTCTCCATACCAGAACGGCCCGTTCCAGGCCCGTTCTGGGACTACAAAAACCTCACATTTTCAACATTTGGAACGGCCCGTTCCACTTTTGGAACGGCCCGTTCCAGAACCCAAAATACCCCTATAACTTTATTAAAATTACGAAAATGCCATTAAAATAATAATAAAAATTTGGGTGTTACAATTCTCCCCTCCTTTTAGAAATTTCGTCCCCGAAATTTACCTGAAAACAGAAATGGATGAGCTTCTCGCATCTTGCTTTCTAATTCCCATGTAGCACTTTCTTCAATATTTCCTCCCCAAACGACCTTAACCAAAGGGATTTCCTTTCCTCTTAGTTGTTTCACTCTCTTGTCATCAATCCTTAGAGGAACCGTTTCATAAGTAAGATTATCCTTCAACTGAATGTTGTCAGACTCAATGATATGGGAAGGATCATGGACATACTTTCTGAGTTGGGAAACATGAAAGACACTATGGAGATTTGAAAGAGATGGAGGCAAAGCAATTTGATAGGCCACTTCACCGATTCTTTTAAGAATTTGATAAGGACCAATGAAACGTGGAGTAAGCTTACGGGATTTCAGTGCTCTGCCTACTCCTGTCCAAGGAGTGACTTTAAGGAATACATGATCACCTTCTTTAAACTTAAGGTCTTTTCTCCTCTTGTCATTATAACTCTTTTGCCTACTCTGGGTTGCTCTCATCTTCTCTTGGATCATCTTAACCTGTTCAGTAGTTTGTTGAACTATCTCAGGTCCTAACATGACATTCTCTCCAGGTTCTACCCAACATAAAGGTGTTCTACATCTCCTACCATACAGAGCCTCATATGGTGCCATCCCAATACTAGAATGGTAGCTATTATTGTAGGTAAATTCTATCAAAGGTAGGAAACTATCCCAACTACCCCCACGTTCTAAGATGCAAGCCCTCAACAAGTCTTCCAAAGATTGTATGGTTCTCTCAGTTTGGCCATCTGTTTGGGGATGGTAAGCTGAACTCAATCTAAGCTTAGTGCCTAAAGCCTTATGCAAACTCTCCCAAAATCTAGAGGTGAACCTAGGATCTCTATCAGACACAATACTAGTAGGAACTCCATGCAACCTCACGATCTCACTGATGTACAACTTGGTTAACCTCTCCAAAGAGTACCTAATATTAATGGGAATAAAATGGGCAGACTTAGTCAATCTATCCACAATGACCCATATAGCATCCAAGTTCTTCACAGTCTTAGGTAACCCAACTACAAAATCCATAGAGATGCTATCCCACTTCCACACAGGCACATCTAGAGGTTGCATCAAACCTGAAGGTTTTTGGTGTTCTACCTTAGCTTTCTGACATACTAAGCAAGCATACACAAATTCCTCCACTTCCCTCTTCATCTTAGGCCACCAAAACATCTTCTTAAGGTCTTGGTACATCTTAGTGGCTCCTGGATGGATACTAAGGATACTCTTATGACCTTCTTCCAGGATTGCTCTCTTAAGTTCTGGCACACTAGGAATGCACAACCTATCCTTAAATCTTAAAACTCCATCCACTCCAATTCTAAACTCACTTTTCACAGCTTGATTCAACTTCTCTACCCGACTCAATAAGAAAGGATCCATCTTCTGACCTTCTCTAATCTCATCTATCAAGCTATTAGTCACTCTTAAAGCTCCCAACTTAATACTCTTAGAGGTCAACTCACACCCTAAGCTCATATCCCTAAACTCCTCAATCATTTGCAATTCCCTAATCATCAAGGAAGACATTCTCAAGAATTTTCTACTCAAAGCATCAGCTACAACATTAGCCTTGCCAGGGTGATAATTCAATTGAAAGTCATAATCCTTAAGAAACTCTAACCATCTCCTCTGCCTCATATTCAATTCCTTTTGGTCAAACAAGTACTTAAGGCTTTTATGGTCACTAAAAACCTCAAATCTAGACCCAAACAAGTAATGTCTCCACAACTTGAGCACAAAAACTATTGCAGCTAACTCAAGGTCATGGGTAGGATAGTTTTGCTCATGAATTTTAAGTTGTCTTGAAGCATAGGCTACTACCTTACCCTCCTGCATAAGTACTCCTCCTAAACCCAATTTAGAAGCATCACAAAATACCTCAAAAGTCTTACTAGGATCAGGTAATACTAACACTTAGAATCCCACACAAAAGGTTGGTCTTTCTTCGTCAGCTTAGTCAAAGGAAGAGCTAGCCTAGAGAAATTCTCTATGAACCTTCTGTAATAACCAGCTAGTCCTAGGAAACTCCTAATCTCAAATACTGATTTAGGTGTTCTCCACTCTAACACAGCTTCTACCTTAGCAGGATCTACAGCTATTCCACCCTTGGATATCACATGTCCTAGAAAGTTCACACTATCCAACCAAAATTCACATTTTGACAATTTAGCATACAATTGTTTCTCCTTAAGGGTTTGAAGAACGATCCTAAGGTGCTCAACATGCTCTTCCCTAGTCTTGGAATACACTAGGATATCATCTATGAAGACCACTACAAATCTATCCAAGTAAGGGTGAAAGATCCTATTCATGTAGTCCATAAAAACACCAGGTGCATTAGTCACACCAAAAGGCATAACTAAATACTCATAGTGCCCATAGCGGGTTCTAAAGGCAGTCTTAGGAACATCCTCAGCTCTCACTCTAATCTGATGGTATCCTGACCTTAAATCTATCTTACTGAACACACAAGCTCCAACTAGTTGATCCATAAGGTCATCTATCCTAGGCAAAGGATACTTATTCTTAATGGTCACTTTATTCAGTTGCCTATAGTCTACGCACAACCTCATGCTCCCATCTTTCTTCTTAACCAACAAAACAGGCGCTCCCCAAGGCGAGACACTAGGCCTAATGAATTGTTTTCCTTGTAATTCCTCTATTTGTTTCTTAAGCTCAACTAACTCTGTTGGGGACATCCTATAGGGTGCTATAGATATAGGTGGGGTACCTGGTACTAAGTCTATGCTAAACTCAATCTCTCTCTCAGGTGGTAAACTAGACACATCCTTAGGAAATACTTCTGGAAATTCTCTCACTAAGGGAATCTCATCTAGCTTACTATCAGTCTCAAGTGTTAAAGAAGCTAAGATCATGTACACTTTTTCATTGTCTTTTAAACAAGTTTTAATGTCAGCAGCACTAAGAAATTCCGTACTCTTACATTCACCAAAGGAAATAGATTTCTCAAAGCAGTTTAAAAGGACATGGTGAGAAGATAACCAATCCATACCAAGAATTACATCTAATTGACTAAGAGGCAAACAAATTAAGTCAACTAGAAACTGCTTATCAGAAACTGTCAAAGGACATTTCAAACACACTAGGGATGTAGTCACAGGACCATTAGTAGGGGTTTCAACAACTAGATCAAAATCTAACAAAGACACAGGCAAATTCAATTTTTGGACACAAGAGACAGAAATAAAGGAATGAGTTGCACCAGAATCAAATAGTACAACAAAAGGAGTCTCAGCTATGAAACAAGTACCTTGTATCAAATTTTCTGACCGAGAAGCTTCAGCACCGCTAAGAGCAAATACTCTCCCTACAGTCTTTGGACGCTCAATTTGCGAACCCGATCCAATAACACGTGTTCTTCGTGGTTCAGGACATTGGGTGCTGATGTGACCCTTGCCACTGCAATTGAAGCAGGTAATCTCCTTGTCAAGACACTCAGACTGATTATGACCAACACGTCCACACTTCCCACATCTTCCTGAAGGAGTGGACACAGACCCTCCAACACTTCCAGTAGCACTAACAGTGGATCCTCTAGTAAACAACTTACTTTTATTAGCAGCAGCTTTACTCCCTTGAAATCTATTAGAAGCGAAGTAAGGCTTACTCCTTCCCGAAGTACTAGAACTCACAGCACGGATAGGACCTCCAACTCCTTTATAAAAAGCAGCACGAGCACGGTTGTCATGATCATAAATGCTGCACTTATTGACCAGAGTGGGAAAGTGATATATCTCCTGATAGTTAATTGCAGTTTTCACTTCAGGACGCAGACCATTTACAAATTTTATGCATTTAGCTCTTTCACCACCCTCACCATGGTAGTGTGTGCAATAACGAACCAAAGCATCAAATTTGGCAGCATACACAGCCACTGTGTCGTTCCCTTGATTCAGCTCAAGGAATTCCATTTCTTTCCGACTTCTCACATCATCCGGGAAATACTTCTCAAGAAAGACCTTCTTGAAGTTGTCCCAATTCAAGTGCACCCCTCCATCAATCATCCTCCGAAGTGCTCCTTCCCACCAAAAATGAGCATCAGCAGTCAACATGAATGTGGCCAACTTCACCTTCTGAGCGATGGGACAATCCATAACATTGAAAATTTTCTCTATTTCTGTTAGCCAATTCATAGCAGCATCTGGGTCATATCCTCCTTTAAAGGTAGGTGGGTGATTTCGTTGAAATTGCTCCAACCAGTTAGGAGTAACTTCAGTCCTATTGTTATTATTCATAGCTTGTGCTAATGCTTGAAGAGCATCGGCAATCGCACGATCATTTCTACCAGCCATAGTCTAAGAAAATAATACAATCAATAAACATAATCAATCATCATACTAGCATACCAACAAGTTTAACAATCAGTTTAGTCCATCATTCATGTACCAAATAAACATAATAAATCAAGTAAGCATAGTAAACTCATAACACACGGTCGATTAGATCGACCTGCTCTGATACCACTAAATGTGACACCCTCTACCCCGTTATTAATATACAACAAATGTAACAATAAAATATTTCTTATCTTCTTTTTGGGTAAATAAAATCTTTCATAGTTGACAAATATTTCAAATATAACAAGGTAGAAGATTCACATTCGTAACTCATAAATCATAACTACAGTGTAAAAGAATTATAAAAGAAAAGAAGTTAAGATTTTCAATACAATTTAGTGAAAAACAAGAAATCATATATATATACAAATAATAATAAAGGAAATATAAATTAACTCCAGTAAAGGTGGCAGTGCCTCCTGGTTAGGAATCAATTTATATTTTCCAAATCATGTAATAAAATATAAATAAAGATATTCATTCTGGTCTTTTATCAAGAACGTTCAAATTACAATTCTTAACATACATTTTCCTTGAATTATAAACTTTATCTACGTTATCTCTTCGTTAGAAATTACAAAGAAGAGAAACTAAAGTTATTAAAACAATAACATATTAAACTAAAATAACTATGCCCCAATGTCACATCCTATCAGAGCATGCCCAATTGAAGCCTTTAAGCCTCATCACCAACATCCTCATGATGCTGATCATCTGCAACACAATTTAAAACATATACAAAAACAACAAGGGAGTGAGAAACATCTCACTCAGTTACAGGTGCAGAAATAAAGGCTAGATAGCACTCACACACACAACAAATATAAGTCACTTATAAATAATACACATACATCATCAATATCACATATATATTCATTTATCATGCAATGATGTCATGATCTTGACTTATAAATGCATGCATGTGGCGCCATAAGGAAGTTTCACATATCATCACTGGTGACCCTAAGGCACACCTGGTTACATCACTGGTGACCCAAAGGTACACCTGGTTACATCACTGGTGACCCTAAGGTACACCTTGTTAGCATGTTACATCGTGGGTGACCATAAAGTACACCTTGTTAGTCGTGGGTATGCGGCCTCAGCGGCACACCTGGAGTAATATATGCATATGATGCATGTCATACATTTATAATCTCATGGACTCAACATTTAACTTATTACATAATTTCATTTAGTACATCATATCATTATTTGTCATAGTATCATAATCATAGTTTGTCTCAATAGTCCATTCTTAGGTCTCATGTCATTTGTCCATATTTCACATGGTCATGTCATCAATACTCCTCATAAGGTCCGCATAGGTATTCATAGAGAGCATTCTTGTTCATATTAAAACTCATTTATTATTAACATTAATTTCATACTCATTTATTAGTTTCAACAAAGAACAAAGTATAATAAATAGAAAATCGGACAGAACAACGACACCTTTAACAAAAACAGAGTAGAGTAAATAGAAAATCAAACAGAACAACGGCACCTTCATCAAACAACAAAGTAAAGTAAATAGAAAATCAAACAGAACAACGGCATCCTCAACAAGGAACAAAATAGAGTAAATAGAAAATCAGACAGAACAACGGCAAGGGATTGGGGGCCAATCCGACAAACAACTATCCAACAATTATCCCCACACCCCTGAGCGAGGTTCTCACTCCCCCCCTTACCTGGATAGGCGGAGTTGGAACTTGGGCAGGACCTCCTCCTCTGGATCCCCTCTTTCTTTTCCTTTTCTCTCTCTCTTTCTCTCTCTCTCTCTTCTCTTTCTCTCTCTAGGATTTCACTTCTTCTCTGTATAAAAATTTTCACCCCCCCTGCCCTATTTATAGGCAAACTGGTGTACCCGGAACGGCCCGTATTGAATTCGGAACGGCCCGTTCCGGATCCTTCAAATCTGGGCAAAATTTGTAACTGGAACGGCCCGTTCCAAAATCGAAACGGCCCGTTCCCAAAAAACCAGAACGGCCCGTTCTAAAACCAGAACGGCCCGTTCTTAATCTCAGCAGAACGGCTCGTTCTCCTTCCGGAACGGCCCGTTCTCCATACCAGAACGGCCCGTTCCAGGCCCGTTCTGGGACTACAAAAACCTCACATTTTCAACATTTGGAACGGCCCGTTCCACTTTTGGAACGGCCCGTTCCAGAACCCAAAATACCCCTATAACTTTATTAAAATTACGAAAATGCCATTAAAATAATAATAAAAATTTGGGTGTTACAATTCTCCCCTCCTTTTAGAAATTTCGTCCCCGAAATTTACCTGAAAACAGAAATGGATGAGCTTCTCGCATCTTGCTTTCTAATTCCCATGTAGCACTTTCTTCAATATTTCCTCCCCAAACGACCTTAACCAAAGGGATTTCCTTTCCTCTTAGTTGTTTCACTCTCTTGTCATCAATCCTTAGAGGAACCGTTTCATAAGTAAGATTATCCTTCAACTGAATGTTGTCAGACTCAATGATATGGGAAGGATCATGGACATACTTTCTGAGTTGGGAAACATGAAAGACACTATGGAGATTTGAAAGAGATGGAGGCAAAGCAATTTGATAGGCCACTTCACCGATTCTTTTAAGAATTTGATAAGGACCAATGAAACGTGGAGTAAGCTTACGGGATTTCAGTGCTCTGCCTACTCCTGTCCAAGGAGTGACTTTAAGGAATACATGATCACCTTCTTTAAACTTAAGGTCTTTTCTCCTCTTGTCATTATAACTCTTTTGCCTACTCTGGGTTGCTCTCATCTTCTCTTGGATCATCTTAACCTGTTCAGTAGTTTGTTGAACTATCTCAGGTCCTAACATGACATTCTCTCCAGGTTCTACCCAACATAAAGGTGTTCTACATCTCCTACCATACAGAGCCTCATATGGTGCCATCCCAATACTAGAATGGTAGCTATTATTGTAGGTAAATTCTATCAAAGGTAGGAAACTATCCCAACTACCCCCACGTTCTAAGATGCAAGCCCTCAACAAGTCTTCCAAAGATTGTATGGTTCTCTCAGTTTGGCCATCTGTTTGGGGATGGTAAGCTGAACTCAATCTAAGCTTAGTGCCTAAAGCCTTATGCAAACTCTCCCAAAATCTAGAGGTGAACCTAGGATCTCTATCAGACACAATACTAGTAGGAACTCCATGCAACCTCACGATCTCACTGATGTACAACTTGGTTAACCTCTCCAAAGAGTACCTAATATTAATGGGAATAAAATGGGCAGACTTAGTCAATCTATCCACAATGACCCATATAGCATCCAAGTTCTTCACAGTCTTAGGTAACCCAACTACAAAATCCATAGAGATGCTATCCCACTTCCACACAGGCACATCTAGAGGTTGCATCAAACCTGAAGGTTTTTGGTGTTCTACCTTAGCTTTCTGACATACTAAGCAAGCATACACAAATTCCTCCACTTCCCTCTTCATCTTAGGCCACCAAAACATCTTCTTAAGGTCTTGGTACATCTTAGTGGCTCCTGGATGGATACTAAGGATACTCTTATGACCTTCTTCCAGGATTGCTCTCTTAAGTTCTGGCACACTAGGAATGCACAACCTATCCTTAAATCTTAAAACTCCATCCACTCCAATTCTAAACTCACTTTTCACAGCTTGATTCAACTTCTCTACCCGACTCAATAAGAAAGGATCCATCTTTTGACCTTCTCTAATCTCATCTATCAAGCTATTAGTCACTCTTAAAGCTCCCAACTTAATACTCTTAGAGGTCAACTCACACCCTAAGCTCATATCCCTAAACTCCTCAATCATTTGCAATTCCCTAATCATCAAGGAAGACATTCTCAAGAATTTTCTACTCAAAGCATCAGCTACAACATTAGCCTTGCCAGGGTGATAATTCAATTGAAAGTCATAATCCTTAAGAAACTCTAACCATCTCCTCTGCCTCATATTCAATTCCTTTTGGTCAAACAAGTACTTAAGGCTTTTATGGTCACTAAAAACCTCAAATCTAGACCCAAACAAGTAATGTCTCCACAACTTGAGCACAAAAACTATTGCAGCTAACTCAAGGTCATGGGTAGGATAGTTTTGCTCATGAATTTTAAGTTGTCTTGAAGCATAGGCTACTACCTTACCCTCCTGCATAAGTACTCCTCCTAAACCCAATTTAGAAGCATCACAAAATACCTCAAAAGTCTTACTAGGATCAGGTAATACTAACACAGGAGCACTAGTTAATCTCCTCTTAAGTTCTTGAAAACTTTCCTCACACTTAGGAATCAATTTATATTTTCCAAATCATGTAATAAAATATAAATAAAGATATTCATTCTGGTCTTTTATCAAGAACGTTCAAATTACAATTCTTAACATACATTTTCCTTGAATTATAAACTTTATCTACGTTATCTCTTCGTTAGAAATTACAAAGAAGAGAAACTAAAGTTATTAAAACAATAACATATTAAACTAAAATAACTATGCCCCAATGTCACATCCTATCAGAGCATGCCCAATTGAAGCCTTTAAGCCTCATCACCAACATCCTCATGATGCTGATCATCTGCAACACAATTTAAAACATATACAAAAACAACAAGGGAGTGAGAAACATCTCACTCAGTTACAGGTGCAGAAATAAAGGCTAGATAGCACTCACACACACAACAAATATAAGTCACTTATAAATAATACACATACATCATCAATATCACATATATATTCATTTATCATGCAATGATGTCATGATCTTGACTTATAAATGCATGCATGTGGCGCCATAAGGAAGTTTCACATATCATCACTGGTGACCCTAAGGCACACCTGGTTACATCACTGGTGACCCAAAGGTACACCTGGTTACATCACTGGTGACCCTAAGGTACACCTTGTTAGCATGTTACATCGTGGGTGACCATAAAGTACACCTTGTTAGTCGTGGGTATGCGGCCTCAGCGGCACACCTGGAGTAATATATGCATATGATGCATGTCATACATTTATAATCTCATGGACTCAACATTTAACTTATTACATAATTTCATTTAGTACATCATATCATTATTTGTCATAGTATCATAATCATAGTTTGTCTCAATAGTCCATTCTTAGGTCTCATGTCATTTGTCCATATTTCACATGGTCATGTCATCAATACTCCTCATAAGGTCCGCATAGGTATTCATAGAGAGCATTCTTGTTCATATTAAAACTCATTTATTATTAACATTAATTTCATACTCATTTATTAGTTTCAACAAAGAACAAAGTATAATAAATAGAAAATCGGACAGAACAACGACACCTTTAACAAAAACAGAGTAGAGTAAATAGAAAATCAAACAGAACAACGGCACCTTCATCAAACAACAAAGTAAAGTAAATAGAAAATCAAACAGAACAACGGCATCCTCAACAAGGAACAAAATAGAGTAAATAGAAAATCAGACAGAACAACGGCAAGGGATTGGGGGCCAATCCGACAAACAACTATCCAACAATTATCCCCACACCCCTGAGCGAGGTTCTCACTCCCCCCTTACCTGGATAGGCGGAGTTGGAACTTGGGCAGGACCTCCTCCTCTGGATCCCCTCTTTCTTTTCCTTTTCTCTCTCTCTTTCTCTCTCTCTCTCTTCTCTTTCTCTCTCTAGGATTTCACTTCTTCTCTGTAAAAGAATTATAAAAGAAAAGAAGTTAAGATTTTCAATACAATTTAGTGAAAAACAAGAAATCATATATATATACAAATAATAATAAAGGAAATATAAATTAACTCCAGTAAAGGTGCCAGTGCCTCCTGGTTAGGAATCAATTTATATTTTCCAAATCATGTAATAAAATATAAATAAAGATATTCATTCTGGTCTTTTATCAAGAACGTTCAAATTACAATTCTTAACAAACATTTTCCTTGAATTATAAACTTTATCTACGTTATCTCTTCGTTAGAAATTACAAAGAAGAGAAACTAAAGTTATTAAAACAATAACATATTAAACTAAAATAACTATGCCCCAATGTCACATCCTATCAGAGCATGCCCAATTGAAGCCTTTAAGCCTCATCACCAACATCCTCATGATGCTGATCATCTGCAACACAATTTAAAACATATACAAAAACAACAAGGGAGTGAGAAACATCTCACTCAGTTACAGGTGCAGAAATAAAGGCTAGATAGCACTCACACACACAACAAATATAAGTCACTTATAAATAATACACATACATCATCAATATCACATATATATTCATTTATCATGCAATGATGTCATGATCTTGACTTATAAATATTTAGTGATAATTCTAAATGTGACACCCTCTACCCCGTTATTAATATACAACAAATGTAACAATAAAATATTTCTTATCTTCTTTTTGGGTAAATAAAATCTTTCATAGTTGACAAATATTTCAAATATAACAAGGTAGAAGATTCACATTCGTAACTCATAAATCATAACTACAGTGTAAAAGAATTATAAAAGAAAAGAAGTTAAGATTTTCAATACAATTTAGTGAAAAACAAGAAATCATATATATATACAAATAATAATAAAGGAAATATAAATTAACTCCAGTAAAGGTGGCAGTGCCTCCTGGTTAGGAATCAATTTATATTTTCCAAATCATGTAATAAAATATAAATAAAGATATTCATTCTGGTCTTTTATCAAGAACGTTCAAATTACAATTCTTAACATACATTTTCCTTGAATTATAAACTTTATCTACGTTATCTCTTCGTTAGAAATTACAAAGAAGAGAAACTAAAGTTATTAAAACAATAACATATTAAACTAAAATAACTATGCCCCAATGTCACATCCTATCAGAGCATGCCCAATTGAAGCCTTTAAGCCTCATCACCAACATCCTCATGATGCTGATCATCTGCAACACAATTTAAAACATATACAAAAACAACAAGGGAGTGAGAAACATCTCACTCAGTTACAGGTGCAGAAATAAAGGCTAGATAGCACTCACACACACAACAAATATAAGTCACTTATAAATAATACACATACATCATCAATATCACATATATATTCATTTATCATGCAATGATGTCATGATCTTGACTTATAAATGCATGCATGTGGCGCCATAAGGAAGTTTCACATATCATCACTGGTGACCCTAAGGCACACCTGGTTACATCACTGGTGACCCAAAGGTACACCTGGTTACATCACTGGTGACCCTAAGGTACACCTTGTTAGCATGTTACATCGTGGGTGACCATAAAGTACACCTTGTTAGTCGTGGGTATGCGGCCTCAGCGGCACACCTGGAGTAATATATGCATATGATGCATGTCATACATTTATAATCTCATGGACTCAACATTTAACTTATTACATAATTTCATTTAGTACATCATATCATTATTTGTCATAGTATCATAATCATAGTTTGTCTCAATAGTCCATTCTTAGGTCTCATGTCATTTGTCCATATTTCACATGGTCATGTCATCAATACTCCTCATAAGGTCCGCATAGGTATTCATAGAGAGCATTCTTGTTCATATTAAAACTCATTTATTATTAACATTAATTTCATACTCATTTATTAGTTTCAACAAAGAACAAAGTATAATAAATAGAAAATCGGACAGAACAACGACACCTTTAACAAAAACAGAGTAGAGTAAATAGAAAATCAAACAGAACAACGGCACCTTCATCAAACAACAAAGTAAAGTAAATAGAAAATCAAACAGAACAACGGCATCCTCAACAAGGAACAAAATAGAGTAAATAGAAAATCAGACAGAACAACGGCAAGGGATTGGGGGCCAATCCGACAAACAACTATCCAACAATTATCCCCACACCCCTGAGCGAGGTTCTCACTCCCCCCTTACCTGGATAGGCGGAGTTGGAACTTGGGCAGGACCTCCTCCTCTGGATCCCCTCTTTCTTTTCCTTTTCTCTCTCTCTTTCTCTCTCTCTCTCTTCTCTTTCTCTCTCTAGGATTTCACTTCTTCTCTGTATAAAAATTTTCACCCCCCCTGCCCTATTTATAGGCAAACTGGTGTACCCGGAACGGCCCGTATTGAATTCGGAACGGCCCGTTCCGGATCCTTCAAATCTGGGCAAAATTTGTAACTGGAACGGCCCGTTCCAAAATCGAAACGGCCCGTTCCCAAAAAACCAGAACGGCCCGTTCTAACCACTAAATGTGACACCCTCTACCCCGTTATTAATATACAACAAATGTAACAATAAAATATTTCTTATCTTCTTTTTGGGTAAATAAAATCTTTCATAGTTGACAAATATTTCAAATATAACAAGGTAGAAGATTCACATTCGTAACTCATAAATCATAACTACAGTGTAAAAGAATTATAAAAGAAAAGAAGTTAAGATTTTCAATACAATTTAGTGAAAAACAAGAAATCATATATATATACAAATAATAATAAAGGAAATATAAATTAACTCCAGTAAAGGTGGCAGTGCCTCCTGGTTAGGAATCAATTTATATTTTCCAAATCATGTAATAAAATATAAATAAAGATATTCATTCTGGTCTTTTATCAAGAACGTTCAAATTACAATTCTTAACATACATTTTCCTTGAATTATAAACTTTATCTACGTTATCTCTTCGTTAGAAATTACAAAGAAGAGAAACTAAAGTTATTAAAACAATAACATATTAAACTAAAATAACTATGCCCCAATGTCACATCCTATCAGAGCATGCCCAATTGAAGCCTTTAAGCCTCATCACCAACATCCTCATGATGCTGATCATCTGCAACACAATTTAAAACATATACAAAAACAACAAGGGAGTGAGAAACATCTCACTCAGTTACAGGTGCAGAAATAAAGGCTAGATAGCACTCACACACACAACAAATATAAGTCACTTATAAATAATACACATACATCATCAATATCACATATATATTCATTTATCATGCAATGATGTCATGATCTTGACTTATAAATGCATGCATGTGGCGCCATAAGGAAGTTTCACATATCATCACTGGTGACCCTAAGGCACACCTGGTTACATCACTGGTGACCCAAAGGTACACCTGGTTACATCACTGGTGACCCTAAGGTACACCTTGTTAGCATGTTACATCGTGGGTGACCATAAAGTACACCTTGTTAGTCGTGGGTATGCGGCCTCAGCGGCACACCTGGAGTAATATATGCATATGATGCATGTCATACATTTATAATCTCATGGACTCAACATTTAACTTATTACATAATTTCATTTAGTACATCATATCATTATTTGTCATAGTATCATAATCATAGTTTGTCTCAATAGTCCATTCTTAGGTCTCATGTCATTTGTCCATATTTCACATGGTCATGTCATCAATACTCCTCATAAGGTCCGCATAGGTATTCATAGAGAGCATTCTTGTTCATATTAAAACTCATTTATTATTAACATTAATTTCATACTCATTTATTAGTTTCAACAAAGAACAAAGTATAATAAATAGAAAATCGGACAGAACAACGACACCTTTAACAAAAACAGAGTAGAGTAAATAGAAAATCAAACAGAACAACGGCACCTTCATCAAACAACAAAGTAAAGTAAATAGAAAATCAAACAGAACAACGGCATCCTCAACAAGGAACAAAATAGAGTAAATAGAAAATCAGACAGAACAACGGCAAGGGATTGGGGGCCAATCCGACAAACAACTATCCAGAGAAGAAGTGAAATCCTAGAGAGAGAAAGAGAAGAGAGAGAGAGAGAAAGAGAGAGAGAAAAGGAAAAGAAAGAGGGGATCCAGAGGAGGAGGTCCTGCCCAAGTTCCGGGCAAAATTTGTAACTGGAACGGCCCGTTCCAAAATCAAAACGGCCCGTTCCCAAAAAACCAGAACGGCCCGTTCTAAAACCAGAACGGCCCGTTCTTAATCTCAGCAGAACGGCTCGTTCTCCTTCCGGAACGGCCCGTTCTCCATACCAGAACGGCCCGTTCCAGGCCCGTTCTGGGACTACAAAAACCTCACATTTTCAACATTTGGAACGGCCCGTTCCACTTTTGGAACGGCCCGTTCCAGAACCCAAAATACCCCTATAACTTTTCAAATCTCCATCTCTTTCAAATCTCCATAGTGTCTTTCATGTTTCCCAACTCAGAAAGTATGTCCATGATCCTTCCCATATCATTGAGTCTGACAACATTCAGTTGAAGGATAATCTTACTTATGAAACGGTTCCTCTAAGGATTGATGACAAGAGAGTGAAACAACTAAGAGGAAAGGAAATCCCTTTGGTTAAGGTCGTTTGGGGAAGAAATATTGAAGAAAGTGCTACATGGGAATTAGAAAGCAAGATGCGAGAAGCTCATCCATTTCTGTTTTCAGGTAAATTTCGGGGACGAAATTTCTAAAAGGAGGGGAGAATTGTAACACCCAAATTTTTATTATTATTTTAATGGCATTTTCGTAATTTTAATAAAGTTATAGGGGTATTTTGGGTTCTGGAACGGGCCGTTCCAAAAGTGGAACGGGCCGTTCCAAAAGTGGAACGGGCCGTTCCAAATGTTGAAAATGTGAGGTTTTTGTAGTCCCAGAACGGGCCTGGAACGGGCCGTTCTGGTATGGAGAACGGGCCGTTCCGGAAGGAGAACGAGCCGTTCTGCTGAGATTAAGAACGGGCCGTTCTGGTTTTAGAACGGGCCGTTCTGGTTTTTTGGGAACGGGCCGTTTCGATTTTGGAACGGGCCGTTCCAGTTACAAATTTTGCCCAGATTTGAAGGATCCGGAACGGGCCGTTCCGAATTCAATACGGGCCGTTCCGGGTACACCAGTTTGCCTATAAATAGGGCAGGGGGGGTGAAAATTTTTATACAGAGAAGAAGTGAAATCCTAGAGAGAGAAAGAGAAGAGAGAGAGAGAGAAAGAGAGAGAGAAAAGGAAAAGAAAGAGGGGATCCAGAGGAGGAGGTCCTGCCCAAGTTCCAACTCCGCCTATCCAGGTAAGGGGGGAGTGAGAACCTCGCTCAGGGGTGTGGGGATAATTGTTGGATAGTTGTTTGTCGGATTGGCCCCCAATCCCTTGCCGTTGTTCTGTCTGATTTTCTATTTACTCTATTTTGTTCCTTGTTGAGGATGCCGTTGTTCTGTTTGATTTTCTATTTACTTTACTTTGTTGTTTGATGAAGGTGCCGTTGTTCTGTTTGATTTTCTATTTACTCTACTCTGTTTTTGTTAAAGGTGTCGTTGTTCTGTCCGATTTTCTATTTATTATACTTTGTTCTTTGTTGAAACTAATAAATGAGTATGAAATTAATGTTAATAATAAATGAGTTTTAATATGAACAAGAATGCTCTCTATGAATACCTATGCGGACCTTATGAGGAGTATTGATGACATGACCATGTGAAATATGGACAAATGACATGAGACCTAAGAATGGACTATTGAGACAAACTATGATTATGATACTATGACAAATAATGATATGATGTACTAAATGAAATTATGTAATAAGTTAAATGTTGAGTCCATGAGATTATAAATGTATGACATGCATCATATGCATATATTACTCCAGGTGTGCCGCTGAGGCCGCATACCCACGACTAACAAGGTGTACTTTATGGTCACCCACGATGTAACATGCTAACAAGGTGTACCTTAGGGTCACCAGTGATGTAACCAGGTGTACCTTTGGGTCACCAGTGATGTAACCAGGTGTGCCTTAGGGTCACCAGTGATGATATGTGAAACTTCCTTATGGCGCCACATGCATGCATTTATAAGTCAAGATCATGACATCATTGCATGATAAATGAATATATATGTGATATTGATGATGTATGTGTATTATTTATAAGTGACTTATATTTGTTGTGTGTGTGAGTGCTATCTAGCCTTTATTTCTGCACCTGTAACTGAGTGAGATGTTTCTCACTCCCTTGTTGTTTTTGTATATGTTTTAAATTGTGTTGCAGATGATCAGCATCATGAGGATGTTGGTGATGAGGCTTAAAGGCTTCAATTGGGCATGCTCTGATAGGATGTGACATTGGGGCATAGTTATTTTAGTTTAATATGTTATTGTTTTAATAACTTTAGTTTCTCTTCTTTGTAATTTCTAACGAAGAGATAACGTAGATAAAGTTTATAATTCAAGGAAAATGTATGTTAAGAATTGTAATTTGAACGTTCTTGATAAAAGACCAGAATGAATATCTTTATTTATATTTTATTACATGATTTGGAAAATATAAATTGATTCCTAACCAGGAGGCACTGCCACCTTTACTGGAGTTAATTTATATTTCCTTTATTATTATTTGTATATATATATGATTTCTTGTTTTTCACTAAATTGTATTGAAAATCTTAACTTCTTTTCTTTTATAATTCTTTTACACTGTAGTTATGATTTATGAGTTACGAATGTGAATCTTCTACCTTGTTATATTTGAAATATTTGTCAACTATGAAAGATTTTATTTACCCAAAAAGAAGATAAGAAATATTTTATTGTTACATTTGTTGTATATTAATAACGGGGTAGAGGGTGTCACATTTAGTGGTATCAGAGCAGGTCGATCTAATCGACCGTGTGTTATGAGTTTACTATGCTTACTTGATTTATTATGTTTATTTGGTACATGAATGATGGACTAAACTGATTGTTAAACTTGTTGGTATGCTAGTATGATGATTGATTATGTTTATTGATTGTATTATTTTCTTAGACTATGGCTGGTAGAAATGATCGTGCGATTGCCGATGCTCTTCAAGCATTAGCACAAGCTATGAATAATAACAATAGGACTGAAGTTACTCCTAACTGGTTGGAGCAATTTCAACGAAATCACCCACCTACCTTTAAAGGAGGATATGACCCAGATGCTGCTATGAATTGGCTAACAGAAATAGAGAAAATTTTCAATGTTATGGATTGTCCCATCGCTCAGAAGGTGAAGTTGGCCACATTCATGTTGACTGCTGATGCTCATTTTTGGTGGGAAGGAGCACTTCGGAGGATGATTGATGGAGGGGTGCACTTGAATTGGGACAACTTCAAGAAGGTCTTTCTTGAGAAGTATTTCCCGGATGATGTGAGAAGTCGGAAAGAAATGGAATTCCTTGAGCTGAATCAAGGGAACGACACAGTGGCTGTGTATGCTGCCAAATTTGATGCTTTGGTTCGTTATTGCACACACTACCATGGTGAGGGTGGTGAAAGAGCTAAATGCATAAAATTTGTAAATGGTCTGCGTCCTGAAGTGAAAACTGCAATTAACTATCAGGAGATATATCACTTTCCCACTCTGGTCAATAAGTGCAGCATTTATGATCATGACAACCGTGCTCGTGCTGCTTTTTATAAAGGAGTTGGAGGTCCTATCCGTGCTGTGAGTTCTAGTACTTCGGGAAGGAGTAAGCCTTACTTCGCTTCTAATAGATTTCAAGGGAGTAAAGCTGCTGCTAATAAAAGTAAGTTGTTTACTAGAGGATCCACTGTTAGTGCTACTGGAAGTGTTGGAGGGTCTGTGTCCACTCCTTCAGGAAGATGTGGGAAGTGTGGACGTGTTGGTCATAATCAGTCTGAGTGTCTTGACAAGGAGATTACCTGCTTCAATTGCAGTGGCAAGGGTCACATCAGCACCCAATGTCCTGAACCACGAAGAACACGTGTTATTGGATCGGGTTCGCAAATTGAGCGTCCAAAGACTGTAGGGAGAGTATTTGCTCTTAGCGGTGCTGAAGCTTCTCGGTCAGAAAATTTGATACAAGGTACTTGTTTCATAGCTGAGACTCCTTTTGTTGTACTATTTGATTCTGGTGCAACTCATTCCTTTATTTCTGTCTCTTGTGTCCAAAAATTGAATTTGCCTGTGTCTTTGTTAGATTTTGATCTAGTTGTTGAAACCCCTACTAATGGTCCTGTGACTACATCCCTAGTGTGTTTGAAATGTCCTTTGACAGTTTCTGATAAGCAGTTTCTAGTTGACTTAATTTGTTTGCCTCTTAGTCAATTAGATGTAATTCTTGGTATGGATTGGTTATCTTCTCACCATGTCCTTTTAAACTGCTTTGAGAAATCTATTTCCTTTGGTGAATGTAAGAGTACGGAATTTCTTAGTGCTGCTGACATTAAAACTTGTTTAAAAGACAATGAAAAAGTGTACATGATCTTAGCTTCTTTAACACTTGAGACTGATAGTAAGCTAGATGAGATTCCCTTAGTGAGAGAATTTCCAGAAGTATTTCCTAAGGATGTGTCTAGTTTACCACCTGAGAGAGAGATTGAGTTTAGCATAGACTTAGTACCAGGTACCCCACCTATATCTATAGCACCCTATAGGATGTCCCCAACAGAGTTAGTTGAGCTTAAGAAACAAATAGAGGAATTACAAGGAAAACAATTCATTAGGCCTAGTGTCTCGCCTTGGGGAGCGCCTGTTTTGTTGGTTAAGAAGAAAGATGGGAGCATGAGGTTGTGCGTAGACTATAGGCAACTGAATAAAGTGACCATTAAGAATAAGTATCCTTTGCCTAGGATAGATGACCTTATGGATCAACTAGTTGGAGCTTGTGTGTTCAGTAAGATAGATTTAAGGTCAGGATACCATCAGATTAGAGTGAGAGCTGAGGATGTTCCTAAGACTGCCTTTAGAACCCGCTATGGGCACTATGAGTATTTAGTTATGCCTTTTGGTGTGACTAATGCACCTGGTGTTTTTATGGACTACATGAATAGGATCTTTCACCCTTACTTGGATAGATTTGTAGTGGTCTTCATAGATGATATCCTAGTGTATTCCAAGACTAGGGAAGAGCATGTTGAGCACCTTAGGATCGTTCTTCAAACCCTTAAGGAGAAACAATTGTATGCTAAATTGTCAAAATGTGAATTTTGGTTGGATAGTGTGAACTTTCTAGGACATGTGATATCCAAGGGTGGAATAGCTGTAGATCCTGCTAAGGTAGAAGCTGTGTTAGAGTGGAGAACACCTAAATCAGTATTTGAGATTAGGAGTTTCCTAGGACTAGCTGGTTATTACAGAAGGTTCATAGAGAATTTCTCTAGGCTAGCTCTTCCTTTGACTAAGCTGACGAAGAAAGACCAACCTTTTGTGTGGGATTCTAAGTGTGAGGAAAGTTTTCAAGAACTTAAGAGGAGATTAACTAGTGCTCCTGTGTTAGTATTACCTGATCCTAGTAAGACTTTTGAGGTATTTTGTGATGCTTCTAAATTGGGTTTAGGAGGAGTACTTATGCAGGAGGGTAAGGTAGTAGCCTATGCTTCAAGACAACTTAAAATTCATGAGCAAAACTATCCTACCCATGACCTTGAGTTAGCTGCAATAGTTTTTGTGCTCAAGTTGTGGAGACATTACTTGTTTGGGTCTAGATTTGAGGTTTTTAGTGACCATAAAAGCCTTAAGTACTTGTTTGACCAAAAGGAATTGAATATGAGGCAGAGGAGATGGTTAGAGTTTCTTAAGGATTATGACTTTCAATTGAATTATCACCCTGGCAAGGCTAATGTTGTAGCTGATGCTTTGAGTAGAAAATTCTTGAGAATGTCTTCCTTGATGATTAGGGAATTGCAAATGATTGAGGAGTTTAGGGATATGAGCTTAGGGTGTGAGTTGACCTCTAAGAGTATTAAGTTGGGAGCTTTAAGAGTGACTAATAGCTTGATAGATGAGATTAGAGAAGGTCAGAAGATGGATCCTTTCTTATTGAGTCGGGTAGAGAAGTTGAATCAAGCTGTGAAAAGTGAGTTTAGAATTGGAGTGGATGGAGTTTTAAGATTTAAGGATAGGTTGTGCATTCCTAGTGTGCCAGAACTTAAGAGAGCAATCCTGGAAGAAGGTCATAAGAGTATCCTTAGTATCCATCCAGGAGCCACTAAGATGTACCAAGACCTTAAGAAGATGTTTTGGTGGCCTAAGATGAAGAGGGAAGTGGAGGAATTTGTGTATGCTTGCTTAGTATGTCAGAAAGCTAAGGTAGAACACCAAAAACCTTCAGGTTTGATGCAACCTCTAGATGTGCCTGTGTGGAAGTGGGATAGCATCTCTATGGATTTTGTAGTTGGGTTACCTAAGACTGTGAAGAACTTGGATGCTATATGGGTCATTGTGGATAGATTGACTAAGTCTGCCCATTTTATTCCCATTAATATTAGGTACTCTTTGGAGAGGTTAACCAAGTTGTACATCAGTGAGATCGTGAGGTTGCATGGAGTTCCTACTAGTATTGTGTCTGATAGAGATCCTAGGTTCACCTCTAGATTTTGGGAGAGTTTGCATAAGGCTTTAGGCACTAAGCTTAGATTGAGTTCAGCTTACCATCCCCAAACAGATGGCCAAACTGAGAGAACCATACAATCTTTGGAAGACTTGTTGAGGGCTTGCATCTTAGAACGTGGGGGTAGTTGGGATAGTTTCCTACCTTTGATAGAATTTACCTACAATAATAGCTACCATTCTAGTATTGGGATGGCACCATATGAGGCTCTGTATGGTAGGAGATGTAGAACACCTTTATGTTGGGTAGAACCTGGAGAGAATGTCATGTTAGGACCTGAGATAGTTCAACAAACTACTGAACAGGTTAAGATGATCCAAGAGAAGATGAGAGCAACCCAGAGTAGGCAAAAGAGTTATAATGACAAGAGGAGAAAAGACCTTAAGTTTAAAGAAGGTGATCATGTATTCCTTAAAGTCACTCCTTGGACAGGAGTAGGCAGAGCACTGAAATCCCGTAAGCTTACTCCACGTTTCATTGGTCCTTATCAAATTCTTAAAAGAATCGGTGAAGTGGCCTATCAAATTGCTTTGCCTCCATCTCTTTCAAATCTCCATAGTGTCTTTCATGTTTCCCAACTCAGAAAGTATGTCCATGATCCTTCCCATATCATTGAGTCTGACAACATTCAGTTGAAGGATAATCTTACTTATGAAACGGTTCCTCTAAGGATTGATGACAAGAGAGTGAAACAACTAAGAGGAAAGGAAATCCCTTTGGTTAAGGTCGTTTGGGGAGGAAATATTGAAGAAAGTGCTACATGGGAATTAGAAAGCAAGATGCGAGAAGCTCATCCATTTCTGTTTTCAGGTAAATTTCGGGGACGAAATTTCTAAAAGGAGGGGAGAATTGTAACACCCAAATTTTTATTATTATTTTAATGGCATTTTCGTAATTTTAATAAAGTTATAGGGGTATTTTGGGTTCTGGAACGGGCCGTTCCAAAAGTGGAACGGGCCGTTCCAAATGTTGAAAATGTGAGGTTTTTGTAGTCCCAGAACGGGCCTGGAACGGGCCGTTCTGGTATGGAGAACGGGCCGTTCCGGAAGGAGAACGAGCCGTTCTGCTGAGATTAAGAACGGGCCGTTCTGGTTTTAGAACGGGCCGTTCTGGTTTTTTGGGAACGGGCCGTTTCGATTTTGGAACGGGCCGTTCCAGTTACAAATTTTGCCCAGATTTGAAGGATCCGGAACGGGCCGTTCCGAATTCAATACGGGCCGTTCCGGGTACACCAGTTTGCCTATAAATAGGGCAGGGGGGGGTGAAAATTTTTATACAGAGAAGAAGTGAAATCCTAGAGAGAGAAAGAGAAGAGAGAGAGAGAGAAAGAGAGAGAGAAAAGGAAAAGAAAGAGGGGATCCAGAGGAGGAGGTCCTGCCCAAGTTCCAACTCCGCCTATCCAGGTAAGGGGGGAGTGAGAACCTCGCTCAGGGGTGTGGGGATAATTGTTGGATAGTTGTTTGTCGGATTGGCCCCCAATCCCTTGCCGTTGTTCTGTCTGATTTTCTATTTACTCTATTTTGTTCCTTGTTGTTTTTGTATATGTTTTAAATTGTGTTGCAGATGATCAGCATCATGAGGATGTTGGTGATGAGGCTTAAAGGCTTCAATTGGGCATGCTCTGATAGGATGTGACATTGGGGCATAGTTATTTTAGTTTAATATGTTATTGTTTTAATAACTTTAGTTTCTCTTCTTTGTAATTTCTAACGAAGAGATAACGTAGATAAAGTTTATAATTCAAGGAAAATGTATGTTAAGAATTGTAATTTGAACGTTCTTGATAAAAGACCAGAATGAATATCTTTATTTATATTTTATTACATGATTTGGAAAATATAAATTGATTCCTAACCAGGAGGCACTGCCACCTTTACTGGAGTTAATTTATATTTCCTTTATTATTATTTGTATATATATATGATTTCTTGTTTTTCACTAAATTGTATTGAAAATCTTAACTTCTTTTCTTTTATAATTCTTTTACACTGTAGTTATGATTTATGAGTTACGAATGTGAATCTTCTACCTTGTTATATTTGAAATATTTGTCAACTATGAAAGATTTTATTTACCCAAAAAGAAGATAAGAAATATTTTATTGTTACATTTGTTGTATATTAATAAGGGGGGAGTGAGAACCTCGCTCAGGGGTGTGGGGATAATTGTTGGATAGTTGTTTGTCGGATTGGCCCCCAATCCCTTGCCGTTGTTCTGTCTGATTTTCTATTTACTCTATTTTGTTCCTTGTTGAGGATGCCGTTGTTCTGTTTGATTTTCTATTTAATTTACTTTGTTGTTTGATGAAGGTGCCGTTGTTCTGTTTGATTTTCTATTTACTCTACTCTGTTTTTGTTAAAGGTGTCGTTGTTCTGTCCGATTTTCTATTTATTATACTTTGTTCTTTGTTGAAACTAATAAATGAGTATGAAATTAATGTTAATAATAAATGAGTTTTAATATGAACAAGAATGCTCTCTATGAATACCTATGCGGACCTTATGAGGAGTATTGATGACATGACCATGTGAAATATGGACAAATGACATGAGACCTAAGAATGGACTATTGAGACAAACTATGATTATGATACTATGACAAATAATGATATGATGTACTAAATGAAATTATGTACTAAGTTAAATGTTGAGTCCATGAGATTATAAATGTCTGACATGCATCATATGCATATATTACTCCAGGTGTGCCGCTGAGGCCGCATACCCACGACTAACAAGGTGTACTTTATGGTCACCCACGATGTAACATGCTAACAAGGTGTACCTTAGGGTCACCAGTGATGTAACCAGGTGTACCTTTGGGTCACCAGTGATGTAACCAGGTGTGCCTTAGGGTCACCAGTGATGATATGTGAAACTTCCTTATGGCGCCACATGCATGCATTTATAAGTCAAGATCATGACATCATTGCATGATAAATGAATATATATGTGATATTGATGATGTATGTGTATTATTTATAAGTGACTTATATTTGTTGTGTGTGTGAGTGCTATCTAGCCTTTATTTCTGCACCTGTAACTGAGTGAGATGTTTCTCACTCCCTTGTTGTTTTTGTATATGTTTTAAATTGTGTTGCAGATGATCAGCATCATGAGGATGTTGGTGATGAGGCTTAAAGGCTTCAATTGGGCATGCTCTGATAGGATGTGACATTGGGGCATAGTTATTTTAGTTTAATATGTTATTGTTTTAATAACTTTAGTTTCTCTTCTTTGTAATTTCTAACGAAGAGATAACGTAGATAAAGTTTATAATTCAAGGAAAATGTATGTTAAGAATTGTAATTTGAACGTTCTTGATAAAAGACCAGAATGAATATCTTTATTTATATTTTATTACATGATTTGGAAAATATAAATTGATTCCTAACCAGGAGGCACTGCCACCTTTACTGGAGTTAATTTATATTTCCGGGCCGTTCCGGAAGGAGAACGAGCCGTTCTGCTGAGATTAAGAACGGGCCGTTCTGGTTTTAGAACGGGCCGTTCTGGTTTTTTGGGAACGGGCCGTTTCGATTTTGGAACGGGCCGTTCCAGTTACAAATTTTGCCCAGATTTGAAGGATCCGGAACGGGCCGTTCCGAATTCAATACGGGCCGTTCCGGGTACACCAGTTTGCCTATAAATAGGGCAGGGGGGGTGAAAATTTTTATACAGAGAAGAAGTGAAATCCTAGAGAGAGAAAGAGAAGAGAGAGAGAGAGAAAGAGAGAGAGAAAAGGAAAAGAAAGAGGGGATCCAGAGGAGGAGGTCCTGCCCAAGTTCCAACTCCGCCTATCCAGGTAAGGGGGGAGTGAGAACCTCGCTCAGGGGTGTGGGGATAATTGTTGGATAGTTGTTTGTCGGATTGGCCCCCAATCCCTTGCCGTTGTTCTGTCTGATTTTCTATTTACTCTATTTTGTTCCTTGTTGAGGATGCCGTTGTTCTGTTTGATTTTCTATTTACTTTACTTTGTTGTTTGATGAAGGTGCCGTTGTTCTGTTTGATTTTCTATTTACTCTACTCTGTTTTTGTTAAAGGTGTCGTTGTTCTGTCCGATTTTCTATTTATTATACTTTGTTCTTTGTTGAAACTAATAAATGAGTATGAAATTAATGTTAATAATAAATGAGTTTTAATATGAACAAGAATGCTCTCTATGAATACCTATGCGGACCTTATGAGGAGTATTGATGACATGACCATGTGAAATATGGACAAATGACATGAGACCTAAGAATGGACTATTGAGACAAACTATGATTATGATACTATGACAAATAATGATATGATGTACTAAATGAAATTATGTAATAAGTTAAATGTTGAGTCCATGAGATTATAAATGTATGACATGCATCATATGCATATATTACTCCAGGTGTGCCGCTGAGGCCGCATACCCACGACTAACAAGGTGTACTTTATGGTCACCCACGATGTAACATGCTAACAAGGTGTACCTTAGGGTCACCAGTGATGTAACCAGGTGTACCTTTGGGTCACCAGTGATGTAACCAGGTGTGCCTTAGGGTCACCAGTGATGATATGTGAAACTTCCTTATGGCGCCACATGCATGCATTTATAAGTCAAGATCATGACATCATTGCATGATAAATGAATATATATGTGATATTGATGATGTATGTGTATTATTTATAAGTGACTTATATTTGTTGTGTGTGTGAGTGCTATCTAGCCTTTATTTCTGCACCTGTAACTGAGTGAGATGTTTCTCACTCCCTTGTTGTTTTTGTATATGTTTTAAATTGTGTTGCAGATGATCAGCATCATGAGGATGTTGGTGATGAGGCTTAAAGGCTTCAATTGGGCATGCTCTGATAGGATGTGACATTGGGGCATAGTTATTTTAGTTTAATATGTTATTGTTTTAATAACTTTAGTTTCTCTTCTTTGTAATTTCTAACGAAGAGATAACGTAGATAAAGTTTATAATTCAAGGAAAATGTATGTTAAGAATTGTAATTTGAACGTTCTTGATAAAAGACCAGAATGAATATCTTTATTTATATTTTATTACATGATTTGGAAAATATAAATTGATTCCTAACCAGGAGGCACTGCCACCTTTACTGGAGTTAATTTATATTTCCTTTATTATTATTTGTATATATATATGATTTCTTGTTTTTCACTAAATTGTATTGAAAATCTTAACTTCTTTTCTTTTATAATTCTTTTACACTGTAGTTATGATTTATGAGTTACGAATGTGAATCTTCTACCTTGTTATATTTGAAATATTTGTCAACTATGAAAGATTTTATTTACCCAAAAAGAAGATAAGAAATATTTTATTGTTACATTTGTTGTATATTAATAACGGGGTAGAGGGTGTCACATTTAGTGGTATCAGAGAATTTCCAGAAGTATTTCCTAAGGATGTGTCTAGTTTACCACCTGAGAGAGAGATTGAGTTTAGCATAGACTTAGTACCAGGTACCCCACCTATATCTATAGCACCCTATAGGATGTCCCCAACAGAGTTAGTTGAGCTTAAGAAACAAATAGAGGAATTACAAGGAAAACAATTCATTAGGCCTAGTGTCTCGCCTTGGGGAGCGCCTGTTTTGTTGGTTAAGAAGAAAGATGGGAGCATGAGGTTGTGCGTAGACTATAGGCAACTGAATAAAGTGACCATTAAGAATAAGTATCCTTTGCCTAGGATAGATGACCTTATGGATCAACTAGTTGGAGCTTGTGTGTTCAGTAAGATAGATTTAAGGTCAGGATACCATCAGATTAGAGTGAGAGCTGAGGATGTTCCTAAGACTGCCTTTAGAACCCGCTATGGGCACTATGAGTATTTAGTTATGCCTTTTGGTGTGACTAATGCACCTGGTGTTTTTATGGACTACATGAATAGGATCTTTCACCCTTACTTGGATAGATTTGTAGTGGTCTTCATAGATGATATCCTAGTGTATTCCAAGACTAGGGAAGAGCATGTTGAGCACCTTAGGATCGTTCTTCAAACCCTTAAGGAGAAACAATTGTATGCTAAATTGTCAAAATGTGAATTTTGGTTGGATAGTGTGAACTTTCTAGGACATGTGATATCCAAGGGTGGAATAGCTGTAGATCCTGCTAAGGTAGAAGCTGTGTTAGAGTGGAGAACACCTAAATCAGTATTTGAGATTAGGAGTTTCCTAGGACTAGCTGGTTATTACAGAAGGTTCATAGAGAATTTCTCTAGGCTAGCTCTTCCTTTGACTAAGCTGACGAAGAAAGACCAACCTTTTGTGTGGGATTCTAAGTGTGAGGAAAGTTTTCAAGAACTTAAGAGGAGATTAACTAGTGCTCCTGTGTTAGTATTACCTGATCCTAGTAAGACTTTTGAGGTATTTTGTGATGCTTCTAAATTGGGTTTAGGAGGAGTACTTATGCAGGAGGGTAAGGTAGTAGCCTATGCTTCAAGACAACTTAAAATTCATGAGCAAAACTATCCTACCCATGACCTTGAGTTAGCTGCAATAGTTTTTGTGCTCAAGTTGTGGAGACATTACTTGTTTGGGTCTAGATTTGAGGTTTTTAGTGACCATAAAAGCCTTAAGTACTTGTTTGACCAAAAGGAATTGAATATGAGGCAGAGGAGATGGTTAGAGTTTCTTAAGGATTATGACTTTCAATTGAATTATCACCCTGGCAAGGCTAATGTTGTAGCTGATGCTTTGAGTAGAAAATTCTTGAGAATGTCTTCCTTGATGATTAGGGAATTGCAAATGATTGAGGAGTTTAGGGATATGAGCTTAGGGTGTGAGTTGACCTCTAAGAGTATTAAGTTGGGAGCTTTAAGAGTGACTAATAGCTTGATAGATGAGATTAGAGAAGGTCAGAAGATGGATCCTTTCTTATTGAGTCGGGTAGAGAAGTTGAATCAAGCTGTGAAAAGTGAGTTTAGAATTGGAGTGGATGGAGTTTTAAGATTTAAGGATAGGTTGTGCATTCCTAGTGTGCCAGAACTTAAGAGAGCAATCCTGGAAGAAGGTCATAAGAGTATCCTTAGTATCCATCCAGGAGCCACTAAGATGTACCAAGACCTTAAGAAGATGTTTTGGTGGCCTAAGATGAAGAGGGAAGTGGAGGAATTTGTGTATGCTTGCTTAGTATGTCAGAAAGCTAAGGTAGAACACCAAAAACCTTCAGGTTTGATGAAACCTCTAGATGTGCCTGTGTGGAAGTGGGATAGCATCTCTATGGATTTTGTAGTTGGGTTACCTAAGACTGTGAAGAACTTGGATGCTATATGGGTCATTGTGGATAGATTGACTAAGTCTGCCCATTTTATTCCCATTAATATTAGGTACTCTTTGGAGAGGTTAACCAAGTTGTACATCAGTGAGATCGTGAGGTTGCATGGAGTTCCTACTAGTATTGTGTCTGATAGAGATCCTAGGTTCACCTCTAGATTTTGGGAGAGTTTGCATAAGGCTTTAGGCACTAAGCTTAGATTGAGTTCAGCTTACCATCCCCAAACAGATGGCCAAACTGAGAGAACCATACAATCTTTGGAAGACTCCATACCAGAAAGTATTCCCACAAATATTCATACAATAAAATAAAATCTCCACAAATCTTTCATAGTATATATATACCACAGGTCCCAGGATCGAAACCAGGCTCTGATACCACTAAATGTGACACCCTCTACCCCGTTATTAATATACAACAAATGTAACAATAAAATATTTCTTATCTTCTTTTTGGGTAAATAAAATCTTTCATAGTTGACAAATATTTCAAATATAACAAGGTAGAAGATTCACATTCGTAACTCATAAATCATAACTACAGTGTAAAAGAATTATAAAAGAAAAGAAGTTAAGATTTTCAATACAATTTAGTGAAAAACAAGAAATCATATATATATACAAATAATAATAAAGGAAATATAAATTAACTCCAGTAAAGGTGGCAGTGCCTCCTGGTTAGGAATCAATTTATATTTTCCAAATCATGTAATAAAATATAAATAAAGATATTCATTCTGGTCTTTTATCAAGAACGTTCAAATTACAATTCTTAACATACATTTTCCTTGAATTATAAACTTTATCTACGTTATCTCTTCGTTAGAAATTACAAAGAAGAGAAACTAAAGTTATTAAAACAATAACATATTAAACTAAAATAACTATGCCCCAATGTCACATCCTATCAGAGCATGCCCAATTGAAGCCTTTAAGCCTCATCACCAACATCCTCATGATGCTGATCATCTGCAACACAATTTAAAACATATACAAAAACAACAAGGGAGTGAGAAACATCTCACTCAGTTACAGGTGCAGAAATAAAGGCTAGATAGCACTCACACACACAACAAATATAAGTCACTTATAAATAATACACATACATCATCAATATCACATATATATTCATTTATCATGCAATGATGTCATGATCTTGACTTATAAATGCATGCATGTGGCGCCATAAGGAAGTTTCACATATCATCACTGGTGACCCTAAGGCACACCTGGTTACATCACTGGTGACCCAAAGGTACACCTGGTTACATCACTGGTGACCC
Organism: Cajanus cajan; assembly: GCF_000230855.2. Lineage (NCBI taxonomy): Eukaryota > Viridiplantae > Streptophyta > Magnoliopsida > Fabales > Fabaceae > Cajanus > Cajanus cajan. The sequence continues at coordinate 72,258,596 of NC_138517.1, forward strand.
TAAGGTACACCTTGTTAGCATGTTACATCGTGGGTGACCATAAAGTACACCTTGTTAGTCGTGGGTATGCGGCCTCAGCGGCACACCTGGAGTAATATATGCATATGATGCATGTCATACATTTATAATCTCATGGACTCAACATTTAACTTATTACATAATTTCATTTAGTACATCATATCATTATTTGTCATAGTATCATAATCATAGTTTGTCTCAATAGTCCATTCTTAGGTCTCATGTCATTTGTCCATATTTCACATGGTCATGTCATCAATACTCCTCATAAGGTCCGCATAGGTATTCATAGAGAGCATTCTTGTTCATATTAAAACTCATTTATTATTAACATTAATTTCATACTCATTTATTAGTTTCAACAAAGAACAAAGTATAATAAATAGAAAATCGAACAGAACAACGACACCTTTAACAAAAACAGAGTAGAGTAAATAGAAAATCAAACAGAACAACGGCACCTTCATCAAACAACAAAGTAAAGTAAATAGAAAATCAAACAGAACAACGGCATCCTCAACAAGGAACAAAATAGAGTAAATAGAAAATCAGACAGAACAACGGCAAGGGATTGGGGGCCAATCCGACAAACAACTATCCAACAATTATCCCCACACCCCTGAGCGAGGTTCTCACTCCCCCCTTACCTGGATAGGCGGAGTTGGAACTTGGGCAGGACCTCCTCCTCTGGATCCCCTCTTTCTTTTCCTTTTCTCTCTCTCTTTCTCTCTCTCTCTCTTCTCTTTCTCTCTCTAGGATTTCACTTCTTCTCTGTATAAAAATTTTCACCCCCCCTGCCCTATTTATAGGCAAACTGGTGTACCCGGAACGGCCCGTATTGAATTCGGAACGGCCCGTTCCGGATCCTTCAAATCTGGGCAAAATTTGTAACTGGAACGGCCCGTTCCAAAATCGAAACGGCCCGTTCCCAAAAAACCAGAACGGCCCGTTCTAAAACCAGAACGGCCCGTTCTTAATCTCAGCAGAACGGCTCGTTCTCCTTCCGGAACGGCCCGTTCTCCATACCAGAACGGCCCGTTCCAGGCCCGTTCTGGGACTACAAAAACCTCACATTTTCAACATTTGGAACGGCCCGTTCCACTTTTGGAACGGCCCGTTCCAGAACCCAAAATACCCCTATAACTTTATTAAAATTACGAAAATGCCATTAAAATAATAATAAAAATTTGGGTGTTACAATTCTCCCCTCCTTTTAGAAATTTCGTCCCCGAAATTTACCTGAAAACAGAAATGGATGAGCTTCTCGCATCTTGCTTTCTAATTCCCATGTAGCACTTTCTTCAATATTTCCTCCCCAAACGACCTTAACCAAAGGGATTTCCTTTCCTCTTAGTTGTTTCACTCTCTTGTCATCAATCCTTAGAGGAACCGTTTCATAAGTAAGATTATCCTTCAACTGAATGTTGTCAGACTCAATGATATGGGAAGGATCATGGACATACTTTCTGAGTTGGGAAACATGAAAGACACTATGGAGATTTGAAAGAGATGGAGGCAAAGCAATTTGATAGGCCACTTCACCGATTCTTTTAAGAATTTGATAAGGACCAATGAAACGTGGAGTAAGCTTACGGGATTTCAGTGCTCTGCCTACTCCTGTCCAAGGAGTGACTTTAAGGAATACATGATCACCTTCTTTAAACTTAAGGTCTTTTCTCCTCTTGTCATTATAACTCTTTTGCCTACTCTGGGTTGCTCTCATCTTCTCTTGGATCATCTTAACCTGTTCAGTAGTTTGTTGAACTATCTCAGGTCCTAACATGACATTCTCTCCAGGTTCTACCCAACATAAAGGTGTTCTACATCTCCTACCATACAGAGCCTCATATGGTGCCATCCCAATACTAGAATGGTAGCTATTATTGTAGGTAAATTCTATCAAAGGTAGGAAACTATCCCAACTACCCCCACGTTCTAAGATGCAAGCCCTCAACAAGTCTTCCAAAGATTGTATGGTTCTCTCAGTTTGGCCATCTGTTTGGGGATGGTAAGCTGAACTCAATCTAAGCTTAGTGCCTAAAGCCTTATGCAAACTCTCCCAAAATCTAGAGGTGAACCTAGGATCTCTATCAGACACAATACTAGTAGGAACTCCATGCAACCTCACGATCTCACTGATGTACAACTTGGTTAACCTCTCCAAAGAGTACCTAATATTAATGGGAATAAAATGGGCAGACTTAGTCAATCTATCCACAATGACCCATATAGCATCCAAGTTCTTCACAGTCTTAGGTAACCCAACTACAAAATCCATAGAGATGCTATCCCACTTCCACACAGGCACATCTAGAGGTTGCATCAAACCTGAAGGTTTTTGGTGTTCTACCTTAGCTTTCTGACATACTAAGCAAGCATACACAAATTCCTCCACTTCCCTCTTCATCTTAGGCCACCAAAACATCTTCTTAAGGTCTTGGTACATCTTAGTGGCTCCTGGATGGATACTAAGGATACTCTTATGACCTTCTTCCAGGATTGCTCTCTTAAGTTCTGGCACACTAGGAATGCACAACCTATCCTTAAATCTTAAAACTCCATCCACTCCAATTCTAAACTCACTTTTCACAGCTTGATTCAACTTCTCTACCCGACTCAATAAGAAAGGATCCATCTTCTGACCTTCTCTAATCTCATCTATCAAGCTATTAGTCACTCTTAAAGCTCCCAACTTAATACTCTTAGAGGTCAACTCACACCCTAAGCTCATATCCCTAAACTCCTCAATCATTTGCAATTCCCTAATCATCAAGGAAGACATTCTCAAGAATTTTCTACTCAAAGCATCAGCTACAACATTAGCCTTGCCAGGGTGATAATTCAATTGAAAGTCATAATCCTTAAGAAACTCTAACCATCTCCTCTGCCTCATATTCAATTCCTTTTGGTCAAACAAGTACTTAAGGCTTTTATGGTCACTAAAAACCTCAAATCTAGACCCAAACAAGTAATGTCTCCACAACTTGAGCACAAAAACTATTGCAGCTAACTCAAGGTCATGGGTAGGATAGTTTTGCTCATGAATTTTAAGTTGTCTTGAAGCATAGGCTACTACCTTACCCTCCTGCATAAGTACTCCTCCTAAACCCAACTTAGAAGCATCACAAAATACCTCAAAAGTCTTACTAGGATCAGGTAATACTAACACAGGAGCACTAGTTAATCTCCTCTTAAGTTCTTGAAAACTTTCCTCACACTTAGAATCCCACACAAAAGGTTGGTCTTTCTTCGTCAGCTTAGTCAAAGGAAGAGCTAGCCTAGAGAAATTCTCTATGAACCTTCTGTAATAACCAGCTAGTCCTAGGAAACTCCTAATCTCAAATACTGATTTAGGTGTTCTCCACTCTAACACAGCTTCTACCTTAGCAGGATCTACAGCTATTCCACCCTTGGATATCACATGTCCTAGAAAGTTCACACTATCCAACCAAAATTCACATTTTGACAATTTAGCATACAATTGTTTCTCCTTAAGGGTTTGAAGAACGATCCTAAGGTGCTCAACATGCTCTTCCCTAGTCTTGGAATACACTAGGATATCATCTATGAAGACCACTACAAATCTATCCAAGTAAGGGTGAAAGATCCTATTCATGTAGTCCATAAAAACACCAGGTGCATTAGTCACACCAAAAGGCATAACTAAATACTCATAGTGCCCATAGCGGGTTCTAAAGGCAGTCTTAGGAACATCCTCAGCTCTCACTCTAATCTGATGGTATCCTGACCTTAAATCTATCTTACTGAACACACAAGCTCCAACTAGTTGATCCATAAGGTCATCTATCCTAGGCAAAGGATACTTATTCTTAATGGTCACTTTATTCAGTTGCCTATAGTCTACGCACAACCTCATGCTCCCATCTTTCTTCTTAACCAACAAAACAGGCGCTCCCCAAGGCGAGACACTAGGCCTAATGAATTGTTTTCCTTGTAATTCCTCTATTTGTTTCTTAAGCTCAACTAACTCTGTTGGGGACATCCTATAGGGTGCTATAGATATAGGTGGGGTACCTGGTACTAAGTCTATGCTAAACTCAATCTCTCTCTCAGGTGGTAAACTAGACACATCCTTAGGAAATACTTCTGGAAATTCTCTCACTAAGGGAATCTCATCTAGCTTACTATCAGTCTCAAGTGTTAAAGAAGCTAAGATCATGTACACTTTTTCATTGTCTTTTAAACAAGTTTTAATGTCAGCAGCACTAAGAAATGCCGTACTCTTACATTCACCAAAGGAAATAGATTTCTCAAAGCAGTTTAAAAGGACATGGTGAGAAGATAACCAATCCATACCAAGAATTACATCTAATTGACTAAGAGGCAAACAAATTAAGTCAACTAGAAACTGCTTATCAGAAACTGTCAAAGGACATTTCAAACACACTAGGGATGTAGTCACAGGACCATTAGTAGGGGTTTCAACAACTAGATCAAAATCTAACAAAGACACAGGCAAATTCAATTTTTGGACACAAGAGACAGAAATAAAGGAATGAGTTGCACCAGAATCAAATAGTACAACAAAAGGAGTCTCAGCTATGAAACAAGTACCTTGTATCAAATTTTCTGACCGAGAAGCTTCAGCACCGCTAAGAGCAAATACTCTCCCTACAGTCTTTGGACGCTCAATTTGCGAACCCGATCCAATAACACGTGTTCTTCGTGGTTCAGGACATTGGGTGCTGATGTGACCCTTGCCACTGCAATTGAAGCAGGTAATCTCCTTGTCAAGACACTCAGACTGATTATGACCAACACGTCCACACTTCCCACATCTTCCTGAAGGAGTGGACACAGACCCTCCAACACTTCCAGTAGCACTAACAGTGGATCCTCTAGTAAACAACTTACTTTTATTAGCAGCAGCTTTACTCCCTTGAAATCTATTAGAAGCGAAGTAAGGCTTACTCCTTCCCGAAGTACTAGAACTCACAGCACGGATAGGACCTCCAACTCCTTTATAAAAAGCAGCACGAGCACGGTTGTCATGATCATAAATGCTGCACTTATTGACCAGAGTGGGAAAGTGATATATCTCCTGATAGTTAATTGCAGTTTTCACTTCAGGACGCAGACCATTTACAAATTTTATGCATTTAGCTCTTTCACCACCCTCACCATGGTAGTGTGTGCAATAACGAACCAAAGCATCAAATTTGGCAGCATACACAGCCACTGTGTCGTTCCCTTGATTCAGCTCAAGGAATTCCATTTCTTTCCGACTTCTCACATCATCCGGGAAATACTTCTCAAGAAAGACCTTCTTGAAGTTGTCCCAATTCAAGTGCACCCCTCCATCAATCATCCTCCGAAGTGCTCCTTCCCACCAAAAATGAGCATCAGCAGTCAACATGAAAGTGGCCAACTTCACCTTCTGAGCGATGGGACAATCCATAACATTGAAAATTTTCTCTATTTCTGTTAGCCAATTCATAGCAGCATCTGGGTCATATCCTCCTTTAAAGGTAGGTGGGTGATTTCGTTGAAATTGCTCCAACCAGTTAGGAGTAACTTCAGTCCTATTGTTATTATTCATAGCTTGTGCTAATGCTTGAAGAGCATCGGCAATCGCACGATCATTTCTACCAGCCATAGTCTAAGAAAATAATACAATCAATAAACATAATCAATCATCATACTAGCATACCAACAAGTTTAACAATCAGTTTAGTCCATCATTCATGTACCAAATAAACATAATAAATCAAGTAAGCATAGTAAACTCATAACACACGGTCGATTAGATCGACCTGCTCTGATACCACTAAATGTGACACCCTCTACCCCGTTATTAATATACAACAAATGTAACAATAAAATATTTCTTATCTTCTTTTTGGGTAAATAAAATCTTTCATAGTTGACAAATATTTCAAATATAACAAGGTAGAAGATTCACATTCGTAACTCATAAATCATAACTACAGTGTAAAAGAATTATAAAAGAAAAGAAGTTAAGATTTTCAATACAATTTAGTGAAAAACAAGAAATCATATATATATACAAATAATAATAAAGGAAATATAAATTAACTCCAGTAAAGGTGGCAGTGCCTCCTGGTTAGGAATCAATTTATATTTTCCAAATCATGTAATAAAATATAAATAAAGATATTCATTCTGGTCTTTTATCAAGAACGTTCAAATTACAATTCTTAACATACATTTTCCTTGAATTATAAACTTTATCTACGTTATCTCTTCGTTAGAAATTACAAAGAAGAGAAACTAAAGTTATTAAAACAATAACATATTAAACTAAAATAACTATGCCCCAATGTCACATCCTATCAGAGCATGCCCAATTGAAGCCTTTAAGCCTCATCACCAACATCCTCATGATGCTGATCATCTGCAACACAATTTAAAACATATACAAAAACAACAAGGGAGTGAGAAACATCTCACTCAGTTACAGGTGCAGAAATAAAGGCTAGATAGCACTCACACACACAACAAATATAAGTCACTTATAAATAATACACATACATCATCAATATCACATATATATTCATTTATCATGCAATGATGTCATGATCTTGACTTATAAATGCATGCATGTGGCGCCATAAGGAAGTTTCACATATCATCACTGGTGACCCTAAGGCACACCTGGTTACATCACTGGTGACCCAAAGGTACACCTGGTTACATCACTCGTGACCCTAAGGTACACCTTGTTAGCATGTTACATCGTGGGTGACCATAAAGTACACCTTGTTAGTCGTGGGTATGCGGCCTCAGCGGCACACCTGGAGTAATATATGCATATGATGCATGTCATACATTTATAATCTCATGGACTCAACATTTAACTTATTACATAATTTCATTTAGTACATCATATCATTATTTGTCATAGTATCATAATCATAGTTTGTCTCAATAGTCCATTCTTAGGTCTCATGTCATTTGTCCATATTTCACATGGTCATGTCATCAATACTCCTCATAAGGTCCGCATAGGTATTCATAGAGAGCATTCTTGTTCATATTAAAACTCATTTATTATTAACATTAATTTCATACTCATTTATTAGTTTCAACAAAGAACAAAGTATAATAAATAGAAAATCGGACAGAACAACGACACCTTTAACAAAAACAGAGTAGAGTAAATAGAAAATCAAACAGAACAACGGCACCTTCATCAAACAACAAAGTAAAGTAAATAGAAAATCAAACAGAACAACGGCATCCTCAACAAGGAACAAAATAGAGTAAATAGAAAATCAGACAGAACAACGGCAAGGGATTGGGGGCCAATCCGACAAACAACTATCCAACAATTATCCCCACACCCCTGAGCGAGGTTCTCACTCCCCCCTTACCTGGATAGGCGGAGTTGGAACTTGGGCAGGACCTCCTCCTCTGGATCCCCTCTTTCTTTTCCTTTTCTCTCTCTCTTTCTCTCTCTCTCTCTTCTCTTTCTCTCTCTAGGATTTCACTTCTTCTCTGTATAAAAATTTTCACCCCCCCTGCCCTATTTATAGGCAAACTGGTGTACCCGGAACGGCCCGTATTGAATTCGGAACGGCCCGTTCCGGATCCTTCAAATCTGGGCAAAATTTGTAACTGGAACGGCCCGTTCCAAAATCGAAACGGCCCGTTCCCAAAAAACCAGAACGGCCCGTTCTAAAACCAGAACGGCCCGTTCTCCTTCCGGAACGGCCCGTTCTCCATACCAGAACGGCCCGTTCCAGGCCCGTTCTGGGACTACAAAAACCTCACATTTTCAACATTTGGAACGGCCCGTTCCACTTTTGGAACGGCCCGTTCCAGAACCCAAAATACCCCTATAACTTTATTAAAATTACGAAAATGCCATTAAAATAATAATAAAAATTTGGGTGTTACAATTCTCCCCTCCTTTTAGAAATTTCGTCCCCGAAATTTACCTGAAAACAGAAATGGATGAGCTTCTCGCATCTTGCTTTCTAATTCCCATGTAGCACTTTCTTCAATATTTCCTCCCCAAACGACCTTAACCAAAGGGATTTCCTTTCCTCTTAGTTGTTTCACTCTCTTGTCATCAATCCTTAGAGGAACCGTTTCATAAGTAAGATTATCCTTCAACTGAATGTTGTCAGACTCAATGATATGGTAAATAAAATATTTCATATCTTCTTTTTGGGTAAATAAAATCTTTCATAGTTGACAAATATTTCAAATATAACAAGGTAGAAGATTCACATTCGTAACTCATAAATCATAACTACAGTGTAAAAGAATTATAAAAGAAAAGAAGTTAAGATTTTCAATACAATTTAGTGAAAAACAAGAAATCATATATATATACAAATAATAATAAAGGAAATATAAATTAACTCCAGTAAAGGTGGCAGTGCCTCCTGGTTAGGAATCAATTTATATTTTCCAAATCATGTAATAAAATATAAATAAAGATATTCATTCTGGTCTTTTATCAAGAACGTTCAAATTACAATTCTTAACATACATTTTCCTTGAATTATAAACTTTATCTACGTTATCTCTTCGTTAGAAATTACAAAGAAGAGAAACTAAAGTTATTAAAACAATAACATATTAAACTAAAATAACTATGCCCCAATGTCACATCCTATCAGAGCATGCCCAATTGAAGCCTTTAAGCCTCATCACCAACATCCTCATGATGCTGATCATCTGCAACACAATTTAAAACATATACAAAAACAACAAGGGAGTGAGAAACATCTCACTCAGTTACAGGTGCAGAAATAAAGGCTAGATAGCACTCACACACACAACAAATATAAGTCACTTATAAATAATACACATACATCATCAATATCACATATATATTCATTTATCATGCAATGATGTCATGATCTTGACTTATAAATGCATGCATGTGGCGCCATAAGGAAGTTTCACATATCATCACTGGTGACCCTAAGGCACACCTGGTTACATCACTGGTGACCCAAAGGTACACCTGGTTACATCACTGGTGACCCTAAGGTACACCTTGTTAGCATGTTACATCGTGGGTGACCATAAAGTACACCTTGTTAGTCGTGGGTATGCGGCCTCAGCGGCACACCTGGAGTAATATATGCATATGATGCATGTCATACATTTATAATCTCATGGACTCAACATTTAACTTATTACATAATTTCATTTAGTACATCATATCATTATTTGTCATAGTATCATAATCATAGTTTGTCTCAATAGTCCATTCTTAGGTCTCATGTCATTTGTCCATATTTCACATGGTCATGTCATCAATACTCCTCATAAGGTCCGCATAGGTATTCATAGAGAGCATTCTTGTTCATATTAAAACTCATTTATTATTAACATTAATTTCATACTCATTTATTAGTTTCAACAAAGAACAAAGTATAATAAATAGAAAATCGGACAGAACAACGACACCTTTAACAAAAACAGAGTAGAGTAAATAGAAAATCAAACAGAACAACGGCACCTTCATCAAACAACAAAGTAAAGTAAATAGAAAATCAAACAGAACAACGGCATCCTCAACAAGGAACAAAATAGAGTAAATAGAAAATCAGACAGAACAACGGCAAGGGATTGGGGGCCAATCCGACAAACAACTATCCAACAATTATCCCCACACCCCTGAGCGAGGTTCTCACTCCCCCCTTACCTGGATAGGCGGAGTTGGAACTTGGGCAGGACCTCCTCCTCTGGATCCCCTCTTTCTTTTCCTTTTCTCTCTCTCTTTCTCTCTCTCTCTCTTCTCTTTCTCTCTCTAGGATTTCACTTCTTCTCTGTATAAAAATTTTCACCCCCCCTGCCCTATTTATAGGCAAACTGGTGTACCCGGAACGGCCCGTATTGAATTCGGAACGGCCCGTTCCGGATCCTTCAAATCTGGGCAAAATTTGTAACTGGAACGGCCCGTTCCAAAATCGAAACGGCCCGTTCCCAAAAAACCAGAACGGCCCGTTCTAAAACCAGAACGGCCCGTTCTTAATCTCAGCAGAACGGCTCGTTCTCCTTCCGGAACGGCCCGTTCTCCATACCAGAACGGCCCGTTCCAGGCCCGTTCTGGGACTACAAAAACCTCACATTTTCAACATTTGGAACGGCCCGTTCCACTTTTGGAACGGCCCGTTCCAGAACCCAAAATACCCCTATAACTTTATTAAAATTACGAAAATGCCATTAAAATAATAATAAAAATTTGGGTGTTACAATTCTCCCCTCCTTTTAGAAATTTCGTCCCCGAAATTTACCTGAAAACAGAAATGGATGAGCTTCTCGCATCTTGCTTTCTAATTCCCATGTAGCACTTTCTTCAATATTTCCTCCCCAAACGACCTTAACCAAAGGGATTTCCTTTCCTCTTAGTTGTTTCACTCTCTTGTCATCAATCCTTAGAGGAACCGTTTCATAAGTAAGATTATCCTTCAACTGAATGTTGTCAGACTCAATGATATGGGAAGGATCATGGACATACTTTCTGAGTTGGGAAACATGAAAGACACTATGGAGATTTGAAAGAGATGGAGGCAAAGCAATTTGATAGGCCACTTCACCGATTCTTTTAAGAATTTGATAAGGACCAATGAAACGTGGAGTAAGCTTACGGGATTTCAGTGCTCTGCCTACTCCTGTCCAAGGAGTGACTTTAAGGAATACATGATCACCTTCTTTAAACTTAAGGTCTTTTCTCCTCTTGTCATTATAACTCTTTTGCCTACTCTGGGTTGCTCTCATCTTCTCTTGGATCATCTTAACCTGTTCAGTAGTTTGTTGAACTATCTCAGGTCCTAACATGACATTCTCTCCAGGTTCTACCCAACATAAAGGTGTTCTACATCTCCTACCATACAGAGCCTCATATGGTGCCATCCCAATACTAGAATGGTAGCTATTATTGTAGGTAAATTCTATCAAAGGTAGGAAACTATCCCAACTACCCCCACCTATATCTATAGCACCCTATAGGATGTCCCCAACAGAGTTAGTTGAGCTTAAGAAACAAATAGAGGAATTACAAGGAAAACAATTCATTAGGCCTAGTGTCTCGCCTTGGGGAGCGCCTGTTTTGTTGGTTAAGAAGAAAGATGGGAGCATGAGGTTGTGCGTAGACTATAGGCAACTGAATAAAGTGACCATTAAGAATAAGTATCCTTTGCCTAGGATAGATGACCTTATGGATCAACTAGTTGGAGCTTGTGTGTTCAGTAAGATAGATTTAAGGTCAGGATACCATCAGATTAGAGTGAGAGCTGAGGATGTTCCTAAGACTGCCTTTAGAACCCGCTATGGGCACTATGAGTATTTAGTTATGCCTTTTGGTGTGACTAATGCACCTGGTGTTTTTATGGACTACATGAATAGGATCTTTCACCCTTACTTGGATAGATTTGTAGTGGTCTTCATAGATGATATCCTAGTGTATTCCAAGACTAGGGAAGAGCATGTAGAACACCTTTATGTTGGGTAGAACCTGGAGAGAATGTCATGTTAGGACCTGAGATAGTTCAACAAACTACTGAACAGGTTAAGATGATCCAAGAGAAGATGAGAGCAACCCAGAGTAGGCAAAAGAGTTATAATGACAAGAGGAGAAAAGACCTTAAGTTTAAAGAAGGTGATCATGTATTCCTTAAAGTCACTCCTTGGACAGGAGTAGGCAGAGCACTGAAATCCCGTAAGCTTACTCCACGTTTCATTGGTCCTTATCAAATTCTTAAAAGAATCGGTGAAGTGGCCTATCAAATTGCTTTGCCTCCATCTCTTTCAAATCTCCATAGTGTCTTTCATGTTTCCCAACTCAGAAAGTATGTCCATGATCCTTCCCATATCATTGAGTCTGACAACATTCAGTTGAAGGATAATCTTACTTATGAAACGGTTCCTCTAAGGATTGATGACAAGAGAGTGAAACAACTAAGAGGAAAGGAAATCCCTTTGGTTAAGGTCGTTTGGGGAGGAAATATTGAAGAAAGTGCTACATGGGAATTAGAAAGCAAGATGCGAGAAGCTCATCCATTTCTGTTTTCAGGTAAATTTCGGGGACGAAATTTCTAAAAGGAGGGGAGAATTGTAACACCCAAATTTTTATTATTATTTTAATGGCATTTTCGTAATTTTAATAAAGTTATAGGGGTATTTTGGGTTCTGGAACGGGCCGTTCCAAAAGTGGAACGGGCCGTTCCAAATGTTGAAAATGTGAGGTTTTTGTAGTCCCAGAACGGGCCTGGAACGGGCCGTTCTGGTATGGAGAACGGGCCGTTCCGGAAGGAGAACGAGCCGTTCTGCTGAGATTAAGAACGGGCCGTTCTGGTTTTAGAACGGGCCGTTCTGGTTTTTTGGGAACGGGCCGTTTCGATTTTGGAACGGGCCGTTCCAGTTACAAATTTTGCCCAGATTTGAAGGATCCGGAACGGGCCGTTCCGAATTCAATACGGGCCGTTCCGGGTACACCAGTTTGCCTATAAATAGGGCAGGGGGGTGAAAATTTTTATACAGAGAAGAAGTGAAATCCTAGAGAGAGAAAGAGAAGAGAGAGAGAGAGAAAGAGAGAGAGAAAAGGAAAAGAAAGAGGGGATCCAGAGGAGGAGGTCCTGCCCAAGTTCCAACTCCGCCTATCCAGGTAAGGGGGGAGTGAGAACCTCGCTCAGGGGTGTGGGGATAATTGTTGGATAGTTGTTTGTCGGATTGGCCCCCAATCCCTTGCCGTTGTTCTGTCTGATTTTCTATTTACTCTATTTTGTTCCTTGTTGAGGATGCCGTTGTTCTGTTTGATTTTCTATTTACTTTACTTTGTTGTTTGATGAAGGTGCCGTTGTTCTGTTTGATTTTCTATTTACTCTACTCTGTTTTTGTTAAAGGTGTCGTTGTTCTGTCCGATTTTCTATTTATTATACTTTGTTCTTTGTTGAAACTAATAAATGAGTATGAAATTAATGTTAATAATAAATGAGTTTTAATATGAACAAGAATGCTCTCTATGAATACCTATTCGGACCTTATGAGGAGTATTGATGACATGACCATGTGAAATATGGACAAATGACATGAGACCTAAGAATGGACTATTGAGACAAACTATGATTATGATACTATGACAAATAATGATATGATGTACTAAATGAAATTATGTAATAAGTTAAATGTTGAGTCCATGAGATTATAAATGTATGACATGCATCATATGCATATATTACTCCAGGTGTGCCGCTGAGGCCGCATACCCACGACTAACAAGGTGTACTTTATGGTCACCCACGATGTAACATGCTAACAAGGTGTACCTTAGGGTCACCAGTGATGTAACCAGGTGTACCTTTGGGTCACCAGTGATGTAACCAGGTGTGCCTTAGGGTCACCAGTGATGATATGTGAAACTTCCTTATGGCGCCACATGCATGCATTTATAAGTCAAGATCATGACATCATTGCATGATAAATGAATATATATGTGATATTGATGATGTATGTGTATTATTTATAAGTGACTTATATTTGTTGTGTGTGTGAGTGCTATCTAGCCTTTATTTCTGCACCTGTAACTGAGTGAGATGTTTCTCACTCCCTTGTTGTTTTTGTATATGTTTTAAATTGTGTTGCAGATGATCAGCATCATGAGGATGTTGGTGATGAGGCTTAAAGGCTTCAATTGGGCATGCTCTGATAGGATGTGACATTGGGGCATAGTTATTTTAGTTTAATATGTTATTGTTTTAATAACTTTAGTTTCTCTTCTTTGTAATTTCTAACGAAGAGATAACGTAGATAAAGTTTATAATTCAAGGAAAATGTATGTTAAGAATTGTAATTTGAACGTTCTTGATAAAAGACCAGAATGAATATCTTTATTTATATTTTATTACATGATTTGGAAAATATAAATTGATTCCTAACCAGGAGGCACTGCCACCTTTACTGGAGTTAATTTATATTTCCTTTATTATTATTTGTATATATATATGATTTCTTGTTTTTCACTAAATTGTATTGAAAATCTTAACTTCTTTTCTTTTATAATTCTTTTACACTGTAGTTATGATTTATGAGTTACGAATGTGAATCTTCTACCTTGTTATATTTGAAATATTTGTCAACTATGAAAGATTTTATTTACCCAAAAAGAAGATAAGAAATATTTTATTGTTACATTTGTTGTATATTAATATTTGTTGTATATTTTATTGTTATAGTTGGAGCTTGTGTGTTCAGTAAGATAGATTTAAGGTCAGGATACCATCAGATTAGAGTGAGAGCTGAGGATGTTCCTAAGACTGCCTTTAGAACCCGCTATGGGCACTATGAGTATTTAGTTATGCCTTTTGGTGTGACTAATGCACCTGGTGTTTTTATGGACTACATGAATAGGATCTTTCACCCTTACTTGGATAGATTTGTAGTGGTCTTCATAGATGATATCCTAGTGTATTCCAAGACTAGGGAAGAGCATGTTGAGCACCTTAGGATCGTTCTTCAAACCCTTAAGGAGAAACAATTGTATGCTAAATTGTCAAAATGTGAATTTTGGTTGGATAGTGTGAACTTTCTAGGACATGTGATATCCAAGGGTGGAATAGCTGTAGATCCTGCTAAGGTAGAAGCTGTGTTAGAGTGGAGAACACCTAAATCAGTATTTGAGATTAGGAGTTTCCTAGGACTAGCTGGTTATTACAGAAGGTTCATAGAGAATTTCTCTAGGCTAGCTCTTCCTTTGACTAAGCTGACGAAGAAAGACCAACCTTTTGTGTGGGATTCTAAGTGTGAGGAAAGTTTTCAAGAACTTAAGAGGAGATTAACTAGTGCTCCTGTGTTAGTATTACCTGATCCTAGTAAGACTTTTGAGGTATTTTGTGATGCTTCTAAATTGGGTTTAGGAGGAGTACTTATGCAGGAGGGTAAGGTAGTAGCCTATGCTTCAAGACAACTTAAAATTCATGAGCAAAACTATCCTATCCATGACCTTGAGTTAGCTGCAATAGTTTTTGTGCTCAAGTTGTGGAGACATTACTTGTTTGGGTCTAGATTTGAGGTTTTTAGTGACCATAAAAGCCTTAAGTACTTGTTTGACCAAAAGGAATTGAATATGAGGCAGAGGAGATGGTTAGAGTTTCTTAAGGATTATGACTTTCAATTGAATTATCACCCTGGCAAGGCTAATGTTGTAGCTGATGCTTTGAGTAGAAAATTCTTGAGAATGTCTTCCTTGATGATTAGGGAATTGCAAATGATTGAGGAGTTTAGGGATATGAGCTTAGGGTGTGAGTTGACCTCTAAGAGTATTAAGTTGGGAGCTTTAAGAGTGACTAATAGCTTGATAGATGAGATTAGAGAAGGTCAGAAGATGGATCCTTTCTTATTGAGTCGGGTAGAGAAGTTGAATCAAGCTGTGAAAAGTGAGTTTAGAATTGGAGTGGATGGAGTTTTAAGATTTAAGGATAGGTTGTGCATTCCTAGTGTGCCAGAACTTAAGAGAGCAATCCTGGAAGAAGGTCATAAGAGTATCCTTAGTATCCATCCAGGAGCCACTAAGATGTACCAAGACCTTAAGAAGATGTTTTGGTGGCCTAAGATGAAGAGGGAAGTGGAGGAATTTGTGTATGCTTGCTTAGTATGTCAGAAAGCTAAGGTAGAACACCAAAAACCTTCAGGTTTGATGCAACCTCTAGATGTGCCTGTGTGGAAGTGGGATAGCATCTCTATGGATTTTGTAGTTGGGTTACCTAAGACTGTGAAGAACTTGGATGCTATATGGGTCATTGTGGATAGATTGACTAAGTCTGCCCATTTTATTCCCATTAATATTAGGTACTCTTTGGAGAGGTTAACCAAGTTGTACATCAGTGAGATCGTGAGGTTGCATGGAGTTCCTACTAGTATTGTGTCTGATAGAGATCCTAGGTTCACCTCTAGATTTTGGGAGAGTTTGCATAAGGCTTTAGGCACTAAGCTTAGATTGAGTTCAGCTTACCATCCCCAAACAGATGGCCAAACTGAGAGAACCATACAATCTTTGGAAGACTTGTTGAGGGCTTGCATCTTAGAACGTGGGGGTAGTTGGGATAGTTTCCTACCTTTGATAGAATTTACCTACAATAATAGCTACCATTCTAGTATTGGGATGGCACCATATGAGGCTCTGTATGGTAGGAGATGTAGAACACCTTTATGTTGGGTAGAACCTGGAGAGAATGTCATGTTAGGACCTGAGATAGTTCAACAAACTACTGAACAGGTTAAGATGATCCAAGAGAAGATGAGAGCAACCCAGAGTAGGCAAAAGAGTTATAATGACAAGAGGAGAAAAGACCTTAAGTTTAAAGAAGGTGATCATGTATTCCTTAAAGTCACTCCTTGGACAGGAGTAGGCAGAGCACTGAAATCCCGTAAGCTTACTCCACGTTTCATTGGTCCTTATCAAATTCTTAAAAGAATCGGTGAAGTGGCCTATCAAATTGCTTTGCCTCCATCTCTTTCAAATCTCCATAGTGTCTTTCATGTTTCCCAACTCAGAAAGTATGTCCATGATCCTTCCCATATCATTGAGTCTGACAACATTCAGTTGAAGGATAATCTTACTTATGAAACGGTTCCTCTAAGGATTGATGACAAGAGAGTGAAACAACTAAGAGGAAAGGAAATCCCTTTGGTTAAGGTCGTTTGGGGAGGAAATATTGAAGAAAGTGCTACATGGGAATTAGAAAGCAAGATGCGAGAAGCTCATCCATTTCTGTTTTCAGGTAAATTTCGGGGACGAAATTTCTAAAAGGAGGGGAGAATTGTAACACCCAAATTTTTATTATTATTTTAATGGCATTTTCGTAATTTTAATAAAGTTATAGGGGTATTTTGGGTTCTGGAACGGGCCGTTCCAAAAGTGGAACGGGCCGTTCCAAATGTTGAAAATGTGAGGTTTTTGTAGTCCCAGAACGGGCCTGGAACGGGCCGTTCTGGTATGGAGAACGGGCCGTTCCGGAAGGAGAACGAGCCGTTCTGCTGAGATTAAGAACGGGCCGTTCTGGTTTTAGAACGGGCCGTTCTGGTTTTTTGGGAACGGGCCGTTTCGATTTTGGAACGGGCCGTTCCAGTTACAAATTTTGCCCAGATTTGAAGGATCCGGAACGGGCCGTTCCGAATTCAATACGGGCCGTTCCGGGTACACCAGTTTGCCTATAAATAGGGCAGGGGGGGTGAAAATTTTTATACAGAGAAGAAGTGAAATCCTAGAGAGAGAAAGAGAAGAGAGAGAGAGAGAAAGAGAGAGAGAAAAGGAAAAGAAAGAGGGGATCCAGAGGAGGAGGTCCTGCCCAAGTTCCAACTCCGCCTATCCAGGTAAGGGGGGAGTGAGAACCTCGCTCAGGGGTGTGGGGATAATTGTTGGATAGTTGTTTGTCGGATTGGCCCCCAATCCCTTGCCGTTGTTCTGTCTGATTTTCTATTTACTCTATTTTGTTCCTTGTTGAGGATGCCGTTGTTCTGTTTGATTTTCTATTTACTTTACTTTGTTGTTTGATGAAGGTGCCGTTGTTCTGTTTGATTTTCTATTTACTCTACTCTGTTTTTGTTAAAGGTGTCGTTGTTCTGTCCGATTTTCTATTTATTATACTTTGTTCTTTGTTGAAACTAATAAATGAGTATGAAATTAATGTTAATAATAAATGAGTTTTAATATGAACAAGAATGCTCTCTATGAATACCTATGCGGACCTTATGAGGAGTATTGATGACATGACCATGTGAAATATGGACAAATGACATGAGACCTAAGAATGGACTATTGAGACAAACTATGATTATGATACTATGACAAATAATGATATGATGTACTAAATGAAATTATGTAATAAGTTAAATGTTGAGTCCATGAGATTATAAATGTATGACATGCATCATATGCATATATTACTCCAGGTGTGCCGCTGAGGCCGCATACCCACGACTAACAAGGTGTACTTTATGGTCACCCACGATGTAACATGCTAACAAGGTGTACCTTAGGGTCACCAGTGATGTAACCAGGTGTACCTTTGGGTCACCAGTGATGTAACCAGGTGTGCCTTAGGGTCACCAGTGATGATATGTGAAACTTCCTTATGGCGCCACATGCATGCATTTATAAGTCAAGATCATGACATCATTGCATGATAAATGAATATATATGTGATATTGATGATGTATGTGTATTATTTATAAGTGACTTATATTTGTTGTGTGTGTGAGTGCTATCTAGCCTTTATTTCTGCACCTGAAACTGAGTGAGATGTTTCTCACTCCCTTGTTGTTTTTGTATATGTTTTAAATTGTGTTGCAGATGATCAGCATCATGAGGATGTTGGTGATGAGGCTTAAAGGCTTCAATTGGGCATGCTCTGATAGGATGTGACATTGGGGCATAGTTATTTTAGTTTAATATGTTATTGTTTTAATAACTTTAGTTTCTCTTCTTTGTAATTTCTAACGAAGAGATAACGTAGATAAAGTTTATAATTCAAGGAAAATGTATGTTAAGAATTGTAATTTGAACGTTCTTGATAAAAGACCAGAATGAATATCTTTATTTATATTTTATTACATGATTTGGAAAATATAAATTGATTCCTAACCAGGAGGCACTGCCACCTTTACTGGAGTTAATTTATATTTCCTTTATTATTATTTGTATATATATATGATTTCTTGTTTTTCACTAAATTGTATTGAAAATCTTAACTTCTTTTCTTTTATAATTCTTTTACACTGTAGTTATGATTTATGAGTTACGAATGTGAATCTTCTACCTTGTTATATTTGAAATATTTGTCAACTATGAAAGATTTTATTTACCCAAAAAGAAGATAAGAAATATTTTATTGTTACATTTGTTGTATATTAATAACGGGGTAGAGGGTGTCACATTTAGTGGTATCAGAGCAGGTCGATCTAATCGACCGTGTGTTATGAGTTTACTATGCTTACTTGATTTATTATGTTTATTTGGTACATGAATGATGGACTAAACTGATTGTTAAACTTGTTGGTATGCTAGTATGATGATTGATTATGTTTATTGATTGTATTATTTTCTTAGACTATGGCTGGTAGAAATGATCGTGCGATTGCCGATGCTAATAATACTGTGAGTTCTAGTACTTCGGGAAGGAGTAAGCCTTACTTCGCTTCTAATAGATTTCAAGGGAGTAAAGCTGCTGCTAATAAAAGTAAGTTGTTTACTAGAGGATCCACTGTTAGTGCTACTGGAAGTGTTGGAGGGTCTGTGTCCACTCCTTCAGGAAGATGTGGGAAGTGTGGACGTGTTGGTCATAATCAGTCTGAGTGTCTTGACAAGGAGATTACCTGCTTCAATTGCAGTGGCAAGGGTCACATCAGCACCCAATGTCCTGAACCACGAAGAACACGTGTTATTGGATCGGGTTCGCAAATTGAGCGTCCAAAGACTGTAGGGAGAGTATTTGCTCTTAGCGGTGCTGAAGCTTCTCGGTCAGAAAATTTGATACAAGGTACTTGTTTCATAGCTGAGACTCCTTTTGTTGTACTATTTGATTCTGGTGCAACTCATTCCTTTATTTCTGTCTCTTGTGTCCAAAAATTGAATTTGCCTGTGTCTTTGTTAGATTTTGATCTAGTTGTTGAAACCCCTACTAATGGTCCTGTGACTACATCCCTAGTGTGTTTGAAATGTCCTTTGACAGTTTCTGATAAGCAGTTTCTCGTTGACTTAATTTGTTTGCCTCTTAGTCAATTAGATGTAATTCTTGGTATGGATTGGTTATCTTCTCACCATGTCCTTTTAAACTGCTTTGAGAAATCTATTTCCTTTGGTGAATGTAAGAGTACGGAATTTCTTAGTGCTGCTGACATTAAAACTTGTTTAAAAGACAATGAAAAAGTGTACATGATCTTAGCTTCTTTAACACTTGAGACTGATAGTAAGCTAGATGAGATTCCCTTAGTGAGAGAATTTCCAGAAGTATTTCCTAAGGATGTGTCTAGTTTACCACCTGAGAGAGAGATTGAGTTTAGCATAGACTTAGTACCAGGTACCCCACCTATATCTATAGCACCCTATAGGATGTCCCCAACAGAGTTAGTTGAGCTTAAGAAACAAATAGAGGAATTACAAGGAAAACAATTCATTAGGCCTAGTGTCTCGCCTTGGGGAGCGCCTGTTTTGTTGGTTAAGAAGAAAGATGGGAGCATGAGGTTGTGCGTAGACTATAGGCAACTGAATAAAGTGACCATTAAGAATAAGTATCCTTTGCCTAGGATAGATGACCTTATGGATCAACTAGTTGGAGCTTGTGTGTTCAGTAAGATAGATTTAAGGTCAGGATACCATCAGATTAGAGTGAGAGCTGAGGATGTTCCTAAGACTGCCTTTAGAACCCGCTATGGGCACTATGAGTATTTAGTTATGCCTTTTGGTGTGACTAATGCACCTGGTGTTTTTATGACCTCATACCTCGCTCCAACACTAGCTAAGAACTTAAAGGAGACTCATCCAACCCAATGACCTATCCAAGTACCACTCTCACCCAAAACCAGTGGCCTATCTAGGCAGAGTTATCTTAATCTACCTTATTTTGCATTCTAGAATGACTAAGAGAGAGAAGGAAGGAGCTATGAGCAGAAGTACTCAAATTATCTCAAACTGCGTCAAATTGTTTCATATCATCATAATAAGGTACAGGGAGGGAAGTGAGTCATTCATGTGTGGGGAGTACAAGAGAGGATGGTTAGTGGGGGCAATCCCTAAATTCTTAAGATTTTCTATTTCTGTTCTAATGTTGTACTAAACAATCCAATTAGGTTTTGTATTGAATCAGGAATGTGTTTATGGTATTGTTCGGTAAAATTGATGATTTGAAGAATAATCAAATTCATGGTAATGTCTCTGTGGGTTAGGGTTTCTAGAGAAATTTGGGTATTGTTAATTGGTATGAAAATTTACGAAATCAATGTTATATAATGTGTTTTTGGTGAAAATAATTAGTGTTCCTAACCAATTGGATTGATAAAAGGATGTTTGTATGTTTGATTACGAATTTTGGTGATGTTTTGTTTATGTTGCATTTCTGAAAAACACATTGCGCATCGAGCTTGAGTTCGTGGCACTGGACTTACATTCATACAGATGAATGTGAGACGTAGACGTGGTTAAGCTGGGCATGATTATAATTAATTCAGGCGTGAAAAT
Organism: Cajanus cajan; assembly: GCF_000230855.2. Taxonomy (NCBI): domain Eukaryota; kingdom Viridiplantae; phylum Streptophyta; class Magnoliopsida; order Fabales; family Fabaceae; genus Cajanus; species Cajanus cajan. The sequence goes on from NC_138517.1 coordinate 72,279,789, forward strand.
GTTGTGTGCTCTCTATTTGCTCTTAGCACCGGGTGTAATTATAATTAATTCGGGAGTGAAAATGTTGCGTGCTCTCTGTTGTGGCTTAGAGTCGGGCGTGACCTGGTGAAGTCCAACGCGGACTATGAATATGTTATATATTGAGAAATTTTGATGATGGTTGTGAATGGTATAATGTCCAGTGGTGACTATTGTATGCTTAAGTATGAATGATGTGTATTTGGATGAGTTGATGTACAAATGTAAGTGGATGTGACTTTATATTTAATTATGCATTGGCATGGATAGAAATGATGAATGGATGAGGTGACATGATATAAAAATTTGTGCATGTTGCATCCATAAGTGGTGATTAACAAGGAGATTTTTATACAGTAGCCATAAGTGGTGATTTATAGTGTGACACTGGTCATAAGTGATGTAAACGGTGTAGTCATGCGTGACAGTGCCTGAGGAGATTGATGAAGTTCGCCCATGATGCAACGTTCTGAGTTGATGCTTCTTAGGAGGTTGCATTGTATATGCATTGACATGAGCAAGACCATGATGCATGAGTTTTATGATGATGTGATAGTGGTGATATTAATTGATGCACATGTATATCTGAGATAATAATATTATTTTGATTGATTATTATTGTGAATTATATGAGGATTGTTTTATGTTTGGGTGAGATTCTTTTCTTGTGTCGTACATGTGAATAACCATTTTTCTCACCTGTATACATTGTAGTTTTATTTTAGGTAATGAGATAAGTGATGAGGCCAGTATTATATTCAAGGTATATATCGAAAGTTAAAGCGACGAGTTTGCTATAATAATTTGACATCGGCGCAATGGGATTAAAATTGAGTTTTATCTTTCATATTGATTTACCATTTCTTTTCTTATTTTAACATGGTTGAAGTCTTATGCCCTATAACTATTTTTATTTGATTATGTTCAAGGCGGTTTACATGTGAACCTATTTCACCTACATTATTAAAAAAGTTTCTCCTTATTTAATTGTATTATATGTTGGGGTAGAATGAGTGTCATAGAGGTATGCAAACTTTGAGCCTTGCCATAATAGAGTGTGGAGGGAGAGAAAGGCGAAGCATCCATGAAGAAAAGAAAAACATCTATTGCAAAGGGGCACATTGTATTATTGTAGGACCTAATGAATCTTACGGTAATAAAAAATGGTACACGAAAGACCTCTTATAAAGCTACTATGCCCTAGCACTAATATACTTTTATAGCAAGAAACGTAAGAAGTGTTTAAAAGGTTAAAAAGGAATTTTGGGTGATAGTTCTTTTCTGATGCTTAAGAGAACGTGCAAGGGGGTACCAAAGGAATCTGGGGAGAGGAACTCAAAGTATTAGACTGCACTCTTGGCATCAAAGATCACATTATAATTAAGGTACCTAAGCCTTTTTAGGATTATGATTTGTATGCAATTAGAAAGGTTATGAACACTCCAAAAGAGTGTTGGTTTTTATTCTTATAGTTGTTTTAATTGTATGGATTGATCTATGTTGTAATTGAATTGTTAGAAATGACTTTTGCCTAATGTGAGTGGTTAGGGTTCCTAATTTGGTAATTTGCAAGCATTCAGTAATATAGCGTTATGATGAAGCAATTAAGTGATTTTTTTATTGTGAAATTAGTATAACTCATAACTATTTGAGAAATTTGAGACTATAGAATTATGACTCAGAGAGATTGAGTTCGCACGTTGGACTCTGTCTTTGAGAGTACGATTGTGCATAAGGGGAAGACAACCATATGCTCAATGGTCTTGCTAGATAACACGACATTCTTGATGTCATTCTCCTTTTTTGAATCGAATATCAAAGAAACTAAACATGATTGTGCTTAAGAAAAGGATAATCGTGCTCAAAAATTGAGCAAAGAGGTGAGAAATTGAATACAACTGTGCTCAAGTTAAGCACGATCGTTCTAAAAAATGAGTAGAAATGTGACAAAACAAGCACATTCGCCCTTACCTTAATATGATTGTGCTTAATCATAACCCTCACTCTAATACAATTGCTAATAATAAAAAATGACCAACCAAACTTTTCATGACAAAAAGAAAAAGAAAAATTTTAGGCTAAAGTTTTGGCTTATTATTATCTTACACTCAGTTTCTCTTTTGTCTTACTTTCATCTTTTATTTATTTTCTGTTTTTGATACCATCTCACTTTCACGTAATTTTTCTTATTATTTACTAGTTTATCTTTCTTTATTTTTTTTTTAATTTTATCTTTCTTTTCTTTCCACACATACACCACGAGAAAAGTATTGTGCAACATCACCTTGTCTATATTGGTTTCAATAAAAACAATGTTGAAACAATGTAAATATGTAGTATTCCACATCTGTTTACTGAGTGATCGGTGTAAGATTGAAAGCCCAAAACCACTAGGAAGCACATGATCAAGATCATCATTCTCACTTCAACTCTCGCACATCGTTGAAGCCCAAAACCCAAACCCTTTTCAATGGATGATAATCCAAAGAAGCACATCACTAGTTGAGTGCTTAAGCCCTCTTTAATGGGTGACGATCATTGTTCTCCTCATCTGACATTACCCAAACCCTTTTTCGAAGGCTGACGATCTAGGAAGCACATCATTCGCCTCATGCTCAAGCCCTCTTTGACAAACATCAAAACCCAAGGAAAGGTAAACTTATTGAAGCCTTTTCTTTTGTTTTTCACTTGATGTATTTCCTAGCGCGGCTACTGCAGGTTCCATATCTTTCTTATGCTCAATTGGTGTCTCTAATAGATGGGTTACATGTTTTTTTCTCCTACACTCTTTGTTGTTGCTTATCTAGTTGTCATTGTATTTATAGGTTTTTCTTATCTTGTCCTACAAGTAACTATAGGGTTTTCCATTTTTGAACTCTGATTAATTTATGTGGTTTTCATTCTGATTAACGTCTAACTTTTAAAGTTTCAAAATTTCGAACATATTATCACTACAAGAAATGTGATTTTTTGTGACTAAAAATAGTGATGAAAATAAAACTTGCCACTAATAATATATTATTAGTGATTAAATTTTATTTTGTCACTAGTGTTATTTACAATAGTGACAAAAAAAACAAGTTGTCACTATAATATTATTAATAGTGACTAAAATTTTTTTGTCACAAAAATTTGACACTAATATCTATAAATTTTGTTTTCTTAACTTAAAATCGTCACTAATACAAATTTTATTATATATACAAATGTTTTTGTCACAAAAAGTTAACTTTGTCACAAATATTTTAATTCATGAGTGATTATTATAAAAATTATGACTTATTTTTAATTACAAGTGACAAATTATTCATCATAAAAAATATGAAGTGTTTCTATGAATATTTATTGTTATTGTATTAGCAAGTTATAAAAATCAAATTAAAGTAGTTAGTTGTAAAATATACTCATTTAGTGGCCGATTAACCTTCTAGCCCTCAAAAATTAACTCAACTAATATAAAAATAGAGAAACACAAATTGAATTGACCAAATAGATAAATATTAAAAAAATATATCAATGTCTAAATCATGATTTGAACATGACCTTTTTCACTTACTATATCATCATTGATTTATGTTTTGAATATTTATTTGTCTATATACTTACTTTTATAATTAATAATCTATTGATTTCTATTTAAAATTAATATTACGACATAATTTAAATTATTTTTAATAAATTTAAAACTTTAAATAATAATTTATATATTTTAAAATATTTATTTTATAATTTTTAATAATAATATAATCTATAAAATTATAAATGCTTGTTTATTACATATTAAATCTTATTTATATATAAATACTTATAATCGATAATACACAAAAATAAAATATTAGTCATATTTATTTATAAATTAAATTTTAATATTTTAAATAAATTATTAATAATTAGCTTAATATATTTATTTATCTTAATTTAAAATATAATTGATATATTTAAAAATATTTACTTATATTAATTTTAAGAAAAATTTATATATTTAAATATATTATTTATTTATATAATTTATTATAAAGTTAAAAGAAGAAAATAACCACTAAACTAAAGTTACTTTTATATCTTTAAGTGAAAGTTTTAAATTAAAAAAAAATTAGTATAAAATTTAAAAAAATTATATTTTCCTTATTTTATTTTCTGATTATCAAATATTCATAAAATAATAATTTAAAATCTTAACTAATTATATCATAATACTTTCATATCAAATTTAAAAGCAGTTATTAACTATACAAAAATATTAAGATCATATTGTAAATTGTTGATAAGATTATAGTTAGATAATTTAAAATACTTAATTTATCAACTAAATTCTTATCAAATAATTTATTCTAGTTCTAATCAATTTTCCTCTATATTAATTATTAGTAAAAATTAAATTATATATTATTTCTTAGAATATTTATTTAAATTTTAAAACATTTTTTTGTATACTTAATATATTTTTTATTATTATATAATATCATTATATTATAAGTACTATTTTATGATTGCATACATAGTTAAAATTATAGTTATCTTGATATATTAGTATATTATTTATATATTATATTCAAGATATTTATCTCCTAATATTTATATATCAAATTAAATATTTGATTTATTATGTCTATCAATTCATTGTTATAAATATAAATTTAGTATATTAATTATATCCAAGCTATTTATCTCTTAATATTTATATATCAAATTAAATTTTTTATTTATCATCTCTATCAATTCATTGTTATAAATATAAACTAAATAGTTTAATTTTTTAATTTTATTAAAAGTTTTTTAAAATAATTACTTCTAGAAGATTTATAATATTATATATAAAAATTTAAATCTAATCTATACCCAAAACAAAATAATTGAATTATAATGCTAGACTCGTATATATGCAAAAATTTGCAATACAATAAACATAATTTGTAATTAAAAAAATACTAAACATAATAATCATCATTAGTATCATCTTCCTCAATATCAATACTTTCTTCATCTTCTATTAAATGAATATTCTCGTCGTCACTTTCTTCATCAATATTGTCAACAACTTCTCCAAGTACTATTGGTTTTCCATTAGCTGTGGATTGAGCTAAGTCATTCCTACTCAAAGACAATCCTTGTTCATTATCTAGAGCATTAGATGTAAAGGGAGTCAAGCCCGTATCTTCATTTTCTTGACAAGCCTCATCTATGGCTTCCTCGAGCATGTCATACAAATCTCGAGGCTTTGTTTTCACAACAACTAGCCAATTAGAATCTTTGGTATCTTTAACATAATACACTTGTTGAACTTGACTTGCTAAGACATATGGCTCATTAGTCCTCAATTTACGCTTATTATTAATAAGAATGAAGCCATATTTGTCTTCCTTGTATCCTTTTCCTTTGGAAGACACATCCCACCAATCACATTTAAATAAAACAACATTATTTCCACCAGAGTAACTCAATTCAATAATATCTATCAAGACACCAAATAAAATATTATAATATTTATATTATGAATTAAAATATTATAATAAATAAATATTTTAAAGTTTATTACCTAACTCTAAGAAAATATCAAATAAAAATAAACTAACTTATTTTCTTTATATAACTAAAATAATTATCTTGAATGGAAGTGATGAGAATATTTTTAGGATATTTTAGAATAAATATTTTTAAAATTATTTTACATTTTAAAATGATTTTCTTAAATTAAAAATTTATAAATTTGCATACCTTCCGTATATTTTTAGTTACCAAACAAACCTTTCATGTTTTAGTTTGTTACAAAACACACTTTTCATTCTCTTTCTTTTTTGTTACAAAACATACCTTTTTGTGTTTTATTTTCTTTTATAAATCATACCTTCCTTCTTTTAATATGCAACTATATATTTTTTTGCTAAGGTTGGAGCATCTGAATGTGTTGCCCTCATGGTGTTACTTTATTATTGTTGTGTATAAGGAAGGACCTACTTGAAAGTTAAGGAGAATCTTGGCCCTATCATTTTGCACCTTCTAATTTTTTTAATATATTATATTAATCCTCATGCTATGGACCATTTATTTTAGTAAATAACATAAAATGATATATAATTAATTTTGTAAATAAAAATCGACAACAAAAATATATGCAAAGTATAATTATATTAAGAATAAGTAAAAAATAATATTAAAAAATAAATATAAATTAACTTTTATAAATTATTGAACTTTTTTTTTTTAAATTATAGCCTATATTTGAATGAAATGTTAGCATATGAAGGAGATAATGATAACCTAAGTATATACATATCTTGACATCAATTTGACTACTTGATATGACTTTTTTTTCTAAAACATATTTTTCCTAATACTAATATATTAGTAATAGAAATTTTTATAATTATTCTTTTGATAGTTTAAAGAAAAAGAATTGTTGTAGAAGTTGTTTCTTGCATATATTCATTATTTTTTAGCATATAATAGTAATAATTATTATTATTCTTATGTAAATTTTATAATTACTTTTACTTTAAAATGACAATAATTTAAAATTAATGTAATTAATGTTTTATGATACTTTTTGTATTATTTTATTTTATTTTTATAATTAACATTTATATAAAAAAGTTTTTTTTAGAGTTTTTAAAATATTTGTATTTAATAATATAATATGTTTCAAAAATTATATTGACTAATATTTTTTATACTTATATAAAATAAATGAAAAAAAAGATATTACAGCTTTATTTTTTTAGTTTCCCTCCAACCCTAAGAGTGAAATTTCCTTCTTCAAATTTCAGAAACCAACCACGAAGAGGAGGTGAAAGGTGAGGTGAAGAGGAGTTGAAGAGGAGGTGAGCGTGGCTTCCCCTTGAAAAGCGTCGTTCTTCACGAAAAGATTTGTCTCTCTTTTTCGCTCTCTTTTTGCTCACGAAGAGGTTTGTTTCTCTATGTTTTTCGTTTTCGTTTTCTCTTTTTCGCTCTCTTTTTGCTCATGAAGAGGTATGTGGTTGCCGCTTCCGCTTCCGATGATTAATGGTTTCTGTAAAATGCAAATCCCTAACATTATCTGTTTCCTTTTTAAGATATAGAAAAGCAAAGAAATAGTGATCATCTTTGATAAAATGCAAATAATGGGCATGACTTAAACTATGATAAAGTCTTCTTTCTTTTGGTATTTCTTTTTCAGATTTGAGTTTATCTATATGTTTTATTTTCGCAATTTTTAAAAGTTTCTGTTTTTTGCATTTCAATGCTTTCACATGTGCGAAAGAAAATCGTAGAGTCTATCCGCCACTATTGTGTTCTGCGCCCATTAAGGTACATGCGGGGATGTGACCACTAACCTGTTCTATGTTTTGGTAATGAGTTTATCACAATCATTTCTTTCTGATTGAAATTTATTTAGAATTTTTTACATGTTTTGAAAGTCTGAAGTCAATTTAAATTTTATCTAGAAGACTGATGTTTGATTCATATATAAAAGAAAGTCAAATTGGTATCAACATTTTTTATAATATTCCTTTCGGGCATTATTTATGCTTTATCTTTTGAATATGCAAAAAATATGTATGGCTTCTAAAGAACATGTTTTGCTTGTTCGAACAACAAATTTTGTAAATTTATTCTTATTTTATCTCTTATTTGAGTATGAGGTAATCAAGGGACGTGGGAAATGGAGTGAATCCCTCCACTTGATTGTTCTGTAACTGGTGAAGGATTTAAGGAAAGAACGGATTAAAAACCCAGGAAATATTGTTGTTTATGCTCTAAATTCAATTGATCTGAGTCAGACTTTAAAATTAACAATAAAATTATATATTTGTTGATATGGTTTGGACTTGTCTTGTCAGGAACCCACTAAGGCCAGAAGTTATATATTAAGCTCAAGAAATTCAATTAAAATTTCGAAGTATCTTTTTCAATCTTTGATAATCTAACATTGCTGCAGTTGGATTAGAACTAGGGGCACTAACTGAAAATTCTGCAAAACTTATTTAGGAGCTAAGTTGTAACTTAAGACACAGGGTGAAAACTTTTCTCACAAAAGATCAAAGCAAAAGAAGACCGAGGTATAATTTTTGTTCATTTTAGTAATTACTTGTTTGCAAGTCCTCCAGAGGGGGGAAAGCTAAATTATTCTATAATTTCTTCCATTTCTTCTGCTCTTTATGATTATAAAATAAACTTTACTCAGAAACTGTTGATTGAAGCTGGATTTGCTTGTTAATCATAATTAAATAGTTCATTTCTAAAGCTGAATTGCAGAATAAAAAATTGCAAGTTTATCATTGTGCAGTATCAATATGCAAATTACTCAAGTCCCCTCTACAAAGTTTCTGGAAAAGGGTTTCTAAAGCTTCAGTTAATTAATCAGAGATCAGATTTCTCATTTGCACTATTTTCTGGTGGCTTGTCAAACGTAAGCTGTCATTAATTTGAACTTGCTTGATCAAGTGGATGTTAGTATTCTATGATTCTTTACAAACCAAATTGTATGCCCAAATTATTTTGAAGTAGGTTTGGTCCATGAGAATATTCTAACCTTTTCTTTTTAAATAGTATTGACAAATCCCTTTAAAGGTTACGTTGTGGGATGAGTGATCATTATCTTGTTTGTTTCTCTCCTTTTCAGTTTGTCTTTTTTTGTTCACTTTTGTTCTGCTTTTGTAGTATTTTCCTTTTAGATACCAAGTCTTAGCATTACCTCTTCAGATTTTGCTATTCCTATGAAATCTAGTGAGAGCACGAGTGGGAGGTGTTAATTTTGGCCTTATAACTATATATATATCGATGGTTGAGATTAGCTCCTCTTATGTTGTCATCTCTCACCCGATAAGCTTCCTATAGGCTATATATGTGCGTATATATCAATTGAATTATTATTATTGGACTATCCCTCCCCTACCAGATAGACAAGAACTCTAATTGAAGCAACTATCACAAAAAGAAATGTATTATACATTGCTTCTTACTTTGAACTTGATAAGAACAATATTACTATTGCAGTTTTATTTTATTCATTTGATGTTATATTCATTGTCTAAACTATTATATATTATAATTAGATTGATGATCCTTAGTTTTGGTCAAGGTCCTTGGACCCAATCTAGTTTTCCATCAGATTGCCCAATTTTATAAACTGTCACTTATAAATTGTACATCTATCATGAAATAGCTAAATGCATTCACTTAAACAATAGAATTTTAATTTTATTTTATAAAATTTGTATATAAAAATATGTTGGAGGGAAGTACTTACTGCACAACTTATTCTCTTCATATTATTAGTAGATAATATGTTATTTAATATGTGTAATACAATAATATTATTAGTGTTTGAATTATATTGCTTTGAGAATTAAAAAATTAATTATTAACTTTTACAATATGACAAACTTGCAAATATTTTATAAAAACTTTAAAATTTATACCTTTTGAGACACACTAATAAATATTTTTTATTTCAACTACTATTAATCTTTCTATCAACTTTTATAATAAATAAAAAAATATTAATGACATAAAATTAGTTATTGAAATTTGTAATCTTAGGTCTTTGAAAAAATGCGTAGCTTATTTTTTTTATGAAAATTTAATTTATATAACATAATCTTGAATTATTTAATAAAAAAAATAATAAATAATATCCTTATTTTAAGGAATTTAAATTTAATTTTTTTTATAATTTTTTTATAATTTTATTTATTTATTGTTTAACTTTTTTACTTAACCTAAAACAAATTCACGAGACACACTGCACACTGATGAGCAAGCGTGAATAGGTAACCTCTCACTTTCTTATTTTTCAGGAGACACACTTATAAACAAGCGGGAAAGAAAAAGATTTTAGGTAACCTCCCACTTTTCTTTTTATTTTCTCTCCCATCAAGAACGTTGCAGAAAATGAAGAGCGTAGAAAAATCTAAGGTAACCTCTCAACTTTATTCTCTTTTTCCTCTTGTCAAGAAAGTTTGGTTCGCCTTTTGCAATCAGAAACATTGTATGGTATTTTTATTTTCTTTATATCATCATTCTCTCTTTCACAATTCAATTCTCTTGATTATTGTAATTAGGTCATCATCAATTTCACTTCCATTGATTGTTGTAATAAGTTTCTCTGGACATTAAACTAAACTAAACTTTATCCCAAAATGATAAACTAAGATTGTGATATATGATTAAAAATAATGTACAATTGGAAAAAGAAGAATCAATAATTTCAAAGATTAATTTTTTTTTTACTATTCCAATTGGATTCTTAAATGCTAATATAAACTTAATATATCTAATATTGAAAGGTTTATTGTTTGTAGTGAAGAAGAGAAAAACAATGTCAAAGCTTGAAACTTCCAAGTATGAGGAGCAGAGGATGCAAAAAATTGCAGAAAATAGAGCAAGATTAGAGGCTCTTGGGTTGTCCCAAATCTCCTCCATTTTTAAGGGTCTGATTCAAAATTCTAAGAAGAGAGATAAAGAGAAAGTTGAAAAGGATGATGAAGACTACATACTTGAAGATGAAGAAGAACTTGGATCAAATTTTTCTAGTGAGGATAACAACGATAATGATTTTAGTGTTGAAAATGCTTTTGGGTCACGAAAAAGAAAGGCAAGTGTTGAATTTTTTTTTCATTGTAATTCTAATATGCATTATTTTGTTATCAAATTATAATAGATTGTATTAGAGTAATTTAGTTTGTTAATCATTTAAGTCAATAACATATGCATTTAGGAAAAACTTTTCTTATCAAATATTACTAATCCCTAAAATTTATAGTTTTACAAGTTATTGATGATAGTCTTTCAACAAAGTATGGTGTCTCATAATCTTATATGCTCATACAATTTTTTTTAAAAACCTTTGTATGGATAGTCACTTTGTAGTTCTTAGAGAACACCAATTTTAGACAAATCTTATCATTTTGGATTGATACTTGAAATGCACAGACAATTCATCAATTTGATTATGGCATTCTTTTTTACTTATTTAATAATGTAATTTGTATTTACCTTTAATTTTTATAATTAATTATTCTAATTGATAGGTGATAAGACCATTGAGATTGAATTCTAAAAGAGTCTCTAATGGTCCATTTACACACGTTAAAAAACAAGTGAATGAGTCTCAACCCAATAGGACAACTCATGCCTCAGAAACTATGAATGTAGAACAAGTTGAATCTAATTCAGGTACTTTTATGACACTTTTTTAGGAAAAAATAAAATATTATTATTATAAAATATTATTAATTTATCTTATTTATTTTAGGTGATCATGCCATAAGGAAAGGACGTGGACATACAATTAATGCAAAATTTAAAAAGAAAAAAGAAAGGCTTATGGCAAAAGGAAAAAATATTGACATTCAATTTCCTCCACCATTTTATAAGATATGTGGAAAACATGCAAAATATTTTAAGTCAGAGGCACAAGTTTGTATACGCCAGAAAGCTCCTTTGCAAGTTAATAGTTGGAGTGAAATAGCTAAAGATGATGTAGATGAAATGTGGAAACATATGAAGGTTAGTATGGTTATTGCTTTCATTCAACATAATTTATATTTTTAAACTTCATTTGATAATGTTTTGTTTATGTTTCTCTTATAATATTCATGTGACATAGGATGCATTAAGTTTATCTGATGAGGTTAAGGAATATGCAATGAAGCAAATTCAATCTCAATACAAAAATAAGCTTTATCATTTACATCAACTATATCTCAAAAAGAAGGGAAGGCCAAAAAATGTATCTCCTGATGATTGGAATTGGTTAATCAATAATAAGTGGAGTGATTTAAAATTTCAGGTAAAATTACTTAAATATTTTGAGTTTAAATTTATTTGTTATAATTTTATATTTATATGATTATAAATAATTTTTATTCATATGCAGTAAAGGAGCTTAAAAAATAAAGTTAATCGAAGCAAGCAAGAGATGAAATCAATTACCGGTACAAAATCAATTGTGCAAAAGGCATTTGAAATGGTAATATTTCATGTAAAATTCTTTGTACATTATATAAAACAATTTTCCTTTTTATTTTCATATAGAATAAGATATCAATAAATGTAAGGTTTGCAAATTTATAAAGTCATTTAACACTAAATTTTATTTTTGATAATTTAATCATTAATTTACTTGTATTATTTTATTATTTTATTTTAATAGAAACAAGAATCCAAAGCTGATGAATGGCCAAACGCTATGGAAGTTTGGAAAGCAACACGTATGAGATCTAATGGGACTTGGTGCATTCCAAATGGAGAACAAATTATGGTAAGTAAAAAGATATTTTATAGAATTTATGTTGTTATTAAATATAAAACATTAATTATATATATTGTATGTGACATATTATATATAGTTGCAATTTTCTTTATGTGTTGATAGTTAGTAATAATGCTTTTATGCAATTTTTTAATATCTATTTGTGAACTAGTATAGTGAAACTTTTAATGACATCATAATTTTTTTATATTTTTTATAGGAAGATTTGAAGAATGTAAGTGATATATATCAGGAAAATATTTCAGAGGCCCCTGTACCATTGGTGGAACACTTTGCCATTGTTTTAGGAAGAAAACCAAATCACTCTATAGGTGTTGGCAGTTCAGGAATAACTAAGAAATTTTCACAAAAACAATTTCTTCAAAATCAACTTGAGAATGCTCAAAATCGAGCAAATAATTTAGATTTAGAAGTGCAAAAATTGACTGATATTACTAAAAAGCAAGAGGAGACCAATATTCAACTACAAATTGAATTGCAATCTCAAAGAGAATTGATTGATGCTCAACAAGAGCAAATGAAGCAAAATGTTGAGAATGAAGTGAAGCGTCAAATAACTAACTTATTGGGAGAAATATGATGTTGTAGACTCTACTGACTCAAGTGCTTAAGTTAAAAATGTAAGTTTTTTTATTTGAAGTCTTTTATTAATTAATATTTTATAATAAATTTTATATGTGATTACATTTAAAAAAAACACCAATTATTTTCTTTTTCTACATATTTATTATTTTTTCTTATATTTATTTGCAGGACTGGAAATTCATGAAGATGTTGTCTTTTTACTTAGAGAATAGTCTATTTAATTTAAAATTTATGAAATGTTAGTAGTTGTAATAGTTTAATATACAATATTTGGGATTTAAAATGTTGTTGGTATTATGTTTCAATTTTTGTTATTAAACATGTAATGGTTCATTTATATTTAGTGATTTAGTGTTTTAACTTGTGTCCAATACTGACGCATTTACTCTAATAAATATTTTTGTGTTTTAGTTCATTATTGTACATGTACTGCATCTTATATATATATATTAATCTTATATTTGAATTATTTAATCATGTATTTACTTTAATTCATTTTCATTTTAACATTTAAAAAAGTGACGAGTGCATTATTTTTAAATTAAATAAATAGTGATAATCAAACAATATAAATTATTATAAAAAAATAGTCATAAAATTCTATCGATTAAAATTAATAATCAGTGACAAAAAATTGACATTTAATAGCAATAATAATAATAATACTTTGTTATTATTATTTTTATTATTATCATTATTAATTTTTAGTAGTGACGATTAAATTATCACTATATAGTCTTGTATATTTGTGACAACATGAGTTTGTCATTATTGTGTATGAGTACTAGTGACGATATTTTTTATCACAATAAATATTTTATTTGTGACATCTAAAAAATAGTCACTAATGAAATAGTGACTCGCATATTAGTGACGACTGGTGACAAATCAAAATATCGTCACAAGATATATGCAGTGACGATTTTTTAAGGTTATAGTGACAAATATTGTCATCATAAAAATCATATTTTCTTGTAGTGTATATTGTAATGGGATTAGACTATTGTGGCTATTTCTAGAGTTTTGAAATTCTGAAATAAAGTTTTGATTATGATCCTATTTAAAACAATATGATCACTAAGGAAATGACAACTATGAAGCTCTATTGGGAAAAATTCAAACACTACTAGAATTTCTCTTATTACATGCGACTTTTCCTGCGAATTTTTCATAAAAATTCATAGGAAACATTGTTCCTGCAAATTTTCCTGCAAAATTTTATCTGAAGGTAATACCTTCGTGGATAATATTTTTTTGCGAATTTTAAAATTCGCAGGAAATTTTCCTGCGAAATTTCTTGCGAAAAAAATTCGCAGGAAAGTTTTCTACAAAAAAAAATTCACAGGAAAATTTCCTGCAAATTTTTTCGCAAGAATTTTGCAGGAATATAATTTTTACGAAAAAAATTAAAGAAATTACTATAAATTCTATCAATAATTTTTCAACTTTCAAATGCTCACATTGAATTCATCCGAAACATTTGTTTCCATGCCTCCAACATGTGATACATAATCTTTTAAATTCTAAGATTGTAAATTATAAGTCTAACACTCAACCATATAAATCAACTTGAAAGACAAGTGTTGCCCCCAACTTATATACTCTTTAATTGATTTATTTTCAATCGATGTGGGACTTGAAGTTTTTTTAAAATATTAAACTTATAAATTTAAATATATATTTTTTATTTTTCTGCGGATTATAATTTGTAGCAAAATCCGCAAGAAAAGTCACCTGCAAAATTTTTCTACCATTTAGTAAACATTACTTGCGAATTTATTTTTGCAAGAAAATCTGCAAGAAACAAAATAAAGTTTTTACAATATTTTCTACAAATTTTTACCATGGAAAAAAATTTCTATGATTATTAAAATTGTGGCAAAATTTGTAAGAAATATCTGTAAATTATTTTTCGTAAAAAATTTCTGTGAATATTTTTTTGTAGAAAAATTCGCAAAAAATTTCTGCGAATATTTTTTTGCAAGAAAATTCGTAAAAAATTTCTGCGAATATTTTTTTGCAAGAAAATGACACTTTCCTAGTAGTAAAGTCTAAAGGATCAAAAGGAGAATTCTTGTTTTTTTCTTCTAACCTCTAGTAGTCTCAAGTTGGGAAGAATGATCCTCCACTTGAGCATTCCAAGCAAATTATTGGCAGTAAGTAAAGCCATGTCTTACTGGACAGAGGAATCAAAATTGGACAAGTCTTGAGTCATAGCAAAATCAAAAATCTGTGCAGTTGGCTAAGATGAAATATTCAAACCAAGGTGGTCATCAACAGAGTCAATGTCCTCTAATGGAAGCGTGCCTTCCAACAAACTACTAGCTGGCTAGAAGGAATAAAAACTCTTAATAGGTAAGTTAGTCGCATGATCCTCCAAAATACAAGTGGCTTTTGCTGGTAAAACCATTGTAGTAAGTATCGGACGATTCACGATTCATATCATACGATACGATATGATTCTGAGGCTTGACAATTCGAATCGCATGTCATCTTGTTTTTATTCAAGAATTCCATGTGAATTGTGCGTATCGTGGCTTGAATCGAAAAAATCGTGATTCTAGTCAGAATTGCACGATTTCAAAACAGTGGGTTGCGCCTTAAAATCGGGTCAGGTCATGCATAACCTGATTTTGGAAACCCTAAAAAATAGTTTTTTGGGGAAAGAAAAAGCAAAAAAGAGATGGAAAGTGTTGATTTTCCCTCTAAATACATCTTTCATGGCCAATTTGATGGGATTCACTTTTCGTGGTACATTTTCAACTTCGTGTTACACATATTCGTCACATTCGTGTTTACTGTCGCTTTTCACTCTTGCGTTTCACTCTTCACTTGTTCTCTACTTCAACTGCAGTTGTTGGTGCTTGTGGTCCCATCCCTTCTCTCATAAATATAAGTGTTGATTGTTGTTGGAGTGTTGTTGCGGCCCTTTGCACATGTTGTTGGGTTGTTGGTCTAATTATTTTATTTTGCTAAATTTATGAAGCAACACAACAACACTTATATTTTTTTGGCTAGCTATATTGCTAAATTAGAGCAACAAACAACCACTGTTATAGGCATTGATGCAGCAACAAAAATGGTTCTTTTGGAGGCTTTGTTGTTGAATAGTACAGCCATTTCTTTTGGCCTTGTGACTTATTATTCGTATCTTTGATCATATTGAAGCTTATAGTTTATTATATATTTATGTTTGATTTCATTTTTCATGTTTGTTTATGTTAAAATGTCCCTAGGCCAAGAGTGCTAGCTTTTATATGTCTTGTATATATATATATATATATGTTATGTTTTTATTGATCATATATGAATCTTATGATTTACGATACAATTTGATTCTTGACACACACCATCAAATGCGATCAAATAATAATAGTTTCTCCTAAATTTTGCAATATTGAGAAACCCTAGGTCAAATCCTCGAAAGACACAATCCACGTAAACTCAAATTTTATCGAGAGTTAACAAGAGGATTTTTCACAAATAGTTTATGTGCAAAAATTAAAACGTATTGTAAAACTGGAATTTAATTCTACAAAATCATGAGTTTGACAATCTAAATTGGATAAAACATCAATTTAAGTTTCTAATTATCAGAGTATTAAGAATTAATCTGGATTTTACCATTTAATATTCAATTCAAATTAAGAAACAAAGAATGCAATCGTGCTTTATGAAAATCTTACGAAGACAAATATGCTTCGCATTGTTTCAATACGAATTGAATCCATTTCAGTATTCTAAAACTAATTTGAATTGATCATGTTCATCAATTAATCAAAAATAAAGTCCACAATCATGAATTGAATTTGAAATTAATTAAAAAAGAAAAGAGAAAAATTTAGATTTAAGAAGAATTTACCATCTAATAGGAAACTTTAATCGATTAATCAAACTTTGCCATGCATCTCCATTGTTATCAACTCAAAAATCTATGTGGAGAGGAGAGCCAGAGAAGAGAGAAGAAATTAGTTAAGAGAAAATGAGAGAAACTTGTAGTGCAAGAATTATGAAAAATAAAGGTCCAAAAATAATTCATCACTCCAATGTAATTACAGTTACGTATAGACAACTAAATGGACCTATGTATGACTAAACAAAGCCTGACCCACTAATTAATTCATTAATACACCAATTACAAGTCATTAAAGTTAAAACTAGAAACAGCAAAATAAAACTATCCTAGGCCACAATTTTTCACTACATTGTCTTCAACAGAGAAGTTGTAACACTCTCTCTAAGCTTTCCAACGGTACCAAAAATGATCTGATCAGAGTTAGGGAGCTAAAGATATGACATGCACAAGACAGAGTGTTCAAGTGGGTAAAAAGTCAAAAATTGAGTAAAAATTACAACAATCATCAAATAATACCACTATCATAAATCTAAACCAAAACATAAATATTAGACACATACAAAGATCAAAAGGGCCAAATAAATACATACAAAGTTGCTTTCGAAAATGCACTATCATTTTATGATTCAAAAAATAGCCTTTCCGCTACACTATTTGTATCCTAAAGATTCAACTACCATGGCTAAAACTACTACACCAAAATGTGTCACAGATTCAACAATAGGAACCTCTGCAACAGATGAAGGATCAGCAGTAGAATGATCACCAATTGCTTGAGTTGCTGAATTATTGGTACCAATAGCACTAAGAACAATTGCAGCACCACGTTGTAAATCATTAGAACCTTGGCCAACATCTGTAACAATTGGTTGTTCAAAAGTCAAATTATTATTCTTATTATTATTTCCATTGTCTTCCAAATTACATTTGACCATTGTTGTTGAATGAAACTGATCTGGCATGAATGATGGTTTGTAAATCAGCTAGACTGTATTATAAACCAAAGTTGGGTTGGAATTAGAATTTGGTTTCTATTCATAGTTGCAATACCGACAGCACTAGAACCAACATTAGAGCTAGGAACAACATCAACCACAACTACAACACCTGAACTTGGTGTAGTAGTAGAGACAGAGCTAGCAACACTAGAAATAGCTCTAGGATATGATTCAGCACCAGGAATAGAAAATTCAAACCATGGTTCTTTTAATATATCCCTACACCTAGTATCTGTCTTCAATAATCGTTTCTTGGTTAGTTGAGACTTGAGAGTAATCCAATATTCGAATTACGATACGTTATGATACCATATCTTGAATCTAGGATTGGATAAGAGCCTGAGCTACTAAAACTTCTATTCAAAATTACTGAATAAATATGTGTTTTCTTATACATGATAATGATACACATATTGGTCCTCACGCCTCAAACATAATTTGCATTCTCTTTTGCTAGGAATCATGTGTTCTATTCACGTTGTGAAATTTATCATCACACTGTCTTTTTATTTTTATTTTTTTGACAGAAATTGACCTAGCTCATGTGGTGATAAGTGAACATTGTATAAAGAATTATCATAACAATGTCCTTTTATCTTTGGGTCTAATCACGCTCCAGTATCATGTGGTAAAGGCAAAAGTATTTTGATTCCACCAAGGTAGGATGCATTGATATTGATTTTCTATCATTTATATGTATAGTTGTAGGTATTGATTGTTCCCTTTGCCATTTTTTTTAGTTTTTTTTTATAGAATTTGACATTGCAACTTTCTTTTGAGAGACTTACTCTTAAATTTATACGATCAATGGAGTTAGGGTATATTTGTCTTTGAAATGGGCAATAAAAATTTTTAATCTATTAACTAATTAGAATCACTTGGATAAGAAAATTGTTATGTAGTCAGAATTATTCATTGACCTGAGTAATGGTAAAATTAACTTAGAATCTTTATTCTCCTGAGTTCTAGTAATGTTTTACACTTATTGGAAACTCATAACATATTAGCTATTTTGGTCTAATTTGTCACTATATTGGATCTTTTGTTGGGAATAATAATAGCCTTTCCTCTTCATGCGTCTTTCTCCCTTCACTACCATTATGTGGGCGATAATCTGGAAAGTACATTTTTAGTTTAGGAATGAAAACTATTTTATATCTTTTTCAAGTGTGTAATGAACTCAGGTTGTTGTTGATGCTCTTGTGCTCACTACCATGAATATTTACTAATGAGATAATTGTAGATTTTTTTACAAGACTATATTCTATTTTGTGGCTAATTTTACTTGTTTTATTTATTGTTGCATTTTGTAAATGATGCGCATTTGGAAAGTATACTAGTTGACATAGTAGTAAAGAAGATAAAAGTCCAAGTATCAAATATATAGAGACTTGGGCTTCTAGTTATTTAATATAATATTTGTACCAAACAAACAAGTTACTAAGAAATTAAAATTATTCTGAAAGAAAATGTTTAATGTAATAGAATAATAATGAAGTAATAAATTGTAATGAAATTTAATTAATAATAAAGTTAGTCAATGATTGATCCACTAACTAACTATCCCTATTTAAAATCTTATTGTTTTCCATTCAACATTGCAAGTATACAGTTATTTCGATAGCCCACGCATGTATTTAAACCCTAAATTTTTAGGTGAGAAATTCACAGCTGTTTAAAGAAAATCTCAATTTCTAAGTAATTTTTGTTAAGCAATCCCATATTAAGGTCAAGAACCAAAAGTCAACTGATGAGGTTTATCCCAATTCCTTGATAATAAATCGCATCAATGTTTTCTCCATATCGTAGTTTCAAAAAGGTTTCTCAACTTCAGTTAAATATTCTATAAAATCATGCATTGGGTGATCAAGCCAAAACAAGCATTAAGAATAAAAGAAAATAATTAATTGAATAATATTTTTATTAAATGAAAAATGGGAAGAAATTATTTATTTCCAGCAACTACCTTAATCCTCAACAATAGAGAACTTTGTTGAGTATGTGGAGTCTGAAGGGTTTATTGGATTTGGCCTATTTGCTTCCTTTCATTTTTATAAATACTCATGTAATTATAAACCTAATTATGAAATAGAGAATATCATCTAGTGTGACCGTGGAAGTAGGTTATTCTGACTGAACCACGTAAATCTCTGTGTCTTGTTAATTTACTTTCTCTCTTGTAATTGTGCGTGTGAGTGCATTTATGATCCCCAACAACTGGTATCAAGAGCCTAGGATTTCACGCGAGTGGGAGCAATGGCAAAAGATGGGAAAGTGAAGATTGACAAGTTCGATGGGAGCGGTTTCAGATTTTGGAAGATGCAGATTGAAAATTATTTGTATTAGAAGAAACTGTATCAGCCTCTGTCTGAGAATAAACCAGAAATGATGTCTTAGTAAGATTGGGAGTTGCTAGATCGGCAAGCTCTAGGCGTCGTCAAACTGACGATGGCAAAGAATGTCGCCTACAACATTGTCAATGAGAAGATGACATATGCTTTGTTAAAGGCGTTATCAAACATGTAAAAGAAGCCATCAGCATCAAACAAGGTATATCTTATTCTTCAACTAGTTAATACGAAGATGGGAGAAGGTGCTAGTGTTACAGATCATGTGAATGAATTTAATTCCTTACTGTCGAGATTAGTATCAATGGATATTAAATTTGATGATGAAGTACAAGCCCTATTGTTGCTATCCTCATTGCCTGATAGTTGGTCAAGAATTGTCACATAGCAATCGCTAGTACATCTGGGACTATGAAATTGACCTTCGAAGGATTGGGGATTTAATCCTTGATGAGGATGTTCGCAAGAGAAACGTTGGAGAATCAGCAGGTTCCTTATTGAGCACAGAAGGTAAAGGCAGAAAGCCTGAAAAGAGGCAAGGTTCTAAGCGTGACAGATCAAAGTCTAAGAAGCGAGGACAGTCCAAACCTCGCAAGGATATTATCTGTTGGAATTGTCAGCAAAATGGCCTCTTTAGAAACCAGTGTATTTCTCCTTTTACCCTTAAAGAAAAGAGGCATGACAACACAGTGAATGCAGCACAATAAGACATTGATGATGCATTGATCTGTTGTGTTGAGAGTAAGTTTGAATCCTGGATCATGAATTATGGTGCATCTTTCCATGCTTCTCCTTATAAGGACTTGATGAAAAAATTCAGAACTGGAAATTTTGGCAAAGTTTTTCTAGTAGATGATGAAGCTTTAAACATTGTAGGCATGCAAGATATAATCTTAGAACTTTTGCGAGTACAATATGGACATTGAAAGACGTTAGATATATTCCAGGCCTCAAGAGAATGTTAATCTTTGTGGGTATGCTGGATGTTCAGGGATATCGAGTTACGTACATTCAGAGATGGTCAATGGAAGGTGGTGAAGGGTAATCTAGTTGTTGATCGCGACTAGAAGAAAGGAACCCTTTACATGGTAGAATTACCTGTAGAAGAAGTAAATTCAGTCAGTGATGATGTTGGTCACTCTTCGACTTTGTGGCACCAATAAAGACTTGGTCATATGAGTGAACCATGTGTGCTTGGAAAATTCCATAGTTGAAAGAGGTAAAAGTTGTGTGAACCATGTGTGTTTGGAAAATAGAAGAGAGTTATTTATGCCAAGTCAAGGAGGATGCCCAAGGTTGAGAAGTTGGAGCTTGTTCATACAGATGTGTACAGACCAAGATCAGTCTCATCATTGGGAGGATCACGATATTATGTCACCTTCATTGATGATTCCACCAGAAAGGTATGGGTTTATTTTTTGAAGCAAAAATCACAAGTATTTAATACCTTTAAGAAGTGGAAAGTTGCTGTTGAGAATGAGACAGGATTAAAAAATTAAATGTTTAAAGTTTGATAATGGTGGTGAATACAATAGTCCTAAATTTGTTAATTATTGTGTTGAGAATGGAATTAGAATGCTTAAAATTATTCCTGAGATACCTCAACAGAATGGTGTTGCTGAAAGAATGAAAAGGACCTTGAATGAGAGGGCAAAGAGTATGAGAATTCATGCAGGGTTATCGAAGACATTCTGGGTAGATGCAGTGAGCAAAACAGCATACCTCATTAATCGAGGACCCTCAGTTCCGATAGGGTTCAAGATTCCTAAGGAGGAATGGCAAAGCAAGGATCACTACTACAAGATGCATATTCTATATTGGTTCTCTAAAGTCATCTACATCGGTTCTAAAACCGATGTAAAATAGAGTGACGTAGAAAATATATACATTTTTACATCGGTTCTCTGGACAACTGATGTAGATTTATGCTTAAATCTACATCGGTTTTCTTGAGAACCAATGTAGATTTCATTTAAAAAAAAAATCATGCTTATTTATAGATTATTTCTGATTACCTGTAATGAACATATATGTAGCTTTAGAAATTTGTTTACAAATTACACAAAAACAATTTGACACGTTCCAATTAGACACGTGATTTTCTAGCACCAAACAGTAACATACAAAAACCTTAATTCTTTAATACTATAGCAAGTATTTATATTTCAATAAAAAAAATAACTATTTATATTTCAATTGTCTCGACCATAACAAAATTGTCAGAAATAATATTATTAACATCAGCCACAAGGGTTAACAATCAAATCAAGGATACATCATACAATAATTCATCAAAACAACTGCCAAAATTCTACCTGTTATGTCCACTTTGGCATCACAATCAGAAGAGTACTGATTATCACATGCAAATAAAGCATTCTTTGACTGGAATCTGCTATCATCCTAATCAACTCAGTCAACAAAATGTCTAGATTTCTCATTTGAATTTTTCAAACGCTGTAATTCACCTTCCATCTCTTGGATCTTTGACACATAAGATTTAACCAGGTCATAATCCTAGAAACAAGTTTGGACCGTGAGTCAGTGATGGATTGCTTCTAAATGATAATGGAGCATCATCCCAATGTGTGAGAAAAGTGATTCAAGTAAAAAAAATGAAAATTACCTCTTTACAGCCAGGTAAAATCACTACTTTAAAAAGATCATATAATGATTTTCGGACCACTTTATCATCATCACCATTGCGCTCACGAAGTTTTTCTATAGCAGTATACTTGTGCAACCTCTATTCTTCTGGATATCTGATGAATAAATCCTTAATACCAATCAATGCATCTGTAATTTAGCAGGTAGAAAAGAAAGAGTATTAATACAAGGATTACCAAATTTAAATGAAGATTGGAATGTTTAACAGGATTAAATAAAGCAATGGAATTAATTTATGATATTACAATTCAAAAAGAATAATAGAATATTAGGAATAGGAACCAGGTCAACACATTAAAGCAATAAAGACATGCCATTAGAGAAACTTCCATAAGATCCAAACAATATAATTAATGACCACTCAATTTTATTTTTGACAGATTTGGAAATAGTGACTAATATTAACACAATGTTCATGGTCCTAATTTTTTGCCTTAGACTTAAACTCAAACCAACTTGACCTTTATCATTCCTGAAAATTTAAAAGCTAAACCAAAACCTAGGTTAGGTGTTTCAGCTCCGGACCAAGGTTCATCAATATTTCAATACATAAAAATGTTCTGTTAATTATAATAACAAAAAATACATTATAATTGTAATAAATAGAGAGAACTATTTAAATAGTTCATACATTAGTCATATTCCCCCCTCATGTTAGTAGCAAGTGCACAAGTATAACCTGGCTTCTAAATTTTAAGGTTAATAAATAACCTAACAAGTTAATATCTACTGTGCTGAAAACTTTTGTTCAACTCAGCTTATCAAGATTAATCTTTTTGAGGATTTTATTCGTTTCAAACATACAAAATTGTTCTATAAAGAATTATTGACACTGATATGCACATTTAAAAGCAATTATATATACTGAAAATATATTAATATATATACCTCTATGAACTTTTGCATTATGATGAGACGTTTGCTGGAGAAGTTCTTTTAAAGTCAAACCTTTCTTGTTTACGGCCAAACCTGCTTTCTCTGTTGCTACACTCTGTTCTGGCAGAACAATTGTTGTTGCAGATATGTTGGTTAACTTAAAAGTTATAAAACAATTAAAAAAGAAATTTCATTTGTTAAGTTGTGTGTGTGTAGGAGAGAGATTGAGAGGGAGGGAAGGAGAGAGGGATTCTTTACATGAGTTTTAACCGCAGAAGCAAATGAACATTCTTAAACTTCAGGAAAAATATAATGTTCTAGTTTGACAAGATAATCTAGCATTTTATTGGGTTCTTTTTGTGTGAAAACAGTGACATATGGCAAAGGAAAACAATTCAGATTGTTGCACAAACGTACATGACAACAAATGCAACAAAAAAAAACCAGATCCCAATGTGCAAACCTATAGTAGCCTTGTTAATTTGCTATCACGATATGGGACATGGCCACCTTCTTTTCGCTTTCTTTCATCTCCTAAAGCACTTATTACATTCCAAGAGCTAATAAACCCTTGTTGATATGAATGCCTTGACAATGGAAAAACTAACTTATCACTAAAATTTTAAAAATTGCATTTATAAAACTCATCTAGCAGAAAGGCAGTGGTGTACAATTTTCAAAATTCTATTGTGGTTTGTGAAAATATGATATATTAGAGAACATATTTTTGTGTATCAATTATATTCCTATTCTTATCAAAACAATATGCCCCATCACAAGCAAAAGGAATACCTTCTTTTAAACGCATGCCATCTGCGCTAGTTCTTTTTGCACGTTCAGAACCAGCAAGGTATACTAAAATCAACTTACACATAAGTTAAAATAAGAGTTTTTGGAGAAACCAATATGAGAGAGTTCCTACAAGTTAGCTTAAGTATAAGCTAATTTTAGCTTTCGAAAAACTAATTTTTGCAGAGATTTACCTATACCGGACCATAATGTTGTCATGCAAGTTCTGTATCACATTAGAGTTTCTAAAATCACAACTTACCTCAAAAACTTTTGAGAACTAGAGCAACTTGAGGCTCAGCCTTTGCCTTGAAGTCTAAGGGTCAATTTCTGCAAGGATAGAAGAACTTGCTTTAACTTATTCTTGGCCTCTTCATCAATTAAATCACCATCCCTGTTAAACTTTTTGGGGGGCTGGAATGAATTAAGGAAGAATTCTGGTTTATTGATGAAATGAAGATCAAGATAGACTCCAATTTGGCAAGATGATATTGTTCCCTTCCCCCACCAGGTTCATCATATCCAGCACTTACAATTGCAGCAGCTTTGCCAGCCCAAACATTTGGGGGTCTAGATGCCCAGTCAATTGCATTCTTTAGTGGAGCTAGCACCAAAATTAATAAAAGTTAGCAGAACAAAGTTATTGGACTTAAGATCTCAATTATGGATGCATCAATCCGTTTATTTAACTGCAAAAACAGATTTAATTTTGTTATAACATCTTTTATGCAGAAACTATTGTTTCTATCTCGTGTGAAAAGGTACTAAAGGTTCTATTTTTTAAGTTTTTTTTTCCAACCCCAAAATACATAAATAAGGGATAATATAAGCAATCAGAAGATTAATTAGGTCTATATTTGGTATGCATGCTCACTTTCCAAATAAATTCAAGAAATTCTAAAATAATAACTGATCACCAAGGCAAATGGAGGAAGGAACAAAGCAACCAAATGAATATTGAAATTTTGTGCAAAAGCCCTATACAGCTACAGGTAGAAGAATTCAATACTTCACAGCCAGATCACATTTACAGATCCCATTCAAGGTTTGGAATAAGTTTATGCATAATAAAATTTAGCCAGAGAACTAGAATGAATGTACAGTGTCATACCTGTCCAAGAATAACCCTACTTGTGGCGACATCAACTATAAAAACACCATAGATATGCTATGAAATTTCATCTGGATTATTTTCATGATGCTCGGTCAGGGCCATTAAATAAGCAGCTTCAGGGTTTGAAGACAGCAGCTCCCCATCCGTTAATGTACCTTTTGTAACCACTGCACATATTTCACACCTTACAACCTAGAAGGAAAAAGAAATATCAAGTTAGAGACCAATGTTGCTCTATCAAGTTTGAATTTAGGGTTTGGGAAATGAGGAGGGGAGTGCGGGAGGGGGCATTGGAGAGGAGAAGGTTGTTGAGGAGGACAAGGAGGAAGGCGCGAGATTCGTGTAAGGTTAGGAAATTAGGGATGGTGATGCGGTGGTTGAAGGAAGACGGAGACGTAGCGACGGCGAAGATGGAGGAGGAAGAGAGCGAAGAGGCCTTGGCCTCGAGTATGCTTTAACCTAGCGTGTTCGCAGGAGGGGCTCACTTCTACATCGGTCATAAGCAAAACGGATGTAGAATAACTTCCTGATTCCATTTCTACATCGTTCAATCATAAAATCGATGTAGAATTGCTCATATTTACATCGTTTTTCCTCCCAACCAATGTAAATATGTTTGCATTTTCTATTTATTTACAAGTTTGCCACCGCGTTTATGATTTACATCAATTCTACTAAAATCGATATAAATATAGCGATGTTAAATAGTATTTTTGTAGTAGTGGATGTAATTCTTTCTCATTTGAAAGTATTTGGTTGTGTTTCTTATGTTCGTATTAGAGATGCTGACAGGGATAAACTTGATCCAAAAGCAAGAAAGTGCATTTTTATTGGTTATAGAGAAAACGATATGGGATATTATTTTTCGGATGATCAAAATCGAAAGATCATTAGAAAAAAAGATGTTACTTTTAATGAAAATGCAATGTACAAGGACAGACTTGAGACAAATGCTGAAGTTAAGAAGAAACCAACAAAGAAGCAAGAGGCAGTGTTAGATGAAATTACAGAAGACAACATTGTAGGAAAAGATGAGAGCACATAAAATAGGACAGTTGAGGAGACCATTCCAGTCACGCCAGTAATTGAAGTGAGGAGATCTAGTAGAGTTATCAGGCCTCCTCATAGATTCTCTCCTTCAGCAAATTACTTGTTGTTGACTAACAATGGAGAACCTCTATATTATCATGAGGCATTGCAGATGGATGATATAGCCTAGTGGGAATTAGCCATGCAGGAGGAGATGAAGACACTTGAGAAGAATAAAACTTGGTGTTTGACTGACCTACCAACAGGAAAGAGGGCATTGCAGAACAAATGGGTTTTCAGGGTCAAGGAAGAACATGATGGCAACAAGAGATACAAGGCAAGGTTAGTGGTAAAAGGTTTTTAGTAGAAAAGAGGTATTGACTATAATGAGATTTTCTCTCCTGTAGTTAAAATGACTACCATTAGACTTATGTTGAGCATTGTGTTTGCCAAGGACTTACATCTAGAGCAGCTAGATGTTAAGACAACATTCTTACATGGTGACCTTGATGAGAACATCTACATGGTGCAACTAGAAGGTTTCCAAATGGTAGGGAAGGAGAACTTGGTCTATAAGTTGACCAAGATTTTGTATAGGCTGAAGCAAGTACCAAGGCAGTGGTACCTGAAGTTTGATAGTTTTATGAGTAGGAAGGGGTACAAGAAGTGTGTCATGGATCAGTGTTGTTATATGAAAAAATTTGGTCCATCCTATATCATATTATTATTATATGTTGATGACATGTTAGTTGTAGGATCTAATATGGATGAAATCAATAGATTGAAGGCACAATTACCTTAAGAGTTTAAAATGAAGGATTTGGGCGCTATAAAGCAGATTTTGGGCATGAACATCAATAAGAACATATCTGAAGGTTCCTTAATATTATCTTAAGAGAAGTATATTGGGAAATTGTTAGTGAAATTTAGCATGCAAGATACCAAGATCGTAAGTATACCTTTGGGGGCTCACTTCAATCTCTCAAAGGAGCATTCACCTAAGACGGATGAAGACAAGGCAGTAATGGCTAAGGTTCCTTATGCATCTGCAGTTGGTAGCTTAATGTA
Source organism: Cajanus cajan (assembly GCF_000230855.2). NCBI lineage: Eukaryota > Viridiplantae > Streptophyta > Magnoliopsida > Fabales > Fabaceae > Cajanus > Cajanus cajan. Next base: position 72,307,390 of record NC_138517.1, read on the forward strand.
TGTAATGGTATGCACTAGACTAGACATTGCTCATGCAGTGGGAGATGTTAGCAGATTCATGTCTAATCCAGGAAGGAAGCATTGGGAAGTTTCCAAGTGGTTGCTACGCTACTTGAAAGGTACTTCTAAGATTGCATTATGTTTTAGTAAGAATGATGTTATTTTGGAAGGATATTCTACTGTAGGTTTGGGAGGTTGTTCAGACACAAGGAAGAGTACTACAGGATTTGTTTTCATAGTAGGTGGCATAGCAGTTAGTTGGATGTCTTGTCTTGTCTTCAGAAAAGCGTTGCACTTTCAACCACAAAAGCAAAGTACATGGCTATTTCAAAAGCCGGTAAGGAAATGATTTGGTTGAAGAATTTTCTTGAAGAGTTGGGCAAGAAGCAGTGTGATAGTGCTCTTTATAGTGATAATCAGAGTGTCATTCATCTTGCAAAGAATCTTGTGTTACGATTTTGAGATTTACTAGATTTACTTAGGAGTGCAGTTGATGTGATCAACATCTAAGTGGGAGATTGTTGAGTATGTGGAGTCTGAAGGGATTATTGTGCTTGGTCCATTTGCTTCCTTTCTTTTTTATAAATACTCATGTAATTGTAAACCTAATTATGAAATAGAAAATACCATCTAGTGCGGCCGTGGACGTAGGTTATTCTAACTGAACCAGGTAAATATATCTATATGTCTTGTTAATTTACTTTCTCTATTGTAATTGTGTGTGTGAGTGCGTTTGTGATCCCCAACAAACTTAACCACTCGTAACTAAGGATTACAATAATAGATAAATCTTCGAGCATGCCATGATTACAATATTGATCTCACAAAACACTATCTAATCTCTCTAGAATTGTACTAAGAATAATGTATTACAGTATGAATTGATACAAAAATCTCTAGAAATACTAGTTTTATAATAATTTTTTATAGGCTTTCGAGCAAAATTGTGGTAGTTTTGAGCAAATCCTTCTCACTCACAGTGCCTAGGAGGCTCACTTTGAGCGACCAAATGTTTGCTTCAAGTGTTGTTCTCTATCTTGGCTCACTCAAAGAAAATTTTCAGTGGCTATGAGCAAATTTCTATAGCTTGGAGTAATAACTTTGGTTCAGACTTTGTAGCTTACCAAATTATCTTCTCCTTGTGATATTTCAACAAAGAAAAACAAAAAAAAAAAACCTAATATTTAAATAATTAAAATAAAATTGAAATTATCTCTTAACTAAATATTTTGTGGCAAAAGACAAGACTTAAAAGTATAATATATCAATAATTTTCTAAATTGAATAAAGTATGAATGCATATTTGACAATTATCAAGATACACCAAACTTAAAATCTTATTTGTCCCTGAGCAAATCAACTTTAAGCACAGTCTTGGATGTATTGGGATCAATGAATATGAACAAAACCTTTTCTACAATTATTTTCAAAAACAAGCACATCATTTTTGCAGTAACAACATTGGATCCACACAAGTAATGCTTGGAGAAATTTCTAAGAGAGTAGATCTTATGAAACTTGCAATTTATGTAATCCAATACACTTGTAGTAACAACATTGGATCTACACAAGTAATGCTTAAAGAAATTTATAAGAGACTAGATCTTATGACACTTGTAATTTATGTAATCCAATACACTTGCTCTCACTATTATTGTAATCCCAACTGTAATTCTTTGGTTAGTGTTTTACTATCTTCACACATTTCAATACCATCCAATTTAGTTTTGCTTTTCATATTTCCTTTTCAAAACAAATGTGTAAAAATCATAAGTATGTAGAGATTACTAAGGATTTTCTTTAGGCTTGTAATATGGCTAGGCTAATGAAAATTTCATTATTTGTCTAGAAATCAAAAACACCTAAGATTAAGGAGAACACTTAGTTGTATTCCTTTTTCTTATCACTTTAGTTCCTTATAGATTTCCCCAAAGCATTATTTTCAATTTTGACATATGTGCCTTTCTTTTACTTTTTTATTTGAAACATTTCTATTTTTATTTTATTTTGTCTTGTTTTTAAGCAGAAAGGTGCTTACAACTTTATGTTAGTGCTTGGATTATCATTAACCTTCCAGATAATTTTTATGGGTGTAACATACTCGCACCAAACTTATAATCCTTACTTATGTTGTGGGTATAGTGTATGCCCACACCAAACATAGAACCTATGCACCTATTCTTACTAAATTGTGCTCCTTATTCCTAAAGGTATAGGGTGACAATTAGTTTTTCTGATAGGCTTGAATTTCAAAAATAAAATTAAATGTTTGGCTCAAAGGGATAGTAAGTGTTAAAAACAAAAAATTTCAGGTTGGCTTTTTGGCTTAGTGGCTCAAACAAAAATTTAAAACTACCTTGACCATTTCACAACACACAGATAATTTCACACAATTACAAGATTTAAATAAAACCAATTGAACAAAAGAGAATGCAGATACTCAATCCTCACTATTTGTGGATCCCTCACTCACCGATTTGGTTTTTTTTTTAAAAAAAACATAAACACTCATGCCAGACTTTTTAGTCTCAAAGCAGTAAACTCAAACATTCAAGTAATTTCACCTTTGCCATTACCACAAAAAAATTGTTTTTACCAATTAACACAGTTAATTACTGATTAGCAAATAAGTTTGTGTTCAATTACTTATCATATACATCTTAGTACAACTCAATTTCGAAAAAGAAAAAAACAACTCAGTTCAAGAAACATAAATATGAAAGTAAAATGCTAGAAAAGATTAAGAAAAAAACTTAGCTTCTTAGGCAAGCCTATGCTTCTCCTCCTTTTTAAATGACTATGCAACTTTACCTCCTCCTTGGTCAACAACTTCTTGATCCTTTAGAGTAAGCTGACTCTGTGGCATAAGTTGCATAACTCTAAAAAAATATAAGTACAAAAAGAAAATAATTTTTTTGGTCACTCAAATCTACCCCATGGACACTCTAAGCGAGCTAAAATTTGCTGAAAGCAAATTTCAATCGCTTTGAGTGAAGCAACTTAGAGAGTTACATAGTTTGAGCACTCAGAGTGAGAACATGGATCATTCTAAGCGAGTGACCATAGAGAGGCCACTAGAGAGCTCATGATATACTCGCTTAAGCAACCATGTAGGATAATAGTAATTTGAAAATACCAAGAATAAAAAGGGAAGAATAATGCTACCCATTGGGTTGCCTCGTATTTAGCGCTTCTTTAACGTCATTAGCTTGATAGATGATGGGACCTTTAGGAGTCCTTGAACTTTATAGGTGGGTTTATATTTTATTTTAGCTTATTTTCAAGATAAGGATTGACCTTCCTTTTTCACTTTGTAGCATATCCTTGAGATTGAATCCTCTATCTCAACTCTGCCTTCAGTTGTGTATCCCTTGATGACATAGGGTCCTGACCACTTGGCTTTCCTTCCTCCCAAAAATTGAAACTTATTCTTGAGATAATATACTTGCTGGTGAGGATAAAAGTTTCCTTCTTTTAGAGTTGTTGTTTTCTTCTTAGGCAGATCTATCAATCTTTTCCTTTTTCCCTTCTCAAGGTTTGTCTCCTTTATTTCTTTTATATTGAACAAATCATTTTCTTGAGTAATTGACTTTTTTCCTTCAAACACATCAAAATTTTCCACTACATTTTGCATTCTCAATTTGAATTTACCATCAATCACATTAATAAGTGCTCTTGCAGTCATTATAAAAGGTCTTCCCAAAATGATGGGTACTTGTGAGTCCTCCTCTATGTCCATAATGACAAAATCAGTTGGAAAGATAAATTTTTCCACCTTCACCAACATGTTCTCCACTACTCAATAGGGGAATTTAATAACATGGTTAGCTAGTTGGAGTGTCATACGTGTAAACTTGACTTCCACTTCTCCAGTTCTAAATAGTATAGATAGGGGCATCAAATTGTTGTTAGCCCCTAAGTCAAGCAGAGTTTTCCCATTGAACAATTCCCAATGGTGATGGGAATAGTGAAACTACTAGGATCCTTCAACTTAAGAGGTAAAGTCCTCTAAATGATTACGTTGCATCCTGCCTCCAGTTCAATAGTGTCTTCCTCTATGAACTTTCTCTTTTTGTCAATATCTTTTCCATAAATTTTGCATACGTAGGCATTCATTCGAATGCCTAAAAAAAGTATGTTGATCTAAAACCACTTGAAGATGTCTATGAAACGAGCATATTGTCTTTCTTTGTTTTTTTGTAGGTACTAAAGGGTAAGGTAAATCTTTTTTTACTATAGGAAATTCACTATTTTTTCTCTCTCTCACCAGTTGGTGCTTTAGCTACTTCTCACATTCTTCTTAACCTACATGTTTTTCTATTTCATTTTCTTTATTTTTTTCTATCTCATTTTTTTCTTCTCCCTCAATATTTTTTTTCTTTTACTACCACCTTATACTCCTTGCCACTTCTTGTTACTATAGCATTGGAATTCTCTTTAGGGTTAGGTTGTGTATAAGCAACAAACTTACCATAAAATCCCTCATTCAGTCGAGTAGAAAGTTACCTCATCTTGATCTCCAAATTTTTTATGGCACTTGTGTTTTTTTTTTCTTGTTTATGGTGGAAGTCAGTATGAATTGGTTGAGAGCATTCTCCAACATTGTCTGGCAGGTATAAAAATTAAGCTTCAAGGCTAGAGGAGGTGCACTAGACGTGCCTGCATTATTTTGATTCTAGCCATGATTTTAATTTTGTTATCCTCCTCCTTTATTGAAATTCCCACTTTGATACCTCCATATCCCTCTTAGTTGCTCATATAGTTCACCTCCTACTGGGTTTGCTCTTCCACCAATGCTCCACATTGTCCTTATAGATGCATGCCTCCATAGAATTTGCAACCACTAATGTAGTATGCAAAAGTTGTTATAGGTGTTTGAGATTGTAAATGTTGGAGATGTTGCGACAGCTTCTCCATTGTCTTGTTCAACATTTTAATCTACTATGTTACGAGTTTTTTTTTGGGCCAATATAGCATCATTTGGTCCCAACTCATATATCCCTTTCCTTGGTGCAAATCTTATCCTATGAGATCCAATGATGATCGTTGCTTGTTTTGGTGTCTTTTAATTCATCTTTCCTTCAAACGTGGCATCCAAAATGAATTTGGTATCATATAATAGTCCATCTAGAAAAGTTCACATGTGATCTATCTCATTTAACCCATGGTTAGGAATTTTCTCAACATATTCTAATATGTATCCCATGCTTTTAACAATGATTCATCAGCCTCCTGCTGAAAATTTATTAATGGCCATCTTGCACTATTTGATCTTCTCTAGAGGAAAATACTTTTCCAGAAATTTATTAGCCAAGTCATCCAATGTAGTGAAACTATTTGGGGGGAATAACTATATATAGTCAATAGTTTGTTCTTCCAAATAGTGAAAAGGGGAATATTGTCATCTTGATTGTATCATCTAGAACACCTTATTATTGCATAGTGTTGCAAATCATGATGAACTTAAAGAGATGTGTGTGGGGGTTGTCAATGTTGGCTTCAAAAAATTGATTCCCTTTGATCAAGTTGAGCAACATCGACTTAATTTGAAATTGAGTTGTTGTAGTTGTAGGTCTGGTAATACTGTTGGACTCCTTAAGGTCACGATGTGCCATGCAATTAGCCATTATCCTCCTTGGAGGTTGTGGATTAGGAGCAAGGTTAGCAGTAACAACTTCATGTTGTGGAATAGGGTTTGTTCCAACTTCTGTCATTAGTTTGGTTGTTAAGGAACTTTGATTTTCTAGTTGTCTCCTTCGTAGGTTGTTGTTCCTCCTACAAGGTTTTTCAATTTCCAAGTTGTATCTACAATTGAAATTCTAACTCACATAAATAGAATTAACTAGAGGAAGAACAAGTGAGATAAATTTTAAATTAAAACTGAATGAATATATTTAATAAATTTAAATTTTGAAAATTAAAACCTAATTTAGCACTATATTATAATTAAACAATTATAGACGCAAGTCCCCGCCAACAGTGTCATTTACTTGATACACATTTGACAAGTATACTAATTGGCGTAGTAATAAAGAGACTAAAAGTTCAAGTATTGAATTCATAGAGACTTAGGTTTATAATTGTTTGATATAATATTTGTACCAAATAGGCAAATTACTAATAAATTAAAATTATTCAAAAAGAAAATATCTAACGCAATAGAATAATAATGAAGTATTAAATTGTAATAAAATTTAATTAATAATAGAAGTATTCATGGATTGATTCACAAACTATCATAATTTAAAATCTTATTGTTTTTCATTCAACATTGCAAGTATACAATTAATTTGACAACCTACACATGTGTTTAAACCATAATTCCTTAGGTGAGAAATTGTAGGTTGTTTAAGGAAAATCTCAATTTCTTGATAACTTTTATTAAATAATACCGCATATTAAGGTCAAGAATCAATAGTCAATTGATGAGGTTTATCTCAATTTCTTGGTAATAAATGTCATTGGTATTTTCTCCATACTGTATTTTCAAAAGGGTTTCCCAACCTCAATTAATTCTATATATGAAATCATGCATTTAGGTGATCAAGTCAAAACAAACATTAAGAATAGAAGAAAACAACTAATTCAATAATACTTTTATTGAATAAAAAACAGGAAAAAATTATATAGTTCCAACAACTACCTCAATCCCCTATAATGGAGAACTTAGTCATTCATGATTAAGGATTATGACACTGGATGAATCTTCAAGCAATCCGTGATTACAGTATGGATCTCACAAGAATCCTCTTTAATCCATCACTAAGAAGAATGTATTATAATATGAATCGATACAAAGACCTCCAAAAACCCTAATTTTATAATAATTTTATGGAGTTTCGGGTTGGATCCAGTCGCTTATAGTACCCATGTTCCTCACTCTAAGCGACCAAGTGAATAATTCCAAGGATTTCCTCTATCTTCACTCGCTCAGGGTGAATTTGTAGTAGCTCTAAGCAAATTCTTCTCACTCAAAGCACCTAGGAGGATTGCTCTAAGTGACTAAATGTCTACTTCTGATGTTGTTCTCTATCATTGCACGCTCAAAGCAAATTTTTGGTAACTTTGAGCGAATTTCCATAACTTGGAGTAATAATTCTAGTTTAGACTTTGTAACATGATAAGAATTAACAAATTAAATATTGAATCCCCTTTATTAATATTTATTTACATATTAAAAATTTAAATTATACGACTAACCCTAAAATATCTACATGATTGCGTTTGTTATAAATAAAAGATAGAGATAAATGTAACGTCTAGTCGTGTTAATATTGATTTTAATATAATAATAATTTACTTTATATAATTAATATCATTATACATAACCCAAAATTTAATTTTTTTCATACCCTCGCTTACATATAGCTTTTCATATATGCATCATATCTTATACAAAAATTTACAATAATGTACATCCTCATAATCTAATTATTTCCTACACTAATTATATGATGTTTACATATCAGGTTGATATAAGTTCACTATTGGGTTAACATGGTTGGTTGGAGGAAGATAAAAAGTGACTACTATTTGACCATCTATGACAACGGGATGTTGTTGGGTTGGTGAAAAGTAAAAAGATGACAATCCTATTCCTTGAAATGTAACGGCGTTGGCAGATGCGTCCATGGCCCAACTGGTACCCGGAAAGACTGCAGTGATAACGGAAGAGAAAGGGCCAGGTAAGATTGGTAGATCCATCTATTTTATGATATGTTAATTTTTTTTTCAACAAGAAATAAGGAGTGAGAACACTTATTAAATAAATATAATTAATTAAATAAGGAACAAGATTATCTATATAAAAAATTAAATAATAAAATTTGAATCATTTTAATAGTGACTAGTCAGGATAAATGAGCATTATTATAATATCAATCAAATATCAACAGAATACTTTTCCATGAATTCTTACTCATTTAAATCCCCAAGGTCAAACCTCAGCTATAAATAATTCAAACTTTATCTTCTATGGTCATAGAACAATATTTATCTTCATAAATACGTGAAGAAATAATAAGACGAGTCCAAGATATCACAACTATATCATAGTTGATTATAAATATATTTATGATAAATATATTTACGTAAAAAGAATATATTAAGAGTACCACTGATATAAATAAAAATGACAATCATTATAAAATAATTAAACAACATAAAATATGAACACCTTAATAATTAATATGGATAAAAATAATCATAAGTTAAGCAAATAAATGAGGTTAGGGACACCTCACTAGATAAATACACATAAAAAATAACATAAATAAATAAATATAATAGTATATAAAATTTTAAAGAGATAAGGTTCTCCTCCTCCTTACCTTGAAATGCACACTTATCAGAATTTTATTCTGTTGCGATTTCCTCTATTTTCTCTCATTCTCTCTTCTCTCTTTTGTTACTATTTCCGTTGCTGCGTGCGTCTCAATTTACTGTATTGGAGGCCTATTTATAGGGAAAGGAAGGCTCACTTACCTCACGGATTTAAGATACATTCTTATCCCCGTAATGATTTTTATGTACTTGCTTATATACGTAATCTGAGGTACATTCTTATCCCCGTAATTGTGATTCTTATCTCGGATGATCAGTAAATTATGGCTCCGCTGCACATTCCCTGCTAACTAATATCAATATTGCTATAGTGTATTGTAAAAACCATGCACAGACATGTACAACATAAGTATATATACTAATTGATAATAATAACTAACTAACTAACTAGTATGGAAGCTATTCTAACTCAGCTAACAGATTGTATCTGTTATGACTGAGGGATAACTTAACATCCTTTTTATCCCCCTTCAAACTCAGGGTAGATTGTTTATCAACATTGAGTTTGTCCCTTAATTCTAGGAATATTGCAGAGCTTGGAGACTTAGTGAACAGATCTGCTACTTGAAATCTTGCTGGAATATGACGAACTTAAATTTGCCCCCGAGCCACTCTTTCTCTCACAAACCATAAGTCTAATTCAAAGTGTTTTGTTTTAGTATGCATGACTGGATTGGCAAAGAGTAGGACGACTCCTTGATTATCACACCAAATCAGCAGTGACTGTTTATTCCTGATATGAAGTTCTAAGAGGAGATTCTCAATGTATTGAATTTCTGCAACCAGACTTGCTAGACTTCTAAATTCTGCCTCTGTGCTAGATCTGGAGACAACTCTTTGCTTCTTTGCCATCCAAGATACAATATTGGATCCAAGATGCTGCACCTGCACATTTCTCTTTTTTTTATTTATTTATTTATATAAAAATATATAAGGCCATGGTAGAATTTAAACCCAGAACCCGAAACATGTAGTCCTTAAGCACAAGGAGTGAAACCACTGAACCATTTTATTTTATATGTCTAAAACATCATGCAAATTTATAATAAGTTATTTTTAGTAGGTAATATTTATAATATAATTAGTTAACACACACACACACACACACACACACATATATATATATATATATATATATATATATATATATATATATATATTTATTTTACTGAACATAAAATTTAATAAAACATTATTTTATTTTTTTTTATTTATACTAACTAAAATTTAAGAATTTGATTTAAGATGATAAAATTATAAATATTAGGTGATTTTATTTTATTAATTAAATCATAATAATTATAAATATTTTATAATTTTATTTCACTAAAAATGTTATAATAAAATTTATATATATATATATATTTATAGTGAAAATATTATACTTATTTTCTTTTATATATATATATATCTATATATATATATATATATATATTATCATGACTAAAAATTTCAATACACTTAATAATAATGTTGAGAATATTGTTATCTAAAAACATTAGGATATTACAATAAAGATGAGAAATAAAAGATATAGAAGAAGATTGATTAAAATACCTCTTGAACGAGCTCTATTGAATCTTCAAATATGGAGAAGGTGCTTTATGGCAACCTTTCACACTACAATAAGCCTCACAAAACTCAAGAAATACAATAGGAGAGAAAGAGAGAGAAATTTCGAACTCTAAGGAGTCTTGGACAAAATTTTGGGAGTCTTGAGAACTGTGCCCAAGCTGTCTATTTATAGGCACCAGAAGGGTTTCCAGAACGGCTCGTTCCAAAATCAGAATGACCCGTTCTGGATCTGAACGTTGTGTGTTAATTTTGTAACTAGAACGGCCCGTTCTGAAATTGGAACGGTCCGTTCTAGAAGTGAGATTAACACACAATTGCCTAAACTGGAACGGCCATTCCAAACAAGAGATTTTAGGCTATTTTAATAACTTGGAACGGCCCGTTCCTGTTAAAGTTTTTTATCCCTTTTGATTGGTTTGGAACGACCTGTTCTGGTCTAGAATGACCCGTTCTGGTCTGGAACGGCGCGTTCCAACCTTTAATTTTTAGCCCTTTTAGGAGTCTCGGAACGGCCCGTTCCAATTCAAGAATGGCCCGTTCCAGACTTGAAAACGGCCCATTCTGATTTTAGAACGGCCCGTTCCAGGCCACTAAAAATAGTTGATTTAGGCTTTTGGGCCCTCTGATGTCCTATCTTGTTGTTTGTATGCCCCCCGAAAAAAATTGGGTATCTACAGCTGCCCCTCTTTACTTGTCCTTTGGAATAGCTGTGTTGTTTTTTCAAAGGCAAGTAAAGACGTAGACATGTCATCCAGGTCTTCTTCTCGTCTCTGTATTGATGCTTCTATGTTGCTTCCCTTGGGCATGTGTATTTGCTCGTATCCTCACCCTTTTAGAGCAGTTGAGCATTGATTGCATACTCTATTGGGTAACAAGGTTGTCAAACTGTACACCTGATCTTCAGTCTTCGAGTAGAAGCTCCATTGTTTCTCTTGTGATAATGTTTCCCTTTATTTGTAGCTTGTTTAAGAGGGAGTATTATTATGGCTGGCCTTTCCAGGCTGCCTGCTGAACGGTGAGTATTATTATGTCTGGCCTCTCTAGGCTGCTTGTTGAATGGTGAGTATTGTTATGCCTAGCTTCTCCAGGCTGCCTGCTGAATGGTGAGTATTATTATGCCTGGCCTCTCCAGGCCGCCTGCTGAACGATGAGTATTATTATGCCTGGCCTCTCCAGGCTTTCTGCTAAATGGTAAGTATTATTATGCTTGGCCTCTCCAGGCCGCCTGCTGAACGGTGAGTATTATTATGTCTGACCTCTTCGGTTGCCTGCTAAATGGTGAGTATTATTATGTCTGACCTCTCCAGGCGTCTGCTTGTAAAGTCTCTTCGGTTCGTTGATGACTGATCGTTTATGCTCTCCTGATTGATGATTGTTGATGCCCCTAGCTCGTTTGGGCTGCTTTTGCCTCTTGTTGGGATGATATCAATCAGAACTTATGTTTCTCTTTTTCGCCTTTCTTGTTGAGATGCAAAAAGATGTTGAATGCTTATTTATGCATGATGGTAGTTATTGCATATTTTGAATAATTCCCCTTTGATAAAGAAAGTTTTCTAAGTGTGTGAGATGATTTTTTTTTTTAGATTCATGCGATGCATATTTTAGTTTCCCCCTTTTTTTAGATGGTGTCTTTTCTTTTCTCTTTCCCTTGAATGGACTGCTTTGATTGATGTGCAACATTAGTCATATTGGTCGTTTGGCATATTGAGTCATCTTGGGGCTCCTTTTTTCTTTTTGTTTAGAAACCCTAATTTTTGCCTAGGATGTATCCTAGCGGGTATTTTTTGCTCTTTTCATTTGCCCTAATTTTTGCCTAGGACGCCCTTTACGGGTTTTCATCCCAGCGGGCCATTTTCATTTTTTGTTTCTCCTTTTTTATACTTGTTTAAATTTTGACAACCATCAATAATACACGTCATTAAGATTGAACAAGACAGAAAGGAAAGAAAAAGATGATTTAGAATCACTACAAGAAAAATCAGCATTATCTACGGAAGAAATCCGTAGGTAATGCTAAAAATCCGTAGGTAACTATTAATTACCTACGGAAAAAAATCCGTAGGTAATAAGGTCGTAGATAACGTTACCTACGGAAAATTTTCCGTAGGTAACCTTACCTACGGAAAATATTCCGTAGGTAACGTTACCTACGGATTTTATCTACGGATGGCTTACCTACAGAAATTTTCGTAGGTAATTTACCTACGGAAATTTCCGTAGGTAAGTTACCTACGGAAATTTCCGTAGGTAACTTACCTACGGAAATTTTCGTAGGTAAGTTACCTACAGAAATTTCCGTAGGTAACTTCCCTAGGCAAATTTCCGTGAGTAAGTTACCTACGGAAATTTCCGTAGGTAACTATTTTCAACAGATTTATAGGATTGTTTGTTCCATACCAATCATTGTTCCTGCTCAAAAATATAAATAAAATCACTTTCAGATTTCTTAAAATATCCTATAACCTTATATATATCCTTCAGTTAAGCAAATTCAGTTAACCACAATATGAAATCAAACATCTTTAAAATCAAAATACCCATAGCAATTATGCATAATTAGTTTCCATGTCATTGTGTAAAATAAGATAATTTTAAAATTGTACAGAATAAAATATGAATAAAAATATCCATAATCTATAAAAAAAACTAATAGTCATCCCCATAGTGTCCAGTAGGCGGTGGTTGTTGGTCATTGTGGTTGTCATGAGATTGTTGATCCACTTGTTGTTGCAAAATATGTTGTGTATCAGAAGGTAGGAGAGGTAGAACAGCATTGAACAGGGATTGAAACTGGCGTTGCAAGCGTTCATTTTGTTCCCTAGATTGACGAGCCTCCTCCCTAGACTTACGGACTTGCTCTTCCAATTGAATAATTTTCTCTGACTCTTCTGTAGCACGCCCAGAAGATATATTTATCAAGGTATCCACATCTGTCAATGGAGAAGTGACTTTTCCAACCCCGTAAATTTGTCTTTTGTCTGTAATCCCACCTGCAGCAACAATCCAACTCTTATTGCGGAGTATTTCTTCCTCAACTGGGTCCATAGGAGACGTTTCAGAACCTCCCGTACAAGATGCGGCCTCAGACCTAGCTTGATTAAATATAGTTTCAAATTGATCCTGTTTCATAAATAAAGATGTTTAGAAGTGACATTTATCAAAGATGATTAAAATTAAAAAGAATAAAGCAATAATACAAAAAACATAACTCACATATGTTCGCTTAGATCTTTGGTCGACAAAATCGCCTGTAACCTTTCGTACATGAGTTTGGTGGAACAACTCATCAACATGTGGAAGGCGACCCAACTCTTGTGACTATAATTGTATAAATAGTTAATCATCATATTTCTAAAATTATGTTGAATAAAATATAGTAGTTGTTTAATGTAATTACCATCCGGATAGCATGCTCGTGAGGGGTGATGGAGCCACCTGTGTGCAGACTTCCACCTTTCTCAGATGCTCTATTTTTTTGAGCTTGGATACTCTTTGTTTTAAATTCTGGGGCCATCCACTGGGCAATCAAACTTTGCCAAACTGTATCAAACATCCAATCAGGCTTCTTATTTATTTTACGAGCGTCCTTGAACATTTCAGAAAGCCTATGAGATGCTTTTGTGTGAAATATCTTTTTTATCTTCTCTTCATGTTCAGGTCTCCATGAAACTTTTTTCTACATTAACAGAATAAGGAAGTAGTTAAAGCAAACCAAGTGCAACAATTGAACACAATAATTTCAATATACAATATGCAATCAGACCAAGTGTAACAACAAAATAAATTGAAACTGATGAAGTAAACAGTGTACCAATGTCAATAGGGATCATTTTGTGGAATATATTGGTGTTTAATAATAAAAATTTAGTGTCTTGTTGGGGAAGTATAAACTAAATTAATTATATTATATAATGGTCCCTTCATCCATGTAAAAGTGTACCTTAAAACGCTGAAAGAAGATATCTTTTTGTTCTTCCGTCATTGCACCCCAAGTCATCCATGGCTCAACAAATTGTTGCTTGATAGTCAATGTGATTGCTTTAGATGCTACTCTGCTTGGATAAAACCTAATTAAATTGGAAAAACAAAATTGTTAAATCAGTTCAATGATGGGGAAGAAAAAATAGGATTTAGAAAGAAAAAATTATAAGTTTTACCCATCATTACAAGGCTTAATCATTGGAAGAACAGACCCAACTGGTGGATCTTCATTGTTGAATGGTGATGTATCATTGTTGGACACTTGCTCTTCATCTCCAGTAGGAATTTCAACATGCCTGGAGGGTACTGATGTTGGTGATGCATTGCTGCTAGGTTCACAGTGTGAAGCTCTAGAAGAAGGTAACTGATTTTGTTGTTGGGAACATGTGGGTTCAACATTTTGCCTTTGGGGTAATGGGGATGTATCAATTTGGGTGTTAGGAGGTATGGTTGCAACATTTTGGGTTTGGGGAGGTGTGCTTGTAGCAACTTCTGTTTGGTAAGGCATGGGTGCAGGGATTTCAGTTTGGGGAGTTATGGGCTGTAAACCTACAAGTGGTTGGGTTGTTTGTTTAGGTAATCTAAGAACATACCTTGGTTTTTTCCCCTTTGTTGTCCCCTTTTTTCCTTTGTTTCCACCGGGTGAAGGACATTGGGGAAACTTATCAGCACCTCCTGATGCCATTATCTGCAAAAATTAATTTAACAAATTGTGATGATTCAATATTTAAACATTTCACAATACAGAAGTAAACATGATTATGTTACCTAATGGTTTTTAAAAAATTATAATTAAATACTATGTAGCAATTATCAAGTGATTATATTGATTTTTATATAAATATTAATTAAACATTGATGTTACAATTGAACATGATATTTGCCTACTCACAATTTCTATAATAGTTATAATCTTAGTCAGACGAATCAGAAATCTCATTATCCATCTCCATTTCTTCATTGTCTTCTTCCGTATCATAGTCTTCAAATTCTCCTTCTTCATCATCATAATGTTGCTCCAAATCATTGTCTTCAAATTCCCCTTGTCGATTAAGTTCTTCCAAATGAACTGGCTGTATCTCGAATGGTTCATCTTCTTCTTCAACAAGAATTTGTGAATCTTGGAAGCCTAAAATAGGTTCTACTTCTATGACTTCATTGACGTGTGACACTTGGTCTACTTGGTATGGTACATCATCCTCCACATGACATTCTATACGACCTCTAGGCTTTGTTTTGATTGGCACACACCAACCACGTTTATCTATTCGTGATGTTGGATATGGGACATAATAAACTTGCCTTACATTATGAGCAATAATAAATGGATCATATGCCACATATCTTCTGTCCATGCGAATATTGATAACATTATATTTGGGATCTACTCTTGTACCTCTTCGTGATGGATCATACCAGTCACAATAAAATAGCATGACTTTCTTGGGAGAACTTGAACTATTGTACTCTAGTTCATATATGTGTTGGATGACCCCATAGAAGTCATCATCACCTCCTTCAGTAAGCCCTTTGACATAAACTCCACTGTTTATTGTCTTTTTACCTTGACTCCATTCATGGTTATGAAATTTATACCCATTCACATATAGTGTGTGCCATTCTTTAACCTCAATCAATGGACCAAGCGATAATTCTCTCAAGTGTTGGTTTCTAACGCTTATAGGTTCATTGTAAACCTACAATATTCAACAAAGTATTTGTTATGTTTTATTCAATATGTAATGTTAAAGTAAAACAACATTTGTGCTACGTACATGATCCTTAAACCACTTGGGGAAATCATCATGTATGCGAGAAGAAGCTGTTGATTCACTTATTTGTTCTAATTGTAGGAATGAACTATCAAAAAATATGAATGAGGTGTCAGTTCAAAAAGAAAGTTTGATTTACTATACTACAAAATCAATTGTTGGAAAATACTAACTCAAGGTACGGTTTAACTTCTGTACAATTGATCAAAACATGAACATGGGCTGACTCCCATTGTTGTCGGCTTAACCAATGAGATTTTTGCTTCCCAGAATGACGAGTTGGTTGATTAAATATGGACAACGATGATGGACACCTATCACTTTCAGTTTCCAATTCATTTCTATAACTTTGCGATGACAACATGGAGTTGTGGAAATAATGAGAACAAAAATGAGTTGTTTCGCGGTGTATGTAAGATGCACATATTGATCCTTCAACCCTTGCCTTATTTTTCACTGATCGCTTAGAATCTCCCATAAATCTATAAAATTATATGAATAGGTTAGGGTTCATAAACATTGAACAATACTATTTGTTATATACAACAGTATGATAATTGTAGTACCTTTCAAATGGATACATCCACCTATATTGAACTGGACCACCAAGTCGTGCTTCATATGCAAGGTGAATAGGTAGATGTTCCATTGAATCAAAGAATGCGGGGGGGAATACTCTCTCCAATTTGCAAATAATAATTGGAATGTTTAGTTCCATCCTATCCAGATCATCAACCCTCAATGTGGTAGAGCACAAGTCTTTGAAGAAATGACTTATTTCAGTTAGTGGATTTAAAGCATGCACTGGCAATGAACTGAATGCAATAGGAAGTAAACACTCCATGAAAACATGGCAGTCATGGCTTTTCATGCCATGCATCCTTCCCTTTTCGACATCAGCACATCTTGCCAAGTTGGATGAATAACCATCCGGAACTCGGAGTTCTTTTATCCAACGACAAATTATCTTTGATTCCTCTATAGGTAAAGTGTAATTTGCTTTTGGCTTTAACATTTTCCCATTCGGCTGCAATTTCATTTCCAAGTCAGGTCGACTACAATACAAAGCTAGGTCCATCCGTGCCTTCTCATTGTCTTTCGTTTTACCACTAACATTCATAACAGTGTTCAATATGTTGTCAAAGAAATTCTTCTCAATGTGCATCACATCGAGATTGTGTCTCAAAATATTATCTTTCCAATAAGGAAGTTCCCAAAATATACTTCTTTTCCTCCAATTATGTGACTCCCCGTATCCTTGTAACCTAGGCAAGCTAGGATTTTCTGTTACTAAAGGTAAATCCCTAACTCTTTGCCAAACTTGATCGGGTGTCAATGTAGGTGGTGGCGCATCAGTTTCAACTTTGCCTTTTATAAACGTTTTTCTATTCTTCCTGAATGCATGATTGGCAGGTAAAAACCTTCGGTGTGAGTCAAACCAACAATTTTTACCACCATTTTGTAATGTAAAGGCTTTAGAATGCTCCATGCAATGCGGACATGCCAATTTACCTTGAGTTCCCCAACCGGACAACATGCCATATGCAGGAAAGTCATTAATAGTCCACATTAATGTTGCCTTCATCATAAAATTTTGCTTCTTTGAAATGTCATAGGTTTGGACACCAATCCACAACTTTTTAAGATCGTCAATCAATGGTTCTAGATACACATCAATAGCGGCCTTTGGATTCCGTGGACCAGGTATAAGACAAGTTAAAAACATAAATGGTTTTGTCATGCACATTTCAGGGGGAAGATTGTATGGGGTCACAATTACCGGCCAACAAGAATAAGGTGGAGTTGTTGATTGAATGTATGGATTAAACCCATCTGAGCATAAACCAAGTCGCACATTGCGAGGATCGGCTGCAAAATCTGGATGCACACGATCAAAGTGCTTCCAAGCTTCACCATCTGAGGGATGACGTAAAACACCAGAGGTACTTCTATTTTGATAATGCCAACACATATGCCCAGCTGTTTGCACTGATGCAAATAGTCGTTGTAACCTAGGAATTATTGGCAAATAAAACATCGTCTTCACTGGAACTAGTTTTTTTGTGCTTGATCCAGTGTTGCGATCATGATATCTTGGCATATGACAAAACTTGCACTGTAATAATGCACCATCATTTTTTCCATAATCATTGTCATAAAACAACATGCAACCTTGTACACAACAATCTATCCTTCTAGCACTCAATCCCAATTTTGACACTAATCTTTTAGCGTCATAGTAATTTTTGGGCAAACATCTATTCATAGGAGTCACATCCAACAACATTTTTGTTATAAAATCGACGCATTCATCAGGAACATTCCAATTAGACTTGCATGCTAAAAGTCTTACACACATTGATAACTTAGACTCTGATGATCCCTCATACAATGGACAATTTGCCTCAGATAAAAGATTGTAAAATCTTTGTGCTTCTTCATTTGGAGGCTCTTCCACGTTACTATTTTCCAGTATGTCAAATGCCCCATGTTGCCTAAGAGCATCACACACCATATCATGCATTGAGTTAGAGGTTTCACATTCAGTCGCATTTATACCAATACTCGAAGCACCTATGAGATTGTTGTCAACATTCGCCATCTCTTCACCATGATCAGTCCAAATGTAGTAGTTCGACATGAACCCATACTTGAAAAGGTGAAGCCTCACAGTATGAACACCATCAATCTTTGTGGACTGACATTTAGCACATGGACATCTAAGTTTCCCTTCATTAACATAGCTTTGTTGTTGACAAGCTATTGTTATAAACTCTTCAACCCCGTGTACAAAAGATTCCTTTAAACCTCTTCTCCCCGTATACATTCTATCATACATCCATCGACGACTTGCTAGAATAGAATTCATGTTCTGTGTATTTATAACAAATATATTAGAACATGGAAAGACAAAGGTGTTGGAATGGAATTCATCTTCTGTATATTTATAACATTCAAATATATTGTCATATGTGATGTTGTGTATTTTACTCGTATTTTAGCACTTTAATTCACAAGAATTCATAGCATAATCATGCATATCTTTCATGTTTTTAATAAATTTTTATATCATTTTCCTATTTTATGCTTTTCTTGGTATGTGTTGTGTTTTCTCTGAGCAGGATCAAGATTTAAGAATTAAAGAGGAAATGCTGAGC
The DNA here is from genome assembly GCF_000230855.2 of Cajanus cajan. NCBI lineage: Eukaryota > Viridiplantae > Streptophyta > Magnoliopsida > Fabales > Fabaceae > Cajanus > Cajanus cajan. The sequence goes on from NC_138517.1 coordinate 72,326,219, forward strand.
TACAGGGAAAATCACGGCCGTGATTCTAAATCACGCCCGTGATTCACCAGAGAAAATCACGGCCGTGACTCCCAATCACACCCGTGAACGCCACTGACCCTTCATAGATGTGCTCCAGAGAAGATCACGGTCGTGATTCTCAGTCACGGCCGTGATTCACTTCGCGTCCCAGCTTTTTAAGTTTTATGTTTTATTTTTATTTTATCTTTGTAATTTTTATCTTGGTACTGCTCCACCGCTTAAGGAACCTGAAGATGCAGCTGCTGATTCAGCTAGTCATATGGAGGCAGCAACCCAATCATATGCTGCTACTATTGAAGCTGGTTTGGGGGAATTATATGCTGCTGATTCAGCTAGTCAATATGGAGGCTGCTGGATATGACTGGGAAAAGGGCTGCATGGATCCGGTTAAGGCTAAACCTTCTAAGCCTAAAAAGTCAGCTTCGGATAGGACTAGAACTCGTGCAAGAGCAAGAGCTTCTAAGTCAAATAAGTACTCATGATATGTGTAGTATTTTTTGACTGGGCACTAGATATGATATTTTTGATTTGTAGAGTCATGTCACATTCAAGCAAATTTTTGTCATTTGTCTCAAATGACAGAACCATAATGAACCATTATATGCTTAAAAAAATGACAAACACAATAACCACACAATGTTTTACTCAACAACAGAGAACCATGACTAAAGAAATGTTGCACACATATGCTTCTTAACAGTTGAGTCCTCATATGTTTCAACTGAAATTGAAGGTCTTTGTCCCCATTCATTATATTGCACCTTTGCTTTGCCATATGATTGGTCACTTCCTTTTGAATCCAGCATGATATCTTTATTACATCTGGTGGATCAACACTAATGTTCAAACATAATGTTTATTACAAAATTAGGAGTTAAAACAAAGCATACTTCTTTATGCCCATGTGTTTTTCTGCCACCGCAACCCAAAACTTCACTGATTACTCTCTGCTTATATCAGACCTACCCATCTCACAACTCCAAAAGAAGACAAAGCCCACCGACTGCCTTGTGCAAGAAGTACAATTCATTTTCCTTTCTTATTTTCTTTGGAGAAGTTTATCTAAACAACCCTATAAACTAATTTATTAAATTTTACTTCGGATTAAAATTGAATAACTAGTAAATAGATTACGCATATTAAAGAAAGAGGCTATGAACTAATTTGAGTAAAGCACATGATACTCACATTTAGGAAAGAACTCTCCAATCCTTTTAAGCTTGTGAAGTGTCAGAATCAAAGGATAAAGGATAACAATTCTGACCGCCAAAGTAGAGGAAACTATAGTAATCCACCTGAAATTCAATTACTGGATTAACACGAACGTTCGTTTCAGAATCAAAAACTGAACAGAGAAACAAATGTTACAGTAGCAATGGCAACAAGAAATACGAGACCTAGAAGCTTACCATGGAAATCCAGAAATATCGTGGAGTGATTCGAGCAACCAAATCACCGCGCGAATGGGGAAAACAGCGTCGTCTTCACCGCCGCCACTGCTATCGGTGATTGTTTTCAGAAGATTTAAAGGACCTTCGCTCCTGGAGCAGTGCGTCTCGTCGGAGCAGGCAAATCGCAACCCCGGTATAGTGTCGTCCACTACAGCGATTGAATGGACCAGTGCGTTTCGTTGCTCCTCCAAGGACCGTCGTTGCTCCTCCAAGGACCGTCACTCCTGGTGTACGTTCGCAACCCTAAAATTCCGTAGGCAACCCCTAAGAAAGTTTGGCAAAGCGTTTCAGCAACCCCTAATACAATGCAGTTAAAACGCTGCGTTTTTTTTTGTTTTACTTACCTACGGAATTTTTTCCGTAGATAACTAAGATTTACCTACGGAAAAAATTCCGTAGGTAATATTCCGTAGATAACTAAAAATTACCTACGGAAAAAATTCCGTAGGTAATATTTCGTAGATAACTAAAAATTACCTACGGAAAAAATTCCGTAGGTAATATTCTGTAGGTAATAACATTTTTTCTTGTAGTGAATGAATGGGTAGTGGAGGTAGGATGATTTAAAATGATGGGTAGTTGAGGTAGGTGAGTGTTTAAGTTTTTTAAACAAACATTTCCTTGGATAATTATTATAATCATTCTCCTAATTATCTTCAACTACATATCTGAGTCTCAGGCAGAGTGTTCGCAGAATTTAGCCCCTTGTAGAAGTGTTCAAGCCACCTTTTAGCTTTCAACTATGAGAATCATCACTTGCTATTTTTATCCTTTTTAGATTCCTAATTTTTGCCTAGGACGTGTCCTAGCGGGAACTTTTGATTTTTGTTTTTTTATTTATTTTTGCCTAAGATGCCCTTTGTAGGTTTTCATCCTAGCAGTATTTTGTAAGTGCTATTATTTTTTGGCGTAACACTTCTTTGCTTTGAAAAAATCTCCTGCCATCCGCATTTGGGAGGATCAACGTCTTTGATGATTAACACTGCCCCCCTATTCCCATACACCAAGGAAAAAGATATTACCCCAACCTACGGGTGTTGAGAGAGAGTTTTTTCATGAGCCAAGATTTGTGATTCCTTTGTCGGCCAAATTGAGCAAAAGTTGTTTTTTTGCAAGAGTCTTCTTATGCAATGAGAATATTATGGTTTTGTATTTGATCACTTTCTTATCTATGTGTGTTTCGAGGAAGTGATCTCCTTATCTACCTCAGACTCAGACAATGCGTCGTAGATGTTCGAAGCTTTGATTAATTTTATTATCTTCGGTCATGTTTGTTTTTTATTGTGATTTATTTTAGAATTTAATATGTGGAAAGAGGGGGAAAAGAATAAACACAAGAGATTTATGGAAATGACATATATTATTGATGAATGCAAAAAAACTTGTACAAGCCCTTATTTTGAACTCGTGACCGTGGGCGAAGGTTATGGGTTTGAATTTTTTTTTATTTTTGGAAAAAAGAGAGCCCTAACAACTGTCGTTCCAAGATGGTTACTCATCTAGTCATTCCTTGATGTGTGTTGTGTTGGCCTCAGACTTGAGCTATCTGGCATCAATAAGCTCTTGTACACGAGATTTCAAAGCCTTGCAATTTTCTATGGAGTGGCCTACTACCCCATCGTGATAGTCGCATGTTTCCTCTGGCCTATACCATAGTAGGTAAGCGGTTGTTGCTTTCTTTGTGGTTGGGTTCTTACCAGCATGGATGCCTTCATCAATTGGGGAAATAACTCTGTGTAGCTTATAGGAATTTTGTCTAGTTCCCTTTTCGCTTTTCATGATGCTTTGGTCGTTCGAGGAGTAGTGGAAGAGGTTACAACATTGATTTCATTTTCCCCAAAAATCTTCGTATACCCTTGGCTTTCAGGGGATTTTCCTATCTTCCCACTTTTTAGACCTTGCTCGACTCTTTCCCCGATAGTGACTATGTCGGTAAAGAGAGTTGAAGTGTTCCCTATCATCTTGATAATAGGGTCCACTTAAGGAATTGATGAACATTCTCACCATCTCCTTATCAGATAATGAAGGCTCTACTTGCGCAACCATTTCTCTCCATCTCTGTGCATAGGTTTTGAAGGACTCGTCACCCTTCTTGCTTAAGCTTTGCAAATCAGACCTATCCAGAATTAGGTCGATGTTGTACTTGTACCGACGAAGAAAGGCGTCGGCTAACTTTTTCCATGTCTGGATCTTCCCTTCATCCAATTGCATGTACCAGTTGAGAGCAGTATCTGAAAGGCTTTCCTGAAAATAGTGTATCAGGAGCTTTTCATTGCTCACATAGGCTGCCATCTTCCTATAGTACATTGTTAGATTTCCTTTTGGACAACTGGCTCCGGTGTACTTTTGGAAGTCAGGGATTTTGAACTTGGCAGGAAATTGGATATCCTGTACCAAGCACATATTCGCAGCCTCTTGAACGTCAAAACTGTGGCCTTCCACAACTCTCAGTCTTTCTTTCCAAGCGTTCAAATGATCTTTGGAAACGTCACCGACGTTGCTAGTACTATTGTCATGCTGCAATTTGTTCATGGCCTCAAGCATTCTAGCCATTTGTTCCTTGAGCTATTCAAGCTCCTCATTGAGGACACGATTTCTTTCCTCTAGGCCTTCCATAGCTTTTATCTTTTGAGCTCATGTGAGTATGGAATGTTGAAAAGCCACATTTAAGGGATAACTATCAAGCTTATTTAAATGGTAATGCATGAAGGGAGTTTCTATCAAGGACTTGATGGCTCATCCTTGTCGAGAGGTGAGTTATTGGTGTTCCTCTTCATAATATTTTATGATGTGACAGAGGTCACACTGATTTCTCGTCTTTGATACAAATCCCCTTGTGATCCTAAATATATGATATGCATGTTCCCTTTTTTTTATTATCCTTTTATTTATTATATTTTTTTATTTTGTAGAAAATGTATGATGCCCTTCCTTTTTTTTTTAAAGAAAGAATATATGCTTCTCACAGATCTTATTTTCACACTAGGTTTTCTCTCACATGATAATGCATTTTTAATTTTTTGTGTTTTTCTTTACCTTAGAGGAATTATAAAAAATAAATGAATGATTTGAATAGACAAAATGCAACAAACATAAGCTCATATAATCCATAAACAGTCGCGTATAAATCCATGGTCTGTGGTCCCTGTTAAGAAAAGTGCATTGTATAGGGCGGTTCTAATTATCCTCACTTTGGTCTTAAGGCCCCCAAGGTGCCCCCATTATAAGGACCCAGTATCTCTGTCGCCGTCACCTAGCAAACTTTAAGGTCTGTCGCAGTATTTCGGGTTAGAGTAACTGGTTATCACCTTGAGTGTGATTTTCGACAAGGCTCGCAGGCTCCAAGGCCAAACTTGGGCCGGTCGTACGTCAACCACTCCCTATGTTTAATACCATCATGCCCCCGGGTGTAGGGGGAATTGTTGTGTGCTATGGTTTGTGTGTAGTTGTTAATTCAAACATGTGCAGAATTTAAACAAGCATACAGATAATAAAGTCAAACAAATAAAGCAAGCAAAGTAAAGGGGAAAAATATTTAAATTATTATTTTTATTTTATTAACTTCGTCAATTAAATGGGCTTGACCCTCTTTAAACTTCCCCAATGGAGTCGCCATCTGTCGCAACCCGAAAATTTCTGATCTCGCGACCTATGGTTTAGACATCCTTTTAAAAGTCTTATTAATTAAGGAATGCCTGGACACCAGACTAATCCTTAATTAATGGTTTTGAAAATAGGTTCATGGAGTTGCCACCAATATTTTACTCAAAACATTGGAAAAAGAAAAGGTTTTTAAAGATCTAATAATGGCCTTGATAACCAGAATTGGGTTTGGGGGTCGATTACGTGTAGGGAAGGTATTAAGCAACCCTACAGCGCCCTCAATCGGTACCCTATGATGAAGTTAACATGATAAGAATTAACAAATTAAATATTGAATCCCCTTTATTAATATTTATTTACATATTGAAAATTTAAATTATACGACTAACCCTAAAATATCTACATGATTGTGTTTGTTATAAATAAAAGATAGAGATAAAGAAGAGAAATAAAAGATATAGAAAAAGATTGATTAAAATACCTCTTAAACGAGCTTTATTGAATCTTCAAATATGGAGAATGTGCTTTATGGCAACCTTTCACACTATAATAAGCCTCACAAAACTCAAGAAATACAATAGGAGAGAAAGAGAGAGAAATTTCGAGCTCTAAGGAGTCTTAGACGAAATTTTCGGAGTCTTGAGAACTGTGCCCAAGCTGTCTATTTATAGGCACCAGAGGGGTTTCCAGAACGGCCCGTTCCAGATCTGAACGTTGTGTGTTAATTTTGTAACTGGAACGGCCCGTTCCAGAAGTGAGATTAACACACAATTGCCTAAACTAGAACGGCGGTTCCAAACAAGAGTTTTTAGGCCATTTTAATAACTTGGAATGGCTCGTTCTAGTTTAGGAACGACCCGTTCCAATTAAAGTTTTTTAGCCCTTTTCATTGGTTTGGAACGGCCCGTTCCTGTGACACCCTCTACCCCATTATTAATATACAACAAATGTAACAATAAAATATTTCTTTTCTTCTTTTTGGGTAAATAAAATCTTTCATAGTTGACAAATATTTCAAATATCACAAGGTAGAAGATTCACATTCGTAACTCATAAATCATAACTACAGTGTAAAAGAATTATAAAAGAAAAGAAGTTAAGATTTTCAATACAATTTAGTGAAAAACAAGAAATCATATAGATACAAATAATAATAAAGGAAATATAAATTAACTTCAGTAAAGGTGGCAGTGCCTCCTAGTTAGGAATCAATTTATATTTTCTAAATCATGTAATAAAATATAACAAGGATATTCATTCTGGTCTTTTATCAAGAACGTTCAAATTACAATTTCTTAACATACATTTTCCTTGAATTACCTACGTTATCTCTTCGTTAGAAATTACAAAGAAGAGAAACTAAAGTTATTAAAACAATAACATATTAAACTAAAAATAACTATGCCCCGATGTCACATCCTATCAGAGCATGCCCAATTGAAGCCTTTAAGCCTCATCACCAACATCCTCATGATGCTGATCATCTGCAACATAATTTAAAACATATACAAAAACAACAAGGGAGTGAGAAACATCTCACTCAGTTTCAGATGAAGAATAAAGGTTAGATAGCACCCACACACACACAACAAATATAAGTCACATGTAAACAATACACATACATCATCAATATTACAAATACATTCATTTATCATGCAATGATGTCATGGACTCATCTCATAAATGCATGCATGTGGCGCCATAAGGAAGTTTCACATATCATCACTGGTGACCCTAAGGCACACCTGCACAACTGTCGGTGACCCTAAGGTACACCTGGTTAGCATATCATCAACTGTCGGTGACCCTAAAGTACACCTGGTTAGCATATCATCAACTGTCGGTGACCCTAAAGTACACCTGGTTAGCATATCATCAACTGTCGGTGACCCTAAGGTACACCTTGTTAGCATATCATCAACTGTCGGTGACCCTAAAGTACACCTGGTTAGCATATCATCAACTGTCGGTGACCCTAAGGTACACCTTGTTAGCATCAACTGTCGGTGACCCTAAGGTACACCTGGTTACATCACTGGTATGCGGCCTCAACGGCACACCTGGAATAAGATATGCATATGATGCATGTCATACAATCATTATTTCATGAACTCAACATTTAACTTATTACAGAATTTCATTTAGTACATCATGTCCTCATTTGTCATAGTCTCATAATCATAGTTTGTCTCAATAGTCAATTCTTAGGTCTCATGTCATTTGTCCATATTTCACATGGTCATGTCATCAATACTCCTCATAAGGTCCGCATAGGTATTCACAGAGAGCATTCTTGTTCATATTAAAACTCATTTATTATTAACATTAATTTCATACTCATTTATTACTTTCAACAAAGAACAAAGTATAATAAATAGAAAATCGGACAGAACAACGGCACCTTTAACAAAAACAAAGTAGAGTAAATAGAAAATCAAACAGAACAACGGCACCTTCAACAAAGAACAAAGTAAATAGAAAATCAAACAGAACAACGGCACCTTCAACAAAGAACAAAGTAAAGTAAATAGAAAATCAAACAGAACAACGGCATCTTCAACAAAGAACAAAATAGAGTAAATAGAAAATCAGACAGAACAATGACACTTTCAACAAAAACAAAGTAGAATAAATAGAAAATCGGACAGAACAACGGCACCTTCAACAAAAAGCAAAGTAGAGTAAATAGAAATTTATACAGAACAACGGCAAGGGATTGGGGGCCAATCCGACAAACAACTATCCAACAATTATCCCCACACCCCTGAGCGAGGTTCTCACTCCCCCCCTTACCTGGATAAGCGGAGTTGGAACTTGGGCAGGACCTCCTCCTCTGGATCCCCTCTTTCTTTTCCTTTTCTCTCTCTTTCTCTCTCTCTCTTCTCTTTCTCTCTCTAGGATTTCACTTCTTCTCTGTATAAAAATTTTCACCCCCCCTGCCCTATTTATAGGCAAACTGGTGTACCCGGAACGGCCCGTATTGAATTCGGAACGGCCCGTTCCGGATCCTTCGAATTTGTGCAAATTTCTCAACTGGAACGGCCCGTTCCAAAATCGGAATGGCCCGTTCCCAAAAAGCAGAACGGCTCGTTCTAAAACCAGAACGGCCCGTTCTTAATCTCAGCAGAACGGCTCGTTCTCCTTCCGGAACGGCCCGTTCTCCATACCAGAACGGCCCGTTCCAGGCCCGTTCTGGGACTACAAAAACCTCACATTTTCAACATTTGGAACGGCCCGTTCCACTTTTGGAACGGCCCGTTCCGAAACCCAAAATATCCCTATAACTTTATTAAAATTACGAAAATGCCATTAACAAAAATAATAATAATAAAGATTTGGGTGTTACAATTCTCCCCTCCTTTTAGAAATTTCGTCCCCGAAATTTACCTGAAAACAGAAATGGATGAGCTTCTCGCATCTTGCTTTCTAATTCCCATGTAGCACTTTCTTCAATATTTCCTCCCCAAACGACCTTAACCAAAGGGATTTCCTTTCCTCTTAGTTGTTTCACTCTCGTGTCATCAATCCTTAGAGGAACCGTTTCATAAGTAAGATTATCCTTCAACTGAATGTTGTCAGATTCAATGATATGGGAAGGATCATGGACATACTTTCTGAGTTGGGAAACATGAAAGACACTATGGAGATTTGAAAGAGATGGAGGCAAAGCAATTTGATAGGCCACTTCACCGATTCTTTTAAGAATTTGATAAGGACCAATGAAACGTGGAGTAAGCTTACGGGATTTCAGTGCTCTGCCTACTCCTGTCCAAGGAGTGACTTTAAGGAATACATGATCACCTTCTTTAAACTTAAGGTCTTTTCTCCTCTTGTCATTATAACTCTTTTGCCTACTCTGAGTTGCTCTCATCTTCTCTTGGATCATCTTAACCTGTTCAGTAGTTTGTTGAACTATCTCAGGTCCTAACATGACATTCTCTCCAGGTTCTGTCCAACATAAAGGTGTTCTACATCTCCTACCATACAGAGCCTCATATGGTGCCATCCCAATACTAGAATGGTAGCTATTATTGTAGGTAAATTCTATCAAAGGTAGGAAACTATCCCAACTACCCCCACGTTCTAAGATGCAAGCCCTCAACAAGTCTTCCAAAGATTGTATGGTTCTCTCAGTTTGGCCATCTGTTTGGGGATGGTAAGCTGAACTCAATCTAAGCTTAGTGCCTAAAGCCTTATGCAAACTCTCCCAAAATCTAGAGGTGAACCTAGGATCTCTATCAGACACAATACTAGTAGGAACTCCATGCAACCTCACGATCTCACTGATGTACAACTTGGTTAACCTCTCCAAAGAGTACCTAATATTAATGGGAATAAAATGGGCAGACTTAGTCAATCTATCCACAATGACCCATATAGCATCCAAGTTCTTCACAGTCTTAGGTAACCCAACTACAAAATCCATAGAGATGCTATCCCACTTCCACACAGGCACATCTAAAGGTTGCATCAAACCTGAAGGTTTTTGGTGTTCTACCTTAGCTTTCTGACATACTAAGCAAGCATACACAAATTCCTCCACTTCCCTCTTCATCTTAGGCCACCAAAACATCTTCTTAAGGTCTTGGTACATCTTAGTGGCTCCTGGATGGATACTAAGGATACTCTTATGACCTTCTTCCAGGATTGCTCTCTTAAGTTCTGGCACACTAGGAATGCACAACCTATCCTTAAATCTTAAAACTCCATCCACTCCAATTCTAAACTCACTTTTCACACCTTGATTCAACTTCTCTACCCGACTCAATAAGAAAGGATCCATCTTCTGACCTTCTCTAATCTCATCTATCAAGCTATTAGTCAATCTTAAAGCTCCCAACTTAATACTTTTAGAGGTCAACTCACACCCTAAGCTCATATCCCTAAACTCCTCAATCATTTGCATTTCCCTAATCATCAAGGAAGACATTCTCAAAGATTTTCTACTCAAAGCATCAGCTACAACATTAGCCTTGCCAGGGTGATAATTTAATTGAAAGTCATAATCCTTAAGAAACTCTAACCATCTCCTTTGCCTCATATTCAATTCCTTTTGGTCAAACAAGTACTTAAGGCTTTTATGGTCACTAAAAACCTCAAATCTAGACCCAAACAAGTAATGTCTCCACAACTTGAGCACAAAAACTATTGCAGCTAACTCAAGGTCATGGGTAGGATAGTTTTGCTCATGAATTTTAAGTTGTCTTGAAGCATAGGCTACTACCTTACCCTCTTGCATAAGTACTCCTCCTAAACCCAATTTAGAAGCATCACAAAATACCTCAAAAGTCTTACTAGGATCAGGTAACACTAACACAGGAGCACTAGTTAATCTCCTCTTAAGCTCTTGAAAACTCTCCTGACACCTAGAATCCCACACAAAAGGTTGGTCTTTCTTCGTCAGCTTAGTCAAAGGAAGAGCTAGCCTAGAGAAATTCTCTATAAACCTTCTGTAATAACCGGCTAGTCCTAAGAAACTCCTAATCTCAAATACTGATTTAGGTGTTCTCCACTCTAACACAGCTTCTACCTTAGCAGGATCTACAGCTATTCCACCCTTGGATATCACATGTCCTAGAAAGTTCACACTATCCAACCAAAATTCACATTTTGACAATTTAGCATACAACTGTTTCTCCTTAAGGGTTTGGAGAACGATCCTAAGGTGCTCAACATGCTCTTCCCTAGTCTTGGAATACACTAGGATATCATCTATGAAGACCACTACAAATCTATCCAAGTAAGGGTGAAAGATCCTATTCATGTAGTCCATAAAAACACCAGGTGCATTAGTCACACCAAACGGCATAACTAAATACTCATATTGCCCATAGCGAGTTCTAAAGGCAGTCTTAGGAACATCCTCAGTTCTCACTCTAATCTGATGGTATCCTGACCTTAAATCTATCTTACTGAACACACAAGCTCCAACTAGTTCATCCATAAGGTCATCTATCCTAGGCAAAGGATACTTATTCTTAATGGTCACTTTATTCAGTTGCCTATAGTCTACGCACAACCTCATGCTCCCATCTTTCTTCTTAACCAATAAAACAGGCGCTCCCCAAGGCGAAACACTAGGCCTAATGAATTGTTTTCCTTGTAATTCCTCTATTTGTTTCTTAAGCTCAACTAACTCTGTTGGGGACATCCTATAGGGTGCTATAGATATAGGTGGGGTACCTGGTACTAAGTCTATGCTAAACTCAATCTCTCTCTCAGGTGGTAAACTAGACACATCCTTAGGAAATACTTCTGGAAATTCTCTTACTAAGGGAATCTCATCTAGCTTACTATCAGTCTCAAGTGTTAAAGAAGCTAAGATCATGTACACTCTTTCATTGTCTTTTAAACAAGTTTTAATGTCAGCAGCACTAAGAAATTCCATACTCTTACATTCACCAAAGGAAATAGATTTCTCAAAGCAGTTTAAAAGGACATGGTGAGAAGATAACCAATCCATACCAAGAATTACATCTAATTGACTAAGAGGCAAACAAATTAAGTCAACTAGAAACTGCTTATCAGAAACTGTCAAAGGACATTTCAAACACACTAGGGATGTAGTCACAGGACCATTAGTAGGGGTTTCAACAACTAGATCAAAATCTAACAAAGACACAGGCAAATTCAATTTTTGGACACAAGAGACAGAAATAAAGGAATGAGTTGCACCAGAATCAAATAGTACAACAAAAGGAGTCTCAGCTATGAAACAAGTACCTTGTATCAAATTTTCTGACCGAGAAGCTTCAGCACCACTAAGAGCAAATACTCTCCCTACAGTCTTTGGACGCTCAATTTGCGAACCCGATCCAATAACACGTGTTCTTGGTGGTTCGGGACAGTGGGTACTGATGTGACCCTTACCCCTGCAATTGAAGCAAGTAACCTCGTTGTCATTACACTCAGACCGATTATGACCAATACGTCCACACTTTCCACATCTTCCTGAAGGAGTGGACACAGATCCTCCAACACTTCCAGTAGCACTAATAGTGGATCCTCTAGTAAATGACTTGCTTTTATTAGCAGCAGCTTTATTCCCTTGAAATCTAGTAGGAGCGAAGTAAGGCTTACTCCTACCCGAAGTACTAGAACTCACAGCACGGATAGGACCTCCAACTCCTTTATAGAAAGCAGCACGAGCACGGTTGTCATGATCATAAATGCTGCACTTATTGACCAGAGTGGGAAAGTGATATATCTCCTGATAGTTAATTGCAGTTTTCACTTCAGGACGCAGACCATTTACAAATTTTATGCATTTAGCTCTTTCACCACCCTCACCATGGTAGTGTGTGCAATAACGAACCAAAGCATCAAATTTGGCAGCATACACAGCCACTGTGTCGTTCCCTTGATTCAGCTCAAGGAATTCCATTTCTTTCCGACTTCTCACATCATCCGGGAAATACTTCTCAAGAAAGACCTTCTTGAAGTTGTCCCAATTCAAGTGCACCCCTCCATCAATCATCCTCCGAAGTGCTCCTTCCCACCAAAAGTGAGCATCAGCAGTCAACATGAATGTGGCCAACTTCACCTTCTGAGCGATGGGACAATCCATAACATTGAAAATTTTCTCTATTTCTGTTAGCCAATTCATAGCAGCATCTGGGTCATATCCTCCTTTAAAGGTAGGTGGGTGATTTCGTTGAAATTGCTCCAACCAGTTAGGAGTAACTTCAGTCCTATTGTTATTATTCATAGCTTGTGCTAATGCTTGAAGAGCATCGGCAATCGCACGATCATTTCTACCAGCCATAGTCTAAGAAAATAATACAATCAATAAACATAATCAATCATCACACTAGCATACCAACAAGTTTTACAATCAATTCAGTCCATCATTCATGTACCAAATAAACATAGTAAACCAAATAAGCATAGTAAACTCATAACTCACGGTCGATTAGATCGACCTGCTCTGATACCACTAAATGTGACACCCTCTACCCCATTATTAATATACAACAAATGTAACAATAAAATATTTCTTTTCTTCTTTTTGGGTAAATAAAATCTTTCATAGTTGACAAATATTTCAAATATCACAAGGTAGAAGATTCACATTCGTAACTCATAAATCATAACTACAGTGTAAAAGAATTATAAAAGAAAAGAAGTTAAGATTTTCAATACAATTTAGTGAAAAACAAGAAATCATATATATACAAATAATAATAAAGGAAATATAAATTAACTCCAGTAAAGGTGGCAGTGCCTCCTAGTTAGGAATCAATTTATATTTTCTAAATCATGTAATAAAATATAACAAGGATATTCATTCTGGTCTTTTATCAAGAACGTTCAAATTACAATTTCTTAACATACATTTTCCTTGAATTACCTACGTTATCTCTTCGTTAGAAATTACAAAGAAGAGAAACTAAAGTTATTAAAACAATAACATATTAAACTAAAAATAACTATGCCCCGATGTCACATCCTATCAGAGCATGCCCAATTGAAGCCTTTAAGCCTCATCACCAACATCCTCATGATGCTGATCATCTGCAACATAATTTAAAACATATACAAAAACAACAAGGGAGTGAGAAACATCTCACTCAGTTTCAGATGAAGAATAAAGGTTAGATAGCACCCACACACACACAACAAATATAAGTCACATGTAAACAATACACATACATCATCAATATTACAAATACATTCATTTATCATGCAATGATGTCATGGACTCATCTCATAAATGCATGCATGTGGCGCCATAAGGAAGTTTCACATATCATCACTGGTGACCCTAAGGCACACCTGCACAACTGTCGGTGACCCTAAGGTACACCTGGTTAGCATATCATCAACTGTCGGTGACCCTAAAGTACACCTGGTTAGCATATCATCAACTGTCGGTGACCCTAAAGTACACCTGGTTAGCATATCATCAACTGTCGGTGACCCTAAGGTACACCTTGTTAGCATATCATCAACTGTCGGTGACCCTAAAGTACACCTGGTTAGCATATCATCAACTGTCGGTGACCCTAAGGTACACCTTGTTAGCATCAACTGTCGGTGACCCTAAGGTACACCTGGTTACATCACTGGTATGCGGCCTCAACGGCACACCTGGAATAAGATATGCATATGATGCATGTCATACAATCATTATTTCATGAACTCAACATTTAACTTATTACAGAATTTCATTTAGTACATCATGTCCTCATTTGTCATAGTCTCATAATCATAGTTTGTCTCAATAGTCAATTCTTAGGTCTCATGTCATTTGTCCATATTTCACATGGTCATGTCATCAATACTCCTCATAAGGTCCGCATAGGTATTCACAGAGAGCATTCTTGTTCATATTAAAACTCATTTATTATTAACATTAATTTCATACTCATTTATTACTTTCAACAAAGAACAAAGTATAATAAATAGAAAATCGGACAGAACAACGGCACCTTTAACAAAAACAAAGTAGAGTAAATAGAAAATCAAACAGAACAACGGCACCTTCAACAAAGAACAAAGTAAAGTAAATAGAAAATCAAACAGAACAACGGCATCTTCAACAAAGAACAAAATAGAGTAAATAGAAAATCAGACAGAACAACGACACTTTCAACAAAAACAAAGTAGAATAAATAGAAAATCGGACAGAACAACGGCACCTTCAACAAAAAGCAAAGTAGAGTAAATAGAAATTTATACAGAACAACGGCAAGGGATTGGGGGCCAATCCGACAAACAACTATCCAACAATTATCCCCACACCCCTGAGCGAGGTTCTCACTCCCCCCCTTACCTGGATAAGCGGAGTTGGAACTTGGGCAGGACCTCCTCCTCTGGATCCCCTCTTTCTTTTCCTTTTCTCTCTCTTTCTCTCTCTCTCTTCTCTTTCTCTCTCTAGGATTTCACTTCTTCTCTGTATAAAAATTTTCACCCCCCCTGCCCTATTTATAGGCAAACTGGTGTACCCGGAACGGCCCGTATTGAATTCGGAACGGCCCGTTCCGGATCCTTCGAATTTGTGCAAATTTCTCAACTGGAACGGCCCGTTCCAAAATCGGAACGGCCCGTTCCCAAAAAGCAGAACGGCTCGTTCTAAAACCAGAACGGCCCGTTCTTAATCTCAGCAGAACGGCTCGTTCTCCTTCCGGAACGGCCCGTTCTCCATACCAGAACGGCCCGTTCCAGGCCCGTTCTGGGACTACAAAAACCTCACATTTTCAACATTTGGAACGGCCCGTTCCACTTTTGGAACGGCCCGTTCCGAAACCCAAAATATCCCTATAACTTTATTAAAATTACGAAAATGCCATTAACAAAAATAATAATAATAAAGATTTGGGTGTTACAGTTCCAACCTACAATTTTTAGCCCTTTTAGGAGTCTCGGAACGGCCTGTTCCAATTCAAGAACGGCCCGTTCCGAACTTGGGAACAACCCATTCTGATTTTGGAACGACTTGTTCCGGGCCACTAAAAATACTAGAAAATATATACATAAAAATTTGAATTACACTTGCAGTGACTAGTCAGGATAAATGAGCATAATTATAATATCAACCAACAAAAGGATTTTTCACCTCAACTCCTTACTCATTTAAATTCCCAAGGTTAAACCTCCAACTACAAATTAATTCAAACTTTCATTTTTATGGTCATAAATAATTAATATTTATCTTTATACATACATGAAGAAATAACAAGACGAGTCAAAGATATTTTAACTAAACTATATTATAGTTAATCATAAAAATAATTGCGCTAAATAAATTTGAATATTTATCATTAAAATAATATTTACGTAAATATAATATATTAAGAGTACGTACCAATCATGTAAATGACAATAATAATCATTATAAAATAATTAAACAACATAAACTATGAACACCTTATTAATTATTATGAGTAAAAATTATCATAGATTAAGCAATAAATAAGGTTAGGGACACCTCACTAAATAAATACGCACAAAATATAACAATTAATTAAACATAGTAACATATAAAATTTTAAAAAGATAAAGTTTCCCTCCCCCCTTACATTAGATTGTAGACTTATCAAAGAGTTAGTTGCGTAAAAATTTTACTATCTTCTTTCTTCTAACTTCTCTCTCTTTTTCTCTCTATTATCTTCCTTCTCTCTTTTTCTCTCTATTATCTTCCTTCTCTCTTTTTCTCCTTCCGTAAACTTGTGTTCTCAAAATTTTTTCCTGCATGTGAAGCCTATTTATAGTGTGAAGAGTAATGATTATATACCTTGGTTAGCATGTTAGGCAATTTTCTCATTTGGTTTGGATTGAATTCCTCATTATATGCTTAGTTCCTTAGATAGGGGTTAATAAATGTAAGATAAGAGAGGATAATGCAGCAGAGATTTTCTGCTGTAGATTTTTTTTCGTTTATTTTTTAATTTTTTTAATTTTTTTAATTTTTTTTAATTTTTTTAATTCATAATATATTTATATGTATTTAAATATGATTAATTACATTAAAATTTATATATATTTATTTATATATATATAATGATTAAAATATTATTTTAAAAATTTGAATCATATTTCTAAAAAAATAATAAAATAACCAATTTTATTTATTTTAAATAAAATAACTAAAATTTAAAAGAAATATTATTTTAAGAATATATATAAAATAAAATTGAGAATGTTGTATTATAAATTTAGAATATTACATTAGGAAAGTCAACAAGCATTATTCAGAGGAAAGTGTGTACCAATTTGGCCCACTGATGTTTTGTCTTGATGCATTTGTCCGCTATACAAATTCAAGCTGCATGGAGACATATTCAAGGAAAATCTTACATTTAGGAAGTTTCACGATTTTTTTTATATATGGTGATTGCAGGACAACTTGTTAGACAAATTTATGAGGGATTGTAGTGAAAGGCTTATTGTTTGATGCAAGCTGATGCTGAAGGATTAATATTGTTAATGGTTTGTCAAGACCCATATGAAACATTTATTATTTTGATTTAATTGTGGATTTAGTATTGTTAGAAACTATCATGTAATATGTTGATATATGTGTTTATTAATTTATAGTGTTGATGGAAGTGTGACTTTGACATAATATTTTTTTTATTACAGGTTAGGTATAAATAAATATCAAAAGAAAAAAAACTAAAAAAATACATACTACATCAATTATTGTTTAATCATATATAGAAATTGGTCAACATATCAGATCGATTTGTACAAGAATTGGTGTAATTTTATGCATTTTTTACATCGATTTTGAAACTAATGTAGAATGTCTCATACATTAATTCTAAAGTCACCCGAATCTATATCAATTGTAGAAATGATGTAGATTGTCCAAATGAACTAATGTAAAATGTCCTTTTCTTATAGTACTGATACATGATGCACCCTATTATTAGGTGTGCATTCAACATTTTCCTAATTTTTTCATGGTTTTATAATGTAAGTTTTATACTTATACTGATCTTTTTACATATATTAAATCTATGAAACACTTTTAAAATCCATAAATATTAATAAGAGAAATGGACTAAGGATGATAATGGGTAGGTCTAAATAAGGTTTTATAGTACATGTCTTCATACCCGTATTTAAAAATACTACTTGTACCCAGTTTTAAACCTACAGAAGTAGCAATTTTGATCCACATCACCTGTACTCATTGAATACCTAGATACTCATACTCACCCTCATGACCCGTATATGACGTTAACAATAATTGGAAAAAAAAATATTTAGCTCCCCTAAACTTTACCTTTTTATAAATAAACACTACAAACTTTAATTTTATTGTAAAACACCATTCATGTCCTTGAAAATGCATGTCATTACCGCTATAGCCCTTGAAAGTAAGAAAATTCTAAAGAAATCCTTGAAAGTACTAATTATTTCATTTAAATCCATAAAAGTAACTACTTCTTGCTATTTTAGTCCCTAAATATACGTTGATATTGTCATTTTAGTTACATTTTTTTTTCAATTTTTGACTAAAGTGAGTTATGCTTTAAACTTTTAAGAACTTTTTTTTGTTTGAATTCTTATATTTTTAAAGATCAAAGTGCTAGTGACATACACTTTCAGGAATTCAAATGTTGTTTTATCCTTAATTTTATGTCAATTAATCCTTAAACTTTATCCTCGTAGAAAAAACACCATGAACTATGATTTTGTTATAATTAACCCTTATACTTAACGACTTCAATTTTGCAAATAAATATTAGGATTTCAATTTCATCTTAATTGAATTCTCAAAATTTATTTCTTTTTTTAAATAATCTTTTATATTGTATTGGGATTAAAATACTAAAAAATATTTATTTATTTAAAATCACATTAATTATTTTAAAAAAAATTACATATATTAGTTTTATTTTTATATATTAATTTTCTACATCATAAAATTTAGAATAAAAGACAAACAGGTTTTTTTTATTGTTTTTATCATTCTTTCCTTTTTCTTTCTATTTAAACTCAATTTTTTATAATATTTCAAAAAATAGTTGTAACAAAATGAATGATTGATATTTAACATAAATAATTTAACTTGATAATAAAAAATTGTTTGATAAAATGAAAAAATAAATAAATATCAATTAGAATGAAATAAAAATTTATGATGTCAATTTGTAAAATAAGTCAATTTTAGGGCAAATGAATACCTTTTTCATAATAATAAATCTAAAAAAAATAACTAAAATAATTACTACATTTATGTTAAAAAAATTATTCTTAAATAACTCAAACATAATCTTAAAAGAAAACATGCATAATATTAAAAAAAAATATAACATTTTTTTTATCAAACTCAAGTCATAAATGTATTTATTTAAGTAATTAAAAGCAAACATACATAATATTAAAAAAATGCAAATATAACATTGATTTGTTCAAACCCAAGTAATAAATGTATTTATTTAAGTAAAGATATAATTTTTTTCGTAAAAGTAATTTTGTGTGAGGGGGGGAAGAGAGATCAAATGACACCTGTATAACTTTTACTTATTATTATACCTTTTAATAATTTTATATTTTATGTAAATTTTGTTAATCTAATCGTTAAATTATAACTTTATATTACTTATTATGTTTATATCAAGTTTTGTTAAAATTAAATAACAATTTGAGGATAATTAAATTGTTTATATTTAATACATTTTAAAATTTATATATTATGTTTATTTTGATCTATATAAATGACGTATCAAATCAACTTAAATTAATATAAAAAAATTATATATGATATAGGGAGTAAAGAATTTAATTTAATAAAAGTTTTTAAAAATAGTCATTTAATTGAAGGTTACGAAGTAGTGTAACCATTTGTAAAAGTTATACCAATGTCATTTGATCCTCTATATATATATATATATATATATATATATATATATATATATATAAATATATTATCTCTATTCTTATATAAAAGATTCAATTACCTAACTTACCAAGATTAAAAATAATAGTTAATTTAGTTAATAACAATAAATTTATTTTATTTATATTTTTTTCTAAAACAACCATATAATATTACTTTTTTTTTAAAATTAATACTTTTATATCCTCTAACCAATTAGAATGCAAGCTCTTTAAATATATTATAATTAATATATTTTACTAAATTAAGAGAATAATTATAAATATTTTATATTTTAAAAATAATTAATATATGAGACAACATAAATTTAATTTTAAATAAAAATAAATAAATAATTATTCTAAAGTTGGATCTTATAAATAAAAATAGAGATAGTATATATTATTTATTTAATTATATTAATATATAACAAATTCGGGGATAGAGTGAGTCCTATAATATCCAAACTTTTACCCACACAATTTTGTAAGTATATATTCACTTTATATCCAAACCCATATTTACAAGCAAGTATTCACCCCCACCCGCAAATATTTTTACAAGTACTTATTGGGTCTGACTACACTTTATCATACCTAAAATAAAAAACAATAGTTTCATATTACATGATCATCTAACTAAAACTTAACATCAAGAATTAATTACAAACAGAATTGGGTTCCATGCTGCATAACTCTTTATTTACGATTATCATCTTTAAACTAATTAACAGTCCACATGTAACAAAGGGAGTACCATTTCTCAAGTAAAAAATGTCACTACATTCTCATCTAACTAGAGGTATGATGAAGTACTCTGCATAAAATAGCTGGAAAAACAAACAATTCAAATTAATGCATTAGTAACGAGAAAAGAGAATGTGCTCCACTTTATGTTTAAAAGATGTGCAGATGATTTTGGTTAGTGATTAGTTTTTGCTCTTTTAAAAAACTGAAAAATATATCTTAAAATAAATCAAACCAAAAGCATTTCAAACACA
Source organism: Cajanus cajan (assembly GCF_000230855.2). Lineage (NCBI taxonomy): Eukaryota > Viridiplantae > Streptophyta > Magnoliopsida > Fabales > Fabaceae > Cajanus > Cajanus cajan. The sequence continues at coordinate 72,346,626 of NC_138517.1, forward strand.
TATTTGGAGATAAATATAGGATGAGGTGAAAAGGCATATAGTTTGGATTAACTATTAGTTTATGAGTTTTTCAATTATAAAATATCGCTATTAAAACTTCCCTAAAAAGAATTCTGAGCTAAGATGCTTGCGGAAAAGTTAAACAAAATAGCTTTCAAATTTCAAGATATATACAGAGGTTCAGACAAGTAAAAAAAATTTAACTTAGCTTCTTAAAATATTTCTTTTAAGATATACTTCTGAGATTAGTAAATGACTATCATATGGTTTTTGTCCTATTAGGCTAAGTGCTTTAGATAGTGTTGAATTTTTCACAAAGTTGTCGATAAATGGCTAAGCTGATCACTGGCTCTTTTTTTTTTTTAATCATCAAATAATTTTTATAAAGAGAAACTGCTGATTAAATTTATTTATTTATTTTCTAATCGCTAGCTTCAAATTTGTGAAAGAAATTAATTCACTCAAACAATTTCCAAAGAGAGCACTACCACCACCCTTTCCTTTTGTGGCCATTTAAACAATGAGACAAGATTTGGACCCTTTGAAGAACAAGGCACCCTTGAGCACTAAGAACTGGAGGTTGTGCAAGGAAATGTGAGTTCGTTTTCTGTCCAAATAAATTTCTTTGTACTTATTGGCGCCAAATTTTTTTTATAGGAGATGGTAAAGTTTCGATTGGAAGTCATTAGATAATAGACCGATAATAAACAACTATTGATTCTAAACACAAAGACACTGTCTTTTATTTTGAAATTCCAATTCCTCAAATGATAAACAAGTTATAAAGTTATATATTGTTACCTTCCAAATAAACATGTAGAAGGATGTTATGGCTGCTTTACTTTTTAGATCTACAGAATTGGCATGATACCATAGGATTGAAGCCAAAAGACAATGTCCCAAACCCTAATACATTGAAAGTGAGAACAAACATCAGATTCCTTTGAAATGATCAAACATGTACACATTCACTAAATATGCGTCTATATAAAGGATAAGATAATTTAAACATTTATCGAGTCACTAAAGTTTTCTCCTCAAATAATTAATGCTTCCTTGAAAGAGCCAATTTACCTTGATTTGCGAGCCCATTTACCTTAATTTGACTCTAATGTAACAAGATTATACGTATAAAAAGACAAGATATTTTATGCAACAAATTACTTTTCCAACGGAGAAATTTCCTTATTTTAGTATACTAGATAGTACTTGAACACTGTATGTGCATTAACTTAGGAACAATGTACATTTTAAGGCTTTATAGAAGAAAATTATTGAAAAGCAAACAATTGTTAAATTTTGATAATTGACCAACCATTGTAATTACAAAATGCAACATGAGATGAAAAAGTATATAAATTTTGAATTTCTTGAAACTCACTATTCTACAAACTTTATCAAAATCAAATTCGACTGAGCTATTCTTTTTCTTATGGTTATATTATACTCTCCAAAATTCTAGGCTTCTTGAGTGAGACCCTTTAATTAAGAGGTTTGTTTATTGTTCAACATCATGTCCTATATCTTGTAACTTATCAATAGGTCAAAGAATAATGTGAAGTCATAATTAAGGGATAATTTATATAAGTAATTAGCATATTACTGTGATTATTTTGCTCCAAAGGTTACAAGATGATGCTCCCATCAGAAGAGCGACTCCATAAGCCATTTGAAGAAGTGAGACACAAATCCAGAATACCTGAAAAAGACTTAATTAGAGAAAACCATGTATACATGCATGCACATGCCAAGTCCTCTATGATGGCACAAGATGAGAAAAGCATACCCGCTTTTGACCTAACCGCACCGAAAAAGATCGAATGCCAAATATTTTATCCCCTTCAATATCGGGTATATCCTGTGTTAAAACAATAAAATTTAATTTTTACTTTAACATATGGTGTACATATAGAAGAAAAGAAATTAGGATAAACTAAATTAGCTTTTTTGATTAATTGCACATTTTGCTATTCATGTTTCTGAATTTTGCAAATTTTATCATGTAATTTTCAAATTTATACATTTTGTAACTCAACTTTCAAATTTTTTTCATATTTTATCAATCCATAAGTTAATCCCTGAAATAACATGTTAATTACTTATGTGACATTTAATGTTACTTACGTGACATCAATTAACACCATCAATCAATGTGTCGCGTTAACAATTAATATGATACATAAAAATCAATTAACAACATCAAACGATCAACTGCCACCTAACAAGATGTAAAAATATATATGTATTAAAAAATGTAAGGTTAAGCTTCTAATTTAAAATCAAGTTATACATATTACTTTTTGAAGTTAAAGGAGGGAGCCTTAAAAAAAGAGGTGAATTAATTGATTTTAACATATGAAAAACGTTTAACTCATTATACATTATTGTTTAACCACTATGGTTAACCTAGTGGCTGGGTGAAAAAAGATTTGGATAATTAAAAACATGGAAACCTAAATTTAATCTTCATTACAACAATCTTTATAATCTTTCTTATCTTTAATAAAAACAAAAATACCTTCTCGTTTTCTTCTCAAGTATTATTGAAAGTTTTTCCAAAACTCACTTATATTGGAAAATAAATTAATGCATATTTTATGAATAATAAGCTGTTAGACTTTTTTACCTTGAACAATGCAATAACTACAGAGAAAAAGCCCATGAATGCTGTAGCAAAAATCAAAGATCTTGGAAACATAGCTGGCCTCTTGTACACGAATGTCTGCACATTTTTATAATAAACATTAGCAACCAAAAAACATCTACTCGATAGGAAGGTTGTTTTGCTGGATAAGAAACTAAGATATATTTGTTAGACAATATGTAATGCAAACTACTACTGATGCTAAAAGCCTAAAATCCATTAATAAATTAAATTGGTCTCTGATGCAGTGATATATACACATTACAACTTTAGAGAGTACATTTAAATAGGACAAGACCACCTGCATGTGGAGAAAAAATGCAAGTTGAACTATTATTGCTCGAACAGCTAGGATGCACATGGCTGCAACCACTGCAAATCTCTTCCATCTCAACAGGGGCAACTGGGAAATTTCAGAGACACGAGTTACAAAAGATAAATATAGTCACTATCAACAAAGTTTCCAAATTAAGGATTCCAAGAAGCTAAAATTCAAATTTAACTAATAAAAAAAACACTAGTGTCACATTTTTTCAATTTTTAAACCATTTCTTTAATACACCTTTTTCCTTCCAATAGGAAAATTACAAGTCATCTATTGTACTGTGTTTATTTCCTTGTGTTTTAACTACACAATTATTGCATAATTTTTCACCAAACTTCAATTTGATAAAGCTCAACATATATCTCTTGTTGATATTGAAATGAGTAATTTGTACAATGACCCATAACAATTGTGCCATAAAGGCTAAATGACCATTGTGGGGCAGTTTAAGAAACTTATTACCAAAATGGGGTTGTTTTGAAACATTTTACACCTTTGGGGCGCTTTTATTGGGTGTCGCTATGGGCCATAGCGACACCCATGACACGTGGCATTTTTGGGTCTAAATATGAGCCATGAACGCCATATTGGTAGAGTCGCTGTAGCTGGTGGAGACCTTCAAAGAGTCGCTATAACCTATAGCGCCTCAAATCGGCTAAAAACGAAAAAAAAAAAATTATTTGGGGCGCTATGGCCCATAGCTCCACTCAGGCGCTATGGGCCACAGCGCCTGTGTTAAAAATATATCTAATATTTTTAAAATATATCTTATATTTTTAAAATTTAAATTTTTTTTTACAAATTTATAAAAAAAAATAACGGGTAAAAGAGAAAAAAAGATTGAAATAAGAAAAAAATGTTAATTTTAAAAAATAAGTAATAAAATTAAAAAATAATTAAAAAACAAAAAAAAAAATTTATTTGAGGCGCTATGGCCCATAGCTCCACTCAGGCGCTATGGGCCACAGCGCCTATGTTAAAAATATATTTAATATTTTTAAAATATATCTTATATTTTTAAAATTTAAATTTTTTTTACAAATTTATAAAAAAATAACAGGTAAAAGGGAAAAAAATTGAAATAAAAAAAAATGTTAATTTTAAAAAATAAGTAATAAAATGTAAAAAATAATTAAAAAACGAAAAAAAAAAATTTATTTGGGGCGCTATGGCCCATAGCTCCACTCAGGCGCTATGGACCACAGCGCCTGTGTTAAAAATATATCTAATATTTTTAAATAGAATTTGAAAAATAAATTATACAAAAATTTCTGATAAAAGGCAAAATAATAATTGAAAATTTAAAAAAATAAATTTTAAAATTGAATTAATATAATGTAAGAAAAAATTAAAAACGAAAAAAAAAAAAAAAAAAAAAGTTAGGGCGCCAGGGCTCGTAGCGCCACTGAGGCGCTAGGGCCCACAGCGCCTGTTGTGAAAATAAGTTTGAAGACATATTTATGATACTTGCTGAGAGTTATCTGCAAAAGCAAAATGGTGCACACAAAACTCATAATATTTATGTCGCCCTCTCGCGCGCATATAATTAATTAGTTTTTATTTTCTTTTTAACATTTTATACTGATAAGAGACTTTGTAAACAGAAAAAAAAAAAACTAATAAGAAAGCAACAGTATCTAACACAGATCGTGTAAACCAAGTTATAAAATACATATTTTATTTATTTTAAAATTACGTTTTTTTTTAAACTTAATTTTCTTTTTATAATTATATAATAAATATTTACGTTATTATACTTATTTTACATTATTATTATTTTAAAAAAATAATATATATAGCTAAATGTAAAAAATAATTTATAAAAACCAAAAAGAAAAATAATTTAATTGGGGCGCTGTGGCCCATAGCTACACTCAGGCGCTATGGGCCACAGCGCCTGTGTTAAAAAAATAAAAAAAATTACATTTTATTTATTTTAAAATTACGTTTTTTTAAACCATAATTTTCTTTTTATAATTATATATTAAATAGTTCTTTTTATTATACTTATTTTACATTATTATTATTATATTATTATTTTTTTAACCCAGTGTCGCTATGGGCTACGTAAGTTTTTTAAGCCCATCAGTTATGGTGGACTAGCCTATAGCGACACAGGTCCAGCCCACCCAAGCCAACAAAAACAAAAAGCCACGTGTCATGGGTGTCGCTATGACCCATAGCGACACCCAATAAAAGAGCCCCAAAAGTGTAAAATGTTTTAAAACAGTCCCATTTTGATAATAAATTTATAAAACTGCCCCACAATGGTCGTTTAGCCTGCCATAAATAGTGTAAGGGGAAGAGGGAAGTTTAAATGTCGTCCAAATTAACTCACTCACATCCATTGAATAAGCAGTCCCAAGTACAAAACTGATGAAAAGAGCCCAAAACAATGGCCATGAACCTACAATCCATGCAAGCCAAAAACTCTGTAAAGAAAAATAAAATGATAAGCATTCCTGTTATACCTTGTCAGTGAAGCTTTTCTTAAACAATATATTACTAGAAAATATACCCCAAAAAGTGAAATTGCTACCATCATACATTATCATTAATTAATATTCACCACTCAAATCATGTTGCATTAGTTCAATCACTAGGATATCGGAGGCATGTGCAACCAATGCTGTAACTTAAAATTGCACTCTAAGATTTTTATTGAATGAATAAGGAATTATTTTGTTTTGATAAAATGTTTCTAGGACAAGATTCAGAGTAAAGATAGTAGGTACTAGGTAGTAGAGTTTGATAACCATTACATTAGACAACTCTAAAAGATTATGTAACAGAATTTTTCTGAAAATGAGATCGACTCTTCAGAGAAAACAAATCAATTGTTAAACAAAGGCAAGGCCATGGACCAGACGATATATGCAAAGAAAAATATTAAAATAAAGTTGATTTGATTTTAGGACATAGTTTGTAACAATATCTAGCAGGGGAAACTCTAGAAGTTACACCAAAGTATAAACATAAAAGTCACCAAATTGTGTTGTATATATGACAGAAAAAACAAGTAAATAAGTAGCCATTTTTACAACTCTCATACTCTTTTATATATTAAGAAGAGAACAAACAAACAAAAAAGGAAATAAGTAGTCATTTTTACATGTCTAATTGTATACTAAATTTCTTGATCATTAATAGAGGAATTATTTGGTTCCTTAAAACCAATAGAAATTAAAAGAACTTGTATTAATAACAAGAAAAATCAAGTAGGAGAGATAATATGCGTCAAAGTTTCCAAAAAGATATAATACCAAAAATGAAAATGATGCAACAATAATAACACCAGTGCTGAAAGAATACTCCCCTGAAGCCAGTGGAAGATACGGCTTATTTATCTGCAATTCAACATAAATCACACATTAATATATTATTTCGTCTCAAAGGGAGTACTCAATATGAAGTAGCTTGTTTTCTTGACCATACTACAACACAAAATTTTGGGATGCTTGATAAACTATATATTTAATGTAAAATTATTGTACGATCTTATGTCATTTTCAATTTTAATTGTCTCACAAAACTAAAAATGAGTTGAAAATTGTGAATTTCCGATGTCCAAAGTGACGAGTTTATATAAATATCTAAGTATAGAAACTCATGTAAGATGCTAAGTTAGACTTGGCTGATATATGGTGGCTTGTGTTAAAGTTATTGAAGTGAATGTGGGCTCAGTACACGTGGGTGCAGCTACTAGACTGATAGGGGTTAGTGTGGCTTCTTTAGCTTCGTGAGACCCTTCTCCTATTTGGAGAAAATGTCGCATGTGAAAAATACAAAATTCAGTATTAATTGAGTATGAGAAATTATTTTATAGTATTAGATCAAATAATTTTTAATTAGTCTATGTATTATATGTAATAAGTATTATTATTTTTTTATAAATTAAAAAAATTGAAATATGTATATTACATAATGATTAACTGAAATTATGAATACTTGATAATCATAAACTATCTACCCAATATTTTGTTAATGAAAAAAGGGCATAAATTTGGGAGCAAAACGAACTCTCTATATTCTCATTTTTGTTGCAAATGAAATTACACTTATTTGTAGCTAACAAAAAAATAACGTTTACATATTTTAAATGTCTCTCATAATTCACACCATTAATATTATTAAAACAAAAATAAAACTCCTAATTTAAGTTTCATAACAAATCTCCCCCTTAAACTTAAATGTTTTTCCCATCTCTCATTCCAATCAGCTTTTTGCAATTTTCCAGTAGTGTAGTCGGCAGTGGCTTGGTAAATATATCTGCTGCTTGAACTCGGCTTCCGACATGCTCCAACTCAGCTTTTCCTTGTCTGATCTGTTCTCGGATGAAATGAAATCGGACGTCAATGTGCTTGCTCCTTCCATGATTTACCGGGTTCTTTGCCAACTCGATTGCCGACTTGTTATCAACTCGGATCACAATCGCTTCATCTCGGATCACTCCCATATGCCTCAGTAAATTTGAAAGCCAAACTGCATGACATACGCTCCAAGATGCCGCCACGTACTCGGCCTCGCAAGTTGACAAAGTTACAATAGGCTGCTTCTTTGACAGCCAAGTAAAAGCCGTATTCCCGAGTAGAAATACATAACCCGAGGTACTCTTCCGATCATCAACATCTCCACACCAATCACTGTCCGAGTAACCCACTAATCGGTAGTCGTCCGATTTTGAATAGAAAAGACCAAGTGATAGGCTTCCTCGAACATATCTCAGAATTCTCTTCAAGGCCTTCCAATGTGTGTAGCTCGGATCCTCCATGAATCTGCTCGATATCCCAACACTCAACATTAAGTCGGGTCTCGTGCTTGTAAGGTACCTCAGACTTCCGACTAAGCTCCGATATCTCCCAGAATCAGCTCGATCTCCTCCATCAAACTTTAAAAGTTTTGTGCCTGGTTCCATTGGAGTAGAAACCGGATTGCAATCCTCCATTTTAAACTTCTTTAGGATTTCAAGTGCATACCTTTCTTGGGATATAAAAATCCCTTCATCCGATTGCTTCACTTCTAGGCCAAGAAAATATTTCATCAAACCTAAGTCAGTCATCTCGAACTCCTTTTCCATTATCTCCTTGAACTCCTTAATCAGTTTAGCATTACTTCCAGTGAATATGAGGTCGTCGACATAGAGAGCAACTACCATCATATCTTTTCCTGAGTTCTTTATGTATAAGGCATGCTCGTACGGACATTGCTCATACCCGTTCTTCTTGAAATACCCATCAATCCTTTCATTCCAAGCACGAGGAGCTTGCTTCAACCCGTAGAGGGCTTTTCTCAATCTCAGCACCTTCTTTTCTTCTCCTCTCTTCATGTACCCAAGTGGTTGCTCAACATACACCTCCTCCTTCAGCACTCCATTTAGAAAGGCTGACTTCACATCCATCTGTAGAATTTTCCATTGTCTCTGAGCAGCTAACGAGATCAGAAGTCGGATTGACTCCATTCTCGTGACAGGAGCAAAAACCTCATCATAGTCAACTCCTTCCTTTTGTTTATAGCCCTTCACAACAAGCCGAGCTTTATAACGCTCAACCTCTCCCTCAGCATTCAACTTCTTTTGTACACCCATTTTACTCCAATGGGCCGAGCTCCTTCAGGAAGGTTGGTCAATTCCCAAGTTTTATTACGCTCAATCGCTTCAAACTCCTCATCCATAGCTGTTCTCCACTTCTCATCTTGGACAGCTTTCTCAAAACTCAAGTCTTCAGAGTCGGCAAGAAGACATACAGCATGGACTTCACTTGTAGTGTCGTAAATTTCCCTCAGGCTTCTCATCCTTGGCTGTTGTAGCTCGGATTCTTCATCTGAGAGCTCGGTCGTAGTTATTGTTGAAGGTACAACAATGTCCGAGCTATCCGAGCTAGTTTCTACTTCGGCCGAGTTACTCCAACACCATTGCTTTGTTTCCTCCACGTGAACATCTCGGCTCACCACCACCTTTTTGTTATCAGGATCAAATAACTTGTATGCTTTGGATTTTTCATCATATCCAATAAATATATACTTCTTGCTTCGATCTTCTAACTTTGTCCTCTGCTGTCTTGGTACTTGCCCATAGGCCAAGCTACCGAACACCCTAAGATGAGAAACACTTGGCTTCATGCCACTCCAGATCTCCTGAGGCGTCTTCTCTCCTAGCTTTGCATGTGGGCATCTATTTTGCACATAGACTGCACACTGCACTGCCTCTGCCCAAAACTTCTTCGGCATATTCTTCCCTTTCAACATAGATCGAACCATATCAAGAATAGTTCGGTTCTTCCGTTCCGCTACACCATTTTGCTGCGGAGAATATGGGGCAGTCAAGAAACGCTTAATCCCATGTTCCTCGCAGTATTTGTTGAACTCAAAGGAAGTGAACTCGCCACCTCGGTCAGATCGGACTGCTTTGACAAATTTACTTGTCTCTTTTTCCACCATCACTTTGAATTTCTTGAAGGTTTCAAACACTTCTAGCTTCTCCTTCAAAAAATAAACCCACGTCTTTCTTGAGAAATCATCAATGAAAGAGAGGAAATACTTCTTACCACTGAATGATTTTGGAGTTATTGGGCCACACAGGTCGGTATGGATCAGTCCGAGTTGCTCCTTTGCTCGGTACACAGAACTCCTTGGGAAAGAAGTCCTCGCGTGCTTCCCGATCACACATTCTTCACAGAACTTCTTTTCAAACTCCATTTTAGGCAGTCCAATCACCATCTCCTTTTTCACCAGCTCGATCAAACCCCTAAAGTGAAGATGATCGAACCTCCGATGCCACTTCATGGCCTCATCCTCCAAATCAAGTTGCATGCATTCATCTCGAACTATTTTCAGCTCAAGTTTGTACATGCGATTTTTCTTCATTTCTACTTGGGCAACTAGTCTCCCGAGTTTATCCTTCAGTTGTAGTTCTCGGTCTTTCATCAGAACCGAGTACCCTTTCTCCATTAACTGTCCCATGCTCAATATGTTGCTTTTGAGATCGGGTACGTAGTATACATCTCTGATCTCTCCGATTTTCCCATTTCTCTGTTGATATCGGATCGTTCCTCGGCCTTTAACAGTTACTTTTGAAGCATCTCCGAAAGAAACAGATCCGACCTCCTCCTTTGAAAGCATTTTGAACAAGTGCTCGTCACCACACATGTGATTGCTTGCGCCGGTGTCCAAGTACCAAACAGAGTTATCAGTACAACTCGGTTTGATCTCGGAAGAACAGCTCGGTTTTATGTCGGTTTCTGGAATAGTTGTCACCAGCAACAATCCTTCATCTTCTTCCTCGGCAAGGAAGTTGGTTGGTTCCTCCTTTTTCTTCTCGGACCTACAATCTTTGGAAATATGACCCAGATTTCCACAATTGTAGCATTTTATCGAGTAACACTCCTTGGCCACATGTCCATACTTCCCACAGTTATAACATTCAATAATGTTATTTGTGTTTGATCGGCCACCCCAGGTCTGACCTCGGCCTCCCCGCGCTTGACCTCGGCCACCCTGAGTTTGACCTAGGCCACGCCAGTTCTGTTGGCCGACATACTCATTACCTCGTCCTCCTCTTCCTCGACCACCTAGGCCTCTACCTCTTCCTCGTCCTCTATTATTCTGAGCATAGAGCACCTTCTCCTCCTTTATTGTCGCCTTTGCCTGGAGAGCTTATTCAAGGGACTCCCCCTTCTCCTTCTTATTCTTTTTCCTCTGCTCATACGCCTCCAGGGACCCAGTAAGCTCTTCGACAGTGAGCGTTGACAGATCCTTGGACTCTTCAATTGCACACACTATATTCTCAAAGTCATCTGTCAATGACCTTAAGATCTTCTCCACAACTCGGCTTGAGGGAAGATTCTCTCCATTCCTGTTTAGTTTGTTCGCCACAGTCTCCACCCGAGTAATGAACTCGGATACACCTTCTGACTCCTTCATCCTCATGTTTTCAAGTTCGCCCCTAAGGGTTTGAAGCCGAACTTGCTTCACGCGTTCATCTCCCTTTTTTGCTTTCTCGAGTATGTCCCATGCCTCTTTTGAAGATTTAGCATTAGCAATCTTCTCAAAACCCGACTCGTCAACAGCTCGGTACAGCAAATACAGTGTTGCCTTGTCCTTTGCCCGAGCAACCTTCAATGCATTCATCTGGGCATTTGTATACCCCTCAGTGGTCACCGGTTCCTCGTACCCATTCTCAACCACATCCCAGTTGTCTTGGGAGCCGAGAAGGGCCTTCATCTGCAGCTTCCAGTTATCGTAATTGACATCTTTAGTCAATTTGGGTAATGGAATGCCATTAGTTAAACCTGCCATCTCTCTTGAGTGTATACGCTCCACTCACACACCTCACAAGAATTTTTTCTTCTCTCGGGCTGGGTACACCAGGTCGGCTCAGGTCGGCTCACTCTCACCTCACGCACACAAGCTCTGATGCCAATTTGTTAATGAAAAAAGGGCATAAATTTGGGAGCAAAACAAACTCTCTATATTCTCATTTTTGTTGCAAATGAAATTACACTTATTTGTAGCTGACAAAAAACAACGTTTACATATTTTAAATGCCTCTCATAATTCACACCATTAATATTATTAAAACAAAAATAAAACTCCTAATTTAAGTTTCATAACATATTTTATGGTTGAGTACCCATACCCAAAAGACAAAAAAAAATGATTTTTTTGACCTTAACAAGTAATTTGTAATAGTTTCACAAAACAAAATAAAAATTATATTCATATATTTAATATATAATTAAAGTCATTAGCATATTGCTCATATATGTAATTTCATACCTTGTCTATTTCAATATCAGATAATTGATTCAAGCCAACAATATAAACGTTCATAAAAAGGGCAGCTATCACGGCCTGAAATTAAATAGAAAAGCTCATAAATATTAATAAAAAGTTAGGTAAAACAGGGAAATAGCATGCATTAGACGTTTTATTTTAGTACCCACCTCCGACAAACCAATAAAAAATGCTGGAGAAATATCTGATGATTTCTCCACTGCAAGGAGAGACACGGAAATTATACTCAATGCCTGTACAAACACAAACAAAGTAAGCCTTACTGAAAAATTCAGAATATTTCTTTTCTTTTTTTCTAAAATCGGGGTTTATACATAAGAATTGGATTAATTAATAAAATATTGATTCCAGGAAAATGGTTTATCTTAACTGTTCCAATTATTGTGTGTGGCCTGCTAAACCTGTAGAAAGCATCCAAAGAGTCTTTGATAGAGCCCCAAATGCTTTTTTGACTTGAATCTTGAGGTTCAAATTCAAATGATTCTCCTGAGGCTGCATTCACCACATAACTTCTGGCACATTCTTTGCATGTGAATCCTATCTCTTTGCCTCTACAGTGATGCTTCAAATTATGTTGTTGATGCCTCACGATAGTATCTTTATTCTGGCTTTTCTCAATTTTATACCATGAAGCTTTTTTTACGTAAGAATCTAAAATATCAAATGTGGAATTTTAATTAGTACGTAGCAGTGACCTCGAAGAGAGATATTATTTGTTCATTTAGGATGCAAAAACATGTGTAGCAGAGTTTAGTTTGAAGAGAATGCAGCACCATTTATTTTAACACACTCTTTTGAATATCGATCGAACTCTATTGGAAATTAATTTTTGTAGGTTTAGAATTCTTAATTTATCGCCCATGCTCTGGAAAGGGTACACACAAAATCACAAATAGTTAATTTATAAAGACATGTGTTTATAAGAGAGTTAATTGATTAATATAATTGTAAGAAATACTAGTTTTCTCTAATCGTCTTCCATATTTTATTTTAAAAAATACAAATAATTTGGCAAACAACAATTAACTATGCAAGCTGCAAGCCAATTACTATGTTCCTTTTTAATATCAAAAGCCAGCAACTCTTTTTAAGTTTATTGTTATACAATAATAATAATAATAATAATAATAATAAATACAGACATATCACATATGCCAACATTGTATGTCTATAATCAATTTCAATTTCAATTTCATGCATGTTAAAAGTCAGAGCAATAATTACTAATAGTAACTTTATTTTTTATCATTTGAACCACAAAATTAATTACAGCAGTTATCCAAATACAGACCAAAACCGATTGGCAAATGATAGGACCCACCCCCAGAAAAAGAAGCAAACTAAATGAATTAATCACTCATCAAGAAAACTAAGGTCGTGTTTGGATTGAGATTTTTAGAAAACTATGGAGTTTAAAATTCTTGAAATTTAAATTTTTTTAATTAACTTTAATTTCTATCATTCATTAAATATTTTATTTGAATAAATTAATATATATTTTTCAAATTTTATATTCTTAATTTGGATAAGACAACTTAATTAACACCATAGAAAAAATTGAGTTAAAATAAATAAATATATTTTCGAAGGGTGCGTGAACAGTAGCAACAATACCAAAAGTTCTAAGTTTTAACTTCTTAAAAAGTTGCATGTTCCTTAGAAGTGGAGACTAAGTAGCTGATCAAACATCCTCTCCGCATAATTTATTGAATCAGTTTTTTGCAGAGAAACAAACCAATAAATTTCAAAACCAATAATATTTAATATTTCAAATATTGTGGCCTTATCGATGTATGAAGAATTTGAAGTCAGAATATTAATGTTAGACGGAACACTTACGCCATTCTTACGTCTTAATGTTAATCGGAGACATGTTCCAAAACACTTAAAAAGTTTCATAACTCCTAAGAACCAAGTCAATAGTTGTTTCTAACTTCTAAGCACCTCTTTCTTTAACAACTGCTGAAATATTTTTTTAAAGATAAAATTGTAACATATTAATAAATGTTTAAACGAACAATACTTCTGAAGAAAATGTTAACAGAAGTGAGGTCGAAATATAATGTATTTGGATGAAAGGGATGAGAATCAGCAGAAAAAACACAGATTCAGGAAGAAAAAAAAAATCTTTGGTGATTTTCGAGTCACCAATCCCTTCATTCCTCCCATTTTATAGCTTCTTCTCACCTCACAAGGCTTCACAGCAACAAAGTTATCCAGATTATTAAAATTGTCTGCAATCAATGTTCCATAACATGTAAAAGAATGCACGCCATGATGCATTACAAAAAGTTTTGTACAAAGAGATGAATATAATAGACATACTTGCATAGTAACTTTTGCTGCACTTTTTACTCCTCCAACAATTTCCAACTGCCAATAATGTCTCTTCACGTTAGTCACAGCAATTAATTTTCTTTTTAGAAAAATGAACCAACATCTTATATTTTTCAGAAACATTACACATAAATGGAACATTTTCATGTCTTACCAGGGGTGATGAAAGGGAAAGACCCAAGAAAAGTAGGAGCCATTGTTAAGGTACGATAACTTCTGAGTGGAGCTTCTTTCATCAAACGCAACAAACCCCTTGTCGCCTTTACCTATAAAATATGGAATTCTAAGGAAAGAAATTGCCTATTAAGTATTGAAATTAAATCTCATTAATTATATATGATATAAAAAAAAATGCATTCATTTATAAGATTGTGATTTGTAATTAAAATGCAATACAATGATTGTCATAGTCTTCGTACAAGTAAGCTGTCATGTCGTAAGTCATGACTGTACGAGCTACCCGAAGCCAAAACTTTGTAGGGATTTTAAAGAAAAATCTGCATAATGTAATTGGTAAAAAAAAAAGTAAAATAAACAAAAATAGAATAAATAAAAATATATGAGAAAAGTAGAAATAAAAGTGTTCTAAAAGTTTTAAAACATTTAAAAATTAAAGATTTTAAATACTTTTATTTTTTTAAAAATTTATATTTTTAATATAAGTAATATTTGGAATGCATTTATAAATATTTGTGTGAATTGCAAATTCTCTCTAAATTTAGGCAAATCCATGATCTTTTCAAGATTGATGTCAATCTTCTAATAATAGAGTGTTTAAGATTAGTGGATAAGTATCTTCATGATTATATTTTATAAATTAAATTTTGTTTAAATTTAATATTCAAATTCTTATTTTACAGAAAAAGTAGGTTTTTATTTTCATATATATATATATATATATATATATATATATATATATATATATATATGGGAATGCTAATATACTCTAACCTATTTTTTAATGGGAGTATGTCAGCAACCTACACCAAAATTTTATGACAAAAAAATTACTCATTTCTTTTGATTTGGTTAATTCATACAAATGATATATATATATATATATATAGGAGGGTTCAAACGACACCGGTGTAACTTTTACTAAGTGTTACACCGCTTAATAACTTTATATTAAATGTGAATTTTGAAAATCCAACTGTTAGATTGAAAGTTCATATCTCTTAGATCATATATGTCAAATTTTGTTAAAATTGAACAACAACTTGAAGGTAATCAAAGTGTTCATATTTTAGTATATTTTAAAATGTATATATTACGTCAGTTTTGTTTTATGAGAATGAAATATCAAATCATCTTTGGTTACTATAAAATTTTGTGTATATGATCTAAGAGATATGAACTTTCAATCTAACGGTTAGATTTATAAAATTCACATTTAATATAAAGTTATTGAGCGGTGTAACACTTAGTAAAAGTTACACCGGTGTCGTTTGAACCCTCCTCATATATTATATATATATTTGTAGAAGAGTGTTTGATAGAGTAAGGTGTATGGTTTTGAAAATTGGACTGAGCTAGTTGGTCGGACCAATTCGACGAAAAATCAATCCTTAACTGATTCGATTGATTTAGAATCAATTGAATCAGTTAAGGATTGATTTTTCGTCGAATTGGTCCGACCAACTAGCTCAGTCCAATTTTCAAAACCATACACCTTACTGATCTTAAGAATCATTTGGTAATGAAATAGCGAAAATCAGAAGAACCAAGATAGTGTTATAAAATTATGATTATATATTTATTTAATATTATTTTTATATTGATAATAATAATTGTGACACTCTCTATCTCACATACGTATTACACAATAAATATAATGTACATTTCTTGAGTAAATAAAACTTTCTTAATCAAAACAAGGTTCCAAAAGACATAGATAGAGAGTTCACATTCATATTTCACAAATCGTAGTCCAATGCAGAAATGATGACAAAATAAAACATTAGTCTTTCCAAAACACAATAATAGTAATGAAACTCCTATGTTAATCCTAACTAAGTCCCAATTTCACATGTCCTATCAGAGCACATCCCATAATGAGACTTAAACCTCATCACCTACATCTTCATGATGATGATCACCTGTAACACAATAAAAATACATATAGAGCAAAAAGGGAGTGAGAAATATCTCATTGTGGTTCAGATGTAGAAATAAATGTTAGGCAACACACAATCATAACAAATACCACACAATTTACACATAACCAAACACAACTCTCAAGTTATAGATACATCAGAATACATGCACATTCACTTATCATGCAATATTATCATGGACTCAACTCATAAATGCATGCATGTGGTGCCATACAAAAGTTGTACATTTCTCATCACTGGCATGCTACTACAGCAACATACTTGGGGGCACGTTCATTCATAAATGCATCACTAGTGACCCAAGGTACACTTGGAATAGCTCAATACATCTCTTACATGCAGCCTAAGCGGCACACCTGGAATAACTCAATACATCACTAATGACCCAAGGTACACCTAAAATAGTTCAATACATCACTAGCATGCGGCCTAAGAAGCACACCTGGAATAGGTTAATACATCACTAGCATGTGGCCTAAGTGACACAGCTAGAGTCATATATGCACATGATGCATGTCACACATTCACTATTTCATTGACTCAACATTTCACTTATCATGTCTTATCATATCTCATATCACTTATCACATTTCACATCTTCATAATCATCCTATAAGGTCACACACATAAAGGTTCTCATCAAAAGATCATGTCCCTAATTAATTCCTCATATGGTTTCCCACACAAAATCACAAAGCACTATAATTCATATCAAAACTTAATTAATACTCAATGCAACTTATCATAACAACTTTTAGCTTATCAACATTTCAACACATACACCTTACAACATAGGACAACTTAACAACTTCATCTCGACATGTTCAATACAAGAACAATATAAAATTAATGTGTCGTCACACGTATTAGCTAAGGAGATCTCCTACATCAAATGTGAGTAGTTTAAGTAATTAGACAACCGTAGGCCTCAAAGAATGTTAGGTATACAACTTAAATTTGATTTCTTAGGTTTCTCTAATTAAATTAGGAAGTCTAAAACTATTGTCAGGAATAATAACTTAGGTATAAGTCTTGCAACACTAAGTCTCTTATGGGATTATCTTATCGACTATGTAGCTCCAAATATTATGCCTTCCACTCAATTAATCACTTTATAAATGTATGTCTTGACCTTGTCCATATATAGATTCCACATAAAACCTAGAGGAGATAACTTTAAAATAACACTACAAGAAAATTCGGTATTTCAGACGGCAAAAATTCGTGGGAAATGCCCAAAATCCGTGGGTAATGAGGCATTTTCGACGGATTACCGACGGACACTAATCCGTCGGTAAATTGGTCGTCTGAAATTTACCCACAGATTTTTATAATTTGTTTTTAATTTTAATAAATTTATTAATGTAAGAACCCTCATATTTGGCCTCTCAAGGGTTCTATTTCATGATATTTCATTGTTTAGTGTGTTTTATCCTTACTTGTGCAATTTCTGGGAAACTTCCCAAAAGGTCACCCATCCCTGTACTACTCCAGGTCAAGCACGCTTAACTGTGAAGTTCTTATGAGTAAGCTACCGAAATGTATATGTATGTTGTCAGTATAACTTGTACAAATTAATTCATTTAAGTCATCCTCAAATATACAATCTCATATTTGTACTATAATAATAATATATAATAATTTTATATTACAAATAATAATAATTAATAATAATAATAATATATTTAATTATTATTTATTTATATGTACTTACTTTTATAATTAACGTCTACTTATTTTTATTTAAAATTATAATTTAAATTATTTAATTTTATAATTTATAATGCTAATATAATTTAAAAAATTATAAATATTTATTTAATACATACTTATAAATTAAATTTTAATATTTTAAATAAATTATTAATTAATTTAATATATTTATTTACCTTAAATCAAACATATAAAATTCAAAAAATGTATTTATCCTTGTCTTTTTTTCTAATTATCAACTATTAATAAAATACTAACTTAAAATCTTATCTAATTATATATAATATTCTCATATCAAATTTAAAATCAGATATTAGTTATACAAAAATATTAAGATCATATAGTAAAACCAGATATTAATTATACAAAAATATTAAGATCATATAGTAAATTGTCAATAAGATTTTAGTTAAATAATTTAAAATAATTAATGTTTCAATTATATTGTTAATTCACAAATAATTTATTCCAAAACTAATTAATTTTTTATATTAATTATTAGTAAAATTTAGTAACTTTTAATTTAACAATTAATTAGATCGATAAAATTCAACACACGTCATGAGTTACTGAGCGGAATAACTTTACCAAAGAGTTATTTATAAGTTATCTTAAATCAAACATATAAAATTCAAAAAATGTATTTATCCTTGTTTTATTTTTTAATTATCAACTATTAATAAAATACTAACTTAAAATCTTCTCTAATAATATCATAATATTTTCATATCAAATTTAAAACCAGTTCTTACATTTTTGAAAAATATAAATTTGTCTGAAATATTTCATCAATAATATAGCTTTTCCTACAAAAATTTTCTCATCGAAAATATAAATTTTTCAACAGATTTAATTTTGTTTTATAAGAAATCATCTTCGATTAATAACACATTTTATATATATGATTTAAGAGTAAAATATTTTTAATTTAACGGTTGAACTTACAAAATTCACATTTAATATAAAGTTATACGTCATCTTGTAACTGATTTTGTCTAAAAAAATAATAGATAATCATACCCTTAACTGATTTTTATTTTATATATTCTAATTTTATTTGTAATAATATGATTATATATTTAAATAATTTAATTTTAATAATTTTTTAAGTATATTTTTGTCTTTTCACTTAAAATATTTGAATTATTTTTTAAGTATATTTTTGCTTTTTTGTCTTAAATTTTTGAATTTCTATATTGTAATTTAAATAATTTTTTATTTCTATTATTTATTAATTCTTTTCTTTTTTAATGTTTTATAACATTATTAAAATTTTATAATTTTAATCTCTCTAATTTTATCTTACTTTTTATTTTATAAATATAATTTGGATTATTTATTTTATAATTAAATTAATTTTTTTAAATTTTTTATGAGTTTACATTCTAAGAATGTTTTGAAACTCTTCAATTTTGAATTTAAAAAATAATAATTTTTCACAGAATTTTCCACGGATTTATCCGTGGGTAATTTCCCACGGACTAATTCGTGGGTAATTTCCCACGAACTTGTCCGTGGGTAATTTCCCACGGACTAATTCGTGGGTAATTTCCCACGAATTTGTCCGTGGGTAATTACCCACGGATAAATCCGTGGGAAATCCGTGAGAAATTCTGTGAAAAATTATTTTTTTAAAATTCAAAATTTTATTAAATAATTATCCTATTTAAAGATATTAAATCAATCATAATTATGTAAATAAAAACAAGTTCATTCATACAAAATAAAATGTCATACATAACAAATAAAGTTTAGGAGTTCAAATTTAAAAATAACTATAGTACGATCAGTAGTAGAATTATAACATAATGTCTAATAATCAGAATATCCATGTTGTTGCTATCTAATAATCAAATATTGAGGAATTTCAATATATTCTTAGAATGTAAACTCATAAAAAATTTAAAAAATTTAATTTAATTATAAAATGAATAATCCAAATTATATTTATAAAATAAAAAGTAAGATAAAATTAGAGAGATTAAAATTATAAAATTTTATTAATGTTATAAAATATTTAAAATGAAAAGAATTAATAAATAATAGAAATAAAAAATTATTAAAATTAAAATATAGAAATTCAAAAATTTAAATGACAAAAGGACAAAAAAATACTTAAAAAATAATTCAAATTAAAATATAGAAATTCAAATATTTTAAGTGAAAAGACAAAAATATACTTAAAAAATTATTAAAATTAAACTATTTAAATATATAATCATATTATTTCAAATAAAATTAGAATATATAAAATAATAATTAGTTAAGGGT
The DNA here is from genome assembly GCF_000230855.2 of Cajanus cajan. Lineage (NCBI taxonomy): Eukaryota > Viridiplantae > Streptophyta > Magnoliopsida > Fabales > Fabaceae > Cajanus > Cajanus cajan. The sequence continues at coordinate 72,366,823 of NC_138517.1, forward strand.
ATGATTATCTATTATTTTTTAGACAAAATCAGTTACAAGATGACGTATATTTCCCTTTATCTATTACTATAAATAATCAAACAACTATATATTTAACTATTTTTCTTCTATTCATTTTCTCTGTCTTTATCTCTACTTTCTATATATAGATTCATTGAAGTTTTAAATACTCATATTTATACTCGTTACTTTGTATTTTACTGATTTACTTAAATATAAAATTCAGAAATCAATAAAATGTAAATTTAAGAAATTACTACAACTTAAAGAGAGATTTTTAAATCAATCAGTTATTAGGAACAAAATAATTATTTAGTGTAATTATTTTAACTTTAATGTTTTAAGTTTTAAATAAAGAAGATTTAATCTAGAAAAAATTTCATTAACCCCTACTTGAAGTTTTTCTCAATAACATCATACATATATCTATTCTCAAATTTTTAAGTGAGTATTAATTTTCTTATTTATTTATTTAAGTGGCACATACAACTACTTATATAAGATAATATTGTTTATATACTATTAAGAGAAATTAATTTATTAATACAAATATCAATAATTAAATGAGATTTGATCTCTTATTTCATTATTTCTACTTTTTTGAAATTTATTTTAAATATCATGCACATTGTGATTTAAAAAAATATATTAAATTTAAGTAATAATTTTAAAAATGAATTGAAAAAAATCTTATTTTCAAAATTGAAGATCAATGAAAGTTTTCATCAAAATGACATAGTATTGGATGTAATTTAGAAATAAATGACAGATATATATATATGATTTGCAGAACATAATTTAACTTTTTCCCCCCTTATTTAATTAATAATGTTATTTTCAAAGAGATGAGTGATTTTTAAAAATTAAAGAAAAGATGTGTTATTCTTAAATTTGAACGTCATGTGTTGGTATTTTCAAGATAAGTAACAAAAAACACATTTACGCTAATTAGTTTATAATTTATAATAACCTAAACATATAATTATATATAGGTAATATAAGTCATACCTCACACACTTTGATTTATATTTATCTTATTTATATTTTGAAAACACCCATATAATAATGAAAATATTATATAGTGCATTGTTGTGTGTATTGATGCGATTAGGATTGGTTCCATTTGAAAAATAATTGGCTTAAATTTTATTTAATAATTTCAGACGTGGGAAACTCCGTCAGAAATTTCAGACGGATTTTAATCCGTGGGAAACTTCGTCAAAAATTTTAGAAGGATTTAAATCCGTGGGCAATTCCGTCGAAAATTTCATACGGATATAAATCCGTGGGAAATTCCGTCGGAAATTTCCCACGGATTTAAATCCGTCGGAAATTTCATCGGAAATTCCTTCATGTAAAAATCCGTGGGAAATTCCGTCGGAAATTTTCCACGGATCTAAATCCGTGGGAAATTTTCAACGGATTTTGGTCCGTGGGAAATTTGACTTTTTCTTGTAGTGTAATTATCCATTTAGAAACCAATTTACTTACTGAATAGTTCTCAACTAGACTGTCAAAGCACCATAACTTACTTCCACACAATGAGATATTTTAATTTCTAAAATATCTTTTACTCTCCTCTAATTTTTATGTATCTTAACAAAGACATGTCATACCAAACAACTTAACAACTTAATTAACTAGAGCATCATACAACCTCACAACTTAATCATTTATCCACTTACAACTTAACAACATAAATATCATTGTACCATCTTCATCATACAACTTAATCATCATCTTAAAATCATAAAATAACTTAAAACATCACATTAAAACGATGGAACTTGTGCCCGATGTCATCCTTTGGGCACCCAGTACCATCGAGGTAGGGGACTTCTTGTCTCACCCACACCTGGCGTGATTGAGGTAAAAAGCCTCCCACTCTCTCGTGCTTGGCATGACAACACCATGTCCAACCATAATTAAGCAAAAAGCCTCTACCTAATTTATGTTTGATACCACTCCATTGATGCTCAATGTCAATCTAGACAAAGACGATTATCTTTTTTTAAGCTTGATGCCACCAATCCTTGGTCTAATATGATGAGACTAAGAATCCCTGACTTCAAGCCACACCTAGCGTGATACTAGTTTTTGCAGTTATGAAGAAACTCAATTTACCAAATCTACTTGAAATCCCGCCAAAAACCAACATGAAACAACATATATTCAGTTTGTAGGACTCAAAAACAACTCCAAAATTGGCATGCAACCAAGATTCACAAGGATCATTAACAACTCTGAAGTTAGACATGAAAAAACACATAGAAGGGAGGGTTGAATATGTGTGTTAACAAAGGTATTTTTAAAATCATTTTTGCAAGAGTAATTTTCTTCGTCCAATGTACTTTTAGATGTCAGGCGATTATGCAGAATTTTCTTAACACAAGGTCATTGCGTCTGAAAGATTTTATCGTCTGCTGGGAAAATGGTTTATAATGATAATTAAAGTTCTTGAATTTTCCTTTTCAAGATAGTTTCATTTAAGGATAAGCAATAGATAAAATTTTTCAGTATAATATGTTTGTTAAACGAAATTTGCGTCTTCGTCTGAAAAATGGTTTTAATGAGGAATAGATAGTAGACAAAGATTTTAATATGATTTGTCAATTAAGAAGAGTTTGCGTCTGAAATATAAATAAAATAATATAATCATTTTTATACTGGTTCGCTCAACTGAGCTACGTCCAGTCTCCTTCAACTGAAAGGTTCCACTAGATATGAAATGAAGAACATTTGAGTATTATCGTCCACTCATGGACCTAAGTATTCTCGACCACTCCTGGCCTGTTGACTTCACTCACCAATGCTAATATTCTTAAACCACTTCTGGTTCTCCAAGTATTCTCGATCACTCCTGGCCCTCCAGCTTCACTCACCAGTGCTATTATTCTTAAACCACTTCTAGTTCCCCAAGTATTCTTGACCTCCTAGCTCGCCAGCTTCACTCACCAGCGCTAGTATTCTTAAACCACTTTTGGTTCTCCAAGTATTATCGACCACTCCTAGCCAACCAGCTTCACTCACTAACACTAGTATTCTTTGTTTAGCCACTTCTGGCTCTCAATGAGTATTCTCGACCAACTCCTGGCCCGCCAGCCTCACCAGCGCTAGTATTCTTTGTTCAGCCACTTCTGGCTCTTAGTGAGTATTCTTTGACAAGCCCTTTCGGGCTTTACAAGTATTCTTTCTCTAGCCTCTTCAAGCTTTACGATGTTGGCTAGACAGGTTTGGTTTGAGTATATGGGTTACTCTCAAGGAGAGGATACATATGTTTCTACACTCACTAAGGTTTGCTACCTTAGTCTTACAAAGACAAACATACAATGTTACATTGTTCATATGACTATGAACGCTCATCTCTGGTCTCTCTATCTTGTTGGCTTGATATCACTCATCCCATCAAAAGCCTCATTTTTAAGATTTGAGGTAGTGATATATATAGTCTTGTAGAATCTGCCTATTGCTTGATTTTGAATATATCCGTTGAAGCGGAGCTTCTCGTTGCAAGTATCCGTTGAAGCAGATATAGTTGTTCAGGACTAGTTTGATCTACTCATTTAATGCTTGAGTTCTTGCATTAAATGTTGTTTCCTGTGATAGACATTGCATGAAGTCTTCTTTATCTTGTTAGCAGCTGTGCTTGACTTTAGCAAAGATCTAGGAACCTTTTTGTCATTTTCTGGTCTTGTGACTCATAGAGTGTTGTCTTTTTCTGAAAAAAGTGACGCACTTTTTCTAACACATGCATGCTTCCTATTTTGACTTGTTCCCCTTCTCTTTCTTTCTTTCCCTTAACGTTGAGAGCTTCTTGTATGATTGTGGACGATGTTTGAGTCTTTCTTTGATATCTGATTCTTTTCTTCATGATAATTTTCGTCTGCGTCTAATCACTTCATGTGCTTCTCACGTTTTGGATCTTTGTCTGGGAATTGATGCATTGGCTTCTCCATTAGTTTGGTCAACTCTGCAGATAGACTTTGTTTCTGTCTGGAATGTCTTTTGTCTTTCGCGTTGTTGACCTTCTTCTTATCTGTGTCTCATGCTTGGTCCATTTCTTCATGATGCCTTGGAGGTTGCTCTTTGATACACATCTATCTGATATTGGACTTGTAGTCGTTTGGTGTACACATTGTGCCTTGTCTGTTTGATTAGCTTGAATTGTCTGGTTCTCATGTCATGCCTTGCCGCAACTGTTCTTTTATCAGAGTTGATCTTCTGGTTTCACAACTTTCCTTGTTCCATGTTTGATCTTATTCTTGGCTTTTCTTTTGATACTCCATTTCCTCTTTTCTATAGTAGTCCTTATCCAATGTTGTTGAATGTTCTTTCGTCCGTGATCAGTCCTAACTTTTAATGCTTGACTAGCCATCATCTGATTCTTTTGTTTAGCTTGCACAGACTTCGTGGATTCTTGCATTTAATGCCTTTGATCTTGCATTAAATGTTTGCTTGCTGAATCTGCATTCCACGAGGTCTTTTTTTTGTACCATTTGTTTGCTACTATGTCTGTCATTAAGATATCTCTGTATTTTCCTGATATTGTAGCTACAAAGGCATTGTCCTTTGCTGATTGGTAGGTGTATTTGCTCTGACACACGCAGCTTTTGATCTGTAGATAAACGCTAGTCCATTTTTTCTTCCTCTCTTTTTTATTTTGATTACTTCATGTGCTCTTCTGAGAGTGTGGGTGCTAGGTAGTTTGTCTCATTGTGTTCTTCATATGCAATCCAGCATTCCTGATCTTCGTCTGTGTATTCGAGTCTCCGTCTGGTTGGCTGTTGTAAGTTCTTGACACCGTCTAGGATGCTTTGACCTAGTTTTGTCCATCATCCATGGTCTTGTATCATTTGAGGCTTCATTATTTTCCTTCTTGTGCTGAGCTTGATTCCGTTTGATCGTTGGATCTCCTCATCTGACATTTTGTTAGCTTTTGTCCTTTTTCTTTATTTCTTTTGTGTCTGGATATCTTCGTCTTATGTATTCCCTTCCTTTAATCAGCCTTTATCTAGTGCTTAGCTCATATCTCTCGGTTCTGGTGGGGACGGTAACACATGCATATTCTTTATTCTTCAACTCGTCTGTACTTATATCTGAAATACTAACACACTTGTTAGAAATAACAACATGTATTATATTTGTCTCATTCAAAACCTTGCTGGGAATTGCTTTCGTCTTTGTCTGTCTTAACAAACTCTTCATAGCCAATATTTCAAGAAAACCCCAACTTCATCAATTCTCATCTCATGAATTCAATCAATTAACAATTATAGATCAATGATTCTAGGCATCAACAATCATCATGCATTAATATTTATTCAAACAAAAAGCTTGCTTTACCTCTAGCCATTTTGAACCGAGAAAAGTGAAAGGGATCAAAGATATTGCACAACCTCCGACTTAAGATTTTCAACTTTGAGAGCTCGAATCTCCAACTTAGCCAAGTGAATCAACTATAGGATGGAAGAAGAAAAGGATTTTCAGTATACATGAGGGAGAAGAAATTTTCGGGTTTGGAGAACTTCTCTCTAACTTTTCTCTCTTAAAACATGAACTTATAAGGTTCATGTTTTAAGAAAACTTTATATATTCTTTCTTAAGCTAAACCAACTTAACTTTGACTCAACTATTTTAAAGACAACTTAACTTTTAGAATTTCTAAACCTTTAGAGCTTTAAAACAACCTTCATAATAACACAACAACATTTAAATCATATAATTAAATTAAAAACACCTTAAACACAATGTTACAATATAAAAAGTATTGAAAATAAAATATTAAAAAAATATTATTAATATTTCTCCTATTAATTTTAGTTAATCATTTTATCTTAACTCTAATGAACAATCAATTCTCTTGTATAAAAAAAGGCTTAAATATGTTTTTAGTTCATCAAATTTAAAGTAAGTTTATTTTTTATTTCTCAAATTTAAAACTATTATTTTATGTCTTTATATTTTTTAAAAATCATGTTTTAGTCCCTCAACTCACCAATAATATATATAAAAGTGACAGATAGAGATAATTATACACCATCAGTTACGTTTAATATGATATTTACATTAATGATGATACTGGTATATAAATTTTATTCAACAATATTTAACAAATTTTTCAACAAAATTTGAGTACAGAAACTAAAATATTTTTTTTTAAATAATAAGAATTAAAAGGACTAATTTAAAATTTAAGGGACAAAACTAAATTTATTTTAAATTAAAAAAAAATATTTAAGACAAAATAAAATAATCTTGTACAAAAAATATCAATCTTGTAACAGCCCATTTTTCGCTGGGCCTTAGGCCCAATTCGTGCCCGGAACGGGCCGTTTCAAAAGTGAAACGGGCCGTTCTGAAATAAAGAAAGTGGCTAAATTTTAAGTTTCGGAACGGGTCTGGAACGGGCTGTTCTCCAAAGGAGAACGGGGCGTTCTCCTTGCAGAACGGGCCGTTCCGGAAGGAGAACGGGTCGCTCTGCTGGGTTTTGGAACAGGCCGTTCTGGTTTTAGAACGGGCCGTTCCAGTTCAAAAATTTGCACAGATTCGAAGGTTCCAGAACGGGCCGTTCCGAATTCAGTACGGGCCGTTCCGGGTGCATCAGAATGCCTATAAATAGGGCCCTAGGGTATTTGGAAATTCATAACTTGGAGAAGAGGTCCTAGAGAGAGAGAAGAAGAAGAATCCAGTAGAGGAGGTTCTGCCTAAGGAGAGAAAGGAGGAGGAAGATAGAGGAGGTTCTACTCTAGTTCCGGTCCGGTTTAAGAAAAAGAGGAGGAGGTTCTGCCTGAGTTCCTATTTATCTAGGTACGGGGGAAAAGGGGATTATTTATATGTATAGTACATGAGGGAATTGGGTAGAGGAAGAATTCCTTAGGATTATGATTGATTTTACAATTATTTGATTTGGAGAATTATTGGTTCTATTAAAAATTATCTGTGTTGAGGTTTATAAATATGCCTAAGTGTAGGAATGATGATCTGTGAAGAAGAATGAATTGTAAGGAAAATACAGTGAGCTAGATTTTGGAATAATGAGGGGTTTTACTGTTTATATTAATTATTCTATTGATTATTATATTAATGAAAGTTATTGTTATATTACTTGTTAAGAATTAATGATATTGATGTGAATTGCTTGAGGGGTATGTAAACCCTATTATATTGAGCTTATCTGTTATCTATGTGATATGGAATTGCGTACGTGATATGAATTTGAGTTATAAGATGAAAGGATGTATGAATGTGATTTTGATTGTGATTGTGGTGTCTCACATCGATGACTAGGGACGGCACGGCCCCTGGGTAAGTGGTGCTACAGGGAGGGCGTGACCCTAGCATGGTGTGGGATGAGTAAGACAGTTAACACCACCATTTATGTCGTTTATGGCAGCCCTGGCATAGGGTTAATTGCAAGAGATTGTATTGATTGTAATGTGATTGTGTTTCCTCACACCAAATGATTAGGGATGGCATGGCCCCTGGGTAAGTGATGCTACAGGGAGGGCATGACCCTGGTCTGGTGTGGGTTGAGTGAGGCAATTAACCCGTATCACTTGTGTCAGATGTGGCGAGGTCTTGGCATAGTGTTAATTGTTGAGATTAGCATGAATTATTGATGATGTTGAGATTGACATGAGTTATGAATGGTGAAATAATTGTTTTAATGATGTGAATGAGAAAAGGTATAAATGATTTTGTTAATTATAAAATCTAAGTGGATTATGATGAATTGATAAACTATGATACATGATCGTAAATAATTTATTAAATAAAGAAATATGATGAGATTTTAACATGGTGTGTTTGGATGTACTTTGCATATAGATATCTTCTTTTCTCACCGTATAAATTGTGGATATTTTAGGTGGAGAAGATCCGGCTACGAGTGGCATTTAGAATGCCAACTGTTTTATTTTGGGAAATGCTCTGATATTGTGACATCGGGGCAAAGGATTTTTAGGATGAAATATTTATGTGAATTTGGTACTGTAATATTATTTTGAAAACAATTTGTAAAGAATCTTGTGTTTTATGTTTGATATTTCAATTAGTGTAGTTGTTGAAGTTTCTTATGTGAACCCTTTTACTGTAACTGAAAAGATTTATTACAATATACATGTTGGGGTAGTAAGGGTGTCACAAATCTAATCTCAACGCCGTATATTCGGCGGCTGGCGGAAGCAATTAAGTTTGCTGACGTTAAATATATTATTTACGCATTTTCGGTGTAGCATATTATGTATCACTGGCTTAATTTTTATTTTTTTTATATTTCCTCTCAACAATATTATATATATATATAAGATTTCTACTTAGTAAAAAAATTAAATTTAATATTATTCAAATAAATGACTTGTTATAATAAATTATATTATATTTTAAAATAATTTTAAATATTTATATATAAATATATGACTTAAATTTATTTTTCTTTCTTCCTCTCTCACGTAAATAATGGTGGGAGTAACTTCAAGGAAAAAAAAAAAATTTTAAAGATCGACCGGTAGAATCTTCACCACCCATTATTATTATTATTATATTTTTTATCAGTTCTTTTCAGAGTCCTTTCAGTCACGGATTCTCCACACACTCCACTAGGGCGTCATTTGGTGTGGGGTTTGGATTTAATGCTAAATGAGGAATGCTACACGCCCAAGGTTTCCTGCAAAAATAAAAAAATAAATAAAAAATGTTATATATAAAAAGTATAAAAACTATTATTATAGTTATGATGTATATATCTATTTCATATATAATTATATATAATTTAAATGTTAATTTTAAATATAATTTAATAATATATTTTATGTGTCATTATAATTTATATTAAAATAATATATTAATATATATTATATTCAATATGTAGATAAAGATATATATTTTTAATGACACATATTATATCATTGTAAAATATGTGTTATTATATGATAGTTTACTTGTAGTTATGAAATCATCTTTAAATGTTAAAATGATAATAATAAATCAAATCATGTTAAACTTTTCATAAATTAAAATATAATATGATGAGTAGATTTGGAAAATGTAACATTTTTTATTCTAAATAGAGGATACTTAAAATTACTTATTTTCTTTTCCTTTACTTTTTTATTTTTCAATTGAAAAATAATATATCATTAAAAATTTATCTTTTTAAATAAGAACTTCATTAATATAAAAATTATATTATAAATTAATTAAAATTATCATTAATATATTTTTAAAAAAATAATTATTATAAAGTTGATAAATTTACTAAACATGATAAATTTTAATTGAATTATAAATATTATTTATATAATTAGTGTATAAACTATTTACTCTTTAATTAATAATTCTTTTTTATTATATTTTTAAACACGTTAGGGTAGTTTTAAAAATTAATTACCAAAAAAATGTACTTGTTTGGAAACAATTCCTCATTTTATAGTGGTTAACAAAACTCTTGCCACATTATTATTTTTTCCACCAAAAAGTCGTCTCTATTGGGATCACTTATGATCTTGGGAATTTATGACTTTGGGGACAACAGGGTTTAGGAGTCTTAGTTTTGTACGTTGTGTATAGTGGGTTAAGCTTGCAAAACATTGTTGTTTTAACATGCCTTGATGCATCTTTCCCATAGTGAGAGTGTTGGATATTAGACACCTTTCATGGAGTGTCTGCCATTGACATGTGTTCCTAAGTTACTATATAAGTTGTGGAGAAAAGATAAATACTAGAAGGAGAGTTGAATTGTGTATATAAAAAAACTCGCATGTTTTCTATAGTGAGATAGTAACATTAGTCAGATGAAGCAAGAAGAGTAGTCAAATGGAACACTAAAATATTTTTATATTAATTCGTCTCAATAACTGAGATTACGTCTAATTCTCAATCCAAAGAAAATAGAAGACATATAGATAATTATCTACTAAAACGCAAGCAATCAAGGTCATTCTCAATATTCCTTTCATTACAACAAAATTTGTTTTTAGCAACATTAGAAAAAGTTTATTAAATTATGAGTAAATGTTCTAATAAACTTAATCTAATTATCATTTTAAAAATATTACAATAATCTATTAACTTAATCTATATAAACATTTCAATAAATATAAGGTAGGTAAATATTACTAAAAATACTACATGTGATAGTGTCAAAACAATAAAAAAAAAATAATAAGATTGAGGTCAGTCCACTATCCAACAATTACTAGCAAGAAAACTAACTCTCGTCTTACCTCAATAAAAGTTTGATATTGATAAAGGATCTTTAAGGTTGTTTCCTCTTTCAACCTAGAGATTCTCTTTGTGCATTCCTAAGGTTCAGTATAAGTGTTTGAAAAGCATAAACATTAAACGAAAAATTGGTAAGTGACCCTTCAAATAAACCCTTTGACTCAACCACAAGTAAAGAGATTAACCCAAGATCAACTTTTTTATTTAATTAAATAAACATAACTCAAAATAGCACATAATATATATATATATATATATATATATATATATATATATATATATATATATATGTATGTATATATATATATATATGTATGTATGTATAATTATTACGTTCACAAAACCTTTTTCATTTTTAATAAAACGCATTTAATTATTTTAAAGAAACAATTATTAATCATTTAATTATTATAAAAACTTGGGTGTTAAATTTTGTTTACTGCTTTATATTTTCCTTTGTTGATGTTTGAATTTATTATTAGTTTTGAAAGTGATCAGGTATTCTTTGTCCATGAGAAATTTTTTATTTTTTTTAATATATTGTCGCGTTTCCATTACTTATTTCCATCGACGGGTATATTATTTAATGCATAAACAACAGAAGGTGTCACAAATTTAACTAAACTAGATTAATTATTGATTAAAAAGTGAATTAAGCTGAGCTAGTTCACTATTTTTTTTGAGTTAGAGGAAATATTGTTACTCGTTTGGACCTTTCACAGTTGATGAATTTAGGTGAGTTTACTAACTTTATTTTCAAAAATCAAAAATTGAAAAGTTTAAAATAAGTTTGGTATTTCATCTATCACTTAAAATAAATAATTAAACCTGAAATCAACCTCAAATATAAATTTAAATCCAATATTTACTGGTTAAGTGTAAAAAAGAAAAATAAAAAAAAGCTAAGTTGATCAAATCAATTCTACCTTTGCTTAATTCATGGGTCATTGGAATAAACAAGAGTTTTTTATATGAGAGATTTTATATTGGGTCAAATTCACATGTCATAGAAAGTGATGTAATGACAAACTTATAAATAAAGTAAAATTTTATATGATAGATGTTAATCTATTTTATTAAGGTTGAAAATGAGTTGAATTTGATTTAGTTTAACTCACCTCGTAACTTGACTCGAATTAGGCATGAATATTTAGTTTTTCATCTCAAACTTGACTCAATTCAATATAACTAACAATTCAAATCAACTTGTTAGATCCAATCATGTAATATTCTAAATTTATGATACAATATTATCTTATATATATATATATAGATGACATCCAACAATATTATAAAATATTTATCATATTATGATTATATATAAAATTATCTATTACAACTTATATATTTTAATAGGTAATTAAATTAATTAGTATAAATAAATAGTGTTTTATTTTATAAAATTTTATGTTCAGTAAGATATATATATATATATATATATATATATATATATATGTGTGTGTGTGTGTGTGTGTGTGTGTGTGTGTGTACTAATTAATTATATTATAAATATTGTTTATGAAAAATAACTTATTATAAATTTACATGATTTTATAGACATATAAAATAAAGTGGTTTAGTGGTTTCACTCCTTGTGCTTAAGGATTTCAAGTGCTTGGTACTGGGTTCGAATCCTATATGGTTCTAATTTTAATTTTTATTTGTTTTATAAAAATATGCTTGCATACAGATTCCTTACACTTATAGTTATCTCTTCCTAATTTTAATTGTTTTATAAAAATATAAGACCATGTAGGATTCGAACCCAATACCAAGCACTTGAAGTCCTTAAACACAAGAAGTGAAACCACTGAACCACTTTATTTTATATGTTTATAAAATCATGTAAATTTATAATAAGTTATTTTTTATAAACAATATTTATAATATAATTAATTAGTACACACACACACACACACATATATATATATATATATTTATCTTACTGAACATAAAATTTTATAAAATAAAACACTATTTATTTATACTAATTAATTTAATTACCTATTAAAATATATAAGTTGAAATATATAATTTTATATATAATCATAATATGATAAATATTTATAATATTGTTGGATGTCATCTATATATATATATATATATAAGATAATATTGTATCATAAATTTAGAATATTACAATTCACATGAATTAAGAATCATTTTTTAAGTCTTGTACATTTTCAAAATTTCAATTTAATAATAGATTTAGATTAAAAAAATGATTGTTTAACTTTTTTTTTTAAAACAAAAACAACTTATTCTATTTTTTTTTTCAAGATTACAAGGTATAACTTCAACAAAATATAATTTCAACCAAAATTTATATAAATAAAAATTACTACTCCTTGCATAAAATAATATATAAAGCTCAATTCATAATCATGAAATTTTAAAATATTCACTTATTTTATTATTAACTTATAACCAGGTTTTGAAAGCTCTTTTAAATTTTAATAAGCTAAAATTAAATAGAAATTTAATTATATAAATTATATATTTATATGTTAAATCCATTCATAAATTAAACGAACTGAATTATATGCAATTCAAGATTAGTTCACTTATTTATCAAATTTAATATTTAATTCAAATTCAACTCATTTAATTCATGAATCAAATTTAAAAAATTAATTATTAAATTAAATTTCAAACTATTTTTTAGTTAACCCAATTCATTCTCAATCCCTACACCTTATATAAAAATATATAAATAAAAAAAAGTCTATAAATTAGTAACCTTGGCCTAATATAAAAGAAGTAAACATTAGACAATGACATTATAAGAAAATAAAAAGCAAAAAACAACTAGATTAGACAAATAGCATTATCCATTTTTAAATTGAGTGATCTTTGTTTCTTTTGATATTAAAAATTAATTCTCATACTTCAAAATGAAAAATATATACTTCAACATAAATTAGAGAACTTTTATTACGAGAGTTAGAAGGGTAAATTGTGACAATTGCATCAACTCGTAAAAGGTTAATAATATTAATTAAAACTTAAAAAGATACAGAAGTGGTTACGTGCTGCTTTTAAAAAAATTTCTCCATTTATCGATATCGATATAATTATATTATTAGTTGGTATGAGATTTTCAACCCATATTTTTTATATTAAAAATTAAATATACAGTTTGATAGCGATATCCGATACGATATATCTAACAATAAGAATTAATATGATAGACTTTATACTATATATATTTTAATTTAAAACAAAAAATAATAATAAATAAAGTGCACATAGTCACTTTTATATCACAATATTATGCCAGCAACCCCACATGCAAAGACAGGAACCATAAATGTCCTCCAACCATACATATTGACCTTGCCAATAAGAAAAGGATTGTTGTGCCAAAACAATAATTATTCCACCATCAACATGTGTAGTTTGCAGTGACACACCCAATACTAACCAACACCAATGCACTGCAATATTGTTAAGTTGTAAAAAATAAGAAATAATTTTAAAGTATTGAAATTTATTTAAAAGATCCACCATATATATGTTTTCAATCCATTGGTTCCCACTCTTATGATAAAAATAAAAATAAAAAATAAAAATCATCTTGGTAATTTTAATTCCCTACATTTAATATTAATTCTACCATGAGTTTAAAAGACACTAATTAATCATTCACCAAAAATAATATAATTGATTTTACTCACGATATTAAAACTTTGTTGGAAATTAACCTTTTCACTTTTAATAGGATTTTCTATCTTAACCATATTTTGTAATTAACAAAACTCGAGCTCAAGAGATTACTTTAAAGATCTGAACTCAATGCAGCTTGAACTAACATATTAGTTGTATATTGTATGTTTTGCAGAGGAAAAAGAATAGAAAATAGAGAACAAAATAAATACGGACAAAGATGCATTTTCTCTAAATGAAGAGAAAATGAAAAAAGGAAAAGGATAAAAATTTTAATTTCACCTTTTTTTCAATTTTTCTTTAATCTAAATTTAAAACTTGTATTTTCTTAATTGCCCTTCTTCCATGCCAAAAACAGCAGCCATTAATGTAAGGTGCATTGATATCGGAAAAATGAAAAATAAATACTTTGAAGATTCAACTATATTCTGCCACCAATGAACGATACATTAATTAGAAGTCATTATCCACACTCAAATTTTCGTTGGAGCTTGTTCAATCAAACAGACAAACACCACAAGAAGCTCACTTCTTACTTTGACATTTCAAATATGGCATAATTGACGTTGATATCCAACTATATATATAGATGGAAAATGCATTCATATAATGGTTGAAATTTGGATCAAATAAAGACAACTTAGATAAGATTGTCATTTCTAAACCGGTAACCTCTCATGTCACTACTTGTAACTCATTAGACCACAAAATTTGTAGAGATTTTACAGAAAAAGAAATCGCAGTGGATGATGTTTTCGCCGCTCAAATATTCAACGATATCATCACAGGGAGCGTATACATTATTTTTATAGGATTCATTATTACGAAGTATTTTTCCAACATAAAAATAATCTTTCCAGTTTAATATCAAATAAGTGGACATTTTTTCCACCTTAAATTTTCTATATTTGCAAGATTAATTAGTATTTGAATCTTGATCATTGATTAAACGACGAAAGTTCCTTGTAACTTTCAATGACCCAATTATTTGAATTATGGTAATTTCAGTAAAACTGAACAATTATTCAATATCTATCTTACTCCAAGAAGCAGTAAAACATGCGGTAAAACAATCCTAAACTAACCATCAGTATCAGAGGGCTTAAAATGGTTGTCGTCGGTAAACAAAAAAATTAAAAGAAAAATCTTCTTAATTATGTGTGTCGTCTTTAGATTTCTCAATTTGAGTTTGATTTGATGTAATAATCCCATTAACCCGGAAAATCAAGTTGAACCTTGAAAATGATGTCTTAAATAAAATTAAATCATTTTGACTTAATCTACTAAGATTGACAAAGTCAAGCTTATTAGTAGATTTATGGGTCAACTTGTTAAATTAATAAGTAAAATAATTTGATCTACCGTCAATTTATAAATTTTGTAATATATTATAAAATAATATAATAAAATAAAGTATAATAACAATAGTCTTTTATTTTTTTGTGTTTGTTTATAAAATTGTGATTACAAGTTTAGAGTTAAGGTTAATTGTTATGAGTGTTCCCTCGCTTTTGTTATGACCTTGATGATTTGATCTTGTGACACATCATCTCTATTCCTTTTGTCAAAGAAGACGAAGACATAGTCGCATTTGTGCTTGTATTCATGAAGTCATAATAAAGTAAGAGTATATATGGATATTAATGACAAAAATCAAAATATTGAAAAAGCTAAAAAAAAAAAAAAAACTAAGCATAATATCTTTGAAGTATGGAATTATCATGAAAAGGTTGGTCTAATTGATGGGATAAATAAATACAAATGCGATAGTTATGAAAAAATTATATACATGTAAAATCATTAAGAGTTTCATGACTTATAAAGTATCAATTTATCATGTTATAATTTTTTTTATTGTATAAAAATGGATTTAAGATTCTTAAGTATATTTTTTTAATTAGGACAACTTAACCAAATGATTCAATGGCCCGATGATCCAATGACCCAACTAAGGTCAAATTGAGCTAAAAAAAGTGACAATCTTAAAAAAATATAGATTATACTAACATAATCTAAAAATATTAAATAGTTTTCATTTTTTTTTAATTTATAAACTTGATTTATATATTAAAAAATTTTAATTTAATAATTGAGTTATTAAAATTTAATATAAGATATAAATTATTAAATAAAATAAATTTAGATAAATTTACTGTTAAAGTGGATAGATCCTTCTTATTTAAAATAAAAGGAATCCTCCTACTTATATATTATTAATGTAAAACTTTATATTATCAATAAATCCAATGGATCCTCTCTTATCGAAAAGAATTGGAGGTATCCAATTTAACAAGTATGAATCGTCGATATTAACGTATAAGATCTTA
Source organism: Cajanus cajan (assembly GCF_000230855.2). Classification (NCBI taxonomy): domain Eukaryota; kingdom Viridiplantae; phylum Streptophyta; class Magnoliopsida; order Fabales; family Fabaceae; genus Cajanus; species Cajanus cajan. Next base: position 72,383,037 of record NC_138517.1, read on the forward strand.
TTATGTGTGACAGGGACAGATCTACATATAATTAAGTGTGGGTACTTGCTCCACTACCATTTTAAATATACACAATTTTTTTATTCAAAAAAATAATATATTTTAAAAATGAAAGTTATATTCTAATAATATATATTTAAATCATTATATGTATAAAATATAAATTCGAAGAAACTGTTTATTTATTTAATATTTGTCAAACTTTCAAATAAGATTAGTTCTCATATATGATAAAATAAAATTTATAGCTTGCATGTTTACCTTTTGTACTTTCTGTTTATTGTATATGTTGATAAAAAAATAAAAATAGTAAAAATTGTAAGATTGTATACGTTGATTTTAAAATATGACAATAGGAAAGATCAGAAAATTTATGTTCTATTTATAATTTTTATTATAAAATATGTTTTAAAATAAATTATCATCTAAAAATTTATATCACATATTAAAAACATGTTTATATCATAAATAAATTAAACTTGGTTTTATAAAATTTAACATATTTATTTTTATGTTTTTATTTATGAGAGATAAATATGTCATATTTAGTACATGTATTTTTAAAGAAAGTTGGATTCAAACCTATTAAATTATAATATAACATAGTCTAACCTAGTTTATTTTCATCCTTAATCGTAATTGTAGATATAAAAACTTGTAAAAAATAATTATAATATATAATTCTACTTTTAAAAGTTATATGTAAAAATTTTAATATTACAAATATAGGAATAAGTATTGCCCCCACTATCTAAAATTTTTGAATCCGTTACTGATGTGTTATGAAGATTCTATGGGAAAGACGAAATAAAAATAAATAAAAGAAAACGAATTGAGGATTTGGAAATTTTAATGAAGCAATGAGTTTTAAAGAATACACATCAGTCATTCATTTTATCCAACAGCGTAGATTTTTTTAAATTGGACATAGTCGACAATTTTTTTCAATTGGAGAGGATCACTAGTGGAAAAAGGAGCTACTACGTCTCTTCATTTACGTCGGAAACTAGCACACCCGACGTTGTAAAAACGCGGTGGCAGTTCCGTAAATAAGAGGAGGAAATTTACGTCGGACATCGATGGGTCCGACGTAAATAACTCCTTAAATGAAGAGCGCGCACTACAAATTTCAAATCATGGCATTCTTCTTCATCTTCACGTTCTCCCGCGCGTTGTGGATTCTTCCTCATCCCTCCGCCTCCTCCTCAAATCGTGGTTGTCTTCCTCATCTTCACGTTTTTCTGTTTTTCTTCTTCGGAGTTGCGTTGTTTCTTCTTCGCGTGTTGATGGAAATGGCTTAACCATACATCCATCTGTTTTTCTATGAGGTAGTGACCACTCCTTAACCGATGTTTGTGTTTTCTGAGATGTATTTTTCGTAATAATGTTTGTGTTGCATTTCGTGTTTGTGAAGCTGCAGAAGGAAGTGACCACTGCCTGGGTCTATCAAGCAGAACGGGCCGTTCTGCTTGGAGAACGGCCCATTCTCCATGGAGAACAGACCGTTCTCCAAGCAGAACGGGACGTTCTCCAAGCAGAACGGGACGTTCTCCAAGGAGAACGGGCCGTTCTGCTTGCACTCGTTTTTTTTTTTTTTTTTTTAATTTTCATGACTTTTTTACGTCGGACCTTGGCATGTCCGACGTAAATTTACGTCGGTTTTTGGCCCCCGGCGTAAATTTTACGTCTCCCGTATTGACGTCTGATACTTTTCCGACGTAAAAGGCTTCAAATACCCGACGTAAAAGGGGTCTTTTGTACTAGTGGATCCATTCCCGATTTCGATAGTATTTTTTTTTTCCAACATGACCTTATAGCAACGATGATTCCACACCGATGAAATCATCTACATGTCTTTAGATGAAATACACAATAGTTAGTGTAATCCAATACCATTTGTATAGGTTCATAAAATTATTTAAAAAATATTTTAATATATCAAATATAATTATTATAAGAATTGCATACCTCCAAATTTATATATTATTCTACAAACTCAAATTCCTTCTCTTAAAAGTGTCAATTTCACCTTAAGTCTTAAAGTCAATTCACTTGACTCTATAATAATGGTCTTAAGCCTTTTTAGCCTACCAAATTGTGAAAGAAAATATGCACAAAAGTTTTGATGATGCCAAAGTGATTTTAAAGTATTGAAGAAAATTCAAGGTTGAGCTAAAACAAGTTGATCAAGGAACAAGATATCAAGAGTTAAATAGATAAGTCCTGTCAACTTAACTAAAAATGTAAAAGAATACTTTAGAATTGCAAGTATGTTTGGCCTTAAGAATAAGTTTTCAAAAATCTCAATTTAATCACTTTAAATTTAAACAAGTTTTGAATCTTTTGAAAGTAAGTAAAAATATTTTTCAAAAGACTTAATAAAAGCTTTAAAGAATAGTTCAAATCATTTCTTGAAAGAGATTTGTGAAAGAAATTATTGTTATGAAGTTTTCTACATAAAAGTTTTTGAAACAATGTAACAGTATGTTCTCGTAATCGATTACCAGCCCTTATAATCGATTACCAGGAAAGGAAACTTTAAAATTTGAATATTAAGATACAACGTTTCAATTATTTTGAAATTTATAACCGTTGTAATTGATTACCAATCCCTTGTAATCGATTACCCGTGTATCTTTTCACAAGAACACAAGAGTTACACCTTTTCATGAGATACAACCATGGGATTCTTATCTGTAAATATGTATAATTTTTCTTTAAAGGGTTAAGAACTCACATGTGAAAAACTAGTACAAAAACTTCTTGGCCATAATTACTTGAAAATTATTTAAGAGTTCTATAAGGTGAACCATATTGTAATATCTACTCTTCAAGAGAGTTATTTTGAAAAACTCATTCTATCATTCAATTTGTAAAGGAGAAAGTGTTTTTCTCCTGGGTGGTTTTGAATCTTAACACAAGGAAGGGAAGTTCCAAGGTGTTGGAGGATTCAAGTCTTGTAAGGTCTACAAGAATAGTGAAATCTCAAGTTGAAGACTTGAGGACTGGACGTAGGCAAAATTGGTCGAACTAGTATAAAACGAGTTTGCAATTCCTTCTCCTTACTCTTTTATTTATTCCTTTGATTGTGTTTAAGTAGTATGCATCTTCATTCTTTACATATAAATTTATCTAAGGAATTGAATTTATGAGAAAGTAATTCGAAAAACTTTTAAAAGAGGAAAACTTGGAAAACTTAATTCACTCCCCCCCCCCCCCCCCCCTCTTAAGTTATATGAGGCTACTTGTCTAACACAAAAGGGGCTAAAAAAGAGCCCTAACCAATAGAGCTCACTTAATAAAGTGATTGGGCCCAAAGATTAAGGGGCACTCCACACATTATAACTATTTCAAATATTATTTTTTCTTAATTATTTCAAGAAAAAAAAATCAAGTTAGTCTCAACTAGAGTATTTTTAACTTGGTCTTAACCAATGTGTCTTACCTTAGTATTGGCCAAAGTATCTTAAATTATACCTCATCAAAGGTATCTTCCACTTAACCTCAGGCAAGGCATCTTTAGCTTGGTCTCAACTAAGACATCTTTGGCTCCACCTAGACCAATGCATCTTCAACTTAACCTGAACCAAGGCCTTTTTAGCTTGATCTCAGCCATGACAACATCAACTTAGCCTTGGTAAAGATATATTCAGCCTAACTTCAACCATGACATCTTTGACTCAACTTCGGCCAATGCATCAATTAATGGCTCAAATTTAACCAATGCATGTTTATCTTAGGGCATCTTTACCTCGGCCTTATTCAATTGATCTTTGGCTCAAACTCATATAAGTCATCTTTGGCTCAACCTCGACCATGACATCTTTGACTTAACCTAGATTAAAACATCTTCAACTCAATTGCATCCATTGCACCTTCAACTCTACCTCAGTCATGATATCTTTGACTCAATCTTACCAAAATACCTTTAACTTAGCTTTGACCAACACATCTTTGGCTTGCCCTCAACTAGATCATGTTAGGCTTAGCCTCATTTGGTTCAATTTTGGCTCAGCCTCGACCATGACATTTTTGGCTCAACAACAACTAGCACATCTTTACATCAACTTTGGCCAACACAATTTTGGCTTGCCTTTAGATAAGAAATTTTTAGATTGCCCCCTATAAATGTACCTTCAACTTGACCTCAACTATCACATCTTCAACTTAACCTCATCCAATTCATCTTCATTTCATCCTCATCTAGAACATCTTCAACTTGATCTCAACCTAGGCATCTTCTACATGGTCTTAGTCATAACATCTTTGGTTGGGTCTTGGCTAGAATAATTTAACTCACCTTTAGCTAGAGTATCTTTAACATGGCTTCATCTAGACTATCTTTATTGTGACCTCAATTATAGTATTTTCAGCTTGGACTCGGTTGGGATATAATTTAAACTCATCCTCGATCAGGGCATATTTGACTCAACCTCAATTATGTCATCTTCAATTTAGCCTTAGCTAGAGTACCTTCAACTTGAATTTGGTAGGAGCATCTTTAATATTTGGCATTAGTTCGAGTATCTTTAACTCAATTTTAGGCAAATTATTTTCAACTTGGTCAAAATATTCTCAACTCAACTTCAACTAAAGTATCTTGAACCCGACCTTGGCTAAACTATTTTTAATTGGGCCTCGAGTAAAATATCTTCAACTAAGCTTCATCTAGAGTATTTTCAATTTCATTTTGACTCAAGTATCTTCAACTCAACATTGCATAATATATTCAACTTGTTTGTGTTGGCCTTCCTAGCTTTTTATCTAGGGTTTCTCAATCCTACATGTTTTTTGGCCCAACCCAACATAGGTTAGGGCTAAGTAAGTTGAGTTGGGCCATTTTGACTACTCAACCCTCACTCGATGTTATGTATTTTGAGTGGATATTATTTCAATAGGTTAATATCCTTATTTAATCAATTCAAAAAATATTTTTGAAACTACTTTACTACTTACAAAAAGATAAATATTTTATTTTATTTAGACTTGGTTTTTTGTATCATTTGACTTGACTTGATATTATCCTTTTAATTAGGCTTCAAATTATTTTATAAAATTTATACTTCGATGGTTTTAGGATATATAACTGACTCTCTCCTATATTGGATTTTTCCTTTCTCATTTTTCCTCTTTTATTCTTTAAGTTTTCATCAAATAGAAAAAATCCCTCGCTAATTTGTCACTAATTAGCAAAGGAGTGGAGAGGGATAGACTTGTCTCATTATTCCATTACTATTTTTTGACGGATTGGCGAGAAATTGTTTCCCTTATGACTCCCTTGCTAAACAGTCACAAAGTTGCAACCAAATTTTTCTCCTTGCTATAGTTAATAGTTATTTAGTGAAGGGACGCCAAGCTTGCAAAATTCTTGCAAAGCCCTCGCAAAATTGTTGACTTCACCTAAAAATGAATCTTTCATTTAGTGAAGGAGGTGTTTTGTCGCAACTCCCTCGCAAGTGAGCAATGAAATAAATCCTTTGCAAAGTCCTCACTAATCCCTTGTGAAATAGCGAGGAGATTTGTGCTTGCTAATCTCTCACAAAATAGCAAAGGAGAATGGCTCTTTCTTGTCCCTTGCAAATTACATATTCAGTCCTTCACATCTCCTTCACAAATCCCTTGCAAATTTAGGGAGCAAATCCCTCACAAATTGTTTATTTATTTAAGATTGAATAATTATCTTCAACTTTTATGAAGGTGAAATTATACTTTTGATCATTTTATTTATTTTTAAGATTAAATGTGCTCTCATATATATATATATATATATATATATATATATATATATATATATATATATATATTTTGAAGGGATTTAGCGAGAGAATTGCGAGGGATAGTTGTCTGTTAGAAATTAACGACTTGAATTTAGCAAGGAATTTGCGAGGGGTCATTTTCCCTCTAATTCACGTTTTTCTTGAACTGTATTTGGCACGGGAAATTTGGGTTAATATTTAACCAATTTATATAATTTTTTACTCAATTTTTTTTATATTTATTTAGGGTTAGAAGAATAATAACTTAAGAAAACCTAAATAAATTTTAATAAAAATGTATTTTTTGTGAAGGAAGCACAGTCGTGCATGACCAATGGAAATCATAACCTATTATGAGGACTACGTATGACCATGATGACATTATGGAAGGTCATGTTGACTTGGAAACTGTCTCAAAGTATTTAACTTTTCTAACAAACCTTCTACTTTTGCTTATTGTAAACTTGTGAAATTTGTTGATGAAATTATCTTTGAAAACTCCTCTAATATGATAACGAAGGACCCATGGAGAAAGTCCCCACTATCTAGGACTCTGAAGTGATGATGAGTGGTTGAACAAGTATTAAGGAGGATCACACTAAGAGAGTGCATGATATGTGTGATCAATTGTATAAATTCTAAATTAGTGAGAAAATTTTGATTTGTCCGTATATTGACATCTAATTCCATAAATATAATACTTAGAGGGTGTTTGGTACACAAAAAAATTTACTTTCTTAAAAACTTGATGTTGGAAATGTTAGTTTTATGCATTCGATTTGTTACTTAAAAAATAACATTTATAGAAAATATTATTTTTCGAGAATGATTTTTGCATAGGTTTCTTACAAAAATGTTCTCATGCAGGGAGGTGAAAAACTAACTTTCTTGAAATATAAATAAAATTTTAATACAATAAAAATGTCATATTATCTTTATTTACTTAGTTAGTGCATGGAAAATTCTTAATTTTTAGGTACCATTTAAAAATATTTTCATAAACATTTATTACCAATCAAATAAATTTCTATGATTTATAAGAATTATGATTCTTACAATTTATAATTCTTAGGAGTGATGATTTTCATACATAAAAAAATTTATCGTTTATCAAAAATTCTCTTAGGATGATAAAAACCTTCATTGTATCTCAAGTGTTTCCTTATTTATATAGTCATGTATAGGCAAATAACTATCTAACTAACTCATCCAAAATAAACTAGCTAGCTAACTGATAATTTGCTTAAATAATTTTTTCCACAAGTACTTGTAGAATAAAAAGATAAAAAGAAAAAATAAAACTTATACATAAATTAAAATTAATTTATATATATTAAAAAAACTTTTGAAGAAGTTAATATAAAGAATTAAACTTAACTTATATATTACTTAATTTTAACTTAAAAAAAATCATCTATGTTTTTCTCATAAGTATTAGAAAAAATTATTCAGAAAAACTTGAGTTACAATTAATTAGATATAAAATAACAAGGATGTTGAAGCACTGTCCATTAGATTTTACCTAACCCTATACAAGTGTTGTGATGTTGGGCTTTCAACCCACTGGAAAAAAGGGAGAGATGACAGTTCTCTATGGGCTCCGCCAGTACCTAGCCCAAAAGAACAAACACAGATGAAAAAAGAAAAGGCTCATGATATATACACCTCCTTTTTCTATAAGTACATCTCCTTTTTAAAAAAAATTTTCTAAAATATTCTTAATTTTTTATTTTTTATTTTTTTAATTTTACATCCACAACATTTAATTTAGTGCTTTTTATTTTCACACATCTTTCTTCTTTTTTTCAATTTTTATATGCATTCCCTTACCTTTCTTTTATCCACTTATTTTGGTAGCATATGAAAATTAAAAAAAAAAAATGTGTGAAAAAGAAGAAGAAAGTAGCAAATTGAAAGTTGAAAGTGTAAAATTAGAAAATTTTAAAAAAAAACTACAATATTTTATAATTTTTATAAAAAAAAATAAAGGAGGTATACTTATTAAAAAAAAAAGAGGTGTATATATCATGAGCCAAAAGAAAATGGGTTACTCTTTACAAGGTTTGGATCCTGCTATTTTTGGGCCAAGGGAAAGAAAGAAAATGGTTTATAACACCAAACTCAATTAGTTTCTTACTAACCCAAACCTATCCAAGTGTTATATTTTTTTTTCTCTTAAAAATGTATTTAGAAACATATCTTTAGTAAATATTTATTTACATTTTATCATGTGATTTGCAATAACTTAAAAATGCTACTCAACAACCTCCTATTAAATTGTGGTTATCATTACAACTTTAGTAAGAGAAATATTTAATAATTACAGTTGTGCAATTTTTTTTTATCGGCTACAGTTGTGCATGTAATTACATCATTCATTTATTCATTATTTTATTACAACAACAATTACTTTGACTTTGAAGATAATTGTATTGTATATGTGAGTCACGTCTTATCTGTGTTGGATTTTTATGTTTTTTTTTCAAATCTATCTACTTCAATAATTACCATAAAATTATTTCTAATAAATGAAAAAACCAAGTTTAGTTCGAATTAATCACCTTTGACAAGAAAAAAAAAAAGTTACTCTAGTCATGAGAAAAAACTTGGATTCTATTCAAATAGTTTAAAATTTTATTATATATATTAAATTAGAATCACTATATCGTATGAAAGTGTTTTAGGTATTAACCAATATTTTTAATTATACAATGAGAAAGGTTTTTGTTTTATAAATTTTTCGCAACCTCTTACGATTTAAAAAATATTATTTTATCAATTTAATACTATTGTTTAAATAAATTGTTAATAATAATTTTATGTATATCTTTATTCATTAAATTACCCTATATATATTAAATTAGAATAGATATATTGAATCAGGATATTTTTAGACATATTTTTTAACGAATGTTTTACTTTGTAGATCTCGTTCTTTAACATTTTTAACTATTTTTTAATGGGAATGTTTTTTTCCCCTCAACTTCTAGCCCTTTTCAGTTTATCTTTTTCATTTTAAGTTTTACATTAAATTTTAGTATTTATGAAAATGTTATTAATAATTTTATATTATAATATAATTTATTTATTATAAACTTAAACTAAAAGAATTAACTTATCATAAATTATAGATATATAAAATAAATATTTTTCCTGTACATTAGACTTACTAAAATATAAGTTAGAATAATTTTCTTAAATAAGAATATTTTAATGAATATTTTTAAATGAGAATGTGAGACCCACTCCTTTCCCCTCCCCGCAGAGCCTCTCTTTTCTCCCTCACTTGCATTCTCTCATTTCTTCTAATTGTTCTTCTATCCCTTGCTCTCTCAAGGTATTGTGTAGTGGTGAAGTGATAGCTAGCTGAAGTCTCTCATTTTCTCCGTCCGTTTCTCCCCCTTCGTTGAGCCATTCTTCTTCCCGGAGCTCAGAATCTTTGTCCCGAGGTAAGGGAAGCTAGATTCTGTTGTTCTTTGGTAGTAAATGAGTACTAGAAACTCATTAGGTGCTTGTTGATGGTTGATTCTTGGTTGAGAAGTGAAGAAAATTCATTTTCGGGTTTTTCGGGGTTTTGGGAGAAATTTGGGTTTTCTTTGATTTGTGGGTGCATGTGTAAAAAGATGGTGTTTTTGAACTCTTTGATGAAAATGTGATGTTTTGGGCCGATTGCATGTGGATTTTCCTGGTTATTTTGCAGGTTTTGAAGAGATTTTCGAAAGTTTGAGGGTTGCTGCTGGGTATCACGCCGGGCGCAGTTCTTCGCACCGGGTGCATGACCATCAGAGACTCCATTTGGGCAAGCACGCCGGGCGTAATGGTGAATGCCCCGGGCGAGCTTGAGGATATGAGTCTCTAGATGGCCCACGCCGGGCGTGGTGGGACAGCGTTGGGCGCGATATTAGTGGATGACTCAAGTTTTGGGGTTCTGGTGTGGCGCCGAGCGTGACCTTGTCTCGCCAGGCATAGAGACTCCTTGGGAGTCTTTACTAGAGGTGGCGCTGGGCGCAATTATTGCGCCGAGCGTGAGACCCTAGGGAGGTCTCTACTTTCTTGTGCTGAGCGCGGGATTAGCACGCCGGGCTTATGAGGCCTTGTGAGGTCTCTGCCTTCCCTCATGCCGGGCGCAATAGGAATTGCGTCGAGCGCGCTGATTCCCTGGTACTCTCTGGTTGTGCCACGCCGGGCGCGTATGTGTTGTTTCCTTATATGTTGTCTATGCTGAGTATGAGCTGTAATTGATGAATATGCCATGCTGTTAGATGTTATTGCTGATTAAAGTTGTAGTTGATGTATATTGTTGTGATGTAAGTTGTTTAGATGTGCTGTAAGATGATAATGCTATGTTGTAAGATGTTTAGCCGTGCTGTAAGTTGATATTGCTGTAAGCTGTGCTGTGCTGTATGCTGATATAAACTGTTGTAGGCCGTAAGACTGAGCTGTTGTAGGCTGTAAGGCTGAGCTGTTGTAGGCCGTAAGGCTGAGCTGTTGTAGGAGATCTCCGAGCTGATATGTGTGACGACGCATTTTGTGTTTAGTGCTGTTTATGCTGTATAGTTGATGAACTGTATGCTGATGATGTGCTGATAGCTGTAATTGTTTATTCATATATTTATATATATGTTGTTTTCTTTTCACTAGCTTACCCTTTATTATTTTCATGTGGTTTGGATTGCGATGATCATACTATGTATGAGAGCAGAACAGGGATAGGCTGGTCTTGAAGCAGGTCTGCAGCTGGCAGATGGAAGTTTGTTGTTTTGTTATTTTTGGCCACTAGTTGGCTATTTTGGATGTAATTTGTTTACTCTGATGTTTAACTCAGATTGGACCTTGTATATATATATATATATATATATATATATATATATATATATATATATATTTGTTCTCTCTGTGTGGTGTTTTTTGTTGTGCAATGTGTAATGATCAGCCGGGTCGTTACAGAGAACGGTTTTAGTTTTTTTTTTTTATATATAAACAATAGTATTTTTAAGAATTTTTTTAAAAATTTCTATCTATTATCTCTTTCAATTTATCATTAATTCTTATTTTAACTTTTAAATTAAATTTCAATATTTAAAATTATCAATGGTTAAAATTAATTTTATCACGATATAAGTTATTTATTATAATATTAAAATATATCTTATATAACCAAAAATTTTATTTATTATAAATTTTAATTTATATGATTTTTATTTGTGAAAAGTGTCTATTTATTATAATTTTTATATAAAATATATTTACAAGTTAAAATACTAGTAATATTAAATTTTAATTGTTTTTTATTCCTATTTTTTTGTTACTATTTGAATTGTATCGGTAATTTTGCTTTATATTTTTTTTATTTTTTAAGGAACAATGATTTACTTTTTAATAAATAAAAAAAATTACTAAGTATAGTAATAATAAAATATAGAATTATTAAATAAATACGTTTGGTGATTAATTTTTCATTTAAAATAATAATAATTATTAAATAAAAAACAAATGCATAATCTTCTAAAAATACGTAATACATGTTAAATAAATTATTCAGAATATTAAATCTCAAAATATTAATATTTCAAATGTTATTTAGATAACTCTACTTTAAACTTGTCCTAATATTCTGGTCTAAAAATAACACTTAGCCTAAATCACAAGTAAAAGATAATAATTTTTGTATGAATAAAACATTACACGACCTTTAAAAAAAAATAAGAAGAATTTTTTTATATTTTTATTTGATTGGATTTTAAACATAAGAATCGAAAGAAAGAACAAATTCAACAAAAAGAAAAAAAAAGAAAAAAAGAATTTTCTCAGTTTCTAATAGTTAGTTTTTTTTTTGGGGTTAATAGTGTTCATCAAGAGCCAAGAGTCAGATAATGAGATTAACACATTTTCAACAGGAGTCACTACTTTCACTGCGGGTCATCCTCTCTCTATCTTTTCTTTCTCCGCACATTCCATTTTGCACACTCAAATTCAATCCATTTGCTTTCATTCTCATCCTTATGTCCAAATCCTGAATCCTTAAAACACTTTTTCAGTTTCCATTTCACTTGCTGGTGGCAATGGAGGGTACCCTTTTCCCCAATAGGCCACTTTTACCAGCAGCTCCTGCACAAAGACCAACACAAACTTTGAAATTCAAGCCCATTTCTTTTCCTCCACAATCCCCTTCACCATCACCACCTCCTTCTTTTCAATTGGATTCCCTTCTCCAACATCTTCAGCATCTCTCTTCAGTTCCCATCACCGCTCAGCCACCTTCTCAGAGTGACACCACCCATTTTAGTTCCCTTCATTCAAAGCACCCCACTTCAGCTTCTGCCCCCATATTTGATCAGAACCAATTTGATGATTCAAAGTTTGGATTTTTATCAGACAGAGGTAAGTTGCTGCTCAGTTCAATTGTTGGGTCACCTTTGCATGAATTGAATGGTTTTTTCAACTCTGCTGAGTTTGAGTTGCTTGAGGTTGATTTTCCCAGCCTGTTGAAAGCCTTGGACCTTTCTGGGAACTGGGAAAGGGCGCTTTTGCTGTTTGAATGGGGTTGGTTGCATTTTGGGAGTCGTCAAAATTTGAGGTTGGACAATCAGGTTGTTGAATTGATGGTTAGGATATTGGGGAGAGAGTCACAGCATTCAATTGCATCTAAGTTGTTTGATTTAATTCCTGTGGAGGAATACTCGCTTGATGTCCGTGCTTACACCACCATTCTTCATGCGTATGCTCGAACGGGGAAGTATAAACGGGCTATTGACATGTTTGAGAAGATGAAGGAGATTGGTCTTGATCCAACTTTGGTCACTTACAATGTTATGCTTGATGTTTATGGCAAGATGGGTCGTTCTTGGAACCGAATCTTGGAGTTGTTGGATGAGATGAGGGGTAAAGGGCTTGAGTTTGATGAGTTTACTTGCAGCACTGTGATCTCTGCTTGTGGGAGAGAGGGTATGCTAGATGAAGCAAGGAAGTTTTTGGCTGATTTGAAATTGAATGGTTATAAACCAGGAACTGTTACGTATAACTCTTTGCTGCAGGTTTTTGGAAAAGCTGGAATTTACACTGAGGCCTTGAACATCTTGAAAGAAATGGAGGATAATAATTGCCCTCCTGATTCTGTTACATACAATGAGCTTGCAGCAACGTATGTAAGAGCTGGGTTTCTTGATGAAGGGATGGATGTCATAGACACAATGACAAGCAAAGGAGTAATGCCAAATGCTATTACTTATACCACTGTAATTGATGCCTATGGTAAGGCAGCAAGGGAGGATGAGGCGTTAAAGTTGTTCAGCAAGATGAAGGACTCAGGTTGTGCTCCCAATGTATACACATACAACTCTGTTCTTGCCATGCTAGGCAAGAAGTCAAGATTCGAAGACATTATTGAGGTTCTCTGTGAGATGAAATCGAATGGATGTGCTCCTAATCGCGCCACATGGAACACCATGCTTGCTGTATGTGGCGAGGAGGGTAAGCACAATTATGTTAAGAAGGTCTTGAGGGAAATGAAAAACTGTGGATTTGAGCCTGACAAAGACACATTCAATACATTGATTAGTGCATACGCTCGGTGTGGATCTGAAGTTGATTCTGCAAAAATGTATGGGGAAATGGTTAAAGCAGGCTTTACTCCATGTGTAACAACTTACAATGCTCTTCTAAATGCCCTTGCTCGGCGAGGCGATTGGAAAGCGGCTGAATCTGTCGTTCAGGACATGCGGATGAAGGGCTTTAAGCCTAATGAAACTTCATACTCACTGTTGCTCCATTGTTATTCCAAGGCTGGGAATGTCAAGGGGATTGAGAAGATTGAGAAAGAAATTTATGATGGTCATGTCTTTCCTAGTTGGATACTTTTGAAAACCCTTGTCCTATCAAACCACAAGTGCAGAGACCTTAGGGGAATGGAGAGGGCATTTGATGAACTGCAAAAGTATGGATACAAACCTGATTTGGTTGTAATTAACTCCATGCTTTCAATGTTTGCCCGGAACAAGATGTTTTCAAAGGCCCGCGAAATGCTGCATTTTGTTCACGAAACTGGATTGCAGCCAAATCTTTTCACTTATAACAGCTTGATGGATTTGTATGTCCGAGAGGGTGAGTGTTGGAAAGCAGAAGAAGTGCTCAAGGGAATTCAAAACACTGGTCCAAAGCCAGATGTTGTTTCTTATAATACTGTTATCAAGGGATTTTGTAGAAAAGGGCTCATGCAGGAGGCTATTAGAGTTCTCTCAGAGATGACCACTAAGGGGATTCAACCAAGTATAGTTACATACAATACTTTCTTGTCAGGCTATGTAGGAATGGAGTTGTTTGATGAAGCAAATGAAGTCATTAGATTTATGATTGAGCACAATTGCAGGCCTAATGAACTAACTTACAAGATTGTAGTTGATGGTTATTGTAAAGCAGGGAAATATGAAGAAGCTATGGACTTTGTGTCTAAAATTAAGGAGATTAATACCTCTTTTGATGATCAATCTGTGAAAAGACTAGGTTCTTGTATTAGGGAGAGAGTGGAGTCTGCTTTGTGAACTATCCTTTTGGTTTTCCATTTATATATACATATATTTCTTTTAATAATACCTCTGCTAAATATAATTCCATCAGTTGTTGCAATTCTTTAGCTAGTCTTGTGGAAACTATATTTAGGGTCTGTTTGAATAAATATTTTCAGAAACACTTATAGAAAAAAGAATGAGAAGAAAAAACGGAAAAGTTTCTGAAAATAAAATAAATCTTTTGCAAATTAGTTTTTCATAAGTTAATTTTAACTTATGAAAAAGTTTATTTCGATTATTCTTTCTAGAAGTCTTTCTGGAAAAGTTTACTTAAACATACATTTATACTATTAGTTCTATGAGCATAATAGCTGCATCAATCCATAAAAAGTTTGAAATATATTGAATCCTCTTAGTGGTGAATAAGTCCTCTAGCTTGACTAAATCAAGAAAGCCATAAATTTTGGTGCAAGAAAGTTTTCTCAATCTGTTATATGCCTGCTGTTCTGGATTTTTTTCCCAACAGAATCTCTAAGATTATGAAGCCATGTTTGATTTCTTTTTCATTTTTTGGTTTTAAAAACTGTTTTCTAAAATAATTTTGCATTACTCAGCAATCAATTTTTCATCTAAAATTTATTAAGATTTAAATTTGTTTTCAAAATAAGTTTTCTGAAAACAAAAAAACCAAAAACAATTGAGAGATATTTTCTCATCATTTGTTTTCACCTTGTTCAACTTTTTTCTTGATACTATACTTTGTTTTGTGTCTTGTATCACTCTTTGCTAGTTTTGAATAGTTTTTTTGTTGCATTTTGACAACTAAAAACACTTTGAAAATGGAAATCAAATACAATTGTCCGTCACCTTAGTGTTTGCCTACCGTTATATTTTTTTATATGTTAAATTGCAATTATACTTTTTTTTACTGATATTAAATATTAAAGTAAATAACTTTTTGTGAAATTGGGGATTAAAATGATTGACTTTTATGGTTTCAAGGATTATGTGGGTGAAGAAAATAAAATTAAAGTGGAAGTCCGAAACCTTGGCACAAAAGTCAGAATTTTAATCTAAATTTGATAGTTTGAACTACAACGCGATGGTATGGATTAGAAGTAGGTGCCTGAGGAAGTCCATATGAGTTCATTGCAGGTTCTATTACTATACTATGTTTTGTAAAACCCAAAATCTGTGTACTATGCAGATCATGGAGCCAAGATAACATTTGAGTTGGGAAACGAAATTGTAGCTTAGGCCTTGAACTTGAATTTGTAAAATATGCAAATTTGGATCAAACTTTGAACTCCTTCAGTTGCATAACAGCACAAAAAGGTAAAATTCCCTGCACAAGATGTGTAAATAGGAGAAAAAAATTGTAAAATACAAGTGCAGACAGAAAAGATATTCGAAAGAAATAGATGGGAATGAATATTGTTTGATTGAAAAAAAAAACAGAAGAGAAATAAATCGTGTGAGGACCCTATTTTTTTTCATTTTCCATTTTCACCCTTACACTCTTTTTCTTCAGCCTCACTCACCCTTCCCCACACAACTCATTTTCTCTCCAAATACTCACTTCTCCTTTTCTCTCTTTTGGCTGGTGGCAATTCTTGGCAGCTGAAGGTGCTTAGGGAGTGTGAACTGATTCCTCCAGCTGATTTCTTCTCCGTTCACTTCCAAGCTTCTCTTCTCCTTCATTCTTTTCCACCCGAAGCTTGGAATCTTTGGCCAAGGTAAGGGAAGCTAGTACTTTTGTTTCTTTTTTCGCTGTTTGTGGTTGTGGACGAGTTCTAGAAACTCATTAGATGCTGATTGATGGATAATTCGTGGTTGAATTGAAGGAAAGCTTGTTTTCTTTGGGGTTTTCGGGGTTGTTGAGAAATTTTGGGGAAAATCTTTGAATTGTTGTTGCATGTTGAAAAAGGTGGTATTTTTGGACTCTTGGATGGAATTATAGTAAATCGAACCGATTGCATGTGGGGTTCTCTTATTACTCTACAGATTTTTGAAGAGTTTTTCGAAAATGGTTGGCTGCTGCTGAGCTTCGCGCTGAGCGCGGTTCTTCGCGCCTGGGTGCGTGGCCACCAGGAGACCCCATTTGGCTAAGCTCGCTGAGCGAAATGATGAGTGCGCTGAGCGCGCTTGAGAATGTGGGTCTCTAGCTGACCCGCGCTGGGCGTGACTTGGACCGTGTTGGGCGCGATACCAGTTGTGGCAGGTTTTGGTTCTTCTTTTGGGCGCTAAGCGCGCCCCTTGTCGCGCTGGGCGTGAGACTCCTTAGGAGTCTTTGCCTTGTGGGCGCTGAGCGCAATTTGAATTGCGCTGGGCGCGAGACCAAGGGAGGTCTCTGCCTTCACCGCGCTGGGCGCGGGTTTTGGTGCGCCGGGCGCATGGGACTCCTTGAGTCTCTGCCCGGCCAGCGCTGGGCGCAACGACTATTGCGCTAAGCGCGAGATAGTTTTGGGTTCTCTGGTTGAGTCCCGCTGGGCGCGGGCACACCTGCGCTGGGCGCGCTGGCCCCCTGGTGCTCTCTGGTTGCGCTGCGCTGGGCGCAGCCACGTGTGCACCGGGCGCGGAGATGGGATGGTTATGTATGAAGTTTTGTGCTGAGTTGAATTGAAATAGAAGGTTATGAAATGATGTCTAGAAGATAAAGTTATTATTGATATTAAATTATATCTGATGAATGTGTTGAGAAGTGGGGTTATGTTGTGGCTGATTTGTTGAACTGTGAGTTGACATGTTGAGATGTATAAGTTATGTTGTGCTGAAATATTGATGTGAGTTGTTGTAGGCCGCAAGGCTGAGTTGACGTAGGCCGAAAGGCTGAGTTGTTGTAGGAGATCTCTGAGTTGATATGCGTGACGACGCATTGTATGTTTATTGATGATCATGTTGAAAAACCGATGGGATGTATATTGATGAAGTGTTGATAGTTGTAGTTGTTTATATTACTTAAATCTTTCTACATGTTGTTTCTTTTTATGCTAGCTTACCCTTTTGTTGTTTCCATGTGGTTGGACTGCAATGATCATACTATGTATGGGAGCAGAGCAGGGATAGGTGGTGGCTAGTGGTGAGTCTGCAGCTGGTAGGCGGAGCTGACTCCTATGGATGTTTTGTTTTGTTTTGTTACGGCTACTTGATATAGTGGCTTTGGATGTATTTTGTATTCTACACTCTAACTCTAGTCGGATGTAGGACATTGTATATATTTATATTCTAGACACTATATTTATATACTCGTTCTATCCTGTCTCGAGTTTCCGGTGTACTGTGATGGTGAGTGTAGTGACCTGCCGGGTCGTTACAAATCGAGAGATTTTCTTCTGATAAACAAATTGGTTGGATTAAATTGAGAGTGAGCCCACTTAGATTCATTGTAATTTATTTTCATTTATTAAGAATAGAGAAAATAAACCTGAAAAAAGGGTTTTTTTTTTTTTAAAGTGATTTTTTTTTTTGAAATGTTTCCAATTAAAAAGGCTCAAATTTAAAATTAGAAAATGTTATTTTTAGTGGTTTAGAAATATTATTTTTGAAATGTTATTTTTACTGATTAAGTGATACATGTCCAAAAAAACAAACCTCAACTCCCAAACCTGTCTGGGACAAAGTTGGTGTCATCTTACAAATACTCTTTCTATTTTTTTTTCATTGTCATTTAAGATTATGCACAAGAATTAACAAAATAATTGATATTTTAATTTTTCAAAGTATTTATTACTTATTTTCCTATTATATCTTTTAAGTGGTTAAAGAAGAAATAAGTATATTAAAAAATGAATAAACACATTATTCAGTAAACATACATTAATTATCAAGAATAAAATATAAAAAAAATTAATAAATTATTGATTTTAAAAAAAAAAATAAAAAAATAACAAAATACCGATAAAATGACTATAAAAAAAAAGAGAGAAAGTATCACCCAACCAAAGCGCAACTGTTCCGAGCAATTAATCCTGAATCAGGCCATGATATCTTTTATATATATATATATATATATATATATATATATATATATATATATATAAATATATATATATTTCTAGGACATTATTATAACAAAAGTCTTATTAGTTTATTTTAAATATTACAGAGCATGCAAATTGAGACATTATAAAGAGGAACATTTATTCCTACTTTATAGTTTAGTTTGTTTATTTATTTTGTCCTTTTGGCTTTAAAATCTCCCATGTGAGGTAATATCCTACTAAGGTGTTACTCTACGCCCGTAATTACGTTAAGATACTTTGACCATTCTTTCATAGTTCAAACATTTTCAGGATTAATATTCTTACATGATCCATTAGAGAATAATTATGGGAAAATAATATTTTTAATCATGACCAATAATTGGTAATAAAATGTAAAGGGGTGAAGTTGACAATGAAGAATAAAGTTAGGATTCCTATACACCAAATTTGTGAAAGTGTAATTGTAGGCTTTCTCGTTATCAAATCTCTAATTTTTACAATTTGATTTGTTTATTATAGCCAATCAAATTTTACTTTTTATTATCAAGCACCGAACTCTCAACTATTTGTCCAAAACTTGTAAGAATTTTACAAATTTTGAAATCACAAATTATCTTCTTGAGTACGATATTTAAACTCATTCCCTTATTTCATATGTGATAGAAATACATTTGTCTTTAAATTTATTTTAAATTCATCAAGTTCTTTTTCTGTTTTACTATTTTTTTTCTCACAGAAAAATTTCAATTAATCAACTAGATTTTTCATTTATTATCAAATTTAAAATATTCTCATAACATCGTTATTAGACAATATATATTTTTATTTTGATAAGTGAAAAAAATGAAAGAAAAGACCTTATAAAAATGTATAATAATTAGAAATGATGTTATTAGTGATTAATAGTATACTTAAATATTTTAAATGCTTCATTCCTAGACATGAAAATTTTTCATATTAAGGCTATACTTGAAATTTTTTAATACTCTCCAATCTTTTAAATTAAAAATATTGTGCAAGATTGAGATAGACAAATGACACATAAACAAGAAAGAACACACATGAAATGAATGAAGATTAATTCTATTGATTTTAGAGTATGAGAATTACACTAAACGATGATTGAATAATAGTGCACACTCACACTTGCGCTTGCTAGCTTAGTCTCGTCTACCCTTACAATGTGTCACATATATATAGGTTCCTAACCACCTAACCAGGGACGGAGCCAGGATTTCAATACTGGGGGGCCGAGAATTGGAATGATCAAATGAGGCGCTACATTTTTTTAAAAAAAAAAAATTTCCAAAGTAATACCACATAGCAGGCCGTACCAGAAGTCCAAAAGTTGAATAAAAAAATAAATTTGGGTTATTCATTTAATTATACATATGAGTTTATATTAAAAATAGGGGGTGCCATATAGTAATATATATGTATATAAAAAAAAATTAAAATTGTTGGGGGGGCCGTGGCACCCGTAGGTCCCCCCTTGGCTCCGTCCTTGCACCTAACTAAATGAACAAAACGTAACTAACTAGCCAAGCAAGGAACACATATCACAATTAACAATCTCCACCTTGATACGAGTCCTTACAATATAATGTTATGTCCAACAATCTACATTAAGTAAATACAATGCTTGAACTTGCTCCTAAGAATAGACTTCATGAACATATTTTCCAAGTTCTCCTTTGTGTCAATCTCCTGCACTTCAATCTACTTCTTAATCTGAATAAAGTGGTACTGAACGTCAATGTATTTGGTTCGATCATGATGTACTTGGTCCTTGGCCAAACAGATTGCACTCATATTATCACAAAATATGATAGCTTTCTCTTGTAGAAGCACAAGATTATTGATAAGACCCTTCGACCAAATGCCTTCCTATTATACTCTAGCCAAAGCCATATACTTAGCTTTGATTGTCGACAAAGCAACTATATATTGAAGAGTTGCTTTCCAACTAACCAATGAATTGTATAGCACTATGAGTTTTATAATTGTTTAGTTATTTTATTAATTAAATGATTATGCGATTTATTATTTTAATGCTTTAACACTCTGAGGATTTAGGATTTCCTATGATTTTAGTTGTTTAGTAGTTGTTTTGATTTAAGGTCAAAGTTGACCAAGTTTAAGGGAAGGTATATAGGGTTTTCTTAAACCCTAAACCCTAAACCCTAAACCTTAACACTAAGAGAACTTACAAATTCTCATAAGAAAGGAGGAGAGACACTAATAGAATCATAGTTACATCTTTGCCTTCTATTTTTATGTCAATATCACGGAGTTCCAACAAAATAGAATTTAATTAATCAAGATGATCTTTCAAAGGTGTACTTTCACTTATATAAAGACCAGAGATTCCTCTTCAACAACAACTTGTTGCATATGGACTTCATCATGAAAAGCTTCTCCAACTTCAATAATAACCCTAAAGTACTCCATTTTTTGTGACTTCATACAAAACATCATCACCCAATGAAAGAAGGATCAAAAACTGTGTTTTTTCTTCCTTCTATTCAAGATAGATTTTTCTAGGAGAGATCTCATCTCAGAGAGAGGTGCCTAATTGCTTTTTCCTTCAATAAAGCTTTCATCTTAATGCGCCAAAGGTTGAAACTATTCTTCCTTGTAAACTTCTCAATCTTGATTGTGTAGGCCATCTTCTTGAATGTTTTCTTGAAAATCCACCACAAGTAGAAAAATGAAATGGTTGATCTAACTTCAAAGATCCTCTAATAGATGTGTGTTACATATTAAATGCGCTTAAAGGCAAGCGTACCTTACTATGGTAGTAACTATGGACATAATCTAGATATCGAACATAAAGGACTAAGTTCAAGCAATTACTAATATAATCATGGTTTTTAGCAGTTTCAAGGGACAAAAATTTAATTTAAGGGAAGATAAAAAATAACAATTAAAGTAGAAAATATAGAATTTCATAAAGTCTTTTTCACAAAAGATTTAACAAAGTCTAATTCGAAAAGCATTGATCTATTCAGCCTTTTCAAATCCTCTCAGTAGATTTCTTTTAGAGACACCTCTGATTCTCTTATCTAATTTCGATCAGCCGTTTCAAAATCGTTCAGCATATTTCTTCAATAAAAACCTTTGATTCTCATTTTCATTCCTCCTAGTTGTTTCAAAATCACTAAGCGGATTTGTGACATAGACAACCTCTATTGCTTAGGATTTTGGGGTTTTTAAGCTTTTTTAATTCATCTCATGCTCACCTACAAGCTCTAAACTCAAATTTAAACCATCAAAATGATTCTAAAAAAACATATATAACATGGAGACCAGTTCAAATGCAACATGCATGCCTTTAACAATGAGAGATCAACAACTTTGGGTTTTTGGTTCACCTTCCCCAAAAACCCCAACTTCATAACTTCAACAATCATCTCAAAAACAACAAATCAAGCCACCAATGGAAAAAATCAACAACACATTCAACTTGCAACAACAAAGAATCAAAAAGAAAAAGCTCCATTTACCTTGAATTGCTTAAGAAAAAGAAAAGAAAGAAGTAACGACGAAGAATAGGGCTCCCTAGGAGTTTGTCGTACGACACCCTTGACTACAAATTCTCAGCCTCTAAGCTTTGAATCTTCAATCCAACACCAATTCTCAACTAAGGGAAGAATTTAGAGTTCTCTTAATGAATTAGAAGAAGGACGAAAATTCTTTGGCTCTAAAGCCTATCTCTGTAACTTTCCTTATGATATGAACTTATGTTAAGTCAAAAGACGATCTTGGATCCCTTAAGCTTTAGAGTTTTAATGTTAACAAATGAAACATTTTTATAAGAGAAAATGTATTCAAAAATATCTGTGAAAATGCTTATTAGACGAAGTGTACGATGCAAATTGTCTATAAAATGATGTAAATCAAACGAAACATATAGTCTATCACATTCACATTAAATGCTTATTATTTATTGATACTAATGACAAAGTTTGTGCTAAATGTTTCATTCCCTAATAGATCGAACTAGAAAGTCATTTTGGAACTCACAAATTTGTTTAAAAAAAATCATACTTTTCGTCAGAACCAAGATCCCTAAAATTATGAAGAAAAGTAGATAAAGTCATTGTTACAACTCCTCTACACGTACATTGCTTCTATAGGTTCCATTTAGCATGAAAAGTTTATAAGTAACCTTCTTGATCAGATAAGAGGTACCATTTGGTGAAATGCATTAAATGAGTCAAATAGTTACCTGCCATCAAAAGGAGAGATAATGAAGATAGATGAAGCGAACTTCTGAGCTAGACTCAGAGTGTTGCAATAGTCATCTTCCCCAAGCTACTATATAAGAAGATTTAAAGCTCGAGAAAAGATAGATGCACAATATACATAAAAAGACTTGTATAGAAAGAAACACTCTCTATAAATTATACTCATTCTTTCTTGTAAAAAACATATTGATCAATACTAGTTGTATAACATCTAAGTGAGACAAAGACAACATTCGTGTAACTTTCATAACCATTGTTATAAGATTGGGTTTGAAGAGGCTTATTTATAAAAGAATATTTATTTTGAGCCTGGAGAGGCTTGACTGTAAAAGAATACTTGGGTATTAAGCCTGAAGAGGCTTATTGTTAAAAGAATACTTGGGTAGTTGCTTGAAGAGACAAGTCAAATAATACTTAGAGCTGAGCTAAAAGTGATTTGTTGAAAGAATACTTGTATCTTTGTTTAAAGATAATGGAATTCAATCCAGTTGGATTGAGAACTGGACGTAGTATCGGTGGTTGAGACAAACCAGTATATACCAGTGTTCAATCTAACTGTTCTTTGCACTTGATTTGATTAACATTTGTACTTCACTATAAAAAATGTGGTGTGAGTTTTTTTATGCACACTATTCAACCCCTCTCCCATTCTAGTGTTTATTTTTTCTCCAACCCTTATGAAATTCATGTCTTAAGAAAATTCTTATATATCCTTCCTTAAATTGAGCCAACTTAACTCTAATTGAGATTATCTTAAAGATAATTTAACTCTTAAGGATCTTTACCCTTAAACTCTAAACAACATCAATTACAATAAAATAACAATTAATCACATATAATATATAATTAATTAAAATACCTTAAAACATTCATTATTACAATTTTCATTGAAAAATGTATATACACGTTCTCCTATATCACTTTATTATAGTTTTTAATAAAAGTTTTCTACATATTAATTTTTAACCAATAACCTAAAATCTCTTGGTTAACAAATCCTTCTTAAAATTAGGACATAAAATAATACTCTATAAATTTTATTAAATAATCTGAAAAAGAAAAAAGTGGGAATTCATAATTATATTACGTGAGTGCATATACTAACCTGTACAATGAAAATTGTCACCAGAAATAAACTTTTACAAGTTGAGGAAAAAAAAGTGCTTTTTTTCTTATATGCTCCAATATTGGCAACAAATAGTTGTTCTGGGAGTCTTTCGAGACAAATATAAATTTTCTTTAAGTACAATTTAGTTAGAACTTTTCATTGCCTTAGATTGCTATATCATCTCCTTTCCTTAAACTTGTTATAATAAAAAATAAATTTTATACTAAAATTTATATTTAGTACTCCCGACAAGTTTGATTCTTTGTAACGAAAAAAAAAAAAGAAAAAGCTTTGTTAAAAAAAATTATATCCATTTTAGTGATCATGTTATCTCAAAAATAAATTAATTTTAGTTGTTGATTGTAAAACACCTTTAATATGCATGAAATATGTTTTTTTTACAGGTAAAAAAATTATTACTCACCAAATTATTGAAAATTTATATTTTTATTAAAATATGATTTTAATCTCTATAAAATTAGTTATTTTTTATTTTAGTCATTATAATTTTTTTTATTCAACTAAAATTAGAATTATTGTTCTTAATTTCTGTTTTTATGTGATATTTTTAACTTTTTTATTTATTAAAATATTATGTGACAATCCTAAATATTATTCACAACCGATATAATGTCGATGTTTAACACTTTTAAAATTTTGTATAAAGTATTAAAGTAACTTTCAATTTTTAAAAAATAAAAATTAAAAAAATATTTTATAAAAATCAAAATTTGTTCATTTCTTTAAGAATAAAAATGATGTTTATACGTTTTAAAGGATGGAAATCAAAGAATTTTTTTTAATAAAAAAATAAAAGCAAAACCCGCTTATTTTAATTAAAAACATTCGAATGTATATTTCCTATTCAACATTAATATTCTATCATTCAATAATTAAATTAGATGTGGATTATTAAATGAATTAAATTTGCATGAGATATTTCTTAGGTGACTATAAAAAATATCTGCCCAACAGTGACACGTGCCGGTTCTCAAATGTTCGGTGTTGGGTTGTAATTAGATATTTCTAAAATCTGTACGAACAATAAATTCATTATATTAGAAATTTCTAAGGATGTATATTGGATTAAAATTTTATGACTTTTTAAGCAATTTTTTTTATTTTAAATTTTTTTATGTGAATTTAATAATTTTTAAGGTTTTTTAAAAAACCTTATAATAATATAATAATTTTAAAAATATATTTTAATCTAAGATTTTATAATTAAATTTTAATGAATTTATACGTTAAGAATTTATAAGATTTAAAATGATATTATAAGATTTAAAAGGATAAATTTTTAAAGAATAATACAGTTTTGCTACACATAGAAATGGCTGTATTTAAATAAAAAATAAAATTAATAAATTTTGAAATATTTTAATAAATAATTAATTATGGTTTCATGTCTTCTTAAATAACATTTATTTATATACAACTCTCTATGTATTTTTACTTTCTCATTTATACAATTGAATTTGAATATTTTCAAATTTATGATATTCATTAACTAGTACAATTGTCAAAATATATTTTTAATATATGTTTAAAATTTTGATATTTCTATATTATATTTTATTAAAAATAAGAACTTGTTAAATTTTAATTATTTAAAAATATTAACAATATATAATATTTAATAATTCAAAAAAAAATTAAATAGAATGAAAAAATAAGATGAAATAAGAAGAGACAAAGAAAAAGGAAAAAAAGAAGATGAGAGTGAGAAAGAAAAAAAGAGTGTGAGATAAAAAAGATGTTCGGTCCTGCCTTGAAAAGTTCAAAATAGACATCTTCTCTTAAGGAATATGCCTTGAAGACCTTGTATAGAAGTACATTTCATGGAATCATTTGCTTGAGTTTCTCAAAAGATCGGTACTAAAGATCTTGTCACAAAGTTTTTCATAAAGAAATAATATTTTTTTAAGAAATACAACAATTCAATCTCCCTTATTGTTGCCTAACATTCACTTCAAAAGAAAGAGAAGCAAAAACGGTAAAGGAGAAAAAAAATATGAGACATTAGCCAGAAAAATAAGTTATGTGAAATCTCAATGATTTTTGTAAAATTGTTGGAAGATTAAATTATATGTAAATTTTACTAAAAAAATCTAACGAAAGCCATCCATTGAAATTTTTATGTTTTTTCAATATCAACAGATTTTTTTAAGTGAATTTTTTTTAATTAAATATCATTGAATTTTTAAGTACTCCTAAACAATCATGATAATTAACAAAATATAATAATTAAAAAATATAGAAATGAAGGTGATTAATAAAAATGATATTCTTTTTATATAGTAAAAATTGTCACATTTTATGGAGTAGTATTTGGTAACAGAAGAGAAGGGAATAGAATAGAATGAAAGAGAATACTAATGAATTTATCCACAAATAGAACAGATGAGAAACATGTTTTTAATTTAATTTTTTCTTTTTAACTTTGTTACTCATTTTTGGTGAGAGTTTGGTGTGATTTACCAGAAGTGGCATAGAAAATGTAGGAGGAAAGTTTGGAAGAGGTGGGGTGAGTGCCCACAGTGCCGTGTGGCAAGTCCACATGTAAAAGAAAACAACACGGTCATCTACTTTCTTTGTCTGGAACAACCTCAACTCACCCCTTTCTTAGCTATATTCCTCGCCACTCGTTTTATGCCTCTCAATCCCTCCCATCATCATCATCATCATCATCATCACCATCATCACCACCATCATCATCCTCACTCTCTCCCATCGCTCCTCGCTCGCACCCTCTCCCTCTCCCTCTCCCTCACCGCGCGCCATGGGTTGAGCCTCCGTCGCGCTTCCGTCAATCACATGGAGTGGGACAGCAATTCCGATCTCAGCGCCGACGACGACGACGTTTCGTTCCTCGACGACGACGACCACGCCGCCGCCGGCCCCCTCCCCTTCCCCGTCCTCCAAACCGCGCCCTGCGGCTTCGTCGTCACCGACGCGCTCGAGCCCGACCACCCTATCATATACGTCAACGCCGTTTTCGAGATGGTTACCGGCTACCGCGCCGAGGAGGTTCTCGGTCGCAACTGGTTAGTGCTCTCGATTTTCTCTCTATTTTTTTTAGGTTTAGGTTTTTGCGGTCGAAGTGGTTTCAAACCCTAGGGGACTGTTAGAGAATGTAGTGCTCGTTGCGTTGAGTTGTGTGGTGCGTGCTCGGTGTTTCGGATTTTGACTTGCGTGTCCTGAGACGGTGATTTAATGAGGAGTTGCGGTTTGTGGTTGGGGGTTCGTGTAATTGCGATAGGTTTTAGGAGTTTTGATGTGTCTGTGTTGAGTGGTGCGTTTCTCGGTTCTGTGGTGGGGAATTGGTTTGGCTGGCTATGGATTGGGGAAACTGACTTAATATTGGACGTGATGAGTTGGATTTGTTTTTTCTTTTGAATAATGTTATATCTTTGTATGACTATTTGTAATACTCTGCTAAGAAAGTCTTAAATGAGAAAGTGGATATGTTTCAGGTGTTCAAAGCTTTAAAAGCATTGAATACTTTCTTATTCAGTATAGTTAGGGTTTGTTTGGATAAGTTTATCCAGAAACACTTGTAGGAGAGAAAATTAGGAAGAAAAATCAAAGTGAACTTTTCCATAAGCTAAAATTATTTTAGCATATACATGAGTTTAAATTTGGAGAAACAAATATTAGAGGACTTTTAAGTACTGAGATTCTGCTTGTTATTTTGGTCCTTCGATTAAAGGGGTTTGGGAATCCAATTCTGTAGCCTCCTCTTTGTGTAATGAACTTGTCTGCATGGTTGGTGCCTGGAAATGGAATGGGTTTCTTATTGGGGCCAGGGCTATTTAATGTATTCCGATGAAATATTCATTTTGTGCACTTTTTTCTTTCTTGGATTTCTTGCTTTATTCTGGGTTTGCAAAGATCTACGAGGCATTGAAACTGGTCAGATTTTGCTTTTCAGATTTTAAATCTGGTAGAAGTCAGAAGAGTTATGAAGGAAACATGAATTAATTAGAGTGGAACGTGGCCTCCACAATCATAGTATTACTAATTAGAGGGATAATGGTTCCTTGCCCCTATCTCTTTTACGGTAGAGATGTGATACTCATACACAATTTTTATCATTTTTTGTGTCTATTTCTCTCTATCGCATCATTTATTACATTTTTAGTTTCTCTCTTTTCTCTCTTAATTGTACAAATTGTTTTACAAGTATCATTTCTTTTTATCGTGTGTATATGGGAGGATAGAAATTAGGGAGGAATGAAAATATGAATAACGATGCATTTTCTTTTGTTTGGTTGAAAAGAAAGTGGGAAAAAAAAGGGAGAGAGAAGTTAACTTCTAGACAAAAGAATTCAAAAAAATTAATTTCTTTCTATTTTCTCATTCAATTCAAATTTCAAAATTTTCTCACATCCCTAGCTCTTTCTTTATACCAAACATAGTGATAGTGTTGTAAAACATAGATTCTGTTCTATTTTACTAAATCATATGATTTTCTCAGCTACGTGATTTCCAAGTTCCAATTTATATGGTCTCAACAAGAAAATTCATTATACTATATATCAAAGTTGTCAAAACATGCATGAACAATCATTTCAGTCCAGGGAACAGGTGTTTGGGTTACTTTGTTACATGAGGAACAAATAGTGTATTGAACAAGCTTAGGACCAGCCTAAAATTTATTATCCCTTATCTTTTAGATTCTAATTTATATAATGAAGTGTGTCTGCTGGATGCTTTTCCAAATATTTCTCAACATAATGAAAAATGTGTTTCCTTCTAAGATTTATCACGAAAAGAAATATTAGGCTTTTATTCTCTTGAAAATATATGCCTTTCTTTGGGGAAAAAAAATTCCATGGGAGAAAACAAGGAAGCACTACTTGGGGCAAGGTTGAAGAATATGTGATTCTCCTAAGTGCGACTGCTGGTTTATTTTTTATTTCCCATAGTTTGGAATTGTGGCTATTAGTGCTAGACTGCTAGGATTTTAGTTCTGTAGGTTAGAAAGCGTGTTTTTTTAGCTTAGAATGAGTTAACTTCTACTGGAACTTCTCTTATATAAATTCTTGTCTATGATTGATTAATTAATCATATATTTTGTTTTGGTATCTTAATGAATGCATATGTTTCTCGGAGTATCTAATATCTATAAATCATTAGTGAGAGGAAGTATAGTTATGCAATTTTATTCATATATATTGCTTTGATTTGCAAGTGTATGTGCTTGATTTGGGAAATTGAAACTGATTGCTGAAATGTCAGTTTCTTTCTAGTTGCTCTTATGCTTTTGTGAATTGTTCTTGCTAAAGGCTTGTTTGGTAGGATGTGTTATATTGCTCCAGTATGACAATAGGTAAGTAGTTTGAATTGTATAAAACCTAAATAGGATGGGGGTAGACTGATATAAGATTTAGGTGGGAAAGAGAAAGAAACAGAAAGAGAGAAAAAAGGAGGGGAAGAGGGAAGAAGAACAGAACAGAGAGGATAGAGAGAGGGATAAAAGAGAAACAGAGAGGTCAAAGAACAGAGAGAAAAGATAAACTTCTATCATCATCCCAATCTGTGCAAAATATGCGACAATCATCTTTTATTTATAGGCAGCTTCCCAACAACCATAAAAATCATGACTAACAGTAGCTGACTGATGCAGCTCCCTGATAGCTATAAAATTCTAATCAACAGTAGCTGACTAACTAACCAACTAGCATTCTTTTTCTATTTACTAGTAGGGGGGAAGAGGCACTTTGTGCCTTTGTAAATTTACTTTTTAGGAGTTTTGGGAGAAAAATGGTTATAAAAAATGTTTGAAAATAAAATTAGTTTTTTTTTTCCAACCATGACAAATTGACGATAAATAGTGGGTTGTTACTCCATTAGTAGAGGGCAAATTATTATTATTTTTATTTTAAAAGGAGACATGAAATGAAGATAAAGGGTATAATGGTCTTATGAAAAGTGGAAACCAAAATGGAATATGCTCTTGATATATTGTTATAGGAGAAAGAGCCTCTGTAAATTTACTTTTTAGGACTTTTAGGAGAAAAATGGTTATAAAAAAATAAGTCTGAGAATAATAATAATTTTTTTTTCCAACTATGACAAATTGATGATGAAGTGGAATAGTGGGCTGTTACTCCATTAGTTGAGGGCAAAATTTTTCTTTTTTTAAAAAAGGAGAGGTGAAACTAAGATTAAGGGTATAATGGTTTAATGAAAAGTGGAAACCAAAATAGAATATCTCTTTTATATATTGTTATAGATATTTACATTTACATAACAATACTCCTTCCCCAAAAGAGGATGCTTGTCCTCAAGGGCCTTGAACTTCTAATGGGATGGTAAGAGGAAGATAATTTCTGTTCAATAAGAACTCCTTCCAAAAATTACTTACAAAATAGGATCCCCATTACTAATTACCTCCACTGTTGTATATCTGATACATGAAGTGCTGAGCTAGTGTTACTGTTGTATACAGATGTGAAAGGGCCAAAAAATGGGCATATTGCTCACATGATCAATGATGACCGAATTAGTATCCTTGCTACTGTAGTAAAAACATAAATTCTGGGCTGTTCTATGCTTCTTCTACAGTTAAAATTTTCAATGCTTTTGAGGAGATTTTGGGGGGCAAGAGGGACATTCGTGGCTATCCCCAGCAGCTGACTTCTTGTATGGCTAGGAGTCTAGGACCTACTTCCTACTAAAACGTTTTTGCTAATCATGTGTCCTTGCTGCTGAGTTAATACTGGCAGAAGCCATGTAATTCATGTTTTTGGTCAACATTTTCCTCTCAGCCTGCATTGCAGTGTGATTTCTTGCATACCAATGTGGATCACTAATTGGGATTACCATCTCTTTATTGAAATCTTGAATTATTTCAGTTTATTTTGTTTCTATATATTTCTCTATCCTTTTAAGACCTGCATATAAGAATCCCTGATTTCAGATACTTGATCCTTAGCATTATTATTTTTTATTAGGATAATTGTTAGTTATGATTCTATTAATTGGGGATGTCTTTATTTTTTATTTTATGAATTAGGATCTTTGTTAGATATGATCCCACTATAGCTTTTTTGGTTCTAGCTGCAACACACTTTAGAAGTTTCAAGGTGGGTTGCAGCTCATGGCCTTACCCAACTCACAGCGAAATGGGTTGGAAAAATGTTGGCTCACTTTTATGGAGTTCATTTGGCCTGACTCACTTAATCTGTGAGATGGAGTGGTCCAATCCAAGTATCCAACTGAGCTGGGCCAAACCATGTTAACCTGCTTTTAAATTTAATTTTCCTCTTTTTCTTTTCTGTTTTAAATTTCCTTGATATTTTCATTTCATTTTATTTTCTCATTCTTTGAGTTTGTTATGAATTAGTATGTAGGGTTTTGTTTTGCAATGTTTTAAATCCCGGATAGTGGCATCATGGCATGTAGTGGTCGGCCCCAAAAATGCTAGTGAGATAGCATATAGTGGGTAGTCTCTATTTTGATTTTTTTTAAATAGTTTATATAGTGTATACTATGTACATATAAATTCTAAAAACTGATGAAAATTACTCAAAGTTAACTAACTACATTCATAATTAAGAATAAAAAGTCATAGGTGTCTTGAACAAAAATACAAATAAATACAAGACAGAAATCATCAATCATGATCATCTTCTAAATCAAACTTTTCTTTATCATTTTCACTACTATTACATTTATAGATTTCATTTTTGGTTAAAATATCAAAAATAGACCTCCAAATAGCCCTAATGTCTCTTAGAAGATTTTTTTTTTATTTTTTTATTTAAAGAATCACACTTAGTGCCTGCTATGGCCACTATTCAACACTCTATTTTGTATGCTATGGCCACTACACTAAACCACTCCATGACAACCGTTGTAGTAGGCAGTGTTCATTTTGTAATCCGCACCGCTACAACGCTCTATTTAAAACACTGAATTTTTGTATTTGTTTTTATACTTTTCCACATAGTTGTCAATCGCGGCCGGAGCGGCCACTATCGCGGCGCTCTAGAGCGGAGCGGCCCGACGCCGCAATGGTGATGTTGTCGCGTCTCGGATTTCTGTTGTGGCTGGAGCGGCCGCGTCGGACGTGGATCGGAGCAGCCAAAAACAGCGGAATCGCGCCGTGTCTTGGACAGACCCTTCATTAAGGGTAAGTCTGTCATTTCTGTTGGTTTTTTCTTGCCCTAAATCTTCCTCTCCCTCTCGCGGAACCATTGTTGTTGGTTTCTGAATGTCTCGCACTCCCTCTCCTCTCTCTCTCTCGGGGACGACCGTCGACGCACTTCGGTCATCTTCTTCAGGCGTCTTGTCAGACGCTCCTCCAGTTCCGATGCACTCCAGTTCCGACGCACTTCGTCAGTTCCGACCGACGCTCCTCCAGTTCTGATGCTGCTCCTCCAGTTCCGACGTCCTCGTCTGTCTTCTTTGTTTGTCTTCTCATTTTCTATTTTATAATTCAACATATTTATTTTTAATTTGTGATTAAATTTAATTCAGCAGTTTTTTTTTTTAATTTTTGATTAAATTTAATTCAGCAGATTTTTTTTTAAATTTTTGATTAAATTTAATTCAGCAGAATTTCTTTTAATTTCTGATTAAATTTAATTCAGAAGATTTTTTTTTTAATTTTTATTAAATTTAATTCAGCAGTTTTTTTTTTTTTTTTAATTTCTGATTAAATTTAATTCAGCAGATTTTTTTTTAATTTCTGATTAATTTAATTCAGCAGATTTTTTTTTAATTTCTGATTAAATTTAATTCAGCATATATTTTTTTTTAATTTCTGATTAAATTTAATTCAGCAGATTTTTTTTTAATTTCTGATTAAATTTAATTCAACAGATTTTTTTTTTAATTTCTGATTTAATTTAATTCAGCAGATTTTTTTTAATTTTTGATTAAATTTAATTCAGCAGATTTTTTTATAGCTTTTATATATATATATATATATATATTATTAATTATTTAATATATATAAATTAATATTAAAATAGCGGTTATCCCGCTCCGCGTCATCCCGCTATCCCGTTTTTAGGGTTGACCGCTCCGCTCCGCTATCTGGGATTGACTACTATGCTTTTCCATTATTTTATATTTTTAATTTTTCAAAATTAGGTGAGCTAGCTTGTGAACCAAACCACTTAACTCATTAACTTGTGGTGGGCTGAGTTGGGTTTAGGGATGACAAAAAAAATCATACTTGCATATATTCACGAGTAAAAATTCGCTATAGATATTAAATAAATAGTTAAATGGATATCCATTTATTATTGGGGCAGGAATGGGTAGTAATGTATTTGTACTTGCTGGTACCCACACCTTAGAATTATTTAAATACTTTTAATTATATAAAAAGTAAATTGGTTTAATTTATTCAGTATAAATATATATTTCAAAGTTTCAATTTTTTGGTTTAATTTATTTAGTAAAATATACAATTCAAAGTTACAATTTTTAGTATAAATATATGTTACAATTTTTTTTAATTACTCTTAATCACAGTCATTTTGAGTATGCTCTTAATCCAAGTAGGGGAAACATTTGTTGGGAGAGATCAATCCCTTAAATGGATCTCAATACTTTGGATGATTAGTCCTTAGCTTTCGACTAAGGGTTACCTTGATTTACCAAAAAAGTCATTTTGAGTTGTTTGCATTTTGGAGCTGAGTGTTAGGTATACTGTAGATAAGGGAAAGCCTTTGTGAAGGGGGAACCCTTGGAAGGAGTCTCTCCTTAATCTTTAGGATGTTTGCAGTTCAAATGAAACATTACAGAATTTTACTTTCTCTTTTCTCTTCTCTGTTTTTTGTCATCTTTGAAAATTTAGAATTATTTGCTCAATCTTAGGTTAATAACAAAACCTTGAATGCTCAATCACCCATAAGCTATAGACGCATCATCTTATCATCAGTCCTCACCATCTCAACCCCTGGAAGCCACTGAAAATAAGAAACCAAATTTCTGCCATCAAGTGTGATGTTCTATGCTACAATTGAAACCAAGGGACTCCGATTGGAGGATCTCGAACATTTTTGTGAACAATTCTGGACATTACAGAATTTTCATGGTTATTGAGCTTGGAAATGAGTGTAGTTAATTGAGAGGAACAAGGTTCAGCTTTCTATGATTTGAGTTGGTTTTTGTTTTATAAGTTCTTGTGTGATTAAACAAAGAAAAAGAGGAATTGAGATTGAGAATAAGAGAGTGAATTTGAATGGGGAATTTAGACTTTGTGATTTTTTTTAGATTGGTGGTTTTCTGGGTTTAGGAATTAGTTGAGGCTGGGGTTTGAAGGTTTATGACTTCCTCTGTTGGTGATTTAGTTGAAAAGTTAGAAGGGTTTAAGATTTTGTTTTTGGAGTATAGTAGCTAGTCGGGGTGGTGACTTTTAAACCACACAACAGGATTTTTTTTGAATGAACTGTAGTTAAATGGGGTTCTGTGTATTTTACACAGAGAAAACAAGATAATTGATGTGGTAGTTGTACTGATGATTTCACAGAATACTTATTACTATTCAAAGGAAACAGGTTTTAGCATTCTCTATGATTGTTGATGATTTCACTTCCCCTACAGGAGTTTTTGTAAAGAATTATTGTCACTAGTGACCAAGACGTAAGTGCATGCATAGTACATGTATATTTCTGCACAAAGATTGGATGGATTAAAGAGTTCAATATTTTGCTCCCTACTGCAAGAGGTGTTTACGAGAATTTTGTTCCACATCATTTATTGATGATGGTAGAATTAGGTAGTGTTGTTATGATGAGTTCTTGATTTCAATTATCCAAGTATCCATCCCATATTCAATTTGCTAATCTTAATCATGAAGAATAACTGAACAATGAAGCCTGTTTCATCTTGAACAGTGTGTAATTGGTGGTTCCTAATTTTGGAATGTATACGGAGAGTTCCCATTTGATACTCTCAGAAATTACAACCATGTTGCAATGTAAGGTTTAAACCTTTTAGGTTTATCATCTCTTTTGTTTTAATTTCTCCTGTCTTCTGTGTAGGAGGATGTCTTATAAAATTAATGCTTTTTAC
This sequence comes from Cajanus cajan, assembly GCF_000230855.2. Lineage (NCBI taxonomy): Eukaryota > Viridiplantae > Streptophyta > Magnoliopsida > Fabales > Fabaceae > Cajanus > Cajanus cajan. Next base: position 72,417,678 of record NC_138517.1, read on the forward strand.
CAAAATTTTTCAATATGCTTTATGGCTTTGGTTCCCCAGCTTACAATGTCTAGTGCATAGTGTTAAAGGTAAATGTTATTTAATGCTAAGGATCAGATGCATATGGAAGTTAAAATTTATGAAATAATATTTTTTATTCGTATTATAATTTAAATAAGATATTTTATAATTGCGCAATTTTTTTTGTAGTTCTATGGAGTGTACATCTTTATGAATTGCTTCTCTTTCTATCCAGTACTGTTATCTGTCAGATATTGTTTTTAATGTTTTTGGACATAAATGAAAGATTTGTCATGTATGTTGAGTGTTATAACTGTCTTATTACTGTTTACATGTTTTAGTATGATTTGTGAGAATAAATTGAATAATCATCACATTCGTTGTCATTCTAGTGATGTTTTTACCATTCTTTAATATTTTCTTTCTTTTTTGTTTGGGACATTTGATGATGTGGTTGGCAGCCACTTCTCAGTAGTTTCTAGTGAAATGGGAATTTTATTGTTCAGAGAGCTTTGTTATATACATTGAGGTTATGTAGGATGTATGTGTCTTTATTAAATTTAAGATATGACTGGTCAACTTTTAGAGAATCTAGGGCAGTTGATAGGCTTAACAATTAATAATAAAGCACTTAAAATTTGGTGCTTTGATGCTGGAGTTTTGAAATAGAAATTGTTTTATATGAATGGGTTACTAGTCTGGACTCTGGACCAACTATGCAAAATTAACTTTGTGGTATAAAATAATGCTAATTATGATAAATTGCTAAAGGGGTGATTTTGCTATTTCATTCAGAATTTCTTGTGATGCAGCAATTTTGGGGGAAAGGCTTTATAATTGTAACAGAATTCATATTAGAATTTTAATAAGATTCAGAAATGTAATGTATGTGTGATGGTGTGAAATGTAAATATCAGATTTAGAAAGTGTTCATAATGGTGAATTTTATTTTACTTTTTTGTCTTGATGTTTGTACTTTGTATTAAGATGAGGACGTGGATATTATATTTGTTTGGTTGATCTTGTCTTATGCTTTGTGATTTAGGTGAATCTCAAAATTCAAAGCTAAGAAATGGATGCAGTTTCTTGACAGTATTTTTTCTCTTGGAGATTCATTTTCTCTCTTATTCCTTCTGCAAGTGTTGTATGTTTTGTGTTTGCATAGACATGCCAAAAATGGCTAAGTTGGGGTGTTAAGTTATGAACTCTACTACTCTTGGCTTGTAGCTCATTGGGACTCGGGTGCATTGGTAGCTCCTGTAGACAGACTTAGTTTATAACCTGTGTTGTAATAATTTTGAAGCAATTTTCTTCAGGAAGTAGAATGAGTAACCTGTGCACTGCACTAGGGAGATAAATTAAAAAAAAAGGCAAAACAGCATTTTATATAAGCAAATAAGCAATACATGCTGGCTCTTTAAGACATGTCTTTCTTGCTTAAGTCTATACTGCTAAGTTTTTCTAATTCAATGTGGCTTTGTTCTAATAATTTGAAATATTTTGCAGCCGTTTCTTACAGTGTCGAGGTCCATTTGCTAAGAGAAGGCATCCATTGGTGGACTCAACTGTTGTTTCAGAAATTAGAAGATGCCTTGATGAAGGTGTTGAATTCCAAGGTGAGTTGCTGAACTTTAGGAAAGATGGATCTCCACTTATGAACAGATTGCGGCTGACGCCTATATATGGAGATGATGAGATAACTCATGTCATTGGAATCCAGTTCTTCACAGAGGCAAACATTGATCTTGGTCCCCTTCCAGGTTCTACAATTAAGGAATCTACTAAATCATCAGACCGGTTCCATTCTGTGCTTTCCTCGTTGAATCCTCTTCCAGTGGGGGACCGCAATGTTACTCGTGGAGTTTGTGGGATATTGCAATTGAGTGACGAGGTATTGTCTCTCAAGATACTTGCTCGCTTAACTCCAAGAGATATTGCATCAGTTGGTTCTGTTTCTAGGCGATTGTACGAGATAACAAAGAATGAAGACCTTTGGAGAATGGTGTGCCAAAATGCATGGGGCAGTGAGACTACACGTGTTTTAGAGACTGTGCCTGGTGCAAGGAGACTTGGATGGGGTCGGCTGGCTAGGGAACTGACCACTCTTGAAGCAGCGGCATGGAGGAAACTGACGGTTGGAGGTGCTGTTGAACCTTCACGCTGTAATTTTAGTGCTTGTGCAGTTGGTAATAGAGTTGTCCTATTTGGTGGTGAAGGGGTTAACATGCAACCAATGAATGATACCTTTGTATTGGATCTCAATTCTAGCAATCCTGAGTGGCAACATGTCCAGGTAAGTTCTCCTCCCCCTGGTCGGTGGGGCCACACACTTTCTTGTGTTAATGGTTCTCGTTTGGTTGTATTTGGAGGCTGTGGAAGACAGGGCTTGCTCAATGATGTGTTTGTTCTGGACCTGGATGCAAAGCCTCCAACTTGGCGTGAAATTTCTGGATTGGCACCTCCACTTCCCCGATCCTGGCATAGCTCCTGCACTCTTGATGGTACTAAGTTGATAGTTTCTGGTGGCTGTGCTGATTCTGGAGTACTCTTGAGTGATACTTTCCTCCTTGATCTGTCAATGGAGAAACCTGTCTGGAGAGAGATACCAGTGTCATGGACTCCACCTTCGCGTCTGGGTCACACACTTTCCGTTTATGGTGGTAGGAAAATACTGATGTTTGGGGGTCTGGCCAAGAGTGGGCCTCTTCGATTTCGCTCTAGTGATGTATTCACGATGGATTTAAGTGAGGAGGAGCCATGTTGGAGATGTGTAACAGGGAGTGGAATGCCCGGTGCTGGGAATCCTGGAGGCATAGCTCCTCCTCCTAGACTTGATCATGTGGCTGTGAGCCTTCCAGGTGGGAGAATTCTGATATTTGGTGGGTCTGTTGCAGGCCTTCATTCTGCCTCCCAACTTTACATACTAGATCCAACCGAAGAGAAGCCTACATGGAGAATCCTAAATGTACCTGGGCGCCCTCCAAGATTTGCTTGGGGACATAGTACATGTGTCGTTGGAGGGACAAGAGCTATTGTACTGGGTGGTCAAACTGGGGAGGAATGGATGCTAAGTGAGCTTCATGAACTATCCTTGGCAAGTTCTGTCATCTAAATCCAGTTAATAAACGGCATGCTGTAGTGAGGGGAATGCTAAAATTGTGAAATCATTTTAAGGCGGAAAAGGTTTGTGTTAGTCACTTATAACTCTTGACAAGTATTGCTCTGGTCAGAACGCTTGTGTATTAAGTCGTTTCTACAATGCATTTTATTTTATGGTTGGTTCTGGCTTGAGAACTTTTCAATGAGTGACACAATACCATGTTTAGTTTTTGAGGTTGTGTGAGACTTTGCCCTTCAGTATGCACAATGAATTATTCTTCCTGAATAGATTGTTAGTGTCTGATAACAACTAGGTAATATATTAGGGTAGTAGCTCACTTGGTTTCCCCATCTGTTGCTTTGTTCAAATTATGTAATTTGAACCATGACAAAGGATAGAAAAAAAATATGCTGTTTATAGTAACGTAATTAGGTCTATTGTATGTAATGAAGGTCTACTTCTGTTTTATTATGCTTTTGAACGAGTCAGCTGACATGGTCATAATTGGTTGTACTGGTTTGTGCCACTGCAAACAGGTGTATAAGCTAGGGAACCCTGCAGTTTGTACATATTTTCCTTAATGTTGTGATAATATGGAGTATGGTAACATTTGTATGGTTTATTATTTTTCTTGTCACATGTTCTATCATTGTGTTCGTATTACTGTGAAAATAATACTTGTGTGGCCAAGATAAATCAATATCTATGAGAAACAATAAATGCTTATTTTGAATTTTTAATCTAGTCAGACTACGCCATCTAAGGAAACAAGTGAATAACTAGGACTGGGAATCACACATGCCTACGTGCTACAGTAATTGTTTTAATATTATATGCGGAATTTCGATATTAGATCCGACATTCTAGTACGTGATTCATAGAAAAATAAAATTGTTTTTTCTCCCTTTTTTTCTCCTTTTTTTATATTTTATTTTATTTTTCCTTTTATAATATCAATACCGAATTATGGCCAAATTTTTCATCGGACTCACGGGTAGGAAATCAACAACCATTTCTTTGGTCATCATTTATAGGGTTGTGGCACGAATACACCACATTCTTATAAAATCAGGTGTAACAAAAGAAGAAAAAGAATGAGGAGGAAAATCTTGGATGGTTCAACGTGTGGTGTGGGCATGAAAGTGGTGCAACATGGTATCCTACACCAATTCGTTCCTAATTACAGTCACTTACTACATCTAGTAAAAAAGGATGGGTCCCCAGTGCTTTTAAACATCCTCCCTTTTTATCTTTAGTTTAAGGGCAAGAGATTGGCCACCTATGCCATCGTAAAATATTCGAATAACATAGTAACTTTGTTCTATTTTATTTCAATCCACTCCATTCCTTTCCTCGTTAGAAAACAGAAATTCAAAGATATTTCATTCTCGAGAAAATGACTTTGTAGAAAGGTTCTCATCTCGCTGTTTGATGCTCACCTAGTTCCTTGCCAGCTATATAGAATGTTAAATTCTGCTTACTCGTGAATATGATCTTATTAATTACGCCAGAAGATTCCGTGAACTACACATGCATTTTACATTTGCTAATGTAACAAGTGTCGACAAACCAGTAGGGTTGTATTTAGAAATCAGAAATTGAAAACCTAGTATTTGTCGTTAGATTTTGTTCATTTGTTTATTTCATGCACTCTTGGAATATAGCCAGCTAACTTATTCAATCAACTATATATCCATGGCATCAAAGTAATTCATTAGATCCGCATCATGTCACACCTGAATGGTGGAACGACCACGCTGTTTCTTGTTTAAAAAATAAAGATTACGATTCATATATGATTATTTTTCTTGAAGGTTTAATTACCATTTAGTCCTTGTACATGCACTTCTAGTTCTTTTGTCCCTACTGTTAAACAAATTAACGCCATTAATAGTGGATGATATGACACTGAGGTATTGCTGACATAAGCACGATGTTATAATTTAACTCTTGTACTTGTGTATTTTTACATTTTAGTTCTTATATTTATATATATAAATTCTTTTAGCCCCTACATTTAAAAAATACTTGAATAAAAAGAAAAAGAAGAATACGTATTAACAAGGAAAAATGAAAAAAAAAAAAAAGACAAAGGAAGAAGAGAAAGAGTAGGAAGAAGAAAGGAGAAAAGTGTTGATAAATATAAAATATAAAAAAACATTTATACAGGAACTGAAACAAGTGGTTCTAACCATTGATATTATAAGATAAAAGTTAGTAAATATAAAGACAATTAAAATGTAAAATTAGTGCAAATATAATGACGAAAACATAAAGTAAAATATCAGCACAACATTATTCATTGTGCTATTTTTTTTATAATTTTTTTTACAGCGTAAACCAACAAGGAAAAGTGTTTTTATAAAGAGTACAACAAATAATTTGTAATTGTAAATATAAATGAATAAAAGGTAAATTTTATGCAACTAGAGGGACAATGAGTAATGACAAGAGATTTTGCAAATAAATTGGATCACTTTTGCCACTTCTTCCAATTTGTTCTACACTATCACTTTAGTGCTTCCAATTCTTATCTCCTGTTTGATGTCAACCATTCTTATCATTGTCCTTGGTAGGATTTTAACTAGTGATATCTTGTTTTCCTGTATTTTGTTCTGAGCTGTTTTTTGCTTAGTTTTAGTCACAAGAATTTTATTCTGTGAATGCTAACACATTGCACTTGTTACTCTTGTGGAGATAAGTATTTATCTGGTTAATGCCTGAATGACCATGAAATCTTTTCGCTTGAATTCATTTCTTCTTTGGTTTATTTTCTTTTTGATTGTTTAGTGATCAAGATTTGAGTTCGACTGAATAGTTCTAACATATTGCAGGTATCCTTTTTGTGATAGTTTGTATTTTAATATGGCTACAGCCCAAGTGCCCCCCAGGAATTCTTACTCCAGACTCACAATTTATGACACTCACTATGAATAAATTTCTGAATGACATAGAAAAGGAGAAGCCAATCAGGTTTACCAATCAGCACCTAAGGATTGCAACTGATAACTACTCTTACTTGTTGGGGTCAGGAGGTTTTGGATCAGTCTATAAGGGAATTTTTAGTGATGGAACAATTGTAGCCGTGAAGGTTCTACATGGGCGTTCTGACAATAAAATTGAGGAGCAGTTTATGGCAGAAGTGGGGACAATTGGCAAAACTCATCATTTCAATCTTGTTAGGCTCTATGGATTTTGCTTTGAAAGAAACATGATTGGACTAGTATATGAGTACATGGAAAATGGCTCTCTTGATAGGTATTTGTTCCAAAAAAAGACCTTAGGATATGAAAAGCTTCATGAGATCGCAGTTGGGACAGCCAAAGGCATTGCTTATTTGCATGAAGAGTGCCAACAAAAAATAATCCACTATGACATAAAACCAGGAAATATTCTCTTGGACAGGGATTTCAATCCTAAAGTTGCTGATTTTGGTTTAGCCAAACTTTGCAACAGGGAAAATACTCATCTAACCATGACTACGGGTAGGGGGACTCCTGGTTATGCTGCACCTGAACTTTGGATGCCTAATTTTCCTGCGACTCACAAGTGTGATGTTTATAGTTTTGGAATGTTGTTATTTGAAATCATTGGCAGGAGAAGAAACCTTGACATTGAACTTGTTGAAAGCCAGGAGTGGTTTCCAATGTGGGTTTGGAAAAGATTTGATGCTGGAGAGTTTGAGGAGTTGTTAATAGCATGTGGGGTAGAAGAGAAAAATAAGGAGATTACAGAGAGAATGGTCAATGTGGCTCTATCTTGTGTTCAGTATAGGCCAGATTCAAGGCCTATAATGAGTGATGTTGTGAAAATGTTGGAAGGTTCAGTGGAAATTCCAAAACCTTTGAACCCATTTCAGCAATTTATGGATGGGAATTTCACTTCTCATCCAGTCCAAGTGCCACTGACCTATACTACAGATACTAGTGGTTCTTCTGTTGTGGTAACTGACACTAGCATTATACATGCTACTCCTACCATGAGGAATATGACATTGAATTAGCCTACAACCAGGGGGTGATGGTGGACATATGCTACTTGATGGAATATTTCCATATAACATGTAAAATATTTTCCTTTCTGCTAGTTTCATTCCAGTGAATCCAATTTATCTGTGTGCTTATTTGTTTTTTATTTTACCATAATGTTCTTTGCTTGCTATGTGCCTCTAAATAATCGGATTTAACAGCTTTATTTAATAAGTGAAACAAAGAAGTGATTATTGGCCCCAAATATATATATATAGAGAGACTATACCTCACCTATACGCCAGCAAACTTTTTTTTACAGTATCTAAACTTATAGAAATGCTTCTTCTCTGCAAATTGTTTGTTTTTTTCCGTACAAACGTGCCAAGTTCTTTGCCATCTCATACTATATCTGCTCTGTAAATGAATGTTCTCTTTCCATGTATAACATAGGAATCAAACTTTGAAACTGTTATCCAATTTATTTTATTTCCAATTAGACTGAAGTATAAAGTTAAAATAAAATTCTCATTATAGTTTATTAGTTCCAATTCTTATTCTCATGGAAAAATCAATAGGAAATTTTGATGGGGAAAAAGTAACTCCAATCATAAGTCCATTTTGCTATAAAATTTAGCAAAACCAAAGAGGTGTACGAGTCATAATCTGTTTCATTTTCAAAGCCCTCAAAAGCACATTGAGCTTCCTTAGACCAATGGAAAAAGTTCCACCTCAAAAGATTAGTCAAAGGCATAACAACAGAAGCATAATTTTTAATCAATTTATGGTATAAGCCTAGAAAACCCATCATCAACGTTTTCGTGATCACATATATTAATCGAGGATTTTGCGAAGTGGATTATATTACTATCGACACAGAGTGAATATTTCATAAGATTGCACATGATTATATTGAAATATTTTGTTTTATTATATAATTCAAACTCCTTCTGTTCTTAATTATAGGTAAAATATAACAGATTTTTTCTTACTCTTAAATATAAGTACATTTCAACTATTTTTACTTCATTTCTACTTTTAGTGCATGACGTACTACTTTTTTTTTTTTTTTTTTAACATTAATAACAAGGATAATTTAAAAATAAAGTTATAGAATTAATAAAATTTAATACAAATAACTAATTTTCTTTATATGCATAAAATTAGTTTTTTTCGTTTATAATAGAGAACTGTTGGAAATATTTTGTGAAAAATATAGAAAAATTGGATCTTGCAAACAAATTGAAATTAAAATTAAAGATGAAAAATTATTATTACAATTGCCATAAAAATTCGTATAAGAGGATGCCTATGTTTAGATATATAATAAATTCAAAATTTAAATGAAGGAAAATCTTATAAATCTAATACTCTTCCTTGACATTTGTGATAAATATCACAAATTTTAGTTTCATGAGCTTCAAAACTTGATTTTTGAAGGGTATGTCAATAAGTTGTTGTACATCAATTTCTTAATCTAAATCATTTTGATAGTCATTCAATTTAACTCCTCATGTCTTTAAATACCATTTGCTAGGATTTTTCGTATCAAATACATCTTGCATAAAATTGTGACCAAATCTTTCATGTAAAACATTACTTTCATCAATTTTAGTAATAAAATCATGATCTTCAACTAAATCAAATTTCAAATAAAAACTATTTTTAATCATCTCAATTTTTGCAATCTCTAGACCATGTTCATTCATGATAAAATAATAATTCTCTTTGAAATAGACTACATATCCATTCTTTAGCATTTGTGAAACACTAAGAAGATTTTGATCCAATTCTAGAATGTAAAAAATATGTTTGGCAATTATCATATCTTTCTTGATTAATATAGAAATTGTTCCTTATCCATTGACTTACACAATTTCACCATTTCCCATCTTAACTTTCGATTCAATTGACTAGTTCAATTGTCAATGAGTCAAATATTAAATTTATGTGAATTGAATTTTTGAGATGTCATAAATAAATACTTATCTTCATCATCATTTTTTCTTCAATCATAATTACTTATTTTCTAGTTGTTGTTTAGACTGATTTTTCTTTAATATACAATGCTTTTTATCGTAATCATTTTTATTGTAAAAATTATGGTGAAAAAGAGGTTTATTTTTAAACCAACAATCTCTTTTAGCATGGTTAGTTCTTTGACAATGAGAACAAGTCAAAAAATTTCATTTTCTTGAATAACCTTCAACTTTTTCTTTGTTATTATTGAAAGTTCGTGACTTTCTAAAATTCCTTTCATTGTGCTTTACTCGAAAGGCACCTTCAACAACTTCATCACTTCTAGTTGAGACTCTTTGCTCTTGCGCGTGAAAATTGTTGGTTTAATTCAGTAATTGTGAGAGTTTGCAAATTATAATACTCTTCAATTGTAGAAATTTTGGCTTCAAATCTTCCAAGCATCAAAACCATGAGTTTTTCGATAACCTTCTGATCTGTAAATGATGTTTCACTAAAAAGTCGCATTTAGTTCACAATATCCATTGTCCCACACTTGTTTACATGTTTCCAAGTCCATGATTTTAGTAAAAATATGATCTACAAGTACTGCATGCAGACAAGATGGCTTTATCTTTCTTCCATTTCTCCTCCTCATAAGCTTTGATTTGTGCAATGGTTGGATTTTCTTTCAATGGTGGTGGATCAACTCTTGACAAATTATAACTTTCCATAAATCTTAAGATCTTAAAACGAATTTCATCTTGATGGTCCAAATATGATAATTTTCATCATTAGATATTGGAATTGCAGGTGAATTGGTAAAAGTAAACATCTTTGTACTGCAATTACTTGAACAAAAAATTACCCAATTTAGTGTTTGTACTCAACCTCACTATATTTAGTGCTCAATAAAATTTTTCCTCATATCTCATACGAAGCAAGCTTTGATACCACCGTTGAAAATATTTTGTGAAAAATGTAGAAAAATTGGATCTTGTAAAAATATTGAAATTAAAATTGAAGATGAAAAATTATCATTAAAATTATTATAAAAGTTCATAGAAGTGGATGTATATGTATAGACATACAATCATTTTTAAAATTTCTAACAAATCTCATCTACTAACAACTCTATCTATTCAGATTACATTGAATAGCTAAAAACAAAATATAAAAGATCAAAGTATAACAATAACAAATATTCTATCTAAAATTTATTTAAAATTCAAAATTTAAATAAAGAAAAATCTCATAAATCTAACAAGAATGGAGGGAGTAATAATCTATAAATAATATTTTTCATCATTATAAAATAACCAAAGAAAAAAAACTAAAAAAATTTAAATAAAACTAAATTGGTATGTACTAATATATTTAACAAATTTATGTATGTTTGAAATTTTGAATGTCTCACCAACATAAATACATCAAATATAAACATAATATATATATATATATATATATATATATATATATATATAATATAATATAATATAATATAATATAATATAATATAATATAATATAATATAATATAATATAATATAATATAATATAATATAATATAATATAATATAATATAATATAATATAATATAATATAATATAATATAGTTTAAAGTCATCTACTATTTATATAAGTATGAGTAATTCCATTAAATTATAAAACATGTATTTGCCCACAAAAAGTATATTTAAAATATGAAGAGAAGCCAGCCCAGGAGAATGGTATTAGAAAAATGGAATTAGTAAACTTAGTATTTGTCTCCAGAGATTTTGTTTGGAAAGGAAAGTTTGTTTCAAGCCGTCTTTTAAATCAGTTATAATAACTTATTCAGTCAAGTACATCCATATGGTGTCAAATTATTTCCTTAGGACTGTACGTACTACGTAGTATTCCTTGATTTGAAATTTTGGACGTTGATACGATTATTAGATAAAAACATGGGATTTCTCATATAAATTCAGATAGTATGTCTCCTCATACTATTTCCCACCATCATTTTATTATACTGAATTCTTATCTCTATTATATTGTCAATGACACCTGATGATGACTCTCAAATATGGAATCACATTGAAATTGGGATTGTAATCTTTTGGGGTAAGAATAATTTAAACCTGTGATATCTTTTTGGTTTAGTTTTATTCTATACTTTGTTGGGTTTTCATTTGTTGACAAGATTTCTAATTCAACATTATTTTGCAGTTTTGCTCTCCATAGTGGTCAAGGTAGTCTTTTTGATTTATGTGTACCAAAAAAGAAATCAGATTCTTTGTAAATCAGTGAGTCCAAATTCACAATTTCTGACAATCACTGTGGATAAATTTCTGAATGACATGGAAAGTGAGAAACCAATCAGGTTCACTGATCAACAACTAAGGATTGCAACTGACAACTACTCTAACTTGCTGGGTTCAGGAGGTTTTGGAGCAGTTTATAAGGGAGTTTTTGGTAATGGGACTATGGTCGCTGTTAAGGTTCTACGTGGGAGTTCAGACAAGAAAATTGAGGAGCAGTTTATGGCAGAAGTGGGTACAATTGGAAGAATTCATCATTTCAATCTTGTTAGGCTTTATGGATTTTGCTTCGAAAGAAACTTGATAGCACTGGTTTATGAGTACATGGGAAATGGCTCTCTTGATAGGTATTTGTTTCAAGAAAAGAAGACCTTAGGATATGAAGAGCTTCATGAAATTGCAGTTGGGACAGCAAGAGGCATTGCTTATTTGCATGAAGAGTGCCAACAAAGAATAATCCATTATGACATAAAGCCAGAAAATATTCTTTTGGACAGAAACTTCAATCCTAAAGTTGCTGATTTTGGTTTAGCCAAGCTTTGTAATAGGGATAATACACATCTAACCATGACAAGGTATAGAGGGACTCCTGGTTATGCTGCACCTGAACTTTGGATACCTAATTTTCCTGTGACTCACAAGTGTGATGTTTATAGTTTTGGAGTGTTGTTATTTGAAATCATAGGAAGGAGAAGAAACCTTGATATAAAACATGCTGAAAGCCAGGAGTGGTTTCCAATGAGGGTTTGGAAAATATTTGATTCCAGAGAATTTGAAGAGTTGGTAATAGCATGTGGGATAGAAGAGAAAAGTAAGGACATTGCTGAAAGAATGACAAAGGTAGCTTTGTGGTGTGTTCAATATAGGCAAGAATTAAGGCCCATAATGAGTGTCGTGGTGAAAATGCTAGAAGGTTCAGTGGAAATTCCAGAACCTTTGAACCCTTTTCAGCACTTGATGGGTGGGGTTGTTGTTGCTCATCCAGTTCGAGTGTCACAGACCTATACAACAAGTATTCTGTCTGGTACTTCTGCCATGGTTACAAACTCCAACATTGTATGTGCTTCTCCTGATACGATGAAGTATGAGATTGAATTAGCCTCTAGTAATGTGTGATGGAGGAAATAAGAAATATCCTATTCGCTGGAAGTCTTCCATGGGCTAGATAAGTTGTAAAATATTTTGCTTTCCACTTATTGGATTCAGATGTACCCTGTGTCATGTTTTAAGGTAATATCTTTTCCTTTTGCCCATAAACTATTTGGAGTTAAAAATACTTTGTATAATATTTACCAGTGATAAAAAATATAGTAAATGAACCTGAAACATCATATAAATATTTGGTAATGAAGAAGAATTATATTTAAACACGTATCGAACTTAAGTAATCGGTTCTGTAGTATTTCTAATCCTATTATAGTATAGAGCTGTGCACATTCTCACTGTTCAACCAGTGTTCTCATTCTACTTCCCCTTTTGCATGCAGATCAGATCTATTTATGGATCATCTTGTACCTTTTGATGAAGAGTTTTAACCTTTAAATAGATGCATCTTATGACTATCGTTGAAGATTCAAATCTTACTTTTGATTTTTGATAAAGAGAAACACCCTTTAACTAAAGAATACACACTTTTGATAAAGAATGCCACCTTTGTTTATATAAAAAAATATTTCTTCCAACATAATTTATTTCATATTTTAAATTAAAACTAGTTTTAAATAATTTAGTTAAATGATATAGACCACTATTATTAGTATTTAGTTAGAATAATGTTTGGTGGACACTTAGTACTAGTTGATAACCGAATAATGTTGATAATTGAATTCTTTTTACTGTCATAATTAAATATTTTAAATTTTATATAATTTTTTGTTTTACTTATAAGTTTGGTTAAATGTTATTAATATTCGGAAAAAGTAAATTATGAATAAATAATATTTACTTGTTAGTTTAATCTTAATTAACTTATTGTTTGTTTTATTCAATAAGAAGTTAATTAGTTATTTAATATTTAAACATTTTTTGTAACATCATTAATGTGTATAAAATCCATAAGTTCATAATTCAAATATACTAGAACAACTTTTGCCTCCTTTTGTATGTATAATGTTGTAAATTAATTTTATAACATTAGTCTGTTATATTTGTAATTAGTCATACAATTCTATTTTTGATGTTCAGTTTTCAATAAAGAGAAAAAATAGATGAGAAAAAAACGATAATATAAAAATAAAATAGAGTGAGAGATGTCACATGAATATTTTTATCTATACATGCATCATTTTTTATAGAATTATTTACTCACACCACCTACTGCAACGGATCACATTTTCACCCGGCAAGAACATATATACTTTATTGGGAACTGCTATGGTACTCATGATAATTGAAAGATTTTAGTACTTTAAATTATGTAAATAAATAAATTAAAAAGAAATAAATTCAAAATAATATAAATTTTAGATTAAAAATTTGTAGAAGATGAATCTATCAAAAAGACTAATTCAAAAAAAATAATTAAAAGATCAATTTTTATAACAAATTTTATTTATATGTGATACAATTAAAAATTTAAAACATAAAGTATAATAACATTATAAAAATTTTAAATAAGAAATAAAAATAATAAATAATACAACTGAAAAGCTAATTTATATTATAAATTCAAAAAATTAACACCAAAGAAAAACTAAAACATTTTAACAAAATATTAATATTAAACTATTTAATTATAATAGATGTTATATTAAGATAAAATTTAAAAAATATAAAAATAATATAAAAATATAGAAAAATTTATAAAGATAAATTATTAAAAATATTAAATTAAGATAAAAATAAAATAAATAATTATAATATAAAAAATTAAACAGTTGTACCAGTACCTCACTATTATAGTGGGTACCGTGGAATTTTCTTACTTTATTTCGCTTGATAAGATGAATAAATAATAATAAAAAAATATAAACAAGTTTTACTTTTATATTTATCTTCCCAGCTCATTCTCTCCTCTACTCAGAAGAAATATGGGAAAATAGAGACAATAAAAGCATTTAGCTATATTTTACTCTTAGTGCCACATCATATAAAGTTTTTCATTCACAAAATCTGACTTTTAAGGTTGTTCATCTTATTTTGATTGACATGGTCCGGTATATAGAATTAAAAACCGAGCAGAAGAATTATTTGGGCATTCAAACTCATCTATTCAACCGTTCCAACTTCCAATTTTTTCTTGTTAAGTCATCAAAATATGCCTTTCTACGCATGCTCTAGTAGGGGACGTGAAGAAGTAATTATATTTAATGACCAACATGCAGCCAGAAAAACAAATATATGCATGTTGAATCTGTTGAAAATACGTGTATGTCTTTGTATATTGCGATAGCAATAGCTAGTAGGTTCACTTATTAATTGGAGTTCGGTCCTTTCGCTTATCTTTCTTAAGAGACCAAATCAAACTGCGTTGATGCCACGTTGGCGTGTGTGAACAAGTAGGTAAAAACAATTAGTTTTTTCCATCATTAATTATTATAAATTTGTTGTACTTTCAATGAAATTGCTTCTTAAACTACAAGGCTCCAACAAACATGAGCAAGGGTTGACTTTTTGGACAAAGATCACACTTAGCTATATAACATTCATGATCAAAGACCATCAATTACATATATTCAGTTTTGGACAAAGAAAAGAAAGAAGCTGGTATTGTATTTCTCATCATGTACACCCCTTCAACCTTGTGTTGTTAAGCTTGGAGAAACTTTAACTCGAAGAATACTTGAAAAGTCTAATACGTTGTGTAGCTGAGTTTGTAAACCTAGAGAGGTGATAATTTTTGGTTGTACTCTTGTTGAGTAGTTATTTCAGTTTTCACTTGTTTTCTAACTTTTTTTTTTTTTTTTTTTTTTCTCAATTAAGAACGATGAACCACGCTCGTTTCAATACTCCAACACTGTAGTTGGTCTCTTATTTGTTAGGGAAATTGAACATATTATTTTTCTTTGTCTCTTGGTTAATTCCAAAATAGGGTGTAAAGAAAAGAAAAACCCATGTCAGACAACAACGTTAACGCTCCTCAAATAAAGTACGATGTTTTTGTTAGCTTCCAGGGCGAGGATGTTCGCCACGGTTTCCTTAGCCATTTGATTGAGGCTTTTGATAGAAAGAAAATATATGCATTTGTGGATGACAAACTTGAGAAGGGAAAAGAAATATGGCCATCACTTGTTGGAGCAATTGAAGGATCATTTATTTCTTTGATCATATTTTCGCAAGGCTATGCTTCTTCACGTCGGTGTTTAGAAGAACTCGTGACAATACTTGAATGCAAAGAAAAATATGGAAAGATTGTGATCCCTATTTTCTACGATGTAGAACCCACACATGTTCGACATCAATCGTCTGAAAGACACAAAGAAGCATTTGCTAAGCATGGAATAAAATATAAGAACAAGGTGCAGATGTGGAGAAATGCTATGACAAAATCTGCTGATTTTTCAGGAATTGATGGTCCATCAAAATTTCGGTACAAAACCCTTTTTCACCCTAGAAATCTTCCTTATTTTCTGTCAATTGTATATTTTTTAAGCATGATTACATAACATTATTTTATTTTTAGTTGCATTGAAGTACAAATCTAGAACCCCATGTATATTACTACAATTCCTTGTCACTAGACCTGTACTTGTCGACAAAAGGAAGATCCTATCACCATATAGTATTCAAGTATAAAGTTAAGACCTACTGATCTTTCCTATTATATTACTATTCTCCCTTGCCTATCCTCTTATCTTTTATCGCTAATAATTCGGATCGACAATTATCTCTAGGAGTATTAACTTATCTATATGATATCGTTTCAATCATGATTATTATCATAATAATTTATATATATATATATATATATATATATATATATATATATATGAGGAGAGTTCAAACGACACCGATGTAATTTTTACTAAGTATTACACCACTCAATAACTTTATATTAATTGTGAATTTTGTAAATCTAACCGTTAGATTGGAAGTTCATATCACTTTATACGTGTATATCAAATTTTGTTAAAATTGAACAACAACTTGAAAGTAATCAAAATGTTCATATTTTAATGTATTTTGAAATAAATATGTTACGTCAATTTTGTTTTATAAAAATGAAGTATCAAATCATCTTGGATTAATATAAAATTTTGTATATATGATCTAAAAGATATGAACTTTCAATCTAATGATTGAATTTACAAAATTCATATTTAATATAAAGTTATTAAGCAGTGTAATACTTTAGTAAAAGTTACACCGATATTATTATAACCTCCCCTCTCTCTCTCTCTCTCTATATATATATATAATGTATGTATATTAACTATTCAAATGAATGAGATAGACAAATTAGTTAGTCAAAGTTCACTTGTAATATATAAGTAAGTTAATTATTAACTTAAGAGGATACACAGTTCCACAATCCCGAGTCTTTAAAAAGATGAAAAAACTATAAAATCAGAGTAAATTAGTTAGTCACTAATTTTGGAGGTACATAGTTTAAACTTTCGTGAAAACATTCTATGTCCTAGCTATTGGAACATTGAAAGGTTCTCACACATACATTCTTCGCATTAATTAGTATGATATCTTTTTTATTCTTTCATCATTTGTTTTCTTTTCAACTTTATGGCCTATGTTTTAATTCATATATGTCAAAGAGGCTGCGGAAGCGGGAGAGCATCCAAACACTGTCCTAATAACTAGTGTTTGCTTCAATATAGAATTTAATCTTCATGCATAGGACTTCTAAAATAATTATTACAAAATTTAACAATCTTATCTTTCATATTAATAAATGGATTTCATATTAATCTATGGATGGATAACAATACAAACAAAATGTTTATACTTTTGATGAGCATTAAGATCTTTAATACATATAGTATAAATAGATTGCTTTCATCAAAATTATGCATTTTAGTTATTACTTTCGTATATGTAAAAATTAGTCAATGTTACTATACTTATCTATTTAATAAAAAAGTATAACTCTTTTTCAATTTTAAATCAATCTAATACTCTCAATCTTAATTTCATGTCCAAGCCATAGATTAATTTCCAATCTTTGGTTAAAGATTACTGATAGAGTCTACAGAGAACTTAGGTCTACAAGAACAAATCTAAGAAAAATCTAAATCAGGAATTTCATCATACTCATTCGGTGGTGACAAAGGGGTTAAATACCCTTACAATGGTCTAAAGACCTTGGAGGAAAACAATTATAATAAAGCCCAAACTAACATTATATTCTCTAGTCCATTAAGTAATCTTTAGCCCAATATGGTAACTTTCTGGGCCTGGCTATTATATTCCTATCAATGGGCCCTGGTTGAGTCAGCACCTTGTCCTCAAGGGTGCTACATGTCATGGCTTGAGTGGTGCATGGTTGAAAGTCACGGATCGAAGCTGTAATGGAGGGTGGAGATGTGTTTGTGTTTCTTCGAATGCCATCCAATGGTGAATCACAAACAGGAAGTGGAGTGGCCGTGTCATCAATGCTTGCTGCCACGCGTGTCTCGGGTTTCCATGCAGCAGTTTCCAAGATCGTGTCATCCGTTGGTGAGTGCACATGTACCTTCGAAAGTTGATAAGGCATGGTGGTGGGTTCTAGTGGTTTCGTGTGAGTTTCAAGTGTTGTTCCACCTGTATCGGAGCGTGAAGAAAACGGTTCGTGGGTCGAATCGAGTAAAGTCGACGGTGGTGGCCGGAAATGTGAAAGTGGGTCGTCGCCGACGAATGGACGTAGCTTAGACACGTGGAAGACGGAATGGATGCGGGAACTCTCTGGTAACTCCAAAGCATACGCAACCATGCCAATACGTTGACGAATCCTGAACGGACCATAGAATCGCTTAGACAATTTCTGGCTAGATCGACGATGCACAGTCGTTTGAGGATAAGGTTGAAGGCGCACCCAAACCCAGTCGCCAACAGTAAAGTGTGCGTCTAAACGATGTTTGTCTGCTTCTATTTTCATTCGTTGTCGTGCCCGGTGAAGATGGTACTTCACAACTGATAAAATGACTTTGTGCTCTTGCAGGATGGTGAACACTGAGGAAACTTTGGGGGCAAAGTTGGGAAGCAAATCAATGGTAGTAGGCGGCGTGCGACCATAAAGAACGTGAAAAGGCGAGGTGGATAGGCTGGAATGCTTGCTGGTGTTGTACCAGAACTCTGCAATGTGAAGGAACCGAAACCACGAACGCGGGGTATCGCTCACGAAACAACGTAGGAAACATTCCAGGGTGCGGTTCAAAACCTCCGTTTGTCCGTCCGTTTGTGGGTGGTAAGAAGAGCTGTATTTAAGTGTTGTTCCTTGAGCTTTAAAAATCTCACGCCAAAACTGACTCAAAAATATGGGGTCTCTGTCTGAAATGATGGTTTTAGGAGGGCCATGCATTCGAAAGATCTCTTGCATAAAACGTTGGGCGAGCTGTTGTGCAGTGAAGCGTGTGGGCAGGGCCACAAAATGACTATACTTGCTCAGACGATCACATACGACCCAGATCACGGTGTAGCCATAGGAACTTGGCAAAGAGGTAATGAAATCCATGGTCACCTCTTCCCATACCTTGTTGGGAGTGTGAAGTGGTTGTAACAAGCCCCTAGGTTTCTGAGTTTCATATTTGTTTTGTTGGCAGATGGCGCAACGCTTGATGAACTGATGAACATCTGAAGCCATTGAAGGCCAGTAATAGGAAGCAGCTAGGCGGCTAAGGCTAGACTTAATGCCAGAGTGACCAGCTATGGGAGTGGCATGGTATTCCTGCATCAATTTTTGTCGGGAATCATAGACCTCGGGCACGAAAAGCCTATTGTGGAAATACAAGAGCCCCTCGTGAAAATTGTACGTGGGTCCCAGGTGAGGATTATGAATGAATCTAAGAACTGTTGCTTGGCCTGCTGGATCGGATGTAAAATAATTCTTCCATTGTTGTAAAAAGGTTGGAACTGGAGATGACAAAGCTAGCAAAATCTGATCTGGAACATCCTCCGGCCGGGACAAGGCCTCAGCCACTGTATTGTTACGGCCTGCTCGGTAAACAATTTGAAAATCAAATCCCAACAATTTTGTCAACCACTTTTGTTGTGCCGGAGTCTGAATGGCTTGAGACATCAGATGTTGAAGACTTTGTTGATCGGTCAAGATCACAAATTTTTGGCCAAGTAAGTATTGTCTCCATTTCTTGACAGCTTCTGTGATTGCGTACATCTCCCTCACATAAACTGACTCATTTTGCATTCTTGTGCATAACTTTTTACTGAAAAAGGCCAAGGGATGAGAGTCTTGGGTCAACACAGCTCCTACAGCAATCCCGGAAGCATCAGTCTCGAGCACGAATGGTTTGGAGAAATTCGGCAGTTGTAGAATAGGTGCACTTGTGATGTGTCTCTTTAATTCTGTAAAGGCCTGTTGAGCCTGAGTAGTCCATGTAAAAACTTGAGCTTTCAATAATTCGGTGAGAGGAGTGGCGATTCTAGCATAGTGGCGGACAAATCGCCGGTAAAACCCGGTGATACCCAAGAAGTCACGTAGGCCAGTCAACGAGAGCGGAACGGGCCAGTCCATGATGGCCTTGACCTTGTCTGGATCAGGTTGCACACCAGACTCGGTAATGGTATGACCAAGATAGCCCACACAAGCCACGCCAAAGATGCACTTAGAACGTTTTGCATAAAATTGGTTAACAGACAATAAATCTAAAATGGAACGTAAATGTTGCAAGTGTGCATTAAATGACTTACTATAGACCAAGATATCATCAAAAAAAACCAAAACAAATTTTCGTAAAAACGGTCTCAGTAAGTCATTCATTGCAGACTGAAAAGTTGATGGAGCATTAGAGAGTCCAAAGGGCATGACAAGGAACTCATAATGTCCATCAAAAGTACGAAAAGCTGTTTTCTCAATATCTGAAGGATTAAGGAGAATTTGATGATACCCTGAGCGTAGATCAATCTTAGAAAATATCTTAGCAGACCCAAGTTCATCCAATAGCTCATCAATTGTGGGAATTGGGAATTTATCCTTTATAGTGATGGCATTTAAAGCTCTGTAGTCCACACAAAAACGCCAAGACCCATCTTTTTTTTTACCAACAAAACTGGGGATGAAAATGGGCTATTACTGGGACGTATGATACCTTCTTGTAGCATTTCTTTAATCATCTGAGACATGGCTTCTTTTTGGTGGTGGGGATAACGGTAAGGTTTAACAGAGATTGGGTTGGAATTGGGTTGTAATCTAATGTGGTGGTCATGAGGCCGGGAAGGAGGAAGGCCGGTAGGTAGTTGGAAAACTTGCTCATACTCTTGTAATAAGCGAGTCAGCTCAGGTTGGGTAGGTTGGGTAGGTTGAGTTTGTAAGTCTAAGGCCGGAGAGGAGGGAAAAGGGTCAACTTGTTGTATAGTTAGGAGGTGGAACGTAGCGATTGAATCCTGATGGAGGAATTGGCAAAATTGGTGAAATGTGGCTTGGGTAGGTAATTGGGAATCCCCCGCAATCGTGACTTGTTTCCCTTGATGAGAAAACGTAAAAGTAGGAATTGAAAAATCTGCCTGCACAGGCCCAAGTGTTTGTAGCCAAGCCAATCCAAGAACCACGTCAGCCCCCTCAATAGGTAGCACAAATAACGGAACCTCAAATGAATGTGTTTGAAATTGGATTGGGACTTCTTGACACACTGTAGTACAAGAAATATAGGCACCATTGCCCACCATGACCTTGAAGGGCTGTGTAGGAACAGGATGAAGATTAAGATATTGGACCATGCGCGGTTGGATGATATTGTGCGAACTGCCTGTGTCAACTAGAATGATAACACGTTGCCCGTAGATCGTACCTTGAAATTTTAATGTTTGGGCGGATGGTTGCCCCGTAAGTGCGGACGTAGATAGATGAAAATGTGAGCCCATGGTGTTTTGAGAAGGAGAATCGGCGGGGGGTGTGTCAATAAGGAACGGGCAGGTGTCGGTTTCCTCCTCACACAAAAGAAGTAAGAATTTGGGGGTGGTACATCGGTGGCTGGGCATAAATTTTTCATCACAGTTATAACAAAGTCCCAAGGCTCGACGTTCTTGCATTTGTTGCATGGATAATTTTTTTATGGGAATTTTTGGGGTAGTGGTGGAGGTAGTTTGGGTAGGATCTGGGGGCGTGGGTAATTTGGTAGAGTTGGAAGCTTGGATGTGATGGGAGGGCGTGGAGGTGGGGAGGTGTGGGCGAGAGAATTTAGGCTTAGTGTCGGATAATTTTTCCTCCACTAGTTTAGCCATGCCAATAGCCTGTGTCAGGGTGCCGGGTTTGAGGATTTTGAGCTCACGCTCAATGGGTGGGCTTAAGCCCGACAGGAAATAATTCAACAAATTTTCATGGGATAAGCCAACAATTTTGTTACACAATTTTTCAAAAGAGGCCTGATATTCACCCACAGATCCAGATTGTTTGAGTTTGAATAATGTACCTTGATGATTTTCATACGTAGATGGTCCAAATCGTAGTTCGAGCGCTCGGCTAAAACATGTCCAATCCCCCAATTGATTCAAAGAATACATCCATTTGAACCA
The DNA here is from genome assembly GCF_000230855.2 of Cajanus cajan. Classification (NCBI taxonomy): domain Eukaryota; kingdom Viridiplantae; phylum Streptophyta; class Magnoliopsida; order Fabales; family Fabaceae; genus Cajanus; species Cajanus cajan. The sequence goes on from NC_138517.1 coordinate 72,439,621, forward strand.
ACTCAAGGCTTCGCCTTTCATATAGAAAGCTACCATAGGAATTCGTTGTTCCCAAGGCACTTGATAAAACAAAAAGAACTGTTCAGCCTGGAAAATCCAATCCAAAGGCTCAGATCCATCAAATAAGGATAGTTGTAACTTGGGAGGACGGATAACGGAAGGGAAAGATATAGGAGTGGCCATGGGAGTGGTGTATGGGATAGGGTTAGGGTTGGGATGGGCAAAAAAATTATGGTGAGGAAACGGGGGAGCGTATGGATTATGTAGATGGGAGGTAGAAGATGTAGTGGTAGAAAATGTTGGGGAGGAATTGTATGGCGGTGGGTTGGAAATCAATGGAGCGGTTTGGCTTTGGCTAAGGGTACCAGGCACGGTGAGAGGTGGGGGTGTGGAAGTAACGACGGGTGGCTGGTTCAATTGTTGGGTGAAAGTGTCCATCAAGCCGGACATTAGAGTGGTTAAAGCAGCATGACGTTCATCATGAATTTGATTTTGTTGGGACAATTGTACCTGTAAATCAGCAATTTGAGAAGTGAGGTTGGCAATGGCCTCGTCACGGTTGAGGTCAGCATCCCGATTAGGCTTAGGAGCCATAGCAATGAAAGCACCAATTTGATAGAGTCTACAGAGAACTTAGGTCTACAAGAGCAAATCTAAGAAAAATCTAAATCAGGAATTTCATCATACTCATTCGGTGGTGACAAAGGGGTTAAATACCCTTACAATGGTCTAAAGACCTTGGAGGAAAACAATTATAATAAAGCCCAAACTAACATTATATTCTCTAGTCCATTAAGTAATCTTTAGCCCAATATGGTAACTTTCTGGGCCTGGCTATTATATTCCTATCAATTACAAACAGTGAACTAATTTTACTAACAACATTTAATAATATATTTGTAAGAATATTTCAATCTTATCTTTCATATTAATCTTATCTTTCATATTAATCTTATCTTTCATAACAATACAAAAAAAAATGTTTATATTTTTGATGTGCATTAAGATCTTTAACATATATAGTATAGATAGATTGCTTTCACCAAAATTATGCCTTTTTAGTTATTACTTTCGTATATGTAAAAATTAGCCAATGCTACTATACGTACCTATATATATATGCTAGGATTATAACGGGAACAACCATGATTGTTTGCCCATTCAATTTAGAGCTAAAATTACAACCAAGTTATATATATATATATATATATATATATATATATATATATATATATATATATATATATATATATATATATATATATATATATATATATATATATAATAAGAATGTATAACTCTTTTTCAACACTGAATCAATCTTTATAAAAGCAAAGTAATACTCTCAATCTTAATTTCATGTTCAAGTCAGAAATAGTGAATTGTTTGTACTAACAGCATTTAATAATATATTTGATAGTATATCAATTTTAAATGATAATTTTTAGCACTCCATCTGTTAATGAACCTCATTATAAAAAGATGAAAAATATGATAGCCATTTTCCATAGTGCATGTTGATCAACCCTTCCCCCCTCAATCAAATTTTCAAATGAAAGAGTTAATATGAGAAACATTGATTTTATTCACACTTTCTCTCTCTTTATGCATGGCAGAACTGATGCTGCGCTAGTTATAGATATTGTTAACCTTGTGGTGATGAAGTTGGTTGAACCACTGGTTAATTCAAAGGGACTTGTTGGAATTAGAGATAAAATTGCAGACTTAGAATCATTGATACGCAAAGATCCAAAAGACACTCGTTTTATTGGAATTTGGGGTATGGACGGTATTGGCAAGACAACTCTCGCAGAAGAAATATTTCACAAACTACGATTTGATTATGAAGGTTCTTATTTTCTTGCCAATGAAAGAGAACAATCAAGCAAATGCGAAATAATATCTTTGAAGAAGGAAATTTTTTCTGAATTATTAGGAGATGTTGCAAAAATTGATACACCAAATTTGTTGGCCAATGATATCATTAGAAGAATTGGTCGTAAGAAGGTTTTTATTGTTCTTGATGATGTGAATGATCCAGATCATGTGGAAAAATTATTGGGACCTCTTAATAATTTCGGATCAGGTAGTAGAATAATTGTAACAACTAGAGATGAGCAAGTACTTAGTGCTAATAAAGCTGATGAAATATATTGCCTTAGAGAATTTAGTTTTGATAAAGCACTTGAATTGTTCAATTTGAATGCTTTTAATCACAATGATCATCAAAGGGAGTACAATGTGCTATCAAAAAGGGTGGTGAATTATGCTAAAGGAATTCCATTAGTTCTTAAAGTTTTGGCACATCTTCTTCATGGAAAAAATAAAGAAGTGTGGGAAAGTGAGTTAGACAAGCTTGAGAAAATGCCTCTTACCAAAGTTTATGATGTAATGAAATTGAGTTATGATGAATTAGATCGTAAAGAGCAACAAATTTTTCTAGATTTGGCATGTTTCTTTCTAAGATTGCATGTAAAGGTAAATCTGAGTGATCTCAAATTTTTATTGAAAGATGGCGAACATGACAATTCAGTTATTGTTGGATTAGAAAGGTTAAAAGATAAAGCTCTTGTAACTTTTTCTGAGGATAATTTTGTATCTATGCATGATATTTCACAAGAAATGGCTTGGTGAAGATCCAAAAAATCGTAGTTGGTTGTGGGATTTGGATGATATTTGTGAAGCAGTGAAAAATGACAAGGTTAAAAGTTTACCTAGTTAGAAAACATTTTTTAATAACATTTATTTATTTATTAATTGTGAGAAATGTGAATTTTTATGATTAATTTTTTTCTTCCAATTATTTGCAGGGTATTGAAGCCATTAGAAGTTTGCAAATGCATGTGCCGAAAACTAAGAAGCAAAAGATGATCAAGCTATTAAGCCCTCGCATACTTGCTAAGATGAACAAACTACAATTTTTTGAAATTTCTGGGGAATATATTTATTGTTGCTTCGATCAATTTTTGGCAACTGAACTGAGATTTCTAAGTTGGTATTGTTGCCCTTTAAAAGTCTTGCCAGAGAAATTTTCTGGCAAAAAAACTTGTAAAATATTGAATTTGCAAAGGGGGAGAATGGAAAAACTTTGGCATGGAGTGTGTTCCGGCCACGGGGTGCACTAGGGTTTTTTCCTAGGTCAAGCCTCAAAGTCAGAACATTCAAAAGTGTAATCTGCCGTCTCAACTCTAGGGTTTTGGGTTTTGTAGTTTCTTGTTCACGGGCCTTATGGGCCCCGAGAATGTAGGGATCTCTTTAGCCGTTCCAATCTAGAAATACTTGGTGAGTGAAGGTGGGACCTCTCCATTGTCGAGTGTTGTTAAGTCTCAATTTTACCTCTTTTTGGATGAGACTTATTGAACAAATTCCACTCATCCTTTGAACCATTGCAATATAATTGTTCTCTTTTTGGTTCATTTTGTGTGCAGATATAACTAACCCAAATTCATCTAACAATACCTTAATCCACCTCATTTTTTGTGCAGGTATTGAGGAAGAGTGGAAAGTTGAAGACTCTTAGGATTGGAAATCTAAGAAGCTAAGGAGCAGAGAAGAGGTTCTGCGCCGGGCGCAAGGTGATCCGCGCCAGGCGAGCAAAACAGAGTATCTCACCTCTGGGAGCCATTGCGCCGGGCGTAATGTGAATTGCGCCGGGCTTGTCCTAAGGCAGAGAGTATCTGGAAGGCCCCGCGCCGGGCGCGAAGAATTGTGCGCCGGGCGCGGAACCCTAATCTGATCTCCCAGGCTCGTATTTGAAGCCATTTTCGGGGATCTTTCTCTCCATTCTCACATTGGGCGCCTCCAGGAGCTGCGGAAGGGATTCCCAGGGCTTGGGATCGTCCGTGTGCGGATCTTTCCTTCGGTTCTTCACTTCCTCTTCCATCTCTATTTTGTATTTGCCCTCTTTGTTGAGTGGTTTCACCCATTTTGTGGGGTTAGATGTAACCAACGTACTCTATTGTAATCTTTACGGTTTTAATGATATATATACATGTTGTTTTATTCTTTGTTGTGTTTGTTTCTATTCTTAATGCTTGCTTTGGATTGATCACCCTTTGCATGATTTAAGGTTCCATGGGTATTGGAAAATAACCTTTGAAACTAGTTCTGAAACATATGCCTAGTGGTGATTGTATCTAGGGATAGAGCTTGACCCATTAGTAGTCTTAAACCCTAGCCCGTAATGCGGGTGTAGGTATTGGGTACTCAAGGGATTGATATTCAATATCCGCACCTAGGCTCTTGCTCTAAGGGATTAGGTTTGAGTAAACTTATGGGTTGACTAAGCAATGAATTTAACAAGAGATTAAGGATACATTAGTGTTACGTTCGGTGAAATCTGACCCCCACAGCCTCACAATACCATTATCCCATTTCTACTCTTTCCCATTCTAAAACTAATCTCTTTATAGTTTTAACATTCCAATAGTCATGCTCTTCATCTCACATTTACATGACAAATTATAAATTGGAATTATTCTTTAGTCACGAATAGTCAATAAATGCTTATTTTACCTTCTAATCCCTGTGGATACGATATTTTTACTACTTGAACGGCCGGTATACTTGCCGTGTTTGAGACCGTTGATAGAATTAAACTAAATTTCAATTATAACAAAAGTACTTCAACGGAAATCTCAACAAGTGTCCAATCGGATAATGACCGAGTAGGCCTTTATGGGTGAGTGAGATCAGTATTTGGTTGACGTGGCCCAAATTGGTTATATGCCGATTGACTCTAAGAGGGTGAGTCGGCCAAGGTTACAGTCGGGTGATCAAATGAGGGGAGATCAGGTCGTGAATCGGCCTGGGCAGTGCTCGGCTTTATAGTCGACCTCACATGCATAGTAGCCCTTATAGTCCGAGATACCAATCGGCCTACGGCCGAGTCGGCGATACCAATCGGCCTACGACCGAGTCGGCGATATCAATCGGCCTACGGCCGAGATGGTCCACTTGCCTTCCAGCCTTGAGCCTATAAGGCGAAAAGGCTTAAGGTGTAGTCTTTATAGTCGATGATACCAATCGGCCTACGGCCGAGACGGTCCACTTGCCTTCCAGCCTTGAGCTTATGAGGCGAAAAGGCTTAAGGTGTAGTCTTTGGGGCATCTGTCGCTTCGATTCTTGATCCCTCAAGACTTGACAAGAGATGTCCTTTCGTTTTAGCAATCATCTATTTACCGATCAGAATGACGAGACATTAACTTAGTAAAGGATGAAAGATTTTCTAAGTTAAACCTTTAAGTTTTGACAATCAAATCGCCCCAATTCCGATTTAAAGAAAGAGATAATACCGAGCGCACTTGATCCATGAGAAAAATTCTAAGTTATGAAACTTGAGGATTTTTTGAAGACCATTTAGTCGCCTAAACACCGAGCTCGAATGGCCAGTGAGAAGAATTCTAAGTTACAAGCTTAATTGTTTTCGAAAACCGTTGTTCAGTTGCCCAAATACTGAGAGCACACGACAAATAGGAAAAATTCTAAGTTAAAAATGGGGATTTTTGAACCAAAGATAATCATTTAATTTTCGATTGCAATGACCAATGACCCCAAAATATATTGTAACATTTGAGGTTTTCAAACAGAAAGTGATCGCCACAATTCCGGGTGACGCAATGAAAATCTTCCAAGTTTTAAAACGTATTTTTCCCAAATATAATTGGCCATATGCCGATTTTTAAACAAAAGTTTTCTAAGTTTAAAAACTAAGTTTTCCATAGACAACCAGTCAAACACCGACTTCCGTACTCAAAATTTTATTAGTTTTCCAAGTAAACTCGGCCAAATGCCGAGTCCCGTACTTAAAGTCGCTCGAATCCCGATTCCGTTTTGGTGAGAAAATTCATCTTTGATTGCGAGGACTCCGACTCAAGGACGTAAATGCACTATTCCAAGTTAAAATCAATAACGTAGGAGGCGCCCAATTTCCGATTCATTTTGGTAATAAAAATTCACCTTTGATCATCCAAATTCCGACTTAAACAAGATAAGGGAAAAAATTCAAGCTTAAAATCAATTAAATGAAGTCGTCCAAAATCCGACTGAATTAAGCAACAAGTTTCATATTTAGTCGCCAAAATACCGACTTGAACGAGGTAAAGAAAATCATCTAAGTTTAAAAATCAATCATATGAGAGGGTCGTCCGATATCTGACTGTGTATGAGTAACCAAGTTCATATTTTGTCGTCAATATACCGATTGAAAGGGTTGAATGGGGACAAGCCGACCCTCCAGATTTATACCCGCCCAGTCGACATTTTACCGATCAATCGCGAGTTTTGTCTGTCTTCGAGTTATTTATACTCGCCCAGTTGGATTTTTACCGATCGATCATGAGTTCGGTCTTCGAGTTATTTATACTCGCCCAGTCGAATTTTTACCGATCGATCACGAGTTCGGTCTTCGAGTTATTTATACTCGCCCAGTCAGATTTTTACCGTTCAATCATGAGTTTGGTCTTCGAGTTATTTATACTCGCCCAGTCGGATTTTTACCGATCAATCACGAGTTTGGTCTTCGAGTTATTTATACTCGCCTAGTCGGATTTTTACCGATCAATCACGAGTTTGGTCTTCGAGTTATTTATACTTGCCCAGTCAGATTTTTACCGATCAATCACGAGTTTGGTCTTCGAGTTATTTATACTCGCCCAGTCGAATTTCACGAGTTTGGTCTTCGAGTTATTTATACTCGCCCAGTCAGATTTTCACGAGTTTGGTCTTCGAGTTATTTATACTCGCCCAGTCAGATTTTTACCGATCAATCACGAGTTTGGTCTTCGAGTTATTTATACTCGCCCAGTCGGACTTTTGCCGACAATCATGAGTTTGGTTCCTTTAAATAACACACCTGTCGATCACGAAAAGATAAAATAGATGGTATTTAATAAAGTTGGAATTATTGGTTAGCGGTGTCTCGTTATAAACTTTCTCGGCAAAAAACGTTTTCACATTTTTATATGGAATAAAAATCTCTTGGGACGACCACAGCTTCTCGGCTTTCAGCTGCCCTTTTGTTGATTTGTCCCTCCTTCGTCTTGATGTGACTCAGGGCGAAAGCTCTCACCTCCGACATCGTTTGACAATTCGCTTTCTCCAGCGCGATGTCGAAAGTTCCAGACCTTAAGCCCTTCTGGAATGCGATGACTGCTATCCTTTCCTCCAAGGACGCTATCCTCAAGGCGACCTCATTGAACCTTTGCAGAAAGTCCTTCAACGACTACTCCCGCTGTTGTTTGAGATCGAACAAGTTCGACGTGATCGGTGGCTTCTTCTTGTTAGCGGCGAACTGTGTCATGAAGAGCCGACTAAAGACATCAAAGTCGGTGATTGATCGGTCAGGGAGACCACTAAACCAATCCAGTGCTGCTTTTTTGAGTGTACCCATGAATAGTTTGCAGCAGACTTCCATACTTCCTCCACAAATCAACATTTGAGTGCGGAAATTCGTCAAGTGCTGACTGGGATCCTGAGTTCCATCAAAAGGTTCGACTTGGGGAATCCGATGATCCCTCAGGATGGTCTCGGCCTCTATGGCCTCTGAAAAAGGTCAAAAATCCCTAGGAACTTCCATCATGACATCTTCCTCCATCGTCCTGGCGTTGGCCGTTATCCTAGCTTGCATCTTGTCCGCTCGCCTCCTGATCTCCTCGTTCTCGCGTTGAATGGCCTCCTCTCTCTCCCTGGATCGTGCATTCTCCTCCCTCAAACCGTTGATCAATGCCATCATCTCCTCCATGGTAGGGTGTTGTGAGTCGCTGTTGGATGTGCTGCCTCTCGCCATGGTAAAGTGCGGGTTCTCCCGTGTTACTTGGGGCGTAGGAAAAGTTTCACCGTAGCCCCACGGTGGGCGCCAAAATGTTCCGGCCACGGGGTGACTAAGGTTTTTTCCTAGGTCAAGCCTCAAAGCCAGAGCATTCAAAAGTGTAATCTGCCGTCTCAACTCTAGGATTTTGGGTTTTGTAGTTTCTTGTTCACGGGCCTTATGGGCCCCGAGAATGTAGGGATCTCTTTAGTCGTTCCAATCTGGAAATACTTGGTGAGTGAAGGTGGGACCTCTCCATTGTCGAGTGTCCAATCGGATAATGACCGAGTAGGCCTTTATGGGTGAGTGAGATCAGTATCTGGTTGACGTGGCCCAAATTGGTTATATGGCGATTGACTCTAAGAGGGTGAGTCGGCCAAGGTTACAGTCGGGTGATCAAATGAGGGGAGATTAGGTCGTGAATCGGCCTGGGCAGTGCTCGGGTTTATAGTCGACCTCACATGCATAGTAGGCCTTATAGTCCGAGATACCAATCGGCCTACGGCCGAGTCGGCGATACCAATCGGCCTACGGCCGAGTCGGCGATACCAATCGGCCTACGACCGAGACGGTCCAGAGTGAAATTAAATATGAGTCTCACTGTTATAATTTCTTTTATTAATTCAATGTATACAAAATTAACTAATTTAGCTCGTGTGATATCTTCATTTTTTTTTTCATTTTATTGCAGAATTTGGTGAATTTAAAAAAACTTGACCTTAGTTGGTGCAAAGAGTTAAAGGAGTTTCCGAATTTATCGAAAGCCACGATTCTTGAAGTATTGCTTCTTGAGGGTTGTTCTAGGTTAACTAGTGTTCATCCTTCTGTTTTCTCTCTCAAAAGACTTGAGAGATTGGACCTTTCTAAGTGTGATTCCTTTTCCATGCTCAGAAGCAATTCTCATTTATGCAACCTCAGTTATCTTAACCTTGATTATTGCAAGAATCTTAAGGAATTCTCACTAATATCAGATAACATGAAAGAATTAAGATTACAATGTACGAAGGTTAAAATACTTCCTTCATCGTTTGAACAACAACGTAAGCTAAAATTGCTATGTCTATCAGGAAGTGACATTGAGAAATTACCTTCAACCTTCAACAATCTCACGCAATTGCCTTCAACCTTCACAAACTTGCTTATTACTTCAGACTATTGGGAAGCTTCCCCCCTCCCTCAGAACTCTAAATGTCATGTATTGCAAATCACTTCAAACACTACCGGAGCTTCCCCCATCCCTTAAAACTCTAGAAGTTAAATTTTGCATTTCACTTCAGACTCTACCTGAACTTCCCCAAATTGAAACTTTAGATACTCAACATGTACATCACTTCAAAGTCTACCAGAACTTCCTTCATCCCTTAAAACTCTAATTGTTAGAGGTTGTTCTTCACTTCAAACTATACCAGATCTTCCTTTTTTCCTTAAAACTCTTGATGCGAGTTATTGTCCACTTCAGAGTCTACCAGAGCTTCCCCTATTCTTAGAGACTCTACATGTTGAAAGTTGCACTTCACTTCAGAGTCTACCAGAGTTTCCTTTGTTCCTTGAAACTCTTGATGCAAAATTTTGCATTTTACAGACTCTACCAAAGCTTCCCTTGTTCCTTAAAACTCTATTTGCAAGAGACTGTAGATCATTGAAAACTATACCATTTCCTTCAATGGATGTAGAAAAATTAAAGGAAAGCATGAGAAAAGTTCTACTGTGGAATTGCTCGAACTTGGATGAACATTTTCTAGTGGCTATTGGGTTGAATGCACAAATCAACGTGATGAAATTTTTTATCCAGCACCTATCTACACCCAATTAAGATGATTATAATTATGAACTTCATTATGATTCTCATCAAGCTCTTTATGTGTATCCAGGAAGTAATGTTCCTGAGTGGTTAGAATATAAGACAACAAAGGATTATATAATTATTGGTCTCTCTTCTCCTCCACCTTCCCCCATCCTTGGCTTCATTTTCTGCTTCGTCCTTGGTACCTTCAGACCCATTATTATCTTGGACAGATTTGAAATTAACATCACTCTAAGTGATGGTGAGGGTGAAGGTGAAAAGTGTTAGATAATCTTAAATTTTAGAGATGTCCGAGTTAGTTATTCTGAATTATTTGTTTAGTCTGTTTTATCTTTTGAGTTATTTGTTAAGATAGTTTTTGATAAGATCTATTTTGATAAGATATTTTGTTATCGTTTTGTTAATTCGGTACATTGTACAATGACTATTTAAAGGCCATCTCTTATTCAATAAAGTACAGTGAGTTGCTACGATCACATAACATTAGTGTTACCCGTCTCTCTTATTTTTCTACAAATTGGTATCAGAGCTTTATGCTCTGAGTGCCGAGTGTGAGAGGAAAACAGTGTGCGCCTGTGTGTGTTTTTTTTGAAAAAAAAAGAAGAAAGAGAGAGTAATGGCGAATGTTGTTAATGGAATGACTGTACCACAACTGTAAAAGAAAACCAATTATGATAATTGGTGTTTACAGATGAAGACCCTGTTGGGTTTCCAAAGTCTATGGGACATAGTGGAGAAGGGGTTCCAAGAACCCGAGGAGGAAGAAGACCAATCTGTGGCTCAGATTGCCACATTGGAAAAGACACGAGTGAAGGACAAATCGGCTTTGTACTTTTTGTACAATGCCGTGGATGAATCAGGTTTCGAGAAGATTGCAAACGCTGCATCTTCAAAGGAAACATGGAAGATCTTGGAGGTTACGCACAGAGGTAACCACCGTGTCAGACAAATCCGACTTCAAACTCTCCGAGGAGAGTTTGAGTGTTTGAAGATGGAGGATAAGGAACAAGTATCCGAGTACATAACTCGGGTGGAGAAGTTGGCTAACCAACTCGGAAGGAATGGGGAGCCAATGCCAGCAAGTAGAATTATGGAGAAAATCTTGAGATCATTAATAGATGATTTCGAGAGTATTGCATGCGTAATTGAGGAGTCAAAGGACTTGTCAGTTCTCTCAATAGAAGAGCTCGCTGGGTCACTCGAAGGCCACGAACAAAGGAGGAGGAAGATGAAGAATACTCTTGATCAAGCATTACAGGCGCAACTTGATTTGAATGGAACTCGGAACACTCAGGGCCGAAGATCAAAAGGCCAGGGACGAGGTAATCATGGAGGTGATCAAGGAAGAGGTGATCGCAGAGGACGAGGTGATCATGTGGAGGTGATCATGGAGGACGCGGTGATCGTGAAGGTGGACAAGGACGAGGTGATCGTAGCCAAGGAAGCCAACCAAGGTCGGAGGTGGAATGTTATAAGTGTGGCAAGCACGACCATTACGCAAAGGAATGCAGATCGACAAATTGCTACAATTGTGGCAAATACGGTCACATAGCAAAGTATTGCCGAGCTAAAAGCCAAAGTGAAAAGAAAGAGAAGAATCTTCTCACAGAAGAAGAGGACGAGGAAGCAGGAATTTTGATGATGACGCAGAGCTCGGAGACCAAGCTACGTCCGAGTTGTGCCTCCGAGGTTGAGCTAAACTTGAGTTGCGTGGAGAAATCAGCAGTTGAGCTTCCAAGCTCAGATGAGACGTCAGAGGCCGAGCTTGATTCGGGTTGCTTAAACAACTTGATCTGGTATTTGGACACTGGAGCGAGCAATCATATGTGTGGAGAAGAGAGTTTCTTCAACGAACTCATCAAGGTGAAGGCTGGATTCGTGTCATTTGGGGATGATTCCAAGGTGGCGGTAAAAGGGCATGGAACCATCAAGCATATGCAGAAGGATGGACGAGTTGGAGAAATAAGGAATGTTTACTACGTTCCCGAACTTAAGAGCAACATCTTAAGCATGAGGCAGATGATGGAGAAAGGCAACTCGGTTCTGATAAAGGATCGAGTACTTTATTTGAAGGAAAAGCATGATCTTTAATAGCCCGAGTAGAGATGAAAAAGAATCGAATGTATAAACTAGAGCTGAACATCCTTCAAAATAAGTGCTTGAAGCTGGACGTGAAGGATGAAGCCATGATGTGGCATTTTCGTTTTGGGCATTTAAACTTTGGAGGCCTGGCCGAGCTATCAAGGAAGGAGTTGGTGCTCGGACTACGTGGTGTTGAGTTTGACAAGAAGTTTTGTGAAGCGTGTGTACTCGGAAAGCATACAAGAACAAGTTTTCCGAACTCGTCCGAATACAAAGCAAAGGAGCAACTTGGCCTGATACACACTGACTTGTGTGGACCAATCTCTCCTGCATCCTTCAGTGGTAAGAAATATTTCATCTCTTTCATAGATGATTTCTCTCGAAAGACCTGGGTATATTTCTTGCAAGAAAAATCAAAGGCATTTGAAGCCTTTAAGAAGTTTAAAGTCATGGTGGAGAAAGAGACTAACAAGCAAATTAAAGCTTTGAGGTCGGAAGAGGTGGAGAATTCACATCGGCAGAGTTTATGGAATACTGTGAAGAGCAAGGTATAAAACGTTTTCTCACAGCTCCATATTCACCGCAACAAAATGGAGTAGCTGAAAGAAAGAATCGGACTATTCTTGATATGTTCCGAGCTATGCTTAAAGGGAAGAATATGTTTGAGAAGTTTTGGGCAGAGGCAGTGCAGTGTGCTATATATATGCAGAACAGGTGCCCACATTCAAAATTGGATGATGTGACACCTCGAGAAGCATGGAGTGGACAAAAACCGAGTATACATCACTTCAAGATCTTCGGAAGCCTTGCTTACGGTCATGTTCTAGCTCAGCTCAGAATGAAGCTTGATGATAGGAGCAAGAAGTATATATTGATCGGGTATGATGAAAAGGCAAAAGCCTACAAATTGTACAACCCTGTTACAGGCAAAATTCTGGTAAGTCGAGATGTCCAGGTAGATGAGGAAAGCGAGTGGAGCTGGAGTAACTCTGAAGAGACTTCGGGGAGCTCAAACTCTGAGAGGGAGAGCTCGGAGATAATAGGGAGATGCTCGGATAGGACCAATGAGCATTCCGAGGAAGATGATGAACCTGAGAAGCTTAGAACTTGGAGCTTGCAAGACACCTACAACTCCACTGACGAGTTACATGTAGTATGTCTATTAACAGGAATAGAAGATATAAAATTTGAAGAGGCCGTACTTGATGAGAGATGGAAGAAAGAAATGGATGAGGAGATCAGATCAATTGAGAAGAGTGAGATGGGAAGCAAAGCTGAGCTAGTTGAGGAGTTCAAAGAAGTGATGAAGAGGAAGTTTGAGATGACCGATTTGGGCATCATGAAGTATTTTCTAGGTTTAGAGGTGGACCAAAGAACAACAGGTATTTTTGTGTCCCAAAAGAGGCATCGGCCACCGCGGCACCGGGGGTACTGGACGTCGCGTGGCTCGCGGGGCCATTGTGCGCGGAGGAGTATGCGCTCTGGTGGAAGAGACATCGAAATGAAAGAAGAAAGAGAAATTTAAGCTTATGGGGGAGTTTTGTTAGATAATCTTAAATTTTAGAGATGTCCGAGTTAGTTATTCTGAATTATTTGTTTAGTCTGTTGTTTTATCTTTTGAGTTATTTGTTAAGATAATTTTTGATAAGATCTGTTTTGATAAGATGTTTTGTTATTGTTTTGTTAATTCGGTACATTGTACAATGACTATTTAAAAGGCCATCTCTTATTCAATAAAGTACAGTGAGTTGCTACGATCACATGACATTAGTGTTACTTGTCTCTCTTATTTTTCTACAAAAAGGACATGGTTAGAATGTACATAGATTGTGACTTTGCTTATCACAACACTAATTCAGATCACGTGTGTGTGATGTTCGACCAAAGAAGTTCTGACTTCCTAAATAGCAAAGCCAAAAATCAAGCATGGATTAAAATCAAGGTTGAAATACTACAACAAACCAACATATACGTACTGCCCCAGTCATCAATGCCCCAACCTTTAAAAGGATTCGGGGTAAGCCCAATAAGCACTTCAACATGTAAGAGTTTCATTCAACAAATGGAATCAGACGACTCAATGTCTTAATTTCATTAAACAAATTAATGGAAATATGTGCTTCATCTCATCACAGGTATTATTTCCTTCTTGTGCTTTGCAACCAAATCTTAGATTTAGAAGAACTAATATGGAACTTTGATTGTATCTCGTGAGTTAGTAATGACGCTAGTCCAAATGATGAATGGTAATTTTGAGGAAAAGTAATATGTACATTAATACTATTGTTAGCAATGACGCTAGTCCAAATGATGAATGGGGTAATTTTGAGGAAAAGTAATGACATTACTATTGTTAGTCTGAATGTTTGTAGATTGAAAGTTAGATTTAAATTCTGAAAGTTTTGATTTATGCTTTTGTTATATATCTAGATTTTTTTAGGGATGCAGCAATAATGAAACTGAATATCCTTTTATATGATGAAATTGTGCCTAATGTAATAGCCAAGCAACACCGACAGCAAGGAGAATGAGAATGTTTTAATGCACTGCCACAGAGTGGATGACATGGGATCGTGTCGAGTTATTTGCATATCAAGTATTAGCTGATGGAATCTCCGGGTTTAGGTAAGAGTAAGATATATGCTTATACAATTAATTAATTACTTTCTTTGAGGTTGAAAGTTTTGACACATATTCGCAGAGTTTAATTTATAGAATACTCATTCTGTCTAATAAGTAATGTGTTTAAAGGGAAAATAAGTTTCAAAATAATCATCGTGTTAGGTTATTAATGTAAAATTAATTATCTCTTTTTTATTTATACTCTTTAATCATGTAATATTCTTTAAAAAGTGATTACTGTGTTGTATTATTTTTAATAAGAAAGGTTAAGTATAAAGTTAGTTTTATAAAATAATTTAGAACAAAATTTATTATATGGCGAATGAAGTAAATTATTTTTATGTATACTTTAGTTCCCATTGATGTGTATATGGTATTCAGCATTGCGTTTCAATATTGGGTTCGTTGATTATCATTCTGCTCGTTATAGCAACGAATATCTTATATTTATATACATTTACGTACACAAAATTAATAAGGATTCAGCCAGTGGTAGAAAGTTAGAATGTATAAGATTTTGAATTTGAATTCTGTTGTTGTTATTATAATTTTTTTTTTTGGATAAAAAATGAATTTTCGTGTGTACACATCCGATTGTCTGTTAGTTCTTAAAATCTAACTAATTATAGTTTGGCTAAATAACCCAAAAGAAACTTTGTTGGCCATGCATCAGAGTGGATGATACTGTTCTTATATTCAAGATGCCATTGTTTAGAAGGTATATATATATATATATATATATATATATATATATATATATATATATATATTAACGAACAACTACACTAGTCTTAAACCATCATCACCTCGTTTAAGATAAATTTCTTTTCTTCATTGTTTTCCCCGTTTCATTTCAGGTGGGACAGTTCATGCCTTTGTTGGAGGCATGGTTTTAAATTGCGGTTGCGGTCTCGGTTGCGGTCGCGATTGCAGTTATTGCGGTTGCGGGTATTGCGGGTATTGCGATGCGGATTGCGGCTGTTGCGGTGTGAGATTATTAATTATTTTCACTAAATATAAAAAATTTATAATTATTAATATATATTTTATTTTTAAGGATTTATACATTTTAATTCCTTTTTTTAAAATATTCTATTATTTTAATGAATAATTTAATTTATTTTAAAATTATAGTATCAATTTATCGTATTGCGGATGTATTGCGGTACATTGCAGATGTGTTGCGGACGCAACACCGTTACGTTGCGGAAAAATGTGTGATTTCCAGTATCATCGCAATTGCGGTCCGATGCCGTTGCGGACAAGACCACAGCAACAATATTGCGGCCGCAACACGTTGCGGTCCGCAATTTAAAACCATGGTTGGAGGTTATGAAGCAGCATTCATCAGGAGATGGCTTCTATCTGTTGTTCTAATGCTATCTTGTATTCTACCTCTTTTCTTGTCTGCTGCTTAAAGCATCATCGATGGGACAAGAAGCTTTTCTACAACTAAGAGTGGTTGGGCACACAATAGGTTCAATACTAATTGTATGCATACTAACAAAAACACATACAAAAAAAAAGAAACTCAAAAATTCATATACTTACACTAAAAAACTAAATTTAAATAAATATAAATTAACCAAGGCTGTCTTGTTATTATATGATTCCATTTAAATGCCAAATATTAACGTGGTACATATGCTTTATAGAAACATACAATTAGTTTTTTGACATGCACCACTGACAATGATAAAAAAAAAAAAAGAAGAAAAAGAACAAAAGTTGTTTCTTTAGATCTTTACCAGTTAATTTACGCCTCTTTATAATATATAGTGCTAATTAACATTTAAATTTTACCAACAATTTATTGATACCATATTTTCTCAACTTAAGTTATTCAACAATCATTTAATATAGAATTTATTTGAATATAAATTTAAAAATATTTCTTTACGGAAAAATATTGCTTATTTTTAATTAAGAAAAATTTTCAAAAACAATTCTATATATTCAAAATAGACTTAGTTCATTTAACTGCGAGATCTTGAGCCAATTTGTTTAAAATAAAAATAATCTTTTTAAGAAATAAATAGTAGTAGTGATTTCTTAAAAAAAAAAAAACTTTTTAAAGAAATATAGTTTAGACAAGGACATTAAAAAATAGCAAACTACTAATTTTGTTAACAAAATATATTTTTAAGGTTTAACTAAATAGACCCCTTATCTCACTAATTATAAGTTTTAGCATATTATTCTATAAGACGTATCAACATTTTGTTTTCTAAGAAGTATTATTTATGTATACTACTAATTTAGAAAAAACCAATTGTATACTTCTAATAATTGAGTATGGTCATTAACGAGTCAAACTATTTGTGAATTATTCAAACATAACTAATCAATTACTTATTCAAACTCGTTTATTTATTTAAATAAATAAACTCAAATTTGATATTACACTACAAGAAAATGACGATTTTGCGACGGTTATATAACCTACATTGCAACGGTTATAAATGCCGCAAAGACAACATTGCGACGGTTTGGGAATCGTCGCAGAATTGTCCGTCACCAGGCAATTTTGCGACGGTTATCAGAACCGTTGCACAAACCGTCGCAAACTTGGAGTTGCGACCCTTGTCGCAACCCGAAAATTTCCGATCTCGCGACTAATGGTTTAGACATCCTTTTAAAAGTCTCATCAATTAAGGAATGCTCGGACACCAGACTAATCCTTAATTAATGGTTTTTGAAAAATGAGTTCATGGAGTCGCCACCAATGTTTTACTTAAAACATTGGAAAAAGAAAAGGTTTTTAAAAGTCCAATAATGACCTTGATAACCAGAATTGAGTTCGGGGGTCGGTTACGTGCAGGGAAGGTATTAAGCACTCCTACAACGCCCTTAATTGGTACCCTATGATGAATTTAACATTATAAATGATAATAATATAAATATTAAATCCCCTTTTATTAGTAATTATTTACATGTTTGAAATTTAAATTATACAATTAATCCTAAAATGTCTACATGATTATTTTTATTATAACAATATTTATTATAGAAAAGAAATAAATAAAAAAGGAGAAAAAGATTAACTGAAATACCTTTTGAATGGGCTCTATTGAATTGAATCTTCAAAACAGGAAGATTTTAGGTGCTATGTGGCAACCTTTCACACTACAATGCCTCACAAAAATCTCAAGAAATACAAAAGAGAGGGAGAGAGAGAGAAAAAGACAAAAATTTCGTGCTTTAAGGAGTCTGGACGAAATTTTGGAGCCTTGAGAAATGAGTCCCAACTGTCTATTTATAGACTTCAGAAAGGGTCCAGAACGGCCCGTTCCAAAATCAGAACGACCCGTTCTGAAGTTGGAACGGCCCGTTCCGGAGATAAAATTAACACATCCTTTGGTGGCCTGGAACGGGCGTTCCCAACAAGCATCTTTAGGCCTTTTCTATAACTTGGAACGAGCTGTTCCAGTTTGGGAACGGCCCGTTCTAGTTAAAGTTTTAGCCCTCTTTTGAAGAGTTTGGAACGGCTTGTTCCAATCTTGGAACGGCCCGTTCCAATCTTGGAACGACCGGTTCCAATTTAGGAACAGCCCGTTCCAAATTAGGGTTATTGGCCTTTTTAAAAACTTGGAACGACCCTTTCGAAATTGGGAACGGCCTGTTCTGGTTTTTTGGAACAGCCCGTTCCAGTCTTCTAAAATTAGATTATTTGGGCTTTTTGGGCCTTCTAAAGTCCTATCTTGTTGTTTGCGTGCTTCGGGAGCTTCTTCCCTTCATAACAGAGGTCCATTTCCTTGTTTGTATGTTCTCGGAAGAAATTGGGTGTCTACAACCCTTTCATCAACTGTCGCACCAACTGCCTCTAAATTAATATTACGACTCTTTTTTTACCTGTCGAAAATTATAAATTTTTTAATTTTAATAAAATTTATTAATGTAACAATCCTCATATTTGGCCTCTCAAGGGTTCTATTTCAAAATATTTCACTATTTAGCGTGTTTTATCCTTACTTGTGCAATTTCTGGGAAACTTTCCAGAAGGTCACCCATTCCTGTACTACTCCAGGTCAAGTGTGACACCCTCTACCCCAACGTTAATACACAATAAATGTAAACAATAATTTCTTTTTCTTTTTGAGTAAATAAAATCTTTCATAGTTTAATAACATCTTTCATGTATAAAACAACTGCTTCAAATCTCATAAGGTAGAAGATTCACATTCGTAACTCATCAATTATAAAAAAAAAGTCAAAGATAAGTATTAAGCTCAAGAAATCATATAAAGGAGAATATATATTAATTCCAGTAAAGGTGGCAGTGCCTCCTAGTTAGGAATTAATATATCACTTTCAAATCATGTAATAAAATAGTATGACAAAGATGTACATTTTGGTCTTTTCTCAATAACGTTCAAAATTACAAAAGAAGAGAAAATTAAAGCTTTTAAAATAATAACATATTAGACTAAGCTAGCTAAGTCCCGATGTCACATCCTAGCAGAGCATGCCCAACTGAAGCCTTAAGCCTCATTACCAACATTCTCATGATGTTGATCACCTGCAACATAATTTAAACATATACAAAAACAACAAGGGAGTGAGAAACATCTCACTCAGTTTCAGGTGCAGAAATAAAGGTTAGATAGCACCCACACACACACAACAAATATAAGTCACATATAAACAATACACACATCATCAATATCACATATATACTCATTTATCATGCAATGATGTCATGGACTCGACTCATAAATGCATGCATGTGGCGCCATACGGAAGATTCACAATTCATCGTTGGTGACCCTAAGGTACACCTGGTTACATCACTGGTGACCTTAAGGTACACCTTGTTAGCATGTTACATCGTTGGTGATCCTAAGGTACACCTTGTTAGCATCTTACATCGTGGGTGACCATAAGGTACACCTTATTACATCGTGGGTGACCATACGGTACACCTTATTAGCATATTACATCGTGGGTGACCATACGGTACACCTTAATAGCATGTTACATCGTGGGTGACCATACGGTACACCTTATTAGCATGTTACATCGTGGGTATGCGGCCTCAACGGCACACCTGGAGTAATATATGCATATGATGCATGTCATACATTCATAATCTCATGGACTCAACATTTAACTTATTACAAAATTTCATTTAATACATCATGTCCTCATTTGTCATAGTCTCATAATCATAGTTTGTCTCAATAGTTCATTCTTAGGTCTCATGTCATTTGTCCATATTTCACATGGTCATGTCATCAATACTCCTCATAAGGTCCGCATAGGTATTCACAGAGAGCATTCTTTTTCATATTAAAACTCATTTATTATTAACATGAATTCCATATTCATTTATTACTTCAACAAAGAACAAAGTAGAATAAATAGAAAATCGGACAGAACAACGACACCTTCAACAAAAACAAAGTAGAGTAAATAGAAAATCAAACAGAACAACGACACCTTCAACAAAGAACAAAGTAAAGTAAATAGAAAATCAAACAGAACAACGGCAAGGGATTGGGATTACATAATTATTTATTATTTCCAACAAGGAATAAAGTAGAGCAAATAGAAAATAAGACAGCACAATGGCAAGGGATTGGGGGCCAATCCGACAAACAAACTATCCAACAATTATCCCCACACCCCTGAGCGAGGTTCTCACTCCCCCCTTACCTGGATAAGTAGGAGCTGAAACTTGGGCAGGGCCTCCTCCTCTGGATTCTCTCTTTCTTCCCTCTCTTTCTTTCTTTCTTTCTTTCTCTCTCTCTCTCTCCTCTCTCTCTCTCTCCTCTTTCTCTCTCTAAAATTATCACTTCTTGCTCAGTATAAAATTTTCACCCCCCTTGGCCCTATTTATAGGAAATCTGACGCACCCGGAACGACCCGTACTGATTTCGGAACAGCCCGTTCCGGATCCTTCAAACATGGGCAAATTTCTCAACTGAAACGGCCCGTTCCAAAATCGGAACGCCCGTTCCCAAAAAGCAGAACGGCCCGTTCTGAAACCAGAACGGCCCGTTCTCAATCTCAGTAGAACGCCCGTACTGCTTCCAGAACGGCCCGTTCTCCATACCAGAACGGCCCGTTCCAGGCCCGTTCTGGGTCTTTAAAAACAAGCATATTCTTTCTTTTGGAACGGCCCGTTCTGCATTTGGAACGGCCCGTTCCGACACTCAGAAATACCCTTATTCCTTTATTAAAATTACGAAAATGCCATCAATAATTACGAAAATGCCATCTTTTTAAAAACTGGGTGTTACATCAAGCACGCTTAACTGTGAAGTTCTGATGAGTAGGCTACTGAAATGTATATGTATGTTGTCAGTATAACTTATACAAATTAATTCATTTAAGTTATCCTCAAATATACAATCTCATATTTGTACTATAATAATAATATATAATAATTTTATATTATGAATAATAATAATAATAGTAATAATAATAATAATAATAATAATAATGATAATATATTTAGTTATTCTTTATTTATATGTACTTACTTTTATAATTAACATCTACGTATTTCTATTTAAAAAAATAACTTAAATTATTTAATTTTATAATTTATAATGATAATATAATTTATAAAATTATAAATATTTATTTATTACATACTTATAAATTAAATTTTAAATTTTAAATAATTATTAATTAATTTAATATATTTATTTACCTTAAATCAAACATATAAAATTCAAAAAAATGTATTTATCCTTGTTTTATTTTCTAATTATCAACTATTAATAAAATACTAACTTAAAATCTTATCTAATTATATATAATATTCTCATATCAAATTTAAAAGCAGATATTAGTTATACAAAAATATTAAGATCATATAGTAAATTGTCAATAAGATTTTAGTTAAATAATTTAAAATAATTAATGTTTCAATTATGCTGTTAATTAGCAAATAATTTATTCTAAAACTAATTAAATTTTTTATATTAATTATTAGTAAAATTTAATAACTTTTAAATTAACAATTAATTGGATCGATGAAATTCAACACACACCATGAGTTATTGAGTGGAATAACTTTACCAAGAGTTATTTTGTAAGTTATCTTAAATCAAACATATAATATTCAAAAAATGTATTTATCCTTGTTTTATTTTTTATCAACCATTAATAAAATACTAACTTAAAATCTTATCTAATTATATCATTATATTTTCATATCAAATTTAAAACCAGTTCTTACATTTTCGACAAATATAAATTTTTCTTAAATATTCCATCAATAATATAGCTTTTCCTACAAAAATTTTCTCATCGAAAATATAAATTTTCCGACAGATTGAATTTAATTTTATAAGAAATCATCTTCGATTAATATAACATTTTGTATATATGATTTAAGAGTAAAAAATTTTCAATTTAACGGTTGAATTTACAAAATTCACATTTAATATAAAGTTATTGAGCGGTGTAACACTTAGTAAAATTTACACCGATGTAATTATAACCCTCTCATATATATATATATATATATATATATATATATATTAAATGTGATTTTTACTAAGTATTACGCCGCTCAATAACTTTATATTAAATGTAAATTTGGTAAATCCAACTGTTAGATTGAAAGTTCACATATCTCTCATAGATTATATATACAAAACTTTATATTAATCCAAGATGATTTGATACTTCATTTTTATAAAACTAAATTGATGTAATATATTCATTTCAAAATACACTAAAATATAAACACTTTGATTACCTTCCAGTTGTTCAATTTTAACAAAATTTGATATACACTTATAAAGTGATATGAACTTTCAATTTAACGGTTGGATTTACAAAATTCACATTTAATATAAAGTTATTGAGCGTCATAATACTTAGTAAAAATTACACCGGTATAATTATAACCCCCTATATATATATGTATATATATATATACAGGGACGGATGCACGTTTGAATAGTGGGGCACTTGCCCCCACTACTATTTGACATATACATAATTTTTTATCTAAAAAAATAATATATTTTAAAAAATAAAAATTATATTCTAATAAAATAAAATATAGATTTTGAAAAATATATTTATTTATTTGATATCTGTCAAATTTTTGAAAGAAATTAATTCTCATGTGATAAAAAAAATTTCTTAATAATGAATTAATTTTTAAAAAAGTTTAATTATAATATATATATTGATATATATATATATATATATATGTCTTAATATTCACATATATAATCTAATATATTAAAATAAATAATTTTTTGATAAAATAAAATTTTTCCATGCATGTTTATCTTTTGTGTTTTTTATTTATTGTATACGTTGATTGAAAAAATCAAAATAGTAAAATTGTATATATTAATTAAAAAAATAAAAATAAGAAAAATCTGAAGATTTATGTTTCATTTAGAATTGTTATTATAAGATATATTTTAAAATAAATTATCATCTAAAAATATATATTAGATATTAAAAACATATTTATATTATAAATAAATTAAACTGGATTTTTATAAAATTTAACATATTTATTTTTATATTTTTAATAGTGTTATAAAAGATGGAATTTAAAATAAAATTTATAAAATTTAACATTGTAAATTATTCAATAATATTTGATTTGATAACTCAAAAACTAAGTTATAAAATGATAATTATATTTATTTATATACTCTAACACATCTTACATACAAGATAAATTCATAAGTTTGTTGAAAGAAATTTATATTCTAGTCACGATTTTGAAATTATATAAAGAAAAAAAAATCGTGTACCTCATGTTAAAAGAAGTATATATAAAATTGTTAATAAAATATAAGTTTATTAAGATAATATACATAATACTTAAAAAAAAAATTTAATTTTAATAAAAAAAAATTGTCTTGTAGATTGCGACGGTTTATAGTAAACCGTCGCAATGCTGAAAATTTTGCGACGGTTTATGACTAACTGTCGCAATGTTAAAAAAAATTTGCGATGATTTATGATTAACTGTCGCAATCTTCAACAAATTTTGCGACGGTTTATCATAAACCGTCACAATGTTCAACAAAATTTGCGAAGGTTTTTGATAAACCGTTGCAATGTTAAACAAATTTTGTGACGGTTTATCATAAACCGTCGCAATGTTCTACAAATTTTGTGACGGTTTACGATAAACCGTCGCAATGTTGAACAATTTTGCGACGGTTTTGAAACACTGTCATATGAAGGGTCGCAATATCAAAGCGACGACCGTTTCTAGATAACCGTCGCAATTTGTCCGTCGCAATTTATCATTTTCCTTGTAGTGTTAGACTTGATTATTTAAATAAATTTAGTTCAATTATCTACCTAAAATAAAGGTCGCACTAGTGCAAAAATAAGCTATTACGTCACCTAATTTACGTCAGAAAAATGTAAATATGACGTTATAAAAATGCGATGGTAGTTCTGTAAATATAGATTGACTAATTTACGTCGGACCCCCCTTGTCTGACGTAAATTGGCCACTAAAATGCCAACGTTCCTTTCACTTCCCACGCGTCCCTTTGTATTATTTTCTCTCATCTAACTCTCAATCTTCTTCTCTCAATCTCTAAGTGTCTAAGTTCGTGTGTTTGCACATTCGTCCTTTGTCTAAGCCTCTAAGATTCTGCACATTCCACGTTTGAGGTAACTTTCTTCAACGAATTAACTTCTGAATTTTCTGTTAAATGTTCATCTAGAACGACCCTTTCTGCAACCAGAACAGGCCGTTCTGCTTGATTTATTTGTTTGTTTATTGTTGATCTGGAACGGGCCGTTCCGAAACCAGAACGGGCCGTTCCAGATAAACAATTAACAAAGAATTATTGCAGCTGGAACGGGCCTTTCCAGATGCATAAATATTTGTTTACTGTGTATCTGGAATGACCCGTTCTGGTTTCAGTACGGGCCGTTCTGGTTATCATCGTATTAGTAGAAATATTTATGGATTTTATCTGAAATTACTATCGATTTTTTAGGGTTGTAGTTTAGGTTAGAAAAATTATGAATAACTGAGGCAATAGTTAATTTGTGTTAATATATAGATAATGAATCGAAGTTGGATGAATGCAAGTCGCGTTAGTCAAGAGTACAGAAATGGAGTTGAAGAGTTCTTGCAGTTTGCAAGAGAAAATGGGAAACCCATCAAATGGGCATATTATTGTCCATGTGTTCGTTGTTTGAATCAGATACGTCAGGAAGTTGGGGAAATACGTGATCACCTATTTATATATGGTATTGTGAAGAGTTATACAGTATGGACATGGCACGGAGAAATATTAGACATTCTAACGGTGTCAACAACTGAAAATTTTGAAGGGATGGACGATAATTTAGAAGAGATGATACGTGATGTTGGTGAAGAAAATTTTGAAAGAGCACATGTGTATGATACCTTAAAGTCTGATTTTGAGCAACCATTGTACCCAGGATGCAGTATGTTTACAAGATTATCAACAACTTTAAGATTTTTTAGTTTAAAAGCAAGAAATGGCTGGACTGATAAAAGTTTCACAGAATTATTGGAGTTGTTGAAGGAGATGCTTCCAGAAGATAACACGTGACCTAATCGCAACTATGAGGCAAAAAAGATACTATGTCTAATGGGTTTGGAGTATAAAAGATACACGCGTGCCCTAATGATTGCGTATTGTATACAAATGATTTTGCTACACTGAAAGTGTGTCCGACATGTGGATTGTCACGGTTCAAAAAGAAAACTGATGGAAGTAGTGGTGAGGAAGAAATAGAGGGTCCCCCTGCTAAGGTGTTATGGCATTTGCCAATAATACCTAGGTTTAAAAGATTGTTTGCCATTAAAGAGGATGCAAAAAACCTTACATGGCATGAAAATGGTAGAAAATGTGACAATTTTCTTCGACATCCAACTGATTCTCCGCAATGGAAGAGGATTGATGAAACATTTCCAGAATTTGGTGCAGAGTCAAGAAACTTAAGAATTGGTCTAGCTACAGATGGCATGAATGCTTATGGGAACTTAAGTAGTAAACACAGTTCATGGCCAGTTTTGTTGGTCATTTACAATTTGCCTCCTTGACTATGCATGAAGAGAAAATATATTATGTTGTCTATGATGATATCAGGACCCTGGCAACCAGGAAATGACATAGATGTGTATCTTAGTCCATTGATTGATGACTTGAAAATGTTGTGGGAGATAGGAGTGAAGGTCTTTGATGCATATCGTGAAGAAAAATTTACTTTGCGTGCAATGTTATTTTGAACAATAAATGATTTTCCAGCATATGGTAAGTTGAACGGGTATAGTGTGAAGGGTCATTATGCATGTCCTATATGTGAAGAAAACACAAGTTATACCCAATTGAAACATGGGCAAAAGACTGCGTACACTAGGCATCGTAAGTTTCTTGTTCGTAGTCATCCATACCGTAGATTGAAGAAAGCATTCAATGGATGTTAGGAGGATGAAATTGCCTCGACACCGCGCAATGGTGAAGAAGTGTATCAGCGGGTGAAGAACATTAACATTGTGTTCGGAAAGATGCAAAAGAAGTCAACTGAGAGAAATATCTGGAAGAAACGATCAATATTCTTTAATCTTCCTTATTGGTGCAAGCTAGATGTTAGACACTGTATAGATGTGATGTATATGGAGAAAAAGGTTTGTGATAATGTAATTGGGACATTGCTAAACATCAAAGGAAATACTAAAGATGGAGTGAAAGCACGACAAGATTTGGTGGACATGGGTATACATTCTGAGTTACATCCTCAGTCTATTGGAAGATGCACTTACTTGCCTCCAGCTTGTCATACTCTATCAAAGAAAGAAAAAAAAAGCTTTTATGAGTGCTTACGCAGTGTGAAAGTTCCACAAGGGTACTCCTCAAATGTTAAGAGTCTGGTGTCTATGCAAGATTTGAAGTTGATTGGTTTAAAGTCTCACGATTGTCATGTGTTAATGCAACAACTTTTGCCTGTGGCTATTCGTAACATTTTACCATATTCTGTTAGAGTTTCTATTACTCGATTGTGTTTATTCTTCAATGCCATTTGCAACAAAGTAATTGACCCTGTAAAGTTAGATGAGTTAGAAAATGAAGCAATCACAATCTTGTGTCAATTGGGAAATGTACTTTTCACCTTCATTTTTTGATATCATGGTGCATTTGATAGTTCATTTGGTTAGGGAGATTCGATTGTGTGGCCCGGTTTATCTTAGATGGATGTACCCTGTTGAGAGATACATGAAGATCTTAAAAGGATATGTCAAGAATCAATACCGCCCAGAAGCCTCTATTGTAGAGAGGTACATTGCAGAAGAAGCCACTGAGTTTTGTTCAGGGTACATGTCAAAATCAGAACCAATAGGAATTCCTAAGACTCGACATGGTGGGAAACAATTTGGTAAGTGTACTCGAAGTTTAAAGATTAGAACTGTGAGTCGAACAGAAGTTGACCAAGCACATTTGTACATATTGAACAACACTGATGAAGTAATTCCTTACATATCTGAACACATAGATGAAATCAAGATAGCACACCCCCGAATGAATGAGAAATGGGTATTAATGAACATAACAAGAGTTTCTTAGCTTGGTTTAAGAAAAAGGTTTACGGTGAGGTTAATGCTTCTGATACACTTTTGAGACTCGCTCGTGGGCCTAACAACGATGTGATTACATTTGGTGGGTATGACATTAACAAATATTATTTCTATACAAAGATAGAAGATGACAAAAGTAGAGTACAAAACAGTGGGGTTACAATTCAGGCTGAGGCTGTGCACTTTGCTAGTTCTAAAGATAAAAATCCCATTACAGCATCTATGAGTTATTTCGGAGTCATACAAGACATATGGGAAATTGATTATGTTATGTTTAGAGTGCCTGTGTTCAAGTGTAAATGGGTTGATGGCAATATGGGTGTGCGGACAGATGATTTAGGATTTACTTTGGTTGATTTGAACAAGGTCGGTTATAAGGATGGTAATTTTTATAAGGTCGGTTCAAGTCTCCACATCTTTTTTTTAATGCCATTTTAATATTTTCTTTCACAAAAATTACTTTCAAATAGTTTAGGCCTAATAGAATTCGGCAAGATTTTGTTAATATTATTTTGGAAGGTACAGAAAAACTGTTCTCACATTTCATTGCAAGGTACGGAATAGGTCTGTGACAAATTTGCATTGTTTGGTCAGAAAAAAAAGTCTAACTGTCATATGTCTGTGTATATGCTGTAAATTTGACTTAAAGAATCCCTGCACCCTAAGGTGAAGCTAAATACAAAATGACAGGAAATGATATATTATGTTGGCCAGTTTTCAGGATTATGGAGGATTCGGGGTCTGGCAGTGGAAGGAAGGAAGGTAGATCTGTCATCCGATTGTCTGGGTTGAGTGCTGGACGCTTTGCCAAGGAGAGGACACCGGTTGAGGTGGATCCTCGTTCTGGCAAGGCGTCAGGCCCAAATACTGCCAAGTTTAAGAGCTATTTGGGAGTCCTAGCTCGACGACATGTTTCTATTATCATTCCATCATGGGATGACGTTCAGGAGGCTGACAAGAATCTCATGTGGCAGGATATTCAGGTATATACTTTCACATCCTTTTAATATTATATAACTTAAATACATTATTTATTATTTGTTGTTATTTTCATAGCAAAATTTTGACATTCCCAACACTGAGGTCATGAGGAGGAAGATGTTATCTGCCCTTGCCACCAGGTGGAGAGAGTTCAATACTTTCTTGACACGGGAGTATGTATTTGGAGAGCGAAAAAATGAGACTCCCTGTCTAAAGTACCAGATCACTGATGAGGAGTGGATGCAATTTCGTGCCACTCGATTGGACCCTTCTTGGCAGGTTAGTTATTGATAACTCTTACGTTGACACAAATACTTAATCATTATTTTAATTAATCTAATTTTATTTTTTGTATTATTGGAGGCCAAAAGAGTAGCTGCCCAAGAATGACAGAGCAAGAATGATGCACCCCATCTATTGTCAAGAGGGGGATATGAATTAAAAAAAAAGAAAATGATGAAGGCTAGGGCAGAGGCAGCAGGGGTTGAGTCTGCTGACCGTGTGGAGTCACCTCCCCGCCATGAGATGTGGATAGCAGCCTGGACAAAATCAGATGGGCAAATGACTTCTAAGTCTGCAAGGGTCATTGCTGATAAAATAGTAAGTAAAAATATACAAACTAAGACTCTTCATTTCAACTCATTTAATTCATAAGTGTAGTTTAGGGTATACTTATTGTTAATATGTTGTAGGAGGGTTTAGTTGAGCAGACCACCCAGGGCTTATTTGTTTCCCATGGTTGGGATGATATCCTCACAACGGCCATAGGAAGGCCAGAGCACGCAGGCCGTGTGCGTGGTGTTGGTGGTTCTTAGAGCCACCGAGATTTCTTTGGTGCACGATCATCAAGGAGCACTGTTGACTCTTGCAGTCAAGAGGCTATGCAGAGAATGGAGATGCAGTTTGAAGAGAAATTGAAGAACATTCGAGAAGAGTTTGAACAGAAGTTTGAACTTTTGTCTCGTTCTCAGCAACAGACTGCAGTTCCTCATGATGGTGTTCGAGTCAGCACTAAAGGGTGTTGTGCTGCTCCAGATCCTTCAGTAGAACAGACTCACACTGATGTACCAAACCAGTGTGAGTTATATGTTGAGGATGACCCCCCACGGTTAATGGCTACTGGCCGAGTATTTGAGGGTGGCTCAACCATCCATGGTGTCCCTCTATGGCCAGACTGGACACGGGTTGTGGTTGACCAAGTTCAAGATGCTGCTACTCCAGTTCCTTTGCCCAATACAGAGGTTCAACTAGTGGGGCAGGCAACCGACACATTCTTAGCTTGGCCAAAACGTTTGGTCATGCCGCTTTCAGCACGGGCAAAGGTAATTCTATTATTGCTCTTTTATATTCTTATAATTCTATTATTGTTTAACTAATTTTGATTACTTCTTTAGGATTTTATCAATCGTGGTAAGGAGGTCATGAGAGAACCTCATGTTGATCATGCTAATATCGCAGAAGCTGAGGATGATCCCATATCTAAGCTTCTAACCATATTACCATGATTAAAGAAGAAGCCAAGTCCATTGCAGTGGCACATTAGAGTTTTTGGAGTTGATAGCTCTGATGTTCCACTATACATATCCCTGCCTGATGCATTATAGATTGTTGGGGGAAACTCCATGTTAAATATATCTATCATACAGCTGTGGGCCATGTAAGTCATATTTTCTTTTATGAGTCTAAATTTACAATAATTACATTTAACTTATAATAATTATTTTTGTTAGGTACATGGAAAAATTGAGTGTGGAGCAAGCACAAGCGCAAGTATATGGATTTATTGAGCCTCAATCCATCCAAAAATCAGGAAACACTCAGGTCCAGATCTAGCAATATATGCAAACATGGATGAGTGACTCAGGAAGAGATATATACATGACTCCATACATTGACGGGTTAGTTTTTTAATTGATTTTTTAATCATGGTAATTTTATAACTAATTTGTTTGTCATACAATGTAGGTCCCATTGGCAGTTAATGGTAATCATTCCTAAGGAATACACCGTGGTGTGGTTTTGTTCACTACATCAAAAACCAAGCCACGAAATTAAATGCCAATTACAAGGGTAACTAAAATTTTTCATTATGTTTTAAAACTGTAATTATATATATTGGCTAACATCTATTTTTATTTCAATTAATTAGAATCGTGTCTGGAGCTAATATTTTAAGTGGAAGAAGCAGATCATCAAAGACATTGCACTTCATATACCCTAAGGTTAGCAAATTAATTAATACAGGCAATAATATTTAAATTTATTGACTTTGGAAATAATAGTTATTTGTTTCTCATTTTAGTGTAATAAGCAACAAGACTCGTTTGAATGTGGCTATTACATCATGTATTGAATGAGAGCCATAGTTTCTGCGGATATTACTGATTCTTGGGCGCAGGTAATTGATATAAAAAAATTATTTAAGTATATTTACCTTTACGATAATTAACATTGCATATTAATGACACTTAAATTAATGTTTCAGGTCTTTCAAGATCCATGTCCATTGCCCGAAGATGAGATCATCAAGATAAGAGAACAATAGGCAACTTTTTTTCTTCAAAGTATACAATAGTTAGATTTCTAAGTTTAGTTAGTTAGATATTATGTTTCTAGTTTGATAGCATTGACAAACATATGTTTTATAGTTTTTTTTAGGATAATAGGATTTACATTGTCATAATTTATGCTTTTTAAGATTTATATATTATTTTCTTTTTGTCATTCAATTTTGAAATATAATTTCAATTTGTATTCTGGACTGCCTGGTTTATATATGCAGGTTTTAATTTGGGTATATCAAAAATTAAAAAAAAAAAAAAAAATGCCAGATTTTACGTCGGACTACACCATAGCCGACGTAAATTTACGTCAGATCTAGCACTGGCCGACGTAAATTTACGTCGGACATGGTGTAGTCCGACGTAAAATCTTGCGTCATTTGTTAACATTTCAGGCCCTTTTTTACGTCGGGCATAGGGCGTGTCCAACGTAAATTTACGTCGTCTCTCACATGCGACGTAAATTTACGTCTCCCGCATTAACGTCGGAGCCTTTTTTGACGTAAAATCCTTAAAATAGCCGACGTAAAAGACCCCTTTTGTACTAGTGTCGGCCAACCTCTTTAAGAGATACCTAATTAATGTAAATCAAAAGAAAATGGATTGATTTAGTAAACTTATCCACTTTATCCAAGTAACATCTAAACCTTTTGTAGTCTTGAACAACCTAATTAATCACAAAATTTATGAATATGCTAAATTGTAGGTTTTTATACACTATCCTATCTTTCTAACCACTACATAGACAACATTCCATATCATTGAATAATTGATACAAATGCCTCTGATGTAAA
This sequence comes from Cajanus cajan, assembly GCF_000230855.2. NCBI lineage: Eukaryota > Viridiplantae > Streptophyta > Magnoliopsida > Fabales > Fabaceae > Cajanus > Cajanus cajan. The sequence continues at coordinate 72,470,831 of NC_138517.1, forward strand.
ATAAATTAAAATTGGTCTTCTCTGCATCGATTAATTTTATTAATTGATGTAGAGTGTGGGAATTCAAACCTCATATCCTCACTAAAAATCTAGCAAAACCGACTAATGCAAGCTCTCATCCCAAACAATAGTGAAAGCCTCCCTTTCCCCATCAAACCATGAAAGGTAGTGCAAAAATGGCATTTTTGCATTCCTAGCATGCATACAAAAATTCATTTATCTTCAAGTAATTTTTCACTTCAAGTAATTTATCCCTGCTCCAGTTATATCTTTGTGTATATATATATATATATATATATATATATATATATATATATATATATATATATATATATATATATATATATATATATATAATTGGTTCCTCCTTCACCAAATTTAAAGTAAATTAAACTCTTTCTTTTCATATGAACACTTACCTATTTTTTATTATTTATATCTTTAATCACACAATTTTTATTCTCAAATAACACTTTTCGGTCACAATTGAGCATCACTTAACAAATTTTGATTAATATTATTAGGAACGTATAAACATTAGATTTTAATTTTAAACCTGAATAACTTTTAATAATAACAATTGTTCTTTTGCCTTTTTATTGCCATGTGTGCTTCATATTCCTCATTTGGACTTAAAAGATATCAATTTGTTAAGTTCTTTAAATAACTCTTGGTCAAAATTCATACAGTTTGTACAACCACTATCAATAAGTCAAACCTTTGAAAGGGTTTTTCGCGTTTAAAGCATGACATTGGGAGTAGTTATTGTTCTTATTATTATTATTATTATTATTATTGATTTTCAACAATGTTTACTTTTTCTTGCTGCTTATGAGGTGTGCATCATTTTTCCATGTCTCCAAATTGCTCACATTTGTAACATTTTAGGCTTCCACCTATATCTTTGTTGTGAATGATCAATCTTTTTGCAATAAAGACATTGTGAAAAATTTGAATGCTATTATTATGGTTGCTCTCTTGGAATGGTTTCTTCTTGTTTTTATCACCATTGTTATTCTTCCATTTGTCAAAATATATACTCTTTGCAGTTCATTTTTGTCTCATAAGCCTTCTTCACTCTAGCTAATCCTTGCAATGCGCGTAACACTTTTGTTAAAGTAATCTTACTCAGATCCTTTGTATTCTCTAAGATTATTATTAAAGCCTCATATCTTTAAGGTATAATTATTAAAAGTTCTCAACAATTCTAGAATCAATGAATTGTTTGCCTAGTAATCATACTTTATGAACAATGCCAATCAATTTTTCTAAGTATTACTCTTTAATTCTTTGTAATTCAAATTCTTTCATTAAATTTAGCATTTACATGCTACAAATTCATTTATCTCCAACATATTCTTTGTTTGAATAATCTCAAATTGCTTTTGATGATTTGATAGTCATGATTTTAGTGAAAACATTTTGTAAGACTTAGATAAATAGATAACTCTTTACCTTTACTTTCTTGAGTTTTCTTTGTATATCAATTTTCATTTGGGTTGTAGTGAGATTGTTTGGAAGCACCCAACAAGCACTATGGCTTAATTGTTTTTGTTTTCATCATTTCTTAATTGTTGAAAGTTTAAGGTTTTAAAGAAACTAGTATCTAGGAAACACATGTGAATGTCAACATTTGCCAAAAGTGCCATCTATAGGATATTCAAATACATAATGGATAAATTCTTGTGTATTCTTCGCGACAAGTATTTCTTTCTCTAGAGGCATATCAACATCAATAAAATTTCTTCGTGTTTCTTACGCGTGCATCTGATCTTATTCATGCTCCAATAGGAAGAAAAATAAGCATACAATAAATTTTCCAGATAATGACACGCCATAAACTAAAAATTAATTCTTGTTTGCTTTATGTTCTTATCGGAAATCTGCCGTAGAGGTGATTCGCCAGGTAAGATCGGTGAGCCTCCCTCACTGGTACGCTGGTGCTCCAAGATGGGGGTGGTACCTGCAAAAGAGACTCCGATGCCAAAGTTAGTGTTTGTGTGAGTATTAGTCTCGTATAAGTAATGCACGTACCTTGGTGTGAATTAGGGTTTCTTTGGGCCTTGGGCCCGAGATGAGGTGTAATATGATTAGACAACGGACCTCGTCCGGGGCGAGATCCTCGGGAATCAGTTATGATTCACTTAAATGTCGAGCTGATGTCGCGCGGTGCGTGTCCGAGGTCGGCTTGTGTTGTGGTGCCGAGCTCGGAGCTCGGTTACGCAGTACGGATAGTACACTAGCCCCCCGAGCTCCGACGACCGTAGGTTGAGGAGTTAAGGCCGAGCTCGCTGGGAGGAGGTTACCTCTCGCGTACGTTTGCTCGCTGTGGTGACATGTGTCGCGACTGTTCATTTCCCAGAAACGTGCAAGTGGCGTGTCATGGGAAATGACGGTTATGCAATGATGAATTTGCAATTAATTGCGTTGTCAGGCGTGCCCTTAGGTTGACACGTGGCATGGCCGTTTTGAATTTTGGGAGAAAACTTTCTTTTCTCTCGTACGCGCCTCTTCGCTTCTCACTTTGCTTACTTTTCGCTTTTTCAGCTTCTTGTGTACGTTGTTCCTCTCATTTTCCTGCTCGTCTTCCGTCTCCGTTTTCTCCATTTCCGCCGTTGTTTCCGGTAACCCAGTACTGTTAGGGTTAATTTCTGAGGGAGAGTACCAAGTACTTCCTTTCTACAGTCTTCTTTTTCCTTCTTCCCCAACCTTCTTCAAGTCTTTCTTGTCTTTTCCATGGCCGGGGGAAGTAGTGTCGACTCTTCTGCGCCTTCTCGGGGTAAGGCGCGTGGTAAGGCGGTGGCTACCGGGAAAGCTGCTGCCGAAAAGAGGGATCCGCCCCAGGGCCCGGAGCCAGGCATTCCTAGCTATGACTGGGTCAAGTGCGAGGTGGGGGGCATCCAAAGTGTCTTTCGGACCTTTCTTGAGGTCAATAGGATCACCAGGTCGTGCAGGGTTTGCAACCCTTCTATCTCCCGAATGATCCGACTTGAACCCTGTCAGGCTGGTGAGGGTGTGTACATGGGGAAGTCTACCGATTCTCCCCTTTTCTATATGTACTATTGTTTCTTTAGGGATTTAGGTGTCTGTCTTCCTTTCACTCAGTTTGAGTGTGATTTTTTGAACCATGTCAACGCGGCTCCTTGCCAGTTGCACCCCAATAGTTGGGGTTTTTTGAGGGCTTTTCAAGTCCTGTGTACAGTTTTAGGGGTAGAGGTATCCCTTCCCGTCTTTCTTCATTTTTATCAGTTGAAGTTAGGCGTTCCGCCATATGGCATTCTGTCTTTGAGTGGGAGTAGGGATGGGGGTTTGTTTACCCTCTACTCCCAGTCATATAAAAATTTCAAGCAAGAGTTTTTCCGGGTTGCTCTTGTGAATGTTGACCCTTTGGAGGATGGGGCGTTTTATTTCGGCGGGCTGCCGAAATTCCCTTTCTACTAGTGCCCCAAACCGTCTAGGTTTCATGGGGTAGGCTAGGTGAAACTGACGGCCTCGGAGGTGGCCGCGATCGACAACCTCGCTGCACTTCCATGCCGCTGGATTGCAAGCTCGTTCTGTCGCTTGCGAACTCGGCATACAGGGAGAGGGGTTTGGAGAGTGAGTATTTTGTTTTTTTGGTGGCTTGGGGTTTGTGTAACTTTCTTTTGCTGATGTGCTTTGCTTCTTTTCTGTAGGTATCATGGGGAAGAATTTGTGGCGTGAGCTCAAACATCACTACAATGTCACAGAACTCAAGGTCCCCGAGCCTCAAGAGGAGGATGTTCCCCCTCTAAAGGTCAGTCGAAAGAGGAAAAGGGGAGCGAAGGAGGTCGGGGGGAGTTCTGCCCCTGCAGACGCCTCGGAGGTGACCTCCACGGCCGCTGATGCGAGTGCGGTGGACCTTACTGAGAGTCCACCGCCCAAGGAGGCCCCTCAGGTGGCTTTTGAGGAGGTCGCCCAGGCTGCCGAGGTGGCGATTCCGGCCACTGAGCAGGTCGCCCAGGCTGCCGAGGTGGTGAGAATCCTGTTACTATTGCTTTTTTAATGTCATTTATTGTAACATCCCAAATTTTATACAATATTAATAAAAAGGGTTCTTTTTATTTTATGTATTTTAAATATTTATGGGATTATTAAAGGGATTTTTTATAATTAAAAATAATAAAATAATAAGTTTGGGCTCAGAATGGGCCGTTCCAAAAAGTGGAACGGGCCGTACCAAATTTTAAAAGAGGCTTGTTTTTGTTGGCCCGGAACGGGCCGTTCCAAAAGTGGAACGGGCCGTTCCAAATGTGTAAAATGGCCTGTATGGGCTTTTCCAGAACGGGCCGTTCCCAAAGCGAAACAGGCCGTTCCAAGGTTCTAAATTTGCCTAAAAATGTTTGTTGGAAACAGGCCGTTCCAATGATGTTCAATCAGTGTAAAAATGGATTCCAGAACGGGCCGTTCTAACGGGCCGTTCTGAATCCCGTACGGGCCGTTCTGAATCCCGTACGGGCCGTTCCGGGGACCCTAGAATGCCTATAAATAGGAGGCAGGGGTGAAAAAAAAATTATAATGGAGTGAAGGTGAAAATCTTAGAGAGAGAGAGAGAGAGAATCTAGAAGAGGAGGTTCTGCTCAAATTTTAGCTTCTACTTATCCAGGTAAGGGGGAGGAGAACTTTATCTCTTTAAAATTTTATATACTACTATGTTTATTTATTTATGTTATTTTTTATGTATATTTATTTAGTGGGGTGTCCCTAACCTCATTTATTTGCTTAACCTTTGATTATTTTTGTCTATAATAATTATTAAGGTGTTCATATTTTATATTGTTTCATTATTTTATAATGATTGTCATTTTTATTTATGTTATTGGTACTATTAATATATTCTTTTTACGTAAATATATTTATTGTAAATATATTTATAATCAACTATGATATAGTTTTGTTAAAGTCTCTTTGACTCGTATTATTATTATTTCTTCACGTATTTATGAAGATAAATATTGTTCTATGGCCATAGAAGATAAAGTTTGAATTATTTGTAGTTGGAGGTTTGACCTTGGGGATTTAAATGAGTAAGAAAAGAAGGTGAAATATCTTATTGTTGGTTAAGGTGAAATATCCTTTTATTGGTTGATATTATGATGATGCTCATTTATCCTGACTAGTCACTACAAGTATAATTCAAATTTTATTGTATCAGGAAAATTTAATATATGATCTGTATATATATTTATATATATATATATGTTTAATATTGATTATAAATAATTCTGTATATTCTTTTGAGTTATTATATTTATTGGATATTGTTCTTACTCCTTTCTTTTCTTTGTTTTTAAAATTAAATTTATTATAAAATAGATGGATCTATTTGGGATTCCAGATCATTTTGCAGTGTTATTACTGCTGTCCTACTTGGAAGGAATTGGAATATGGAGGCTATTTGATGGATCTGTTATAATTTTATTTGCCAACCATATTATTTTAATTGTAATTTTTTTCCACTATCAATGTAATTATTATAATAGAAGTGGAAGAAAGAAATAATGTGTAAAATAATACATTATTCTAAATATTTTAGAATGATATGTCATGTAATAAGTTTATAAATATTCTTTTTCTTTATCTTTATCTTTATAAAAAAATATTGTTAATGATATAATTGCGTAAGTATTATATAAGAAAACATATAATTATTATTATATAAATTGAGCGTTACATTAAGGCGTTACATTAAGTGGTATTAGAGCAGGTCGATCCAATCGGCCGTGAGTTATGAGTTTACTATGCTTGTTTAGTAAATAGAGTTTATAACGATTGACTCCAAGGAGGATGTATGTTGAGAATTAGAGTTTTACATATTTTTGATAAAAGGCTAAATTGTGCATCTTTGTTATTTTTTTATTTTTATTTTTTACATGATCTGGAAGTTATAAATTATTCCTAACTAGGAGGCACTGCCACCTTTACTGGAATTAATTTATATTTTCTTTATTATTTTTAAATCTTATTATATCATTTATTAAATTTGATGCTTACATATTAATTTTTATGGGTTAGGTTGTATGAGGATTTTATTTTAGTTTCTAAGTTTTCTGTGCTAATATGTAAGTTGTTTGGTTTAAGATTGTGGGAAGAAATTTAAATAATGATTTGGAAGTGTTTTAAGGTATTTTTGGGGCTTTAGACTTTGGTGCACTCTTTTGCTGATCAATGCAGGGAATGTTTTAGCTGCAGTTTTGTTGTGCTAGTACAAGTATTATATTGACAAAGTTGGATTTTATGATCTTCATAAAAGTTGTAGTCTTGAATGTTATTTTTTTAGGGCACCAAAATCAGGTACAATGGAGATCTAGAACTTTCGTTATGAGTACTTTGGTGATCAAAGGTCTAGTTATAAGCGTCGAATATATCTGTGGTGATTTTTGAATTTTTAGCTAAGAAAATGATCCTTTTAAAATCTCATGTCTCCCTAAGAGTTGTAGTTTATTCACTTAGCTTTCTTTGGTGATAGGTTGAGGATCACGTGGATGAGTATAATTCTTTATGAACCATTTCTTTGACAGTTATTAAAGGAAGATATATGATGGATTAATTTTTGGGTGATTAGGCAATGCAATGATAAAAACTTATCTGGATATGATGTTTTGAGGTGTTGTCTTGTGGATCAAAAGTTTCTTTAAGGTTGTATGATGTTATGTGGTAAAGGTTATTCATGTACAGGCTATACGGAGTAAACGGTAATTGATTCATACATGCTTAAGGATGATATATATGAAGGTTTAAAATAGGTATTCTAATGTGATTTGATATGCATGTATGTTGATATATGGATAGATGACCTTAGGGATCAATTAATGAATATTTGTGTGAGATTGACCTTAGGATGTGATATCATCATATTGGAATTGAGGGTGAAAATATATTCAAGACAACTTTACGCCAAGCTATTTAAGTATGAATTTTTATTGTATGAAGTGAATTTTCTAGGTTTTGAAATTTCTAGTGGAGATATAATATGGTAGAAGTTGTGGATACATAAGTCAATTAGTGAGGTTAAGAGTTTTCTTGCATTAACTTATTAATATAGAAGATTTATTGAGGAAATTTCTAAGATAGCATTACTTTAGTATGGATTAACCAAGAAGAGAGAGTTTCCTTTATGGAATAGTAAGTGTGAAAGTAGTTTTCAAACTCTTAAGGAAAGATTGACTAGTGTTAAGATTACCGGACTCTAGTAAGTCTTATGTGTTATATAGTGATGTTTCAGAGACGGGTTTGAATGGATTGTTGATGCAAGAAGGGAAGGTAGTAGCTTATATTTCTAGGCATCTAAGTATGGAAAATTCATGAGAAAATTACCTTACCCATAACCTTGAATTAGAGGTTGTAATATTTACGCTTGAGATTTTGGAGACATTACTGGTATGATTCTAAGTTTGAGATATTTAGCGATCATCATAAGAATCTTACATATCTGTTTGATTCAAAGGAGTTAAATATGAGATAGAAGAGATAGTTGGAAACTGTTAAGAATTAAGATTTTAATCTTAGTTGTTATTTGGGAAAAGCCAATGTGGTGGTCGATACTTTGAAACCTATATATATATATATATATATATATATATATATATATATATATATATATATATATATATATATATATATATATATATATCTCCCCTTATGGTTAAAGGGATGTATCTTTTAGCTCACATTAGAAATTTAAGCTTGACTTGTGAAATTACTCCTAGTAGTGTGAAACTAGGTATGACTCGAGTAAAGAATGGACTATTGAAGGAAATTAGAGAAACATAATTAGTTGATTCATTTTGATGGAAAGACATGAGACCATAAGACATAAATATGAGGTTGTCTTGGGTATAGAAAGGGTGGTAAGGCTTAAAGATTGATTATACGTACCTAGTAAACTTACACTTAAGTACTTGATCCTTGGAGATGGTCATAAAAATTAAAGCTAATATGGTGACAAATGCCTAGTAGGATGATCATTCATTTATCATTTTTGATGATGTAAGGGTTGTACTTGATTGAGGAGATTAGAAACTTAAGCGTGATGTGTAAGCTCACCCTTAGGAGCATTGAATTGAGTATGTTGAAGGGACTAATAGATTAATAGATGTGATTAGAGGATCCTGGAGTTAAAATCCTTTCTTAGTGAGCCAAGTGGAAAAAAATTGGTACAAGTATAGATAGTCCTTTACGCTTGGAAGTTGATGGTGTTTTGAGATTCAAAGATAGAATCTATGTGCCTAGTAATCTCGAATTAAGGAAGATGATCTTAGAGGAAGGACATAAGAGTACTCTTAGTATTCATTTAGGAGATACTAAAATGTATCAGAGTGGCGCAGCGGAAGCATGGCCTAAGGAGAAAAGAGAAGCAGAGGAATTTGGATACTAGTATATAGTATTCCAAAAGTTTAAGGTGGAACACTAGAGTCTTTAATATTTTTACAGTCTTTAGACATCCTAATTTGGAAATAAGATTCTTTATCTATGGACTTAGTTGTAGTTATGTATGATATTCTTAAGAAATTCGATCTTATTTGGATTATAATGGATAGGTTCGTTAAGTTTGCTCACCTTCAACTTATTAATATTAGATATTCCTTGGAGAGATTGATAGAGTTGTACATCAATAAGGTAACGTGAGAATTAGAAATCAAGATGCGAGGAGCATACCTATTTCTATTTTCAAGAAAATTTTAGGGACGAAATTTCTAAAAGGAGGGGAGAATTGTAACATCCCAAATTTTATACAATATTAATAAAAAGGGTTCTTTTTATTTTATGTATTTTAAATATTTATGGGATTATTAAAGGGAATTTTTATAATTAAAAATAATAAAATAATAAGTTTGGGCTTAGAACGGGCCGTTCCAAAAAGTGGAACGGGCCGTTCCAAATTTTAAAAGAGGCTTGTTTTTGTTGGCCCGGAACGGGCCGTTCCAAAAGTGGAACGGGCCGTTCCAAATGTGTAAAATGGCCTATATGGGCTTTTCCAAAATGGGCCGTTCCCAAAGGGAAAGGGGCCGTTCCAAGGTTCTAAATTTGCCTAAAAATGTTTGTTGGAAACGGGTCGTTCCAATGATGTTCAATCAGTGTAAAAATGGATTCCAGAACGGGCCGTTTTAGTTTTAGAACGGGCCGTTCTGCTTTTTGGAAACGGGCCGTTCCGATTTTAGAATGGGTCGTTCCAGTTGCTGAATTTGCCTATGTTCGAAGGATCCGGAACGGGCCGTTCCGAATCTCGTACGGGCCGTTCCGGGGACCCCAGAATGCCTATAAATAGGAGGCAGGGGTGAAAAAAAAATTATAATGGAGTGAAGGTGAAAATCTTAGAGAGAGAGAGAGAGAGAGAGAATCTAGAAGATGAGGTTCTGCTCAAATTTTAGCTTCTACTTATCCAGGTAAGGGGGAGGAGAACCTTATCTCTTTAAAATTTTATATACTACTATGTTTATTTATTTATGTTATTTTTTATGTATATTTATTTAGTGGGGTGTCCCTAACCTCATTTATTTGCTTAACCTTTGATTATTTTTGTTTATAATAATTATTAAGGTGTTCATATTTTATATTGTTTCATTATTTTATAATGATTGTCATTTTTATTTATGTTATTGGTACTATTAATATATTCTTTTTACGTAAATATATTTATTGTAAATATATTTATAATCAACTATGATATAGTTTTGTTAAAGTCTCTTTGACTCGTATTATTATTATTTCTTCACGTATTTATGAAGATAAATATTGTTCTATGGCCGTAGAAGATAAAATTTGAATTATTTGTAGTTGGAGATTCGACCTTGGGGATTTAAATGAGTAAGAAATGAAGGTGAAATATCTTATTGTTGGTTAAGGTGAAATATCCTTTTATTGATTGATATTATGATGATGCTCATTTATCCTGACTAGTCACTACAAGTATAATTCAAATTTTATTGTATCAGGAAAATTTAATATATGATCTGTATATATATATATATATATATATATATATATATATGTTTAATATTGATTATAAATAATTCTGTATATTCTTTTGAGTTATTATATTTATTGGATATTGTTCTTACTCCTTTCTTTTCTTTGTTTTTAAAATTAAATTTATTATAAAATAGATGGATCTACTTGGGATTCCAGATCATTTTGTAGTGTTATTACTGCTGTCCTACTTGGAAGGAATTGGAATATGGAGGCTATTTGATGGATCTGTTATAATTTTATTTGCCAACCATATTATTTTAATTTTAATTTTTTTTCCACTATCAATGTAATTATTATAATAGAAGTGGAAGAAAGAAATAATGTGTAAAATAATACATTATTCTAAATATTTTAGAATGATATGTCATGTAATAAGTTTATAAATATTCTTTTTCTTTATCTTTATCTTTATAAAAAAATATTGTTAATGATATAATTGCGTAAGTATTATATAAGAAAACATATAATTATTATTATATAAATTGGGCGTTACATTAAGGCGTTACATTTATTGTGTTTTTCTGTGTTCTGACCTGGGGCCGTCTTCCGCAGGCGGGAGATGCTACCGAGCCAGCGACGCGGGCTGCTGGGCGGGACGCCCAGGCTGCCGAGGTGGCGGTTCCGGCCACCGAGCAGGTTGTTCCTGCTGCTGAGGTAAGTGGTATTCCCTGACTTTCGTGGTTTCCTGTATGTCACCTTATCTATTTTTTGACATGGGGCTGGTTTTCGCAAGGGAGGGCGGAGGTTCCTATTGCGGACCTTCTAGATACCGAGCAGGGGACGCCGGCTTCCGCCTCTGTTGAGGCTTGTGGAGGGGGCCCGAGTCGTGAGGCTCCCCCGTCCACCGCTGCAGTTTCGGCGCCGCCGTCTGGCTCGACACAGGGGGCTTCCCGGAGCTGATACCTGGCCCATCGCTTCGGGAAGGGCCTTTCAAAGGTGCGGATGGACCACGTGAGCACCTCGGCCGATATGGATTCGCTGTTGAGCTCGGGGGTGACCGCTGAGAAGTTCTTCCCTCAGGGCTCGTTGAGCTCCGAGGACCAGGGGTTGATAGATGAGGTCGACCCCGAGGATAGTTTCGATGCTGCTCAGGTCCTGTTGTAGAGGGCTATGGGCATCCTAGGCCACTGGAAGCCGAGGTGGGCCAAGCAGCAGGAGGACCTGGCCAAGCAGCAAGAGGAGCTGGCCAAGCTGAGGGGCCGACTTCAACCCTGGAAGGATGCAAATAAGATCCTGAGGGAGGAGAACAAGGCTCTCAGTGCTGTTGTTGGTGAGGCGAAGCGGCAGGAGGCGGAGCTTCGGTCTGCGCGGGGCAATCTTGCAAGGGTGCAGAAGTCTCTTGAGATCGTTTTACGGTCCAACGAGGCTTATGCTTCCCAGGTGGGGGAGTTGCAAGAGCTCGTCGCCTTCTCTCGGGGTCGCGCTCGCTCTTTGGAGGATGAGGTGATGTCTTCTCGTAGCCAAGTGCGGGCTCTGGAGGACGTTGTGACCTCTCTTAAGGGAGAGTTGGCGGCGGCGGCTGAGGAGCGCCTCCGTAGCGAGGTCATTCTTGGTGGCCGTGAGGACGAGTTTGCCACCTTGAAGGCGGAGCTCGCGGAGCTGGCGGCGGGGAAAGCGGCCACGGAGAACAGGCTCGCATAGGTCGAACGCTCCGTTGTGGTGGAGCACAAGAAGGGCTTTCAAAAGGCTGCTCGTCAAGCACGTCTCCTGGCTCCCGGGTTCGACTTCTCCTCCATGCATGTGGAAAAGGTCGTCCGCTTTGGGAGGCTGGTCAGGGAGGATGATGTCGATGACAGTTCGAGTGGGAATGCCTCAGCCTACGCCGTTTTTGTTCTCTTTTTTGCTTTATGCTTTCCTTTTCCCGACTTTACGTATTGAACCTTGGAAACTTTGCTTCTATGTATATATGTAATTTTCTTCATCTGCGACTTCGTCTGATTTTCGACACTTGCGTGTTCTAAGACATATGTTTGATGTCCATGGTATGCTTTGGATTCGGCCTAAGTTTGAGTGACCCATTGAGAGTTCGAACTCGTCGTTAGATTAATATGTTAGGTTTTGTATCCGATCTTAGGTGAGGGTGTCGGGGTTCGAACTCAACCTCAAATTTGAGGGAAACGATTGAGTTGCGCTTGTGCTCGATTTCCGTTGTGTATGCATTCTGATGTCTGTTGTATGCTTTCTCTGAAACTTTCATGAGGGTGCAGATTTGACCTTGATAGCATGAGGTTCAGACTCGACCTTAGGTTTTCGTGGAGGTTCAAGTTTGACCTCCAATTTGGAACGATTGAGCTGAGGTTCGTACTCGACCTAAATTTTGAGTGAAACGATTTGATTAAGGTTCGAACTCAACCGTTAACGAGAGTGCCGAGGTTCGTATTCGACCTCGGATTATGAGGTTCGAATTCAACCTTAGAGCTTCGTGAGTGTTCAAACTTGACCTTAATAAACCGAGGATCGAATTCGACCTTAGATTTTCGTGAGGGTTCAGACTTGACCTTAATAAACCGAGGTTCGAATTTGACCATAGATTTTCATGAATGTTGAAATTTGACCTTAATAAATCGGGGTTCGAATTCGACCTTAGATTTTCGTGAAGGTTCAGACTTGACCTTAATAAACCGAGGTTCGAATTCGACCTTAGATTTTCATGAATGTTCAAATTTGACCTTAATAAACCGGGGTTCGAATTCGATCTTAGATTTTCGTGAAGGTTCAGACTTGACCTTAATAAACCGAGGTTCGAATTCGACCTTAGATTTTCGTGAAGGTTCAGACTTGACCTTAATAAACCGAGGTTCGACCTCGATCTTAGATTTTCGTGAAGGTTCAGACTTGACCTTAATAAACCGAGGTTCGAACTCGACCTTAGATTTTTGTGAAGGTTCAGACTTGACCTTAATAAATCGAGGTTCGAATTCGACCTTAGATTTTCATGAATGTTCAAATTTGACCTTAATAAACCGGGGTTCGAATTCGACCTTAGATTTTCGTGAGGGTGCAAATTTGACCTTAATAAACCGAGGTTCGTACTCGACCTAAATTTTGAGGGAAACGATTGAATTAAGGTTCAAACTCAACCTTTAGCGAGAGTATTGAGGTTCGTATTCGACCTCGGAACTTGCATTTGTGCGTTTGAGGTTCGTTTTTGTCCTTTATATAAGCAGAAAGATAAGAGTATGGATTGAGCAAAAATGAGTAATTTTATTTATTATGCCTGTGTGCCTCGTTAAAAACCCTCTCAGTCAAAGACTGGGGCGGGAAAAGAGTGCACAACTTTGTTCATACTGAAAAAAGAAATGAAACTTAAGAAGCTGCGGTGGGGGGATCCCCCTTGCTTTGTTTGCTGGACGAAGAGACCTTCAGGCTCTCAGCATAGCATTGCCGAGCCGTTTTCTGATTAGCCTTGACGGAGATGATTTTACCGTCCTTGCCCGGGAACTTCATGGTGAGGTGTGGGGTTGACACTACCGCCCCGAGTTGATTCAAGGTGGGCCTTCCGATGATGATGTTGTAGGAAGTGTTGGCTTCCACGAGGAGGTATCGGACCATGACCTGCCTTGTATCCGGTGGTGTTCTGAAAGTTGTCAGTAAGTCTACATACCCTCGAGTGTGAACTCGCTCTCCTGCGAAGCCGACTAGGGGCTCAGTGTGAGGTTGGATGAGAGAGTGAGGGACGTCTAGTTTGAGGAACGTCGGCCAGTACAGGACGTCGGCCGAGCTCCCCTGGTCGATGAGTGCTTTCTGCACCTCCCAGTTGGCTATTTCTACGACGATGACCATGGGGTCATCTTGGTTAGGGCTGACGCCAGCGTAGTCCTCGTCAAAAAAAGAGATCGGCGGTGAGCTTTGATGCGGGGCCGAGGTGGTAGAGTGAACGCAGTTGATGCTTCGCAGGTGTCTTCTTCGAGCCGAGCTGCTGGCGCCTCCCCCTGCAAAGCCACCCACAATTGTGTTGATTACTTCCCGTAAGAGAGCCGACTCTGTCTCTTGGCTTATCTCGGCTTGTACTGCGCTGCTAGTATTTTTTTGGGAACCCAGATGTGGGTCAGTGCGAGCTCCCGAACCACGGCCTCTGCCTCGTCCCCGATCACCGTAGCCGCCTCGGTTACCCTACTGTCGCTGGACGTACTGGCCGAGGTGGCCTGCCTGAATGAGTTCTTCGATACGATCCCTGAGTGTGCGACACTCTTCCGTGGTGTGACCATGGTTCCTGTGGTACCGGCAGTGCTTGGACTTGTCGGCGCTGTTGGGAGTGTGGCCTGGTGGTGGAAGGTCGAGCAGGTTGCTATTGCTGACTTCCTCCAGGATGTGGACTCTAGGTGCGTTTAGGGGAGTGTAGAAGTCGTATCTCCCTCCTCTGTTTGCCCTAGTTGACTTCTTGAACTGGCTGTCGTTGTTGACTTTTATTTTGTCCTTATGCCCTTGTTCTGACTTTGCTGGACCTTTTTCGCGAACCTGGTCACGGAAAGCGGAGTGTTCCTCCATCTGGATGTATCCGGCCGCGCGAGCGCAGAGCTCGTCCATATCGCGGGGGTGGGGGGGGGTCTCGGCATAGACTGTCGACGAAGGGGCCGACTTTAGGGCCATGAGCATGGAGTGCAGGGCGACCTTAGGGTTCAAGTTCCGGATCCGCACCGAGATGCTGGAGAATCGTTCCATGAAGGTTCGTAGAGGTTCATCGTCATTCTTCCTGAGGTTGGCCAAAGCGGTCGAGGTTGTGTGATGAGGTCGGCTTGTGGCGTATTGCGCCATGAATAGCCGGACCAGGGTGCTGAAATTGTCGATGGACCCGGCGGGTAGCTGGGTGTACCAGTGGAGTGCGGCTCCTTTGAGCGAGGTCGGAAAAACCCTACATAGGATAGCGTCACTGTTAGTGTAGAGGTTTACCTGGGTTGTGTACAGGTCAATGTGCTCATCGGGGTCCGTCGTGTCGTCATAGCGGTCGAGATGGAGAGGTTTCGATCCATGAGGGAGTGGGGTCTCCATGATGCCGTCCACAAAAGGATGTCGGCGGAAGGTTTCTTGGCCTTCTGTGGCATGAGTGGGTGCTCTGCTGGCGTCTGGGCCTGACTTGTGCGTCAATGCATGAGATCGGTGCGTGGCGGGTCGTGAAATCGGTGCCCTAGTCGCAGTCCGAGATTGAGAGGTCGAGTGTGCCTCGTCTTCATGGATGTTGCTCTCGTGAGGAGAGTGATCAGGGGGGTGTCGAGGGAGTTGGGCGCGAATGCGGTCGTTTTCGGCGCGTAACGCCGCTAGGTCCGCTTCATTGGCGGTTCTCATCGCCGCTAGGTCGGTTTCGTGCTGGGTACGCATATTGCGCAGGTCAGCGTCGTGCTTTTGCCGCATTTGTTCAACCTGGTCGATCAGCCTCCTCAAGGTCGCAGCGTCGCTGTCCATGGTGATTGAGTGATCTGCGTTGTCTGTCGCGCGTCTACTATGGCTTCTGGTGAAAACCATACAGGTGGCCGATAAGAGCTGTCTTGATCGGCCCCACGGTGGGCGCCAAATGTTCTTACCGGAAATCTGCCGTAGAGGTGATTCGCCAGGTAAGATCGGTGAGCCTCCCTCACTGGTACACTGGTGCTCCAAGATGGGGGTGGTACCTGCAATAGAGACTCCGATGCCAAAGTTAGTGTTTGTGTGAGTATTAGTCTCGTATAAGTAATGCACGTACCTTGGTGTGAATTAGGGTTGCTTTGGGCCTTGGGCCCGAGATGAGGTGTAATATGATTAGACAACGGACCTCGTCCGGGGCGAGATCCTCGGGAATCAGTTATGATTCACTTAAATGCCGAGCTGATGTCGCGCGGTGCGTGTCCGAGGTCGGCTTGTGTTGTGGTGCCGAGCTCGGAGCTCGGTTACGCAGTACGGATAGTACACTTTATTATTCGACTCATCTCTCTGGCTAATTATAATTAATCATATAGTTTCTTGCCATCAGTTGTATAGAATATCAAATCATGTACTGTTAATATGTCGTTATTACGTGGGGTAGAATATTCCACGAACTGCAAAATGAATATTACACATTATCATATATGACATGCGAAGCAAGCCTAGGAGAACGGTATGGTACCAGGAAAGTGTAGAATTATATATAAAACCTACGTAGGATTTGTCTTCAGAATTTTGTTTGTAATGTAAGTTTGTTTCAATCCGTCTTTGAATTCATCTAACTTATTTGATCAGTATATCCATATGGTGTCAAAGTAATCCTTTGAGTCCTAAATGATGACATCTAAATGATGGAAGGAAGACTATGCGGTATTCCTTGGCTTAAAGTTTAGGATGCTTATATTATTATTTTATGATTCGAATAAATTATGAAGTTGAAAAGTAAAATTTTTAATTAATTATTAGAAATATGCATAATATATAGAGGATAATTAATAAATTAATTTCATATATACTTAATTGATGTGTATTAATATTGTGATAGACTCATGTTCAAATTATTTTATTCTTGACAAAAATTATTGATGTATGACCTTATATCATAGTATAAAGTAGTTTTATAGAATGATGGGATCACATACGTAAACGTATTGATTTTTAAACTAACTGTTTTAAAAATTATTTTAATAATAATTTTTAATTAATTCACAATGTAAAGATTTTACGTTGCCATAATCATTAAATCCTTATTTTATTTGATATAAATACATGGGATTTTGCAAATAAATTTAGCTGTTGAGGCACTTTCTTTCACATCGTTGCTCACCATCTCATTAGTTTTTGAAATCTTACTCTTGTCTAATGTCAACAGCCGCTGATGATGGCGCTGTACTTGAGATTGTAATAATCTCCGGTAAGATTTTAACGTCTGATATATTTTGTTTTCATCTTGTTCTATTCTGTTCTGTTGTAGTTTCCATTGGTTTGGTCACAAGATTTCTAATTGTGTGTTGATATTTTGCAGCGGTGGTTGCAGTAAAGATATTTTTTTTGATTTGTGCGTTCCGAAAAAGACTTCAGAATAATAGTAAATCAGTTAGTCCAGTTACACATTTTCTGACTCTCACTATTGACAAATTTCTGAATGACATGGAAAGGGAGAAGCCAATCAGGTTCACTGATCAACAACTAAGGATTGCAACAGATAACTATTCTAACTTGTTGGGTTCAGGAGGGTTTGGAACAGTTTATAAGGGAATTTTTACTAATGGGACCATGGTCGCTGTGAAGGTTCTACGTGGGAGTTCAGACAAGAAAATTGAGGAGCAGTTTATGGCAGAAGTGGGTACAATTGGAAGAATTCATCATTTCAATCTTGTTAGGCTTTATGGATTTTGCTTTGAAAGAAACTTGATAGCACTGGTTTATGAGTACATGGGGAATGGATCTCTTGATAAGTATTTGTTCCAAGAAAAGCAGACCTTAGAATCTGAAAAGCTTCATGAGATTGCAATTGGGACAGCAAGAGGCATTGCTTATTTGCATGAAGGGTGCCAACAAAGAATTATCCATTATGACATAAAACCAGGAAATATTCTCTTGGACAGGAATTTCAATCCTAAAGTTGCTGATTTTGGTTTGGCCAAGCTTTGCAATAGGGACAATACTCATATAACCATGACTGGAGGAAGGGGGACTCCTGGTTATGCTGCACCAGAGCTTTGGATGCCGTTTCCCATAACTCACAAGTGTGATGTTTATAGTTTTGGCATGCTGTTATTTGAAATCATAGGTAGGAGAAGAAATCTTGATGTTAAACTTGCTGAAAGCCAAGAGTGGTTCCCAATTTGGGTTTGGAAAAAAATTGATGCTGGATTACTTGGGGAGGTAATAATAGTCTGTGGGATAGAGGAGAAAAGTAAGGAGATTGCAGAAAGAATGGTTAAGATAGCTCTGTGGTGTGTTCAGTATAGGCCAGAATTAAGGCCCAGAATGAGTGTTGTGGTGGAAATGCTTGAAGGTTCAGTGGAAATTCCAGAACCTGCGAACCCATTTCAGCACTTGATGGGTGGGACTTACATTGCTCATCCAGTCCAACAAGTGTCACAGACCTATAATACCACAAGTATTTCATCTGTTTCTTCTGTTATGGTAACAGACTCCAGCATTGTATGTGCTACTCCAATTATGAAGAAGTATGAGATTGAATTAGCTTCTAGCAACGTGTGATGGAGAACACATGCTACTTGATGAAAGTTGAAAGTTTTACATGGGTTAAAATAAGTTGTATAATACTTTCCATTCCACTATTCATTATATTGTATCCTTTTCAAATATGTATCTTTTTCTTGGTTTTGATAATGTTCTTCCCCTTTTGCATCTAAATACATTTTGCAGACAAGAAACAGAAAATCATTAAGGTTCCTATTGACTCTTTCTTTATACAGGAAAAATAGTTCATCTTGGTCAACTCTTTCATACCGGTGATCATGAAACAAAAAGGAGAAAAACTAATTTTCTTCCCATTTACTCTCCCTCCCCTTCCCTCTCATATGAAACGAATCCACCACTGTGTGAGACATTTGAATCGAGGAAAGTGGGTAGCTAAGAAACAAAATAGAAGAAGTAAAATTTTCCAAGAGATAATGATGTTAATTAAAAAAGAATTAACATCATTATTAAGCTCTCCCTCTTTTAGTCGTTGTCATCTCTTAGTATTCTCAGTCATCGAGTTCCTTGTCAGGCACTCTGGTAAATAGCTTGGAAAATGATGTTTACTCTTGATGTGTAGGTAGGTAAAAAAAGAGTTCATGAGCTTCCTTTGCCTTTGACTTTCTATATTAAATTGACAACAGCCTGGGTGGATGGTGCTAGGAAAGAGGAAATCTGAAACTTAGTATTTGTCGTTATTTTGTTCATGTAATTTTCTTTTTGGCCGTCTTGCATGTTTGCTGGCCAGCTCATTCAACGAAGAATATCCATGCTCATGTTTCGTGTTTATTGTGTGAGTATTAAAGAAGTTATTGTGAAGTTCTATAGTTGATGTGCAGTATTAAAAGTGTGATGTTTATTCTGCAGCGTTTTGAGCTTTGTGTTTGTGATGTGTTTTTGGTGAGGTGTAGTGAAGTGTATCTGCCACTCATAAGTATGTTTGATTCCATACTGTTTTTTTGTTTAATGGTTATAATTTTGAGTTTTAGGACCTTCTTAACTGTATGCTTTGTTGTAAGGTCTTAGGATGTTGGTGGAGATGCCATTTTGATGATTGGGCAGTTTTAAGAGTTGTGAGATGGTGCATCTAGAGGTGGCGGTTCTCGCTCAACCCATGAAATTCTTACTGACCGGAAACGAAAGAAAGTGGATACTTCTGTTCCAAATTCATCTTCATCTTCCGAGGAAGAAGAAACACCTACACCACCACAGCCACCAAGAGGTTTTACTTTTTTGCTCAATAGGTTCCAGAATAAATTCAACCAGCAAAGATTTATAGATTTGGAAGGCCGCCATATAATTGCTGAGTAACCGATGGTTGAATATCTTCCTCTGTTGGACTTTATGAATGAATTCATTAGAAGGAAGTGGACAAAAATAGGACAGCCAGAAGAAAACTATAATGCAATCTTGATCAGAGAATTCTATGCTAATGCCTACCCAGTTAAATCAGATTCAAAGGATCGAACTTCGTGGGCGAGAGGCAAATCAATTCCTTATAACCCGGAAGCTATTAATGCCGATTTGCAGACTGATTACTCTATTCCATTGGAGGGTGACTATCAGAAGCTAATGCACACTGCAATGGATGAGGATATGTCTACTCTAGTGCTTAAGACTCTCAGTCTTCTAGGTAGTTAGTATCAAACTGGTACAAAGAACCAACCTACTCACATACTCATAGCAGACTTGAAATCTGTTGTGCGGTTATGGAAAGCGGTTCTGTATAGCAATGTCATTCCTCTCACC
The DNA here is from genome assembly GCF_000230855.2 of Cajanus cajan. Classification (NCBI taxonomy): domain Eukaryota; kingdom Viridiplantae; phylum Streptophyta; class Magnoliopsida; order Fabales; family Fabaceae; genus Cajanus; species Cajanus cajan. The sequence continues at coordinate 72,490,679 of NC_138517.1, forward strand.
CACTCCTCCAACATTACTATTGCACGGGCCAAGTTAATATTCTGTATTTTGCAACAAAAAGATGTGGATATCACCACATCGATATCAAATGACATTCATGCCATTGTTCTCTCAAAACCTTCAAAATCCGAAGCTGTGCAACCATTGGCTTTTCCGGGATTAATCTATTAGTATATGATAGTTGTAAAGGGAATAATTGGAGGAATAATATAAACTTATTTGTATTTAGAGAGTAGTAGTAGTTGTGGTAATTGTTGTTGATGTTGTTGATGATACAATGAAGTCCCAATTTGCCTATTTATAGGCATGATGCTCCATCTCTAGATAATGGTGGAATTATCTAGAATTTTGTAGACTCTACAAGTCTCACACTCTTTTAGATTTTTCTAGAGACTTTTACAACTTTTCTTATGATTCTAGAATTTTCTTTTTCTCTTCTTATCTTATGTTTTTAGAATACTCTTTTCTTTTATAGAATTTGCATCATAATTTAACACTCCTCCTTGATGCAAATTTCGGTAACTCCAAGCATAGTTCGTAGTTGTTCAAACTTTGCTCTTGGTAGTGCCTTTGTAAATATGTCTACAACTTGATCTTCTGTTGAGCAGTATTCAAGTTGAATTTGCTTAGTTGTCTCTGCTTCTCTGATGAAGTGATATTTGATGGCTATGTGTTTCGTTCTTTGATGATGAACTGGATTCTTTGCCATTGCTATTGCTGATTTGTTGTCACAGTATATAATTGTCGGTCCATCTTGTTGTTCACTCATTTCTTCAAGTATTCTCCATAGCCATATTGCTTGACTTGTAGTTTCAACAGCTGTTATATACTCTGCTTCTGCTGTTGATTGTGCAACTGTTGCTTGCTTCTTTGACGCCCAAGAGAAAAAACCAGATCCTAGTGAGAAGACATATCCTGATGTACTCTTCATGTCATCTATTGATACTGCCCAATCACTGTCGGTATAGCCAATCATCCTTGATTTGGTCATGGTTTTATACCATATACCAAACTCCCTTGTGCCTTGTAGATATCTCAATATTCTTTTTCCTGTTCCATAGTGAATTTGACTTGGCTTTTGCATGAATCTTGATAAAAGACTTGTGGCATACATAATGTCTGGTCTTGTGGCTGTGAGATATAGAAGACTTCCGACTAGACTCCTGTATCGGGATGCATCAGCTTCTGGTGCTCCATCCACCTTTTGTAATTTTTCATTCGTCACTAGCGGTGTACTTACAGGTTTGCATCCGTACATATTAAATTTCTTTAGTAAAGCTTCTGTATATTTCTTTTGTGAGATGAATATTCCATCATTTCTCTGACTTACCTATATACCGAGGAAGTAACTCATCAAGCCAAGATCAGTCATCTCAAAGGTCTTCATCATGTCTTCTTTAAACTCCATCATCATATTTGTATTGGTTCCAGTATAAATAAGATCATCTACATACAGAGAGAGTAAAAGAGTATGCTGACCTTGAGTCTTGATGTATAGTGTAGGCTCACTCTTACTCCTCCTGAATCCATGATCAGTGAAGTACTGGTCGATCTTGCTATACCATGCTCGAGGAGCTTGCTTCAGGCCATATAAAGCTTTCGTCAGTCTCAACACTTTGCCTTCATGGCCTTTCCTCACAAATCCTGGTGGTTGCTCCACATAGATCTCTTCTTCGAGTATGCCATTGAGGAATGCAGACTTGACATCCAGTTGATGGATGTTCCATCCTTTATGTGCTGCAAGAGCTATTAAAGCTCTTATTGTGTCTAGGCGTGCTACTGGAGCAAATGTCTCATTGTAGTCCACTCCTGGTTGTTGTGAGTAGCCTTTAGCGACCAATCTTGCTTTGTGTTTTTGTATAGTTCCATCAGGATTAAGCTTTGTTTTATATACCCATTTTACTCCAATGATATCTTTTCCATGAGGGAAATCTACGAGCTCCCATGTATTATTCTTCTCAATCATTTTAATCTCTTCTTCCATAGCCTTGACCCATACTTCTTGGTTTGCTGCCTCTTCAAAGCTTCCTGGTTCAAGTATGGCCAAGTTGCAGGTTTCATATATATCTACTAGTGATCTAACTTGTCTTGGATTAGACTCGGGTGATGATTCTTCTTGTTGTGGAACTATTTTTGGAGATTCTAGAGAGATAACAATGTCTTGATTGTTGTTTTCCAGACTTGTAGTTGGTTGATTAATGGGCATGTATATAGTCTTCTTCTCAAATCGTTCTTCTTCCCAGTTCCAAGTAGCATTTTCATCTACTTCAATATCTCTACTGATTGTTAGTTTTTTTGTCTGAAGATTGTAGACTCGATAGCCTTTTGATTGTGAGCTGTATCCCAAGAATATTCCTCGTACGGTCTTGTCTTCTAACTTATGCCTTTTTTCATCTGGAACATGAATGTAGCAGATAGATCCAAAGACCCTTAGGTGCTTAGCTGATGGCTTCTTCCCGCTCCAAGCTTCTATTGGAGTCTTGTCCCGAGCTGCCTTAGTAGGACATCTGTTGAGTAGGTAGACTGCAGTGTAGACTGCTTCAGCCCAGAATGTATTTGACAGTCCTTTCTCCTTCAACATCGATCTTGCCATCTCCATGACTGTGCGATTCTTCCTCTCTGACACACCATTTTGTTGTGGAGTATATGCGACTGTAAGTTGTCGCTCTATGCCTTCATCTTCGCAAAATTTGTCAAACTCGCGAGATGTATACTCCTTGCAACGATCACTTCTAAGTACTTTTATTTGCTTTCCACTTTACTTTTCGACAAGGGCCTTGAATTTCTTAAATATTCCAAAGACTTCTGACTTTGTCTTCAGAAAATAGACCCATGTCATTCTAGAAAAATCATCAATGAAGAGGATGAAATACCTGTTGTTGGTGTGTGATGGTGTCCTCATCGGTCCACAAACATCTGTATGAATTAGCTCCAACAAGTCCTTGGCTCTCCATGCTTTGCTTGTTGAGAACGGCAATCGGTGTTTCTTTCTGAGAAGGAATCCTTCACAAGCTTCATTATTTTCCTTTAGGTTGGGTAGATCCCTCATCATACCTTTCTGATGTAGAAGCTTTAAGGCATGAATATTGAAATGGCCAAATCTCCGATGCCAGAGCCATGATTCATCAACTTCTACCTTCATGGCAATATTAGTGCCACGGTTGAAGCTTAAAGGAAAGCTTCTATTTCTCTTTTCCATTTTTACTTGGCCAATCTCTACCCTTTTACTATCATAAATTTTGCATATATCTCTTTCAAAGTGAAGAGAATACCCATTTTCTATCATTTGGCCAATGCTTAAAAGATTTTCTTTAAGATTTGGAACTAGTAACACGTCTTTGATGAGTCTCGTACCTTTCTTTGTCTCCACCACGACAGTGCCTTTGCCTTGAGACTCCACCATGGTGTCGTTTCCCAGTCGAACTTTGACTTTGACAGAGTTATCAATGTCTTTGAAGATGCTTTGGTCCTTGGCCATGTGATTGCTACATCCACTATCCAAGTACCAGCTTCCATCTCCGTTGTCACAAGATTCTTGGTTAGCATAGAACAGACGTTGCTCTTGATTATGCTCTTCGACAAAATTTGCTTGATGTTTATTTTTGTTACGGCAGTACTTCTCCACGTGACCGGGTTTATTGCAATAGTGACATTTTGGCTTACCACGATGCCAACAATCTTTTTCTGCATGTCCCGACTTATTGCAAATACCACATAAAGGGTATTTATCTTTTTTGTTTCCAGAGAAATTTCTAGAATCTTTGTTTCTAGAATATTCTCCAACATTTTTCTTTCCTCCATCTTCTTTATTTCTAGACTGTAATTTAAGCTTTGATTGAAATGCATTTTCAACTGAATTTGTATCGACACGACTATTTAATCTTGCTTCATGTGCTCCGAGGAGACCAATTAATTTATTCACCGATAGAGAAGATGGATCCGAGGAAGTTTCTATGGAAGCTACAATGGAATCATATTTTTCCGTGAGAGTGATAAGAATTTTTTCTACCACTCTTTTCTCCTTAATTTCTTTTCCATATAATTTCATTTTATTAACTATTTCTTTTATTCTTCCATAGTATTCTTCAATGGTCTCGGATTCTTTCATTTTAATGGTCTCAAATTCTCTTCTTAGATAGTGTAGCTTGACGGAGCGTACCTTTTCATTGCCTTCAAATTCTTCTTCCAAAATATCCCATGCCTTTTTTGCAGTATCGGCGTCCATGATCCTTCTAGCGATAGTTTCTCCCACAGCTTGTTGAAGAACAAACAATGCTTGTGCATCCTTTTGTTCACAATCTTCTAACTTCTTCTGCTCCTCCTTAGACAGAGTGATAGTATTATCTGGTTTTGTATAACCAGATTGAACGATATCCCACAGTTTTTGTGAGATAAAATATGTCTTTAGTTTGAGCTTCCAAAGATCAAAATTTTCACCAGTAAAAACTGGTAAAGGGACAGATGAAAAATTAACGGTATTGGAGGCCATAGATCAAAGAAAAATGTTTATAAGTATATAAGGGAATTTTGGAAGTAGTTGGGTGATTTTTCTACGCCCAGTAGATGACCGAACATAGCTCTGGTACCACTATTAGTATATGATAGTTGTAAAGGGAATAGTTGGAGGAATAATAGAAACTTATTTGTATTTAGAGAGTAGTAGTAGTTGTGGTAATTGTTGTTGATGTTGTTGATGATACAATGAAGTCCCAATTTGCCTATTTATAGGCATGATGCTCCATCTCTAGATAATGGTGGAATTATCTAGAATTTTGTAGACTCTACAAGTCTCACACTCTTTTAGATTTTTCTAGAGACTTTTACAACTTTTCTTATGATTCTAGAATTTTCTTTTTCTCTTCTTATCTTATGTTTCTAGAATACTCTTTTCTTTTCTAGAATTTGCATCATAATTTAACATAATCACTAGCCTGTGTAAGGCAAAGGAAGTGGCTATTCCCCAACCACTCATTCCCATAAGGAGGAAATTGACCATGTGTTTGTCAATGCCCGTTGCTATAACCAAAGAGAGTTTCCTAGGTCGTCTAAAAGATCCCGCACACCAGCACAACGTCCCCACCCTCAACCATTAGTTTCTTCACCTCTGGTCCAGCCAACTGGACCTTTTGATTTATCTACAATGCAGACCTACATGGCCCAGCAATTTCAGCACATGGAGGAGCAGCACCAACTACAAATGGCTCATCTTCGCCATGTTTAGCTTCAACAGGCCATCAACCATGGAGGATAATTGGATTTGCACTCCTATTTCTACAATTATACTCTACATCAGGAAGATACAAGTGGAAGTTTGTACCCTTGGCCTACACCAGAGCAATTTCATGAAGCTATTCTTTGGCCTGGGACAGTCTTGTATTTTCAGGAGGGGGTGATGCACAACCTCATGGTGGGGAGCAGGAGCAGGTAATGGATTCGGAAGAAGAAGAAGCTGAGAAAGGAGAAGGCAATAAAGAAGAAGGAGTCAATGAAGAAGGAGATGATGGAAGGTCGTTGTCACCCTCGTTTTGAGGAAGAAGAGTTTCACTTTAATTTCATGCAATTTAAATTTTCGTCATTTTAAATATATTCCAGTTGTTTTGTTCCTATTCTTTTGTTAATCGTTTAAGACTGCTTGGTTGGTTTAATGTTTACTTGTTTAGGTTTGAATGTTTGAACTTTTGGGTGTTTTTGGTGGATGCTTACACTTTTTGGTGGTGCATTTATATTAGTGTTTTGTGGATATTCATCTCTTTCTGGATAATGTACCGTTGGTTGTTTTGGTAGTAGTAGTATGAATAATATATATACCTTTTGTGAATCAACAATTAACATTGGACACATAATAGGTTCAATCCTAATTGTATGCATACCAACAAAAACACAAAAAAAAAAAAAAAAAAAAACTCAAAATTCATACACTTACACTAAAAAAATAAATTTAAATAAATATAAATTAACCAAGGCTATCTTGTTATTATATGATTCCATTTAAATGCCACATATTAAAGTGGTACATATGCTGTATAGAAACATAAAATTAGTTGTTTGACATGCACCACTGACAATGATTAAAAAAAAAAAAAAGAAGAACAAAAGTTGTTTCTTTTGATCTTTACAAGTTAATTTACGCCTCTTTATAATATATAGTGCTAACATTTAAAATTTATCAACAATTTATTGATACCATATTTTCTCGACTTAAGTTATTCAACAATCATTTAATATAAAATTTATTTGAATATAAATTTAAAAATATTTCTTTACGGAAAAATGTTTCTTATTTTTAATTAAGAAAAATTTTCAAAAACACTTCTATATATTCAAAATAGACTTAGTTCATTTAACTGCGAGATCTTGAGCCAATTTGTTTAAAATAAAAATATATTTTTAAGAAATAAATAGTAGTGATTTCTTAAAAAAAACTACTTTTAAAGATAAATAGTTTAGACTAGGACATTAAAAAATAGTAAACTACTAATTTTGTCAACAAAATATATTTTTAAGGTTTAAATAAATAGAGTTCTTATCTCACAAGTTATAAGTTTTAACATATTCTACTAATTTAGAAAAAACCAATTGTATACTTCTATTAATTGAGTATGGTCAATAACAAGTCAAACTATTCGTGAATTCACTACAAGAAAAACGTAAATTTTCGACGGATAATTTCTGACGAATTTGGATCCGTCGGAAAATATAAATTTTTTGACATAAAAATCCGTCGGAAAAAATCTATCAGAAATATCCAACGAATTTTTTTGTCAGAAAATATAAATTTTCTGACGGATTTGTATTCGTTGGAAATTTTTGACGGATTTTTTCGTCGAAAAATTTATGTTTTAGATGAAAAAAAAGTTCGTAGAAAAGGTTATATTACTGATGAAATATTCCCGAAAAATTTATATTTTTCGAAAATATAAGAATGTATTTACAAAAATTAACAATCATATATTAAAAAAAATCAAAAAATTATATATATATATATATATATATATATATATATATATATGAGGAGGGTTATAATAACACCGGTATAAGTTTTGCTAAGTATTACACTGGTCAATAACTTTATATTAAATGAGAATTTTGAAAATTTAACCATTAAATTGAAAATTCTTTACTCTTAAATAATATATACAAAATTTTATATTAGAAAATAAAATAAGGATAAATACATTTTTTTGAATTTTATATGTTTCTTTTAAGATAAAAAAATATATTAAATTAATTAATAATTTATATTTAAAATGTTAAAATTTGATTTATAAGTATGTAATAAATAAATATTTATAATTTTATAAATTTTATTATCATTATAAATTATAAAATTAAATAATTTAAATTATAATTTTAAATAAAAATAAGTAGATTATTAATTATAAAAGTAAGTATATATAAATAAATATTAATTAAATATATTATTATTATTCGTAATATAATTATTATATTTTTATAGTAATCTAACGGTTAGATTTAGAAAATTTACATTTAATATAAAGTTATTGAGCGGTATGTAATACTTAATAAAAGTTACACCGGTGTTAGTATAATAACCTCTCTCTCTCTCTATATATATATATATATATAAATAGTTGTTTGATTATATATAGTAATAGAGAAAGGAAAATATACATCATCTTGTAACTAATTTTTGTCTCCAAAATTATGGATAATTATACCCTTAATTCTTAAGAAATAAATAAATAAATTTTAATTATTTTACTTTTAAAAATATTTAAAGACACGAAGTGTGTGTTTATTCTTTCTCCTAGTATATATAATGGTACGTGATAACCTTTTTATTCCAAGAGTAAGTTTACCTAGACTTACTCCGTTCAATAACTTATGTTCAACATTAAATTTCAACTATCCAACTGTTCAATTTAAAATTCTTAATGCATAGATCAAATCTGCAAATTTTTTGAAAATTTGAAAATTATTTAATACTTCATTTCATTAATTCAAATTGACAGATAATCATAAAATCATTTTATACATTAATTCAAATTAATGAAACGAAATATCAAATGATTTTCAAATTTTCTGACAATTTACATATTTGATCAAAAAATAAATAATTTAAATTATAATTTTAAATAGAAATAAGTAGATTTTTAATTATAAAAGTAAGTATATATAAATAAAGATTAATTAAATATATTACTATTAATTTTTTTTCGTAATATAATTATTATATTATTATATTTTTTATATTAATCTAACGATTGGATTTACAAAATTCACATTTTAATATAAAGTTATTGAGCAGTGTGTAATACTTAATAAAAGTTACACCAGTGTTAGTATGACCCTCTTCTCTCTCTCTCTCTCTATATATATATATATATATATATATATATAGAGAGAGAGAGAGAGAGAGAGAGAGATAGAGAGATAGAGAGAGAGAGAGAGAGAGATAGAAAGAGAGAGAGGAGGAATCAAATAACTTACAAAATATCTTTCAGTAAAGTTATTCCGCTCAATAACTCGTGGTATTTGTTGAATTTCATGGATTAAATTGTTAAATTAAAAGTTATTAAATTTTACTAATAATTAATATATAAAAATTAATTAACTTTGGAATAAATTATTTTCTAATTAACAATATAATTGAAAAATTAATTATTTTAAATTATTTAACTAAAATCTTAGTTATTGACAATTTATTATATGATCTTAATATTTTTGTATAACTAATATCTGGTTTTAAATTTGATATAATTAGATAAGATTTTAAGTTAGTATTAATGGTTGATAATTAGAAAATAAAACAAGGATAAATATATTTTTTAAATTTTATATTTTTGATTTAAGATAAATAAATATATTAAATTAATTAATAACTTATTTAAAATGTTAAAATTTAATTTATAAGTATATAATAAATAAATATTTATAATTTTATAAATTATATTATCATTATAAATTATAAAATTAAATAATTTAAATTATAATTTTAAATTGAAATAAGTAGATTGTTGATTATAAAAAGCAAGTACATATAAATAAAGAATAATTAAATATATTATTATTATTATTATTATTATTATTATTCGTAATATAAAATTATTATATATTATTATTATAGTACAAATATGAGATTGTATAGTTGAAGATGACTTAAATGAATTAATTTGTACTCATAAGAACTTCACAGTTAAGCATGTTTGACCTAGAGTAATATAGGGATGAATGACCTTCAGGGAAGTTTTCCAGAAATTGCGCAAGTAAGGATAAAACACGGTAAAAAGTGAAATGCCATGAAAGAAAACCCTTGAGAGGCCAAATATGAGGACTGTCACATTAATACATTTATTAAAATAAAACAAAAATTATAATTTTTGACAGAATTTTCCGACAGAAATTTTTGACAAAAATTTCCATCAAAAATTTTCAATAGAATTTTCTGTCAAAAATTTCCGACGAAATTTTTCGTCAGAAATTTATGATGGAATATGGTATTTCTGACGGATTTTTTTTTCGATGCCACTTTTTCTGACGGATTTAAATCCGTCAAAAAAAAATCCGTCAAAAATTTACTTGTTTCTATCAGAAATTAACATTTTTCTTATAGTGATTATTCAAATTAATTAACTCATTACTTACTCGTTCAAACTCGTTTACTTATTTAAATAAATAAACTCAAATTTGTATTGGACTTATTATTTAAATGAGTTAAGTTAAATTATCTAACTAAAATAAAGGTTGGCCAAAACCTCTCTAAGGGATACCTAATTAATGTAAACTAAAAGAAAATAAGTTGATTTAGTCAACTTATCCATTTTATCCAAATAACATATAAACCTTTTGTAATCTTGAGCAACCTGATTAATCACAAAATTTATGAATATGCTAAGACACACTCAAAAGTTGTAACTTGTAGGCTTTTATACACTATCCTATATTTCTAACCACTACATAGACAACATTCCATATCAATTGAACAATTGATACAAATGCCACTGATGTAAAATAAAAGTGGTCATCTACATTGATTAATTTTAATTGACGTAGAAGTGTGGGAATTCAATCCCTTTATCCTCACTGAAAAATCTGGCAAAATCGACTAATGAAAGCTCCCATCCCAAACTAATGGAAAAAAGACTTTTAAGATAAGTTATTTTTGACTTTTAAGATCGGTTAAAGAATCGATCTTAAAAGAGACTATCTTAATTAAAAGCTGAACTTTTAAGATCGGTTATTGAACCGATCTTAAAAGTCTAGTTTTTAAGATCGGTTACGAAATAACCGATCTTAAAAGTATCAGGTTTAATTTTTGTTTAATTTTAATAAATTTATTAATGTAACAACCTTCATATTTGGTCTTTCAAGGATGCTATTTCACGATACTTCACTTTTTAACGTGTTTTGTCTTTACTGCACATTTTCTGAGAAACTTCCCAGAAAGTCACCCATCCTTATATTACTCCAAGTTAAGCACGCTTAACTGTGGAGTTCTGATGAGATAAGCTACTGAAAAGCAGATGCATGTTGTCAGTATAAGTAGTACAAATTAATTCATTTAAGTCATCCTCAACTATATAATCTCATATTTATACTATTTTTGGATCCCTCTCATTTTGGTGTATCCAGATCGCTATAAAAATATAAAAATTATATAATAATTATATTACCAATAATAATAATAATTATATTATATTTAATTAATCTATATATATATATATATATATATATATATATATATATATACTTACTTGTATAAATAACAATTTACTTATTTCTATTTAAAATTAATATTATCATACAATTTAAATTATTTATTATAAATTTAAAAGTTTAAATAATAATTTATATATTTTAAAATGATAAGGGTTATAATAACATCGGTGTAACTTTTACTAAGTATTACACCGCTTAATAACTTTATATTAAATGTGAATTTTGTAAATCCAACCGTTAGATTGAAAGTTCATATCACTTTATATGTTTATATCAAATTTTGTTAAAATTGAACAACAACTTGAAGGTAATCAAAGTGTTCATATTTTAGTATATTTTGAAATGTATATATTACATCAATTTTGTTTTATAAGAATGAAGTATCAAATCATCTTGAATTAATATAAAATTTTGTATATATGAGCTAAGAGTAAAAAACTTTCAATCTATCGGTTGAATTTATAGAATTCACATTTAATATAAAGTTATTGAGCGGTGTAATACAAATACTTAGTAAAAGTTACACCGGTGTTATTATAACCCTTCTCTTTTAAAATATTATTTTTATAAATTAAATTTTAACATTTTAAATAAATTATTAATTAACTTAATATATTTATTCATCTTAAATCTAAGATATAAAATTAAAAAATGTATTTATCCTTGTTTTATTTTCTAATTATCAACCATTAATAAAATACTAATTTAAAATCTTATCTAGTTATATCATAATATTTTTATATTAAGTTTAAAACCATATATTAGTTTTACAAAAATATCAAAATCATATAGTAAATTATTAATAAGATTCTAGTTAAATAATTTAAAATAATTTAAAATAATCAATTTTATCACACAACAATAAAGAAATTCTAATAGTTAAGAAAATACATTTGTACTCTTCCTATTAGAAAGAGAGATGATGTTATAATTCTTTTTTCCTTAAGATATCACATCTCTTCTATCAATAAAATTTAAATATAAAAATTTATTTAAAAATAAAGTTATCATAAGTTAGAAATATATATTATAAATATGGATCAAAATAAATAAGAAATTTTAAAAAATTCATATACTCTAATTAAAAAAATGATTAAAAATCCAATCATAAAAAAACCTCTAAATATTTTTTCACATAAATAACTATTGGTATTAATTATGTAGGAGTGCATATAAATATTTTTTTTATTATAAATTAATGTCTTGCTCTTACAAAAAAAGAAAATGGGATTGATACTCAACAACAATATTATCATCACTTTTAAGCAATTTATAATTATTTTTAAGTTTTATTTAGCGACCGAATAGAATTTCGTCGCTAATTTTAACTAATATTTAGCGACCGAATTCAATTCCTTCGCTAATTTTAACTAATATTTAGCGACCGAATTCAATTTCGTTGCTAATTTTAACTAATATTTAGCGACCAAATTCAACTCCGTCGTTAATTTCAACTAATATTTAGGGACCAAATTAAATTTCATCGCTAATTTTAACTAATATTTAGCGATCGAATTCAACTCTTCCGCTAATTTTAACTAATATTTAGCAACCGAATTCAACTTCGTCGCTAATTTTAACTAATATTTAGCGACTGAATTTAATTTCGTCGCTAATTTTAACTAATATGTAGCGACCGAATTCAATTATGTCGCTAATTTTAACTAATATTTAGCGACCAAATTCAATTCTGTCGCTAAATTTAATTAATATTTAGCGATTGAATTCAAATCCGTCACTAATTTTAATTAATATTTAGCGACCGAATTTAATTTGGTCGCAACATTTTTTACAATTTAGTAGCTAGCGACCGAAATAGAGACCGAATTTCTAGCGACGTCTTATTTTGGTCGCTAAATCAGTCGATATTTTGATTATTCAGAATCGGTCACTAAATCAGTCGCTAAATAGCGATTGATAAATTTCGGTCGCTATTTTGCATTTTTCTAGTAGTGTAGTGAGATTGTTTGGCAACATCCAACAAGCACTATGGCTTAGTTGTTTTTGTTTTCTTCATTTCTTAATTGTTGAAAGTTTAAGGTTTTAAAGAAAGTAGTATCTAGGAAATACAGGTGAATGTAAACATTTGCTAAAAGTGCCATCTATAAGATTTTCAAATACATAATGGATAAATTCTTGTGTATCAACATTTATTTTTCTAAGAAGTATTATTTATATATACTACTAATTTAGAAAAAACCAATTTTACACTTCTAATAATTGAGTTTGGTCATTAACGAGTCAAACTATTTGTGAATTATTCAAACTTGACTAATCAATTACTCATTCAAACTCATTTACTTATTTAAATAAATAAACTCAAATTTGATATTAGACTTGATTATTTAAATGAGTTGAGTTCAACTATCTAACTAAAATAAAGGTTGGCCAACCTCTCTAAGGATACCTAATTATTGTAAATCGAAAGAAAATGGGTTGATTTAGTCAACTTATCCACTTTATATTTTATATTTCACTTATCACTTCTGTGTGGATATAAAACATTGATGAGTTATTTTGTATTTGTATTTTATAAGATATATTTTTACTAGAGAAATATAATCTAATTTTATTCATGAGTTCTGTACGTTCTCTAGTTATATCTTCACCTATATGTAATTGGTTCCTCCTTCACTAAATTTAAAGTAAATTATACTCTTCCCTTTCATATGAACACTAGGCACTTCTTTTATTGTTTATATCATTAATCACACAATTTTTATTCTCAAATAACACTTTCCAGCCTTTTTTCAACAATTGAGCATCACTCAATAAATTTTGATTAATATTATTAGGAATGTATAAACATTAGATTTTAATTTCAAACTTAAATAGCTTTTAATAACAATTGTTCTTTGTTCCTTTTATCGCAATGTGTACTCCATATTCCTCATTTGGACTTGAGAGATATCAATTTGTTAAGTTCTTTAAAGAGCTCTTGGTCATAAGTCATAAGGTTTGTACAACCACTATTAATAAGTTAAACCTTTGAAAGGGTTTTTCGTGTTTAAAGCATGACATTGAGAGTAGTTGTTGTTGTTGTTCTTATATTTTCAACAACGTTGACTTTTTCTTGCTGCTTATGAGGTGTGCATCATTTTTCCATGTCTCCTATATTGCTCACATTTGTAACATTCTGGGCTTCCACCTACATCTTTGTTGTGAATGACCAATCTTTTTGTAATCAAGACATTGTGAAAAAATTTGAATGCTATTATTGTGGTTGCTCTCTTGGAATGGTTTCTTCTTCTTGTTTTTACCATCATTGTTGTTCTTTCATTTGTCTAAATATATACTCTCTACAATTCCTTTTTATCTCTGTTTGTGGAGGATTTCGTTCGTAGGTTCTTTTTGTTTGAACTAGCACGAGTTCACGTTTCAATTTATGCGTGTTCGTGACATGATAGAATCGAAGACTTTCCGTGAAAGAATAAATTCGTACAAGCAACGAATAGAGTTAATTGATTAGGGTGTTGATTCAGCACATCAGAAGATCTATGCTCGTTATTTCGAGCACTTCAGAAGATCTATGCTTGTTTCAGCACATCAGAAGATCTATGCTAATTGTACAATCAAATTCATGCATGTAATAATTTACGTGAATTAAACAGATGACATGTATGTATATTGACTGCAGAAATCATATCCTTCATTAAATGGTAACAGAATTACAATTCGTAAGGATAACGAAACATGTTCAGAATGACTACACTACACTAGGCTAGATTAGGCTATGCTACGCTACTCCTAAAAAAGGAAAACAAAGGTGGTCGAGAAATCGTACCCAAAGCTGTCTCGTATGCACAGTATGCCTTATGTGCAGGCTGCGGAGTGCGTGTGAGGTATTGTGGGAATTAGATTTCTGACCCTTTGCTACGAGCATGGCTCGTTTAATTTATAGACAAAGATCTGGGAAAGATAACGGTTTTTGACGTGTCCCGAAAATGCATAACTGTCCTAAACTTCCACATAGTGGCTTATTCTTGGGCACGTCTTTGGATAACCTCTGGAACCGCTCATTTAACTTCCCCAAACCGTTCTTCAGTCTTTAACACTTACCCATGTTACTTCAACCACTTTTAAATCGTGTCTCCTTTAAGTTCTCCATTCTGAGAGGTTACGAAGTGTATTCGTGTATGTCCGGATTCTTGGGATTTCGAGTAACCAACGAAAACTATACTTGAATGTTTCCTGATTTTGCTTGTACTTTGAGAGGTTGCGAGGCTGTGAGCCCTTTTCTTGAGCATTCTTCCTGGTTCGAGGATTTCGAGAGTTTCACGAAAAATGTCTTCGCGTATCTCTTGATTCTCTTCAAGCTTCGTATGCCTTCTTTAGAAACTTCTCTACCATTTTTCGACCATCTAGGATTTCGAGCATCCCTGTATTTCGAGTATCTCCGGATTCATTTTCTGGTACTAACAATCTCATAAGCCTACTTCACTCTAATAATTTCCATGCGTGTAACACTTTTGTTAAAGTAATTTTACTCAAATCCTTTGTATTCTAAGACTATTATTAAAGGTTCATATCTTTCAAGTATGATTATTAAAAAGTTTTCAACAATTCTAGAATCAATGAATTGTTTGCCTGGTAATCATACCTTATTGACAATGTCAATCAATTTTTTTGAGTATTGTTTGATTATCTTAAACTCTTTAATTCTTTGTAATTCAAATTCTCTCATTAAATTTAGCACTTACATGCTACAAATTCATCTCCAACATATTCCTTGTTTGAATAATCTCAAATTGCTTTTGACGATTTGATAGTCATGATTTTGGTGAAAACATTTTGTGAGACTTAGATAAATAGACAACTCTTTACTTTTGCCTTCTTGATTTTTCTTTGTATGTCAATTTTCATTTGGGTTATAGTGAGATTGTTTGGCAGCACCCAATACAAACACCATGGCTTAGTTGTTTTTGTTTTCTTCATTTCTTAATTGTTGAAAGTTTAAGGTTTTAAAGAAACTAGTATCTAGGAAACACAGGTGAATGTAAACATTTGCTAAAAGTGCCATCTATAAGATTTTCAAATACATAATGGATAAATTTTTGTGTATTCCTCGCGACAAGTATTTCTTCCTCTAGAGGCATATCAACATCAATAAAATTTCTTCGTGTTTCTTACACGCGCATCTGATCTTATCCATGCTCCAATAGGAAGAAAAATGAGCATACAATAAATTTTCCAGATAATGACACGCCATAAACTAAAAATTAATTCTTGTTTGCTTTATTATTCGACTCATCTCTCTGGCTAATTATAATTAATCATATAGTTTCTTGCCATCAGTTGTATAGAATATCAAATCATGTACCGTTAATATGTCGTTATTACGTGAGGTAGAATATTCCACGAATTGCAAAATG
Organism: Cajanus cajan; assembly: GCF_000230855.2. Classification (NCBI taxonomy): domain Eukaryota; kingdom Viridiplantae; phylum Streptophyta; class Magnoliopsida; order Fabales; family Fabaceae; genus Cajanus; species Cajanus cajan. The sequence continues at coordinate 72,506,731 of NC_138517.1, forward strand.
AATATTACACATTATCATATATAACATGCGAAGCAAGCCTAGGAGAATGGTATGGTACCAGGAAAGTGTAGAATTATATATAAAACCTACGTAGCATTTGTCTTTAGAATTTTGTTTGTAATGTAAGTTTGTTTCAATCCGTCTTTGAATTCAGCTAACTTATTTGATCAAGTATATCCATATGGTGTCAAAGTAATCCTTTGAGCCCGAAATGATGACATCTAAATAATGGAAGGAAGACTATGCGGTATTCCTTGGCTTAAAGTTTAGGATGCTTATATTATTATTTTATGATTCGAGTAAATTATGAAGTTGCATAGTAAAATTTTTAATTAATTATTAGAAAGGTGTATAGTATATTGGAGATAATTAATAAATTAATTCTATATATATTTAATTGATGTATATTAATGTTGTGATAGATTCATATTCAAATTGTTTTATTCTTAAAAAAATACTTAATTTTCCTAATTTAAATGGTAAAATTCAAAAAATTTGTTATGTTATAAATTAATGTCTAAATTTGTTATTGATCTATGACCTTATATCATAATATAAAGTAGTTTATAGCATGATGAGTAAACTTATTGATTTTTAAAATAATTATTTTAAAAATTATTTTTAATTAATTGACAATGTAAAGATTTTACGTTGCCATAATCATTAAATCCTTATTTTATTTGATATAAATACCTGGGATTTTGCATATAAATTTAGCTGTGAAGGCACTTTCTTTCACATCGTTGCTCACCATCCATTAGTATTTTGAAATCTTACTCTTGTCTAATGTCAACAGCCGCTGATGATGGCGCTGCAATTGGGATTGTAATAATCTTTGGTAAGATTTTAACGTCTGATATATTTTGTTTTCATCTTATTTTATTCTGTTCTGTTGTAGTTTTCATTGGTTTGGTCACAAGATTTTTAACTGTGTATTGATATTTTGCAGTGGTGGTAGCAGTGAAGATATGTATTCTGATTTGTGTGTGCCGATTAAGAAATCAGAGTGATAGTAAATCAGTAAGTCCAGTTACACATTTTCTGACTCTCACTATTGACAAATTTCTGAATGACATGGAAAGGGAGAAGCCAATCAGGTTCACTGATCAACAGCTAAGGATTGCAACTGATAACTACTCTAACTTGTTGGGTTCAGGAGGGTTTGGAACAGTTTATAAGGGAATATTTACTAATGGGACCATGGTCGCTGTGAAGGTTCTACGTGGGAGTTCAGACAAGAAAATTGAGGAGCAGTTTATGGCAGAAGTGGGTACAATTGGAAGAATTCATCATTTCAATCTTGTTAGGCTTTATGGATTTTGCTTTGAAAGAAACTTGATAGCACTGGTTTATGAGTACATGGGGAATGGCTCTCTTGATAGGTATTTGTTCCAAGAAAAGAAGACCTTAGGATATGAAAAGCTTCATGAGATTGCGATTGGGACAGCAAGAGGCATTGCTTATTTGCATGAAGAGTGCCAACAAAGAATAATCCATTATGACATAAAACCAGGAAATATTCTCTTGGACAGGAATTTCAATCCTAAAGTTGCTGATTTTGGTTTGGCCAAGCTTTGCAATAGGGACAATACTCATATAACCATGACTGGAGGAAGGGGGACTCCTGGTTATGCTGCACCAGAGCTTTGGATGCCGTTTCCCATAACTCACAAGTGTGATGTTTATAGTTTTGGCATGCTGTTATTTGAAATCATAGGTAGGAGAAGAAATCTTGATGTTAAACTTGCTGAAAGCCAAGAGTGGTTCCCAATTTGGGTTTGGAAAAAAATTGATGCTGGATTACTTGGGGAGGTAATAATAGTCTGTGGGATAGAGGAGAAAAGTAAGGAGATTGCAGAAAGAATGGTTAAGATAGCTCTGTGGTGTGTTCAGTATAGGCCAGAATTAAGGCCCACAATGAGTGTTGTGGTGGAAATGCTTGAAGGTTCAGTGGAAATTCCAGAACCTGCGAACCCATTTCAGCATTTGATGGGTGGGACTTACATTGCTCATCCAGTCCAACAAGTGTCACAGACCTATAATACCACAAGTATTTCATCTGTTTCTTCTGTTATGGTAACAGACTCCAGCATTGTATGTGCTACTCCAATTATGAAGAAGTATGAGATTGAATTAGCCTCTAGCAACGTGTGATGGAGAACACATGCTACTTGATGAAAGTTGAAAGTTTTACACGGGTTAAAATAAGTTGTATAATACTTTCCATTCCACTATTGATTATATTGTATCCTTTTCAAATATGTATCTTTTTCTTGGTTTTGATAGTGTTCTTCCCCTTTTGCCTCCAAACATCATATAAAGTTGTACTAAATCGTGATTGAAAAAGAATTAATTATAAAGATGGGTAAAAATTCCTCTTTATGTACATCTTGTACATCGAACTTCGTAATAGCTTCTGTAGTTATTTTATTTCTAATCTTATTATGGACAAATTAAATCAGGATTCTTATTCCTGTTTCATCTTATACGCATTTGTGTTTATATTTTTGAACTAGCTTCAAGATGTCTGAATTTTGAAAACTACCAAACACAATCTTAAGATAGCTATCCATGTAACAGCTAAGGTGTTGAGTGAAACTAGCTTCAAGAATGTTAGCTTTGGAAAAGTAGAATATTAAGCTTTTGATGTATATTAATGGAGAATAAGAGGATCTGAAACAAGCCCAAAGCAAAGGTACACGTGGAGCTTTGAGGAAAATTGTCTCCGCAATTCAACAAAGTTTCAGGACATGTTATGCTAACGCTGCTATCTTGCATCTAAATACATTTTGCAGACAAGAAACAGAAAATCATTAAGGTTCCTATTGACTCTTGCTTCACACAGGAAAAATAGTTCATCTTGGTCAACTCATTCATACCGGTGATTATGAAACAAAAAGGAGAAAAATTAATTTTCTTCCCATTTACTCTCCCTCCCCTTCCCTCTCATATGAAACGAATCCACCACTGTGTGAGACATTTGAATCGAGGAAAGTGGGTAGCTAAGAAACAAAATAGAAGAAGTAAAATTTTCCAAGAGATAATGATGTTAATTAAAAAAGAATTAACATCATTATTAAGCTCTCCCTCTTTTAGTCGTTGTCATCTCTTAGTTTTCTCAGTCATGGAGTTCCTTGTCAGGCACTCTGGTAAATAGCTTGGAAAATGATGTTTAATCTTGATGTGTAGGTAGGTAAAAAAGAGTTCATGAACTTCCTTTGCCCTTGACCTTCTATATTAAATTGACAACAGCCTGGGTGGATGGTGCTAGGAAAGAGGAAATCTGAAACTTAGTATTTGTCGTTATTTTGTTCATGTAATTTTCTTTTTGGCCGTCTTGCAAGTTTGCTAGCCAGCTCATTCAACGAAGAATATCCATGCTCATATTAATATTTTATGATGGAGATCCGATATCGACTAATAATAAGTTCATTATAATGTATATAAGTGAGAAACAATTCTCACCTTAGATTTTATAAAATTATAAGTTAGGATGATTGTCGCTTCTTAAGAAGGTTTCAAAGTATATCATAGTTTATATTTTAACTATCTCAATGATTATTGATTGATGATAAGTTTATTAGGCTAACCCGTATTAGATGTCTAGTTCTTGGTGTAAGGGATGTATGTTGGAGATTTAATATTAGCTAGGGATAACGGTGTATATAAATGGGGAGCAATCCTCACTTAAGAATTTGCATATAAATCCAACATCCCATCCCCTATATCCACTACTATATTTTTGAATTCTTATCAACGAAATATTGTCAAGCATGGATGCTGTGGACAGCATAGCCATACTAGCTGGTAGTGGTAGGATTTAAACCAGTTAAATATTTCTGTTTTCTTCTTTTTCAATTCTATGTTGGTTTTTCATTGGTTTTGTCACAGTTTTTAACGGTGTATTAACGCATGTTGCAGCTTTGTTACTGTGGTTCATGATTGTTTGGAGTTTTGTTTTGTGTACAAGATCCAAGAAACAGACTGATAGCAGTCATAATTTTCTGACACTCACTATAGACAAATTTCTGAGTAATATGGAAAGAGAAAAGCCAATCAGATTTACTGATGAGCAGCTCATGATGGCAACTGATAACTACTCTACATTGTTAGGGTCAGGAGGTTTTGGCCAAGTTTATATAGGAAAGTTAAGTGACGGAACCACTGTGGCTGTGAAGGTTCTACGTGGGAACTCTGATAAGAGAATTCAGGAACAGTTTATGGCAGAAGTGGGTACAATTGGAAAACTTTATCATTTCAATCTAGTTCGCTTGTACGGATTTTGCTTTGAACAAGATCTCAGAGCACTGATTTATGAGTACATGGAAAATGGATCTCTTGACAGGTATTTGTTCCATGAAAAGAAGACTTTAGGATATGAAAAACTTTATGAGATTGCAGTTGGAACAGCCAGAGGCATTGCATACTTGCATGAAGATTGCAAACAAAGAATAATCCACTATGACATTAAACCAGGAAATATTCTTTTGGACAGCAACTTCAATCCTAAAGTTGCTGACTTTGGATTGGCTAAGCTTTGCAATAGGGATGATACTCATATAACTATGACTGGAGGTAGGGGCACTCCAGGTTATGCTGCACCTGAGCTTTGGATGCCATTTCCTGTTACTCACAAGTGTGATGTTTACAGCTTTGGAATGCTTTTATTAGAAATCATTGGCCGGAGAAGAAACCTTGACATTAACCTTCCAGCAAGCCAAGAGTGGTTCCCAGTTTGGGTTTGGAAACGATTTGATGCAGGAGAACTAGGAGAGTTAATAATGGCTTGTGGCATAGAGGAGAGGTGTAAGGACATGGCTGAAAGAATGGTTATGGTTGCTTTGTTGTGTGTTCAATATAGGCCAGAATCAAGACCAATGATGAGTGATGTGGTGAAAATGTTGGAAGGCTTAGTTGACATTTCTAAACCTTTGAACCCATTTCAGCATATGATGGATGCAATTTTCCCATGTCATTCTGTGCAAGAATCCCATATTGATGCTAGCACAAGTATTAATTCTATCTCTTCTGTTGTGGTAACTAAACCAGGCATTGTATATGATAGTCCTATTATGAGGAATGATGGCATTGAATTGGCCTCCACCAACTGTGATTAAAAAGACAGCCTATTTGATGAAAAGTTTTCCTTTGTTTAGAAAAGTTATGAAATATTTGTTTTCTACTATTGTAAATCTTTAATTGTCCTGTGTAGTATTTTGTTTATAAAAACAAAGAGAAAATGAGTGATGTAGAGTGGGAAAACTACTGATATTTTAGTAAAAGACTTTATATAAAGATTACAAACTATATCAAATTACAATCTTTTATTTTATAGGTATAACATTATTTAAAATTGAAAAAAAAGAAGAACTATTATAGTCTAACATTCAGAACATAAACAACTTATAGAAATATCTACAAATCATGACTTAATCAACTTTTATAGACATGTGTTCAATAAATATCCTCCTTGCCTTACTATTGAATTAATGTTGATAGAGTAAAAGTTGTTGTGAACGTCGGTTCTTATAAGGAGTCGCAATGTTAGAACTGTCATGTTGGGTAATTTAATATGGTACTCAAGTCTTGAAATTCTCCTACTTAATGAACTAGATTTTTAAGTTAAGCTCTAAAGTCCTAATAAGAATGCACACTCTACAAACTTGAAAGGCCGATACTGAAAAGTCCCTATTCTCTCGCAATTGACAAGATGACGTCTCCCCTTCTATTTTTAAGCATATCCTAGCTTATTTCTTCATACGGTTTGAGGAAATTTTTGATTAGTTTTGATGTAAATTTGATTGTAAAGATTCTTGTGGTTGTGGTTTTAGAGGAACTGTTAAGAGTGTTGCTATGGACCGGATGTAATTGATCTGTTTTCTCGCTAAACTTTTTTAAATTCTTGATCAAGTATATTTTCTTATTGCATTGCATTCACAAATTTGAAAAAAAAAGATCTTTCACCGTAGATTTGGTGTTTGTGATAAATTGCAACCTTTAAAGCGATGGTTTTGGAAAAATGCCATATATATAGTGAAAGGCATAGAGAAATATGCGATGGGAAAACAGAGAAAAATCATAGTAAAAGATAGAAGAAGAGGAAGAAATTAATGATGAAAGAGAAAATTAAAATCAGTTGAATAAGAGAGAGAAATGATGTTTTAAAGAAATTATCAAAATATCCATTACAATAAATTTATTAAAATAAAAGAAGGGTTCTCTTTTTGTCTAAAATTTTTGATGTGGATGGGTAACATATTTCAACAGGAAATAAGGTGAGAGTTTGTCAACAATCTTCATATATATATATATATATATATATATATATATATATATAAAGAAATTCATTTATTTTAAGAGTAAATTTACTTAAATTTACTTCACTTAATAATTCATATTCAACATCAAATTTCAATAATCTAACTATTGAATTATAAGTTCTTAATACATAGATCAAAATAACTTATTTAAAAAAAATTATAGACTTAATATATGCGTTAAAAGCTTTTAATTTAACAATTAGATCATTAAAATTAGATCTAGAATATAAGTTATTGAGTAAAGTGAATTTAAGTAAACTTACTCTTGAAGTAAGTAAACCTCTCTCTCTCTCTCTCTCTCTCTCTATATATATATATATATATATAAATATATATATATATATATATATATATATATATATATATATATGAGGAGGGTTCAAACGATACTGGTGTAACTTTTATTAAGTATTATATCTTTCAATAACTTTATATTAAATATGAATTTTGTAAATTCAATCATTAGATTGAAAATTCTTTACTCTTAGATCATATATACAAAATTTTATATTAATTTAAGATGATTTGATACTTCATTTTTATAAAACAAAATTGACATAATATATACATTTCAAAACATAATAAAATATGTTTATATCAAATTTTGTTTATATTAATCTAACTGTCGAATTATAACTTCATATCACTTTATATGTTTATATCAAATTTTATTAAAATTAAATAACAACTTGAAAATAATCAAAGTGTTGTTATCCAGTTTGGATTTGGAAAGATTTGATGCTGGAGAACTAGGAGAGTTAATAATGGCTTGTGGAATAGAGGAGATGTATAAGGATATGGATGAAAGAATGGTTATGGTAGCTTTGTTCTGTGTTCAATAAAGGCCAGAATCAAGACCAATTATGAGTGATGCGGTGAAAATGTTGGAAGGCTCGGTTGAAATTTCTAAACCTTTGAACCCATTTCAGCATATCATGGATGCAATTTTCCCACGTCATTCTGTGCAAGCATCCCAAACTGATACTAGCACAAGTATTAATTCTACTAGCTCTTCTGCTTTAGCAACCAAACCAGTCATTGTATATGATACTCCTATGATGACATAGAATTGACCTCTACCACCTGTGATTAATATGACAGACTATTTGATGAAGGTTTTCCATTGATTAGAAGTTATAAAATATTTCTTTTCTACTATTGTAAATCTTTATTTCTCCTTTTTTTTTGGTGATAATGTCTTATAAACATCTGGTTTCTTTACTTAATAACGCTGGGAAGAACTCCCCAATTGATAGACTAGAACAACCATACTCTGCAAAGGGTGTATATTCCCAATACTCAGGCTAAATTTTCTCATGAATGACAAGATGATCTCTTTCTTCTCCTCTCCCCTCTTCTTTGTAAGCAACCTACCATAAACTTAACTAAATTGTGGGTATCTACCAATCTCCTTTTATTCCCCTCCCCCCTTCACTTTCTAAAACATTATTTAATATTTGAATTAAAAGAAGTATATGAAAGTATATATCTAGAGTAGAACCCCGAACAACATCATCTATAACAGGTCTAGATTTGGACAGATGCTCTGCCAATTCAAATTTTGTTGTCCAAATAAGGGCCTGTCTGTCTGATATAATGTTATGACGTGAATCAGTTTAAGCACATAAAGAATGGGATTTAACCAGGTCATCTAGTTCAACCATCATAATAATAGAAGTGTTAATTCTGCCTCTTATGTGATTGTAAAGGAACTATGCTACTAATACTGTCATGAGGAAGTAAGAGATTGAATTAGCCACTAGCAAAGGGGTATAATATAAGGAAGACTACATACTACTTGATAGAAGGTTTCTTAGCTTAAATTATGTTGTCAAATGTTTTCCTTTGTAATTTGATTCTGATGAATATCTATTCTATATTGTTAAATAAATGAAGTCAACACATATCTTTAAATAAATAAATCTATTGTATATAATTTCAAACTTGGAGACAATGTTGTTAAATAAAAAGCACAAAAAGAAGAAACACTTTCTATTAGTCGTTGTCAGCTCTTTGTATTCTCAGTCATGGAGTTCCTTGTCAGCCACTCACTTGAATAAATAACACGGAAAATGTTGTTTACTCATGACATGTCATTAGTACATACAAAAAAGTGTTCATGAACTTCCTTTGCCTTTGGCCTTTCATATTTAACCAGATATTGACCCATGTGTTAACCGGTAAGAAATGTGTAAAAATATGATATTGTCATGTAAGCGTATTACTTCACAGCTTAGGATTTATATATTATAAATAGATTAGCATTATCCTTGGTGGATTGTACCACGAAAGAACAGAAAACTAAAACTTAGTATTTGTCGTAGAGATTTCGTTCTTATAATTGTGTCTTCCCTCTTGTAAGTTTGCTAACCGGCTTATGCCATTAAGAATATCCATTCTCAAAATAAAACCTTAGACCGAGGGGGCAACTATAAAATATAGAATTAATGATCACAATCACGTGATGTTTACTATAGATCTTGTAGATATATCCTTCTTCTTCCATTCGATTTTGCAGACAAGTCTCACATCACATCCACTACCTATTTTTGAGTTCTTATCAACGAACCAATGAAAAATGCATTAGGGCTTACCATATCCTCTATAGTTAGTAGGTTTTAACTTTTAAGCCCGTTATATTTTCATTTTTTTTTCTTTTCTAATTCTACATTGGTTTTTTTTTATGTCACAAATTTTGACAGTGTAATAAAATGTTGCTATTGTGATCCTGTCCTTGTTGATTTTTTTGGTTTGGCGTTGTAGAAGATCCGAGACCAACACTGAAAGCAGCTCAGACATATTTCTAACTCACATAATGGATAAATTTCCGAGTAATGTGGGAAGTGAAAAGCCAATCAGGTATACTGCTAAGCAGCTCAGGATTGCAACTGATAACTACTCTACCTTGTTGGGTTCCGGAGGTTTTGGACAAGTTTATAAAGGAAATTTTAAGTGATGGAACCATTGTGGCTGTGAAGGTTCTACGCGCGAACTCAGATAAGAGAATACAGGAACAATTTATGGCAGAAGTGAGTACAATTGGAAAAATCCATCATTTCAATCTAGTTCAGTTCTATGGATTTTGCTTTGAGAAAGATCTGAGAGCACTAGTTTATGAATACATGGGGAATGGCTCTCTTGACAAGTATCTGTTTCATGAAAACAAGACCCTAAAATATGAAAAGCTTCATGACATTGCAGTTGGAACAGCAAGAGGCATTGCATACTTGCATGAAGATTGCCAACAAAGAATAATCCACTATGACATCAAACCAGAAAATATTCTCTTGGACAGCAACTTCAATCCTAAAGTTGCTGATTTTGGAATGGCTAAGCTTTGCAATAGGGAAATATCTCATATAACTATGACTGGAGGTAGGGGCACTCCTGGTTATGCTGCCCCTGAGCTTTGGATGCCACTTCCTGTAACTCACAAGTGTGATGTTTACAGCTTTGGAATGTTATTATTTGAAATCACGGGAATGAGAAGAAACTTGGACATTAACCTTCTAGAAAGCCAGAAGTGGTTTCCAATATGGGTTTGGAAAAAATATGATGCAGGAGAATTAGAAGAAGTAATAACGGTTTGTGGAATAGAGGATATTTATAAGGAAATGGCTGAAAGAATGGTTAAGGTTGCATTGTCGTGTGTTCAGTATAGGCCAGAATCAAGACCAATAATGAGTGATGTGGTGAAAATGTTGGAAGGTTCAGTGGAAATCTCTAAACCTTTGAACTCATTTCAGAAAATCATGGATGGGACTTTCTCTGATCATTTAGTCCAAGAGTCACGCACCAATGCTAGTAAAAGTATTAATTCTAGCTCTTCTGCTACGGTAACAGAACCAGTAGTTGTACATGATTCTATGAGGAGGTATGATGAAATTGAATTGTGCTTTACCAGTGGTGATGAATGAGACAAATTATTTGATGCTTGTTTTCCATTGCTTAAAAATGTTACGGAATATTTCTTTTCTACTGTTGACCACTTATCAATACTTATTTTTGCCCTGAACTATCTGAAACAAGCTAACTTATTTTGTAAGTGAAGGAAAGAAGTATAGGCATGTAAGTGGCTTGAGTACGACCTCAAACAGCAGCATCAGCTATAACAAAATGTGTGAATTTTTTTGAAAGTTGTCTATTCAAACTTTGTTGTCCAAACAATGGCAAGTTTAATCTGATAAATATTATTTTTTTTCACTAATTATTTTTGCTTAGCCAAGATTTGAAAATGGAAATGCTGGTTATGCAGCACCCAAGCTTCGAATGTCATCTCCCGTAACTCAAAAATGCAATGTTTACAGCTTTGGAATACTTCTTTTGAAATCATTGGTCAGATAAGAGACCTGGACATGTACCAGTTAATCACATCCAGTCCAACCATCAGAATTATGATAGTAACCTTACCGTGCAATGTATGTGCTACTCCTATTTATGATCAAGTAAGAGATGGGATTAGACTCTAGCAAATAGTATAATGGGGGAACGAAAGCTAATTGATGGGGTATCCATGGCTTAAATTATGTTGTAAAAACATTTTAGTTTTTGTAATTTGATTCTGTTGAGTCTATTCTTTTTCAATAAATAAATGAAGTCAACACATATCTTTAAATAAATAAACCTATTGTATATAATTTGGAAAAGATACTTATAATCAATATGTATACACAAATTTATTCCTATCTTATAAGCTTTACTTCTTTCAAACGTGGAAAATGTGATTATGTATGTGACAGAAGCTTACAAGACATAATACATTATGTATGACTAGAGTTTGCAAATTGTTAAATGTATTCTGTTTTGTCATTGAAGGACAGCCTTAAGAACACAAGGGAGAAGTTGGTAGGAGTGAAAATTGGAAGTGTTGATAGAATAAGGAGGAATGAGAACCAGAGATGCATTTTAACATTCACAAGTCCAAATAGTTAAAACATCCTTTGCTTTCACTCCTAATGCCCCTCCTCTAATTACCACATTCCTAATTTCACTCCTGCCTAAAACACCCTTGCTTTCACTCCAGTCCTCTGGTTTGATGAAACGTACAAAATTCTTTTTGCAAAAGTGTTGCCAAGGTTTAAAACAAATTCTGAGACGTTTTAGATTAGGCACCAAGAATTTGGTTTCTGAATATGCAATGCAATTCCAACAGAGCTCAAAACAACACTTTTTCTGTATTAAATGCATAAAATTGGATGAATTTCTATTTTACAACAATCTCTATACTGTTATGATACAATTAAGTAGATTTTTCAATCTGAAATGTATTTTGCTTGTTTTCTCCAGAAGATTCTGTCTGCCACGATGTAGTATCTGAATCTGCAAAGTTTGGCTTCCTAGACTCCAGGTTTTGGAAGGGAAATGGAGGTGGAGAAATTTCAATTTCACCCTCTAACATCTTCACCACAGTACTCATAAGAGGTCTATCATTTGGTGAATACTGAACACACCATAGAGCCACCTTTGACATTCTTTCGGCTTTCTCCTTGTCTTTCTCTTCAATTCCACAAAGTGAAAGCATTACAGACAATTCATTATTCTCAAACATATCCCATGTCCATTTTGGAAACCATTGTTGCGATTCATTGCAGTTGTCATCAAAATGCCTTCTCCTCCCTACAATTTCAAAGAGAAGAATACCAAAACTATAAACATCACACTTGTGAGTCACCGGATAAGGCTTCCACATTTCAGGAGCAGCGTATCCCATTGTTCCTCTAAAGTGTGTATTGACTGAAACATTACTTCCTCTGCTACAAAGCTTTGCCAGGCCAAAATCTGCTACCTTCGGTTCCAAGTTCAAATCAAAAAGAACATTCTCAGGTTTAATATCATAATGAATTATCCTTTGTTGACATTCCTCATGTAAATAAGCAATTCCTTTTGCTGTTCCAATTGCAATCTCATGAAGTTTCCCCAACTCGATGTCTTGGTTCTGGCTTCCAAACAAGTACTTGCTGAGAGAACCATTTTCCACAAACTCATAAACAAGAGCTCGCTTGTCCCAGTGGAAGCAAAAGCCATAAAGCCGGACTAGATTGACATGGTAAGTTCTTCCAATGGTGCCAACTTCTGCTTTGAGTTGCTCTTCCATTGCTATATCCAAACTATTGATAACTTTGACAGCCACGTATTCTCCGTTGGACAATTCCCCTTTGTAGACAACCTCAAAAGCACCAGAACCCAATATGGTTGAGTAATTCCATGTAATTACATCAAGTTGTTTAGGAGAGAATCTGATGGGTTTCTCCTTGTTGATGTTGCTTAGGAATCTTTCCATTGTTGCAAACTCAACTTTTGAAACTTGAACCGTGGAATTTGGAGGTATCACTACTTCAATTTCACTAGTTGAAGGATATGACTTTGAAGCATTATGATCCTTTTCTGTACTTGGAAGCTGGGAATATGCAGGAATTGTTTCTCCTGCCTTCTTCAAGCACTGAATTATGGCATATACTATAGCTATAATTGTTGTTACTACCACCAATCCATAAACTGAAAATTGAAATAGAACATAATTAAGAGATTTACATTTTCTAATAGAAGGATTAACATGTAACAACATATTTATCATGAAACTATATACTTCTTCAGTTTTACCAGCACTTTGCCATGATATTTTTATATCAACCATTTCACTTTTGAGTGTATAATTTTATACCTTGATACAAAACTAATCAATATAAAAACTGCTAGGCTGTTGATTTCAATTGAAATTCTGGTAAGATACACACAAATGTCAAGTCTCAACCAATTATTTTTCTAACACATAATTATCATGTCAAATTTTATTATAAGGGTACCCAAAAATCTAAGAAGAAACCAATAATTGTTATAGGTCTGTGAAATAAAAATATGAATAGATATATTCCAAGCATGCATAGATCCAAGAAGGTTTAGTTCTGCTTACCAATAGACTCTATTATTGCCCATTTCATAGTGGAATCAAGACTTTGATTAAATTTATCAAAAGCATTAAACGCCTCAGTCTGACCCTGGTCAGAAGAATCATATGAAGTATAGAACGACGAAGGTGAAAATCGAAAACTCATGCTTGTTGTTTAAGCTCGTGAATGAAAGCCTCGGGATTTGGATTAGCAAAAGACTCAAATATAACATGCAAGTTGGATATACATGTTTTCAAGGATATAACAAGCTCATGTGGGTGCAAAAGAAGAAACTGTGTCTTTGACGAAAGTGTACTATGACCACGTCTGATTATAACCTCAAGTCTACTTGTTTCGTTTACAAGTCATACATTGCAACTATTTGACAATTATGTGCCACAAAACGCGTTTATACTTAATTGCAGGGAAATTGCATCTTGAACATTAGGCAACGTATAACAAGGTCTAACTTTTAGGTTTCAACTATGTATTCTCTTGTACGACTTCGAAATACACTCGGATAATAAAAGCAAGTTTGACTTAAAACTTGTATATTATTTAAATTCTTCATATTTAAATTACTTTCATTTCAATTTTTATGATTTAAAAAATGTTTTTTAATAAATTAATTTTAAATTTTAAATTTTTAGTTTGGATATAATAATTTGATTTCACCATGATAAAATTAATTTTAAAAATTATATTTATATGTTGAAATTTTTAAATTAAATTTTATAAAAATAAATATTAACCAATTTTAAAGTATTTAATAATTTTAAAAATTAATATTAGATAATATTTAATAATTTTAAAAATATTTTTGAATATTCAATAATTAAAAGAATGAAGAGATAAGATAAAATATATAAGCGAAATAAGAAAAACAAACACGAAGAATTTCAAATTCTTACTATTTTGGGAGAATTTAAAATTCTACTATTTTAAAGAATTTCACAAATGTTTAAATTTCAAATTTTTTTATAAATTTTTCATCCAAACAAGGTATTTCAACTCAAAGAATTTAAAATTCTTTAAATAAATAAATTTCTCCACTTAAATTTTCCATCCAAATACACTATAAGGCTCTTAAAAATTGATAGGATCTTTTAGATAACACTAAAATGAGAGAAAATGTAAGTTTTTTAAAAAATTAAAAAAAATGATAATTTTCAAAGATGATATTATAGCAGTTTTCGGATAATACTAAAAGTAAATTTCCTAGGTCTAACTAACACCGATAACAATAACTAACGACGATTGAGAACAACCAACCACAAATACATAAATATAGTTTTTTTTAGGATTGTGGTGAAGGATTTTCACACTTGGTAAGTGGACCAAACTTCGTGTAATAATTTAAGATATCATTCTCAGGAATTTGAAAATAATATGTAATTTTCCTCCTAATTCAATTTATATAAACATCTATACACAATTATATTGAGCATATCATGTAAATAAGATAAGTTGCAACTGATATATTTAACAAAAGATTGATTTAAGAAGTGATTCTGATGCAACTGAGGTATCTATAGTGACATATCTTATAGTGGGTGACTTGATAAGGCCAACAACCAATAATCGTTGTGATAGACTATGATATCATCTTATAAAAGTGGAATGGAGCTAAATCAACTTTACAAAATTAACTTGTAAGATGAAGATTTCTCTTCAATATTCTTTTATTTCAAATAAATAATGGGGAGCTACTTTTCAAGATCAAAGAGAAGGTTAATCTTTGCTCATATGCTAATACTTCGTAACCCAATTAGAAAGTTTGAGGTTTATGGTGACACTATAGGGAAAGGTTTAGGATGTGTGTTGATACTTCGTAACCCAATTGGTTTTAATGTTTGCATTGAAAATATAGAGATACTACTTGTATGGTGCAAGATACCTATTTGACCAAAATGTGTTAGACTTCAGGCGAAATATTTGGATGGGATTTCTTGGAGGACTGACTTTTAGTTACATTCTCTAATATAGATGCCTTTACATGCATCAATGATGACGGTTAAAGAGATAGAGATGATTGAGACACTACTACAAGATGCATATTCTACATCGGTTCTCTAAAGACATCTACATCGGTTCTAAAACCGATGTAGAATAGAGCGATGTAAAAAATATATTCATTTTTACATCGGTTTTTTTCAGAACCGATGTAGATTGCATTTTTTTAAAAAAATAAAATTATGCTTATTTTTTCACAAATAGCCACAACAGAGCCACAAAAAATATATAGCTACAACAGACAAGCAAATTATTAAAGATATTATATAACAAACCATAATGATACACAGATTAATAATTATATTTTGAACACCCTGCTCTGTCCATCTGTGTCTGCTGCAGCTTAACCTTGCTTCAATTACTAAGTCAACTGGGCATCACTGACAATGGAGCAAGTTATGGACTCGTAACTTCTAGTCTAGCTCCTGTTCTTGCATTTCTCCACGGCTCTTGGGGCACAATAAACAAGTTTAATTTCTTTTCAGATGTGTTTATTTCAATAATTAAAATTTGAACCTTTCTACAGAACATCCATGTTAATTAATTAAATTAATGGAAGGATTAATTATATATACTTGGAATCATGACTAATAATTAAATGTAGTGTTTTGTTAAGTAAAAAGTAAAAGTACGCAAGTAAATTAAGATACTAACCCAGTCCAATAGCTTCCTTTCCTTTCATGATACGTAAGCGCTTGCATGATTCAACAAACATCCTGGTTTACATAGAATCAATATTGATATTATTAATTACATAATAATTGAGCGGAACTATAAATATATTCGAGGCTATTTCGAAAAAAAGTTATGGTTTATCAATGCTATATACGTGCGTGTTCAATGTCAAAAACTTAACACTAATTGGTACAACATAATAAAAGGATATATTTATTCTGATGCACGTGGACATGATAGAAAAATAAGATAATAACACCGCATTATTTCCTTCGAACATGCATAATTTTTTACGCAAAGTTTCTTGGATAAGGACTCGTTATCCTTGTTTGAAATAACAATGCGATGTGCATATCAACTTCGTGTCTTCTTTTTTCTACTTTTATGTTCCCTGCTCTTTTTCTTTGTAAACTATTACAAGGTCAAATTATTGGAACCAAAATAATTTAGGGTCATCAAGTGGAGGAAAACTTACTCCCATGGGACATCACCGACAAGCATCCAGTTGCCATCCCTGTCTTCATAGGTCGGGACATAGTCGGAGCTGTTCAAAAGATCCATCAACTTGCTCTCATTCATGAAATCCTTGAAGCCTTGGGATTCACAATTTCCTTCAATATATCAACAAGACACCAATAATTAATTAATATCATCTAATAAGCTGCACGATTCAATTTTATATTCACATACACCATTACTTCACTTTCTACTTCAGACATGGTGCTACTGAGTCACACACATAACAGTGGCACTGAATGTCATTAAAGAAAGCAAAAATCAGAGTGATAGAAGGATAATATCAAACATAAAATAACAAACAACTACAATTAAACCAGCTAATACATAAAACTAAATTCTGACATAGCCTTAAGCAACAAGTTATGATCTTTACTTGGTCACAGTGCTTCTCATGAAGGGCGGAAGAATAAGGAAATTTGACACAAAAATGCCGCGGTTGAGGATAGTCTCTGCACGCAATCTGCAAGTCCAAAACAAAAATGAATCTCCACATCTAAAATGCTACATATATACATCTTCAATCATAAGTGAAGTACGAAAAATTGTGTTTTGAGAAAATAATATCATGTATGAAAACCAAGGAAAATCTAAGCCATAATGTCAAAAGAGAAAATAGCTATGCTGCAGCCAAAGCAAATGTCTTGATTAATGGAAAAAATCTCTGTTGGAATAAGTATTTCATTCTCAAGCATACTTCAAGAAGTTGCATAACTTCATCAGAAGTTAAATACAGACAAATCATAAGTAACCATCATCACATTGCAACACATAGGGGTTCCGCTCAGGCTATGCTTTCTTCCAAATAATCTGGATTGAGTTAGCAACATCTATTCATACCTCCGACCAATCAGGATCAAATATTTCACTTTCAATATTAGAATAAGAATCCATTTAAAATTGGAAGTGCAAGCAACTCAATCTCTAACACATTTTCTTCCATCAGTTTAAATTCATATATATCCCACTAATTTGGGAATAAAACCCGCAAAATAAAGAATAAGACCCACACCCACTGTTAAGTAAAACTCACATAGGAATATAGGGTACCGGACTAGGGGAATTCAAAGATGGAGATCTCGTGATCACGATAATGCATAGTGTTGTTAATGTTGCAGCAAGAAGAACTTTTCCAACAAAATTGCTCTTCCTTTTTGGATCCACATAATCCATGCCTAAAAGACAAAAAATAGAAAAAAGAATAAATTTATCTTAAAACATTAATTTAATTATAATGATATGTAATGATGAATTATTAGTAAACAACCAACAAAACATAAAATAAATTACAGAATTTTGACAAATAATGAATTCACAAATTACGAACAACATATGCCACATCAAGAGTGTCCAAAGACTCCAAACTACCCTATACTGAAGTGCTAGAAAAGACAGTTTTAAAATTGATTAAAGCTTAAAGTACCTAAGCTTGATTCAATATAAACAGAGAGTTAGTTATACCACTATTTATTATCAATTTTAAAATCTTACCTCCCAAAGACAGAGATCTGGTAGACCTTGGCTGACTTCTGGTCCTAGCAAAATTTAGCATTTGCAAAATTAATAGGGTCTTACTCCACAATATCAATGATCATATCAAGCTCCACTCTTGAAGGATTCGAGTGGTATGCTGCGGTGAAAAGCAGACCATGTGAGTTTATTTTTCTCCGTAAGGAAAACACCAGAACA
Organism: Cajanus cajan; assembly: GCF_000230855.2. Taxonomy (NCBI): domain Eukaryota; kingdom Viridiplantae; phylum Streptophyta; class Magnoliopsida; order Fabales; family Fabaceae; genus Cajanus; species Cajanus cajan. The sequence continues at coordinate 72,524,831 of NC_138517.1, forward strand.
ACCTTGAAGAAGATGAAATGAAAAACCAGCAAAGTGAGAAATTCAAAAGTAATCACCACAAAACTAAAGCAAACAAAACACAATCCCGCCAATTCACCAATAAATTCAAAAGTAAAAAACCTGATCAGAGAGAACACATCCAGAAATGCAAGATCCAGAGAACCCCAGAAGAAGAAAAGCAAACAAACAAGGCTAAAGATTTCAAAAACACTGTAAACAACATGCACATAAATCATCTTTCAGAGTCGGTCAGGCCAGAAAGCATGAGGAAAAAACAAAACACCAGAAAAAGAACAAAAAAATCAAAAACAACCAACCAGAACAGCCTATGACCAAAAATCCAACTTCAAAATTTCAATACCAAGATCCAACAAATGTCATAAAAAAATATTATTAAAAAAAAAATTCATCAGCTCAACAAAACTTGAACAATTCAAAATCACCAACTAACAACCAACCAACCAAGGAGATCAAGCACCAACCCAGAAACCAAAACCCACTGATTCATCAAACAAATGAATCAAAGGCCTTGAACAGCCCAATAGAAAGAGCATTGAGCAACAACACCGTCATAAAAATCACTCTTTTTAAAGAAGAGGTAAAAATAAGAACCTTTAGCGGTGCCCAGAAGAGCAGAGGAGCTTAAAAGGTGAAAAAGAGTGTAAATATGAGTGTTTGTCGAGAATAGGAAAAGTAGGAAATCAGGAAATGGAAGAAAAAGTAGCGGATTGTGTGCAGAAATGAGGGAGGGTTAGAAATGGTGCAGGTGGGAACAGGTGTAGTGGAATTTTGGAATGGTGTTGAAAATAGGAAGAAAAGAATGTAAGTAACTGCGAAAAGAAAGCGAAAGCGAAGAGGTAGGGTTTTTGTTTGGAGGACCTTAGAGTCATGTTACGCGTTGTCGAGGGGGAAGTATACGTCGTCGACGTGCAATTGAAGGTAGGTAGGGTTGAGGAGGTGGAGGGAGGGGTTAGGGTTGAGGGAGAGAGAAACGAAGGGTTTTTCGAAGACGAGGGCGCGGACACAGAGTTGGAGAGGATGTGAGTGGTGGAGCTGATGAAGGAGTCCCAGGCAGAGGGGAAAGAGAGGAAGGGGGCGAAGTTCGCGTAGGTGGAGTTGCCTAGCCATGTTCGCCACACGCCGCAGCACGGAGTTTGGGTGATTGTTGATGATGAGTCTTTGGGCGTGAGAATATTAGGGTTTCCATTTCTACATCGGTTGTAAATAAAACCGATGTAGAACACCTCCTGGATTTTATTTTTACATCGTTTCTCCTCTCAACTGATGTAAACATGTTTGTATTTTCTATTTATTTACAAGTTTGCTACCGTTTTTTATGATTTACATCGGTTCTACTAGAACCGATATAAATATGGCGATGTTAAATAGTATTTTTGTAGTAGCGAGAAATTCTGAGATTTGAACATGGTTGCAGATATGAAATCCAAAAGTCTTTGTCTAGGTGTGATAAAGATTATGAGTGGATTCTTGGAACAAAACATAAGGAAACAAGAAGTTTGATCAATTTCTGCAAGAGAAAAAGAAAGCAAAGGAAGAAGGAAAGGAAATATAATTAAGCAATGACTCAAGCAAAATCATAATATTTAAGGAAAGGATTTATGTGCCTTAATTATAAGGAAAAATATGTTGAAGTTCATGTTGAAAGAAACTCACAAAGGTAAATTTAGTGTCCATCTCGTGGCAACAAAGATATATCAATATTTGATGAGGGTGCTTTGGTGGTCTAGAAAGAAGAATATGACATCTTATATTGTTTCAAAGAGCGGCATGGAACATCATAGATCGTTTGTGAACTATTGCAACCTCTAGATATTAAAAAAAATGTGAGATAGTATATAACAATAGATTTTGTTATGGGTTTACTTAGGATTACGTAACACGTCGATTTTTCTTTTTAAAAATATTATTTATGTATTGGAAATTAATACATATTTTATTTCATAATTTTTAATTAAATAATATGAATTTTTGGATATTAATGGACAAAAAATAAATGTGGATTTTTGAAAGAAAAGGAGTTGATGTTAGTGAAAGTAAGACTTGTGGTCTTTTGTCTCTATTACTCTTCTTTAAATTCATTAGGGTTAAAACAGTTTTTTTTTAATAGTAAAAGAAATTTATTAATCAGGTACAAAAGGTACCATAAACTCATTTAGAACAAGAGAAAAAATAGATAACTTAAATCGGAATTGTAATGTGCTCCTTTCATTGAGTGATGCTAATGTGGGAGGCCAAATAGCAGTTAGCATAATATTCTGCAGAATCCATAAGGTGTTAATTTGTCTCTCATTTTGCATTTTTAATTATTAGCTGCAGGGCATATATTCAGCCTCCAACTAACAACAACCCTCACATATATATAATAGCATCATGGAGCCTATCATTTCACATTCCACTCACACCACCAAGATGCTTCTCCACATTGTTTTCCTTATTTCTTTTCTCTTATCCACTTCCAATGCCTCAGTACAAGGCTTTTGTGTGGCAGCTAGCAGACTTCGACTATCAAAGATATAAGCATCTGGATTGGTGAGCCACTATTGTTAATTGTATTGAAACGACTTATCCAACCTCAACTACAACCAAGTAAAATACAATATTTCTTGATATGACTTGTCTACACTAATTTGTTGCCCTTTAAACCTACTGTTATTTATTGACTTCTATATGTTCCATGTAATCACGCACTATACCACCTGTCACCCATTTCTTTCTCTGTTTGATATCCCAGGGAGAGGTTGTTGAAAGAAATGTTGAAGCAATCCCTATGGTAGAACTGTTGTTGCCGATATACATCCATAACATGCCTTCCATAATCTATATGCAAACATACAAGGGAACATTACATGCTGCAATGACTCATTTACGGCCCCACATAGAGTGCACCTTGTGTTAACATCAACCAGAATAATATTTCTTCTCCTTAGATTTTCCATCGTTGCTAAGCCATTATGATGCATCTTCCAACAAAATAATGCAACTTTCAGAGGGATGTCCAACTTCTACAGTGTTTTGAAAAAGGGGTTGCTACTGTTAGGGGTATTTATGGATTGTATTGCACTGTATGTTGTTTTGACTGAATACCTGCCATCAACACCATACAACCACTTCCATCTATCAGGTTCCTGTCCTTGTGATCTTTTGCTTTGTACCAATTGTTGCGGTTCCTCCCATTGTTGAGTGTCCCTTTCAAACCATTGTCTTCGCCATTTAAAATCCCAATTCCATACTCGTACACTCCAGCTTACCATGCCACTCACAGTTTCATTTTTTTGCTTCAAATTTCGAAATAATCTTGGGAATCTATCCTTCAAAGGTTGGTTTTCAGTCCACTTGTCTAACCAGAATTGTGATCTATCCCCTTGTCCAATATTCCACTCAAATCCAGAGTTAAACCAATGGAGTTGGTCTACACCTCCACACGTCTTCCCCAAGTCTTTCCACCATAATGACATTGTAGTTGGAGATACACCTTCTTGCAGATTTTTCCACCCACCATACTTGATGCTAGTATTCTACCCTATAATGATTCATTTTGATGGAACAAGTCCCACCTCCACTTACCAAGAAGTGCATCATTGAATATTTAAAGATCCTTGATTCCCAACCCTTCTTGATCTTTTGGTTTGCAGATTATTTTCCAACTCGCCCATGGTATTTTCTGAGTTTCATCTTTAGTTCCTCACATGAAGTCTCTTTGGATGCTCTTCAGCTTCCTTACCACTTGTTTTGGCATCTTGAAGAATGACATGAAGTACAGAGGCAATAAGGATAAAGCTAAATTTATTAAACATACTCTTATAGCTACTGACATAGTTTTAGACTTCCAGAGTGCTAACTTCCTTTGTAAATTTGTGTACTATTGGTTTCCACATCTCAACCTTTCTTGGGTTGGCTTCTATTAGGATTCCCACGTATATGAATGGAAAGAATTCAACATAGTTGCATACCTCTCTACTATAGCTTGTTGAACTCCAATAGTTTTGAAGGAGCTTTTGTTAAAATTCACATTCAATCCCGTTACAAAATCAAAGCATCTTAATAAGCATTTAATAGTAAACACCTTACTACTAGTTGCCTCTGTTGAGATTCATGGATGGTGAATCAAGTTCTGAGAGTTTTGATGATAATAAAAGACATAAGCTAACAAAAGACATGAACAAAAGAGAAAACATGAAGACCATGAATGAATACCAAATGTAATAAGAGTAGTTTATGTGTTCTTATGTGTTAAGTTGCTTTGTTGATCAATTTTATTTTCTATGCATATTTGTGCTTTGTGCATGAGTTAAATCTTAATTCTAATTGTCTAAGAGTGAGTATGACGATGTTTAAAAGTAACTTGGAAAGGTTCTAAATGTGTGAAATTGAATTTTGGAAACTAACTCAAAATAATCGATTATTACTAACTATTGTAGACACCCAATTTCGTCTGGGGGCACATAAATAACAAGATAGGACATCAGAGGGCTCAAAAGCCCAAATCAACTATTTTTAGTGGCCCGGAACGGGCCGTTCCAAAATCAGAACGGGTCGTTCCCAAGTCCGGAACGGGGCCGTTCTTGAATTGGAACGGGCCATTTCGAGACTCCTAAAAGGCCTAAAATTGTAGGTTGGAACGGGCCGTTCCAGACCAGAACGGGCCGTTCCAAACCAATCAAAGGGCCTAAAATATTTGGTTTGGAACGGGCCGTTTCTAAATCAGAACGGGCCATTCTGGTTTCTGGAACGGGCCGTTCTGGTTTCAGAACGGACTGTTCTAGGGTGCAAAATTCACTTATAATGTTTGGATCTGGAACGGGTCGTTCCGGCCCACATTTGATGCCTATAAATAGAGATCTCGGGTATAGTTCTGAGGGCGGCCAGAGAAATTTCGAATAAGACTCCTTTGAGCACGAAAATTCTCTATCTCTCTCCCTTCTATTATATTTCTTGAGATTTGTGTCGCATCTCTATATTCTCTCTCCCTCCTATTGTATTTCTTGAGATCTGTGAGACATACTGTAATGTGAAAGGTCGCCACAAAGCACCTTCTCCATATTTGAAGATTTAATAAAGCTTGTTCAAGAGGTATTTCAGTCAATATTCTTCTCTTTCTTTTATTTCTCATCTTTATCTTTTTTTTTGTTATAATAAAAATAATCATGTAGACATTTTAGGATTAATTGTATAATTTAAATTTCAAGCATGTAAATAATTATTAATAAAAAGGGGATTTAATATTTTTATTATTATCATTTATAATGCTAACTTCATCATAGGGTACCAATTAAGGGCGTTGTAGGGGTGCTTAATACCTTCCCTACACGTAACCGACCCCCGAACCCAATTCTGGTTATCAAGGTCATTATTGAATTTTTAAAAACCTTTTCTTTTTCCAATGTTTTGAGTAAAATATTGGTGGCAACTCCATGAACCTATTTTCAAAACCATTAATTAAGGATTAGTCTGGTGTCTAGGCATTCCTTAATTAATAAGACTTTTAAAAGGATGTCTAAACCATAGGTCGCGAGACCGAAAATTTTCGGGTTGCGACAGATAGCGACTCCACTAGGGACGTTTTAAGAAGGTCAGACCCATATAAATGATGAAATTAACATTATAAAAAATAATAATTTAAATATTTTTCCCCTTTATTTTGTTTGTTTTATTTGTTTGGCTTTCATATCTGTTTGCCTGTTTAAATTCAACACTTGTTGGAATAAAAATTGTACACAAACCTTTGCACACAACAATTCCCCCTACACCCGGGGGCATGAGGGTATTACACATAGGGAGTGGCTGACGTACGACCGGCCCAAGTTTGGCCTTGGAGCCTGCGAGCCTTGTTAGAAATCACACTCAAGGTCAGGGACGGAGCCAGGATTTCAATACTGGGGGGCCGAGAATAAATAATATATAATTTATAATAAATGAAAATTAAAGTATCAAAAGCATATTATCTGACAAAACTAGATAATAATTAACATAATTTAATAAAAATTATTTCTCATATTTACATTTGATAAATATATCGAACATATTGCAAGATCAAGTTATTCAAGTATGTACCTTTATTTCTTAAAAAAAATTAAAATTGTTGGGGGGGCCGTGGCACCCGTAGGTCCCCCCTTGGCTCCGTCTCTGCTCAAGGTGATAACCGGTTACTCTAGCCTGAAATACTGCGATAGACCTTAGAATTTGTCAGGTGACGGCGATAGAGATACTGGGTCCCTATAATGGGGGCACCTTGGGGGCCTTGAAACAAGTGAGATTAGAACCGTCCTATACAATGCACTTTTCTTGTAGGGACCACAGACCAAGGATTTGAACGTGACTGTCCGCGGGTGTACATTTGATTGAGCATATGTGTGTTTCATTTGCTGTGTTCTCTTTTTGTTCATTTCAAATAGAAAGGAATTATAGACAAACAAACAAATATCAATAAATAAATAAAAACTAACGCTCTTCTATATACCCTAACTCTAAATCATCATATAAGGTAGTTTATTTCAGAAAAAAAAATATAGCAAAAAAAAATCATGCATCATAACCCTTAGTTAAAAACATGATAAAATTTAGGTAAAAAATAAATATCATGCATCTCCTAGGATAGTGCATTAGCATACATTCATTAGAAATGGAAGGCGCATATAATAGTATGCAAAGAATGTTCTCTAAATAAAAATCAATGAGAATGATATTCGTTGAATTTCTCATGTGTCTTTGCATCCTATTTTACGTTTCATATAGATAACACGCCTTCTTTGTAAATAATAAATAAGAATAAAAAGGGAAATCTAATTTGTGCGTGTTAGCCAGATAATGGAAATTACTGTAATCAAATGTGAACCTTGACACATCAAATCGGGGAACACTTATCAGTAATTGGGGGCATCACACGCCCAAATCGATGATTCAAACGTGAAGACTTTCTCATGCAGAAACGACAATTGCCGGGATAGGAGGAATGATCAAGAATGGATGAATCCTTACTTCTAGGGAATTACAAGACAAAACCCAATTGAAGAATAAAGGCATTGAAATCCAAAGGTAGCTCGAGTATTCCCTTCGAAAGCAAGAATTCATAAAGATTTCACTCTCACTTCGAAACACCAACGTCCAAGCAAGTGGAACGATTTTTTGAAATTATCAAATCATCCATGACTCTCTAGGGGGCAACCTTCGTCTATCTCTGTGTATGAATCACGAACTCGGGGCATGCCCAGGCCTTCGAGCTTTGTTAAAGGGACACGTGTAAATTGAAAATATTGTTTTAAATGTCATAACACTCTTTCATTTCTCTTCTCCCTCTAAATATTCACTCTAGGCCTCATCCATCAACCCTTAACAAAATGCATTTGCGACAAAGATGTTACTCAATAATAGCATGGAAAGGACAACAAAAGAACAATAAGGAATTCAAACATGACTAGGGTTTAATAAAAATAAAGACATCCCATACCTCACAAGCGTTGCAAAAAATGAAGGTCTGGCAGGAAACCCACTAAGGGAGCTGCGCAAAAGTTAAGGCAAGATCTACTAGGCAATCCACAAGAAAAAATGGTTAACCTAGGCAAAAGAAAAGATAAAAAAAAATGTCCGCTAGGGAACACATTTCAAGTGACCTAGGCAAAAGTTAGGATGTTAAAGCAGCAACCTGAGTTGAAAATCGAAAGGCGGCTCAAGAGGGATCATTTAATCAGAGCACGACCCCAAGTCATCACTCCACTTTCCAAAAAGGCTAAAACACAATGATAGCTTCTTTGTAGCAAATATGCTTTGTTTAATAACCCTAAACACCAAAGCCCACCTTAGCCAGCAATTCTTCTAAAAAACCCTTTTGGAAAAAGCATCCATTCTAACAACCCTTCTAAAAAAATACAAACACCCATTCTTCTAAAAAACCCTTTTGGGAAAAACATCCATTCTAACAACCTTTCTGAAAAAATACAAACATCCCCTCTTTCTTTTCTCTTGACCCTTATGGCATTAAAATGGTACCGAAAATATACACTGAGAATGCACAGTGAATACTCACAGAGGAAAGATCGAGATGTCCCCGAACGGAGTTGGGAGACACTTGACTACACATCGACTAGATAATTAAGGAGCCACTTAAACCTTGAGTTCAAAGGAACATATCCCAGCAATAATCACAAACGACATGGATAAACAGGAATCGTCAACATTAACCTTAACGCGTACAAGTTAATTTCCCAACAAAAGAATTGAATTGCATGTTTAGGAACAAACACATGAGCATAAACTGCATCGCATGCATATGATTTAGGGGCATATGGAAGGGTGTTACACACAAACAAAGAATAAATAAAATAATAATAATAATAAAATCACTCCTGTCTTGCATTTTTATTGCATCCATGCATCTATGCATTCTACTTGTTATGGGTCAAAAAGAGTCATCAAGACAAAGCATTCGTAAAAGCTCAACAACCAAACAAGCAAGTCTATAAGCATGAAGAGGCCATCGCGCCCTACTCCTCAACCGAATGAAGGATGACCTAAGAGAATTTCAAGACCAAGAATGACTTCCTAACCAAAGCTAGGAGTGGCTTCCAAAATAATACTCATCAATAGAGATTCAGCAAATAACATCATGGGAATAGATCCCTCCACCAATGATGGCAATAAAAAAGCAAAAACAACATGAGAAAAAGGCAAGCTTCATAAATGTTGTAAAAGCCAAAGCATTTAGAAAAATAGCAGAAAAAGGCAAGCTTCAAACATGAAAGAGCCGAAGCTAAACAAAAAATGAAATTCAGAAAAAAAAAAAAAAAAAAAAAAAAAAAAAAAAAAAAACTACCACAAGCAGACACCTGGAGAGGCATCACAATACTCATGTGGCAGGGGCAACACTAGAATCCCTGCCAGCCATCCACTTCTCTGCCCACCAACACAAGGGCACAACAAACATCTCCTGCCTATCCACCTAGGGGCAGTCTTTCATTCCACAACAATCAATCATCAATGAATCAAAAGGACTCAGCATTGCGCCTGGAGAGACATCACAATACTCACATGACAGGGGCAACACTAGAATCCTTGTGACCCATCAACTCCTTTGCCCACTATCACAAGGGCACCACCTACTAGTAATTCTCGTCTTCATCAAGCGTCTTCCCAAAGAAAATGGACAATCACATCATCAACATCAGCAGGAAGCCTGGAGAGGCTAGGCATAATAATACTAAGTATTTACTCCTTTGCCCACCATCACAAGGGCACCACATACCATCAATCCTCGTCTTCATCAAACGTCCTCCCAAAGAAAAGAGGAATCACATCATCATCATCAGCAGCCAACCTGGAGAGGCCGACATAACAATACTCACAATATTAGCAGGTAGCCTGGAGAGGCCGGCACAACAATACTCACAACATCAGTAGGCGACCTGGAGAGGCCAACACAACAATACTCACAATGTCAGCAAGCGTCCTCGAGAGGCCGGCACAACAATACTCACAATGTCAGCAAGCGACCTGGAGAGGCCGGTACAACAATACTCACAACATCAGCAGGCGACCTAGAGAGGCCGGCACAACAATAATCACAACATCAGCAGGTGGCCTGGAGAGGCCGGCACAACAATACTCACAATATCAACAGGTAGCCTGGAGAGGCTAGGCATAATAATACTTAGCATCAGGCAGCCTGGAGAGGCTAGGCATAACAATACTCACCGTTCAGCAGGCAGCCTGGAGAGGCCAGCCATAATAATACTCCCTCTTAAACAAGCAACAAATAAAGGGACACATTATCACAAGAGAAACAATGGAGCTTCTACTCGAAGACTGAAGATCAGGTGTACAGTTTGTCAACCTTCTTACCTAATAGAGTACGCAATCAATGCTCAGCTGCTCTAAAGGGTGAGGATACGAGCAAATACACCTGTCCAAGGAAAGCAACATAGAAGCATCAACACAGAGACGAGAAGAAGACCCAGACGAAATGTCTACGTCTTTACTTGCCTTTGGAAAAGCAACACAGCTATTCCAAAGGACAAGTAAAGAGGGGCAGCTGTAGATACCCAATTTCGTCCGGGGGCACATAAACAACAAGATAGGACATTACAGGGTCCAAAAGACCAAATCAACTATTTTTAGTGGCCCAGAACGGGTCGTTCCAAAATCAGAACGGGCCGTTCCCAAGTCCATAACGAGTCGTTCTTGAATTGGAACGGGCCGTTTCGAGACTCCTAAAAGGCCTAAAATTGTAGGTTGGAACGGGCCGTTCCAGACCAGAACGGGCCATTTCAAACCAATCAAAGGGCCTAAAATATTTGGTCTGGAACGAGCCGTTTCTAAATCAGAACAAGCCGTTCTGGTTTCCGGAACAGGCCGTTCTAGGGTTTAAAATTCACTTATAAAGTTCGGATCCGGAACGAGCCGTTCCGAATACAGAACGGGTCATTCCGGCCCACATCTGACGCCTATAAATAGAGATATCAGGCATAGTTCTAAGGGCGGCCAGAGAAATTTCCAATAAGACTCTTTTGAGCACGAAAATTCTCTATCTCTCTCCCTTCTATTATATTTCTTGAGATTTGGGTCGCATCTCTATATTCTCTCTCCCTCCTATTATATTTCTTGAGATCTGTGAGACATACTGTAATGTGAAAGGTCGCCACAAAGCACCTTTTCCATATTTGAAAATTCAATAAAGCTTGTTCAAGAGGTATTTTAGTCAATATTCTTCTCTTTCTTTTATTTCTCATCTTTATCTCTTTTTTTGTTATAATAAAAATAATCATGTAGACATTTTAGGATTAATTGTATAATTTAAATTTCAAGCATGTAAATAATTATTAATAAAAAGGGGATTTAATATTTTTATTATTATCATTTATAATGCTAACTTCATCATAGGGTACCAATTAAGGGCGTTGTAGGGGTGCTTAATACCTTCCCTACATGTAACCGACCCCCGAACCCAATTCTGGTTATCAAGGCCATTATTGAATTTTTAAAAACCTTTTCTTTTTCCAATGTTTTGAGTAAAATATTGGTGGCGATTCCATGAACCTATTTTCAAAATCATTAATTAAGGATTAGTCTGGTGTCCGGACATTCCTTAATTAATGAGACTTTTAAAAGGATGTCTAAACCATAGGTCGCGAGATCGGAAATTTTTGAGTTGCGACAACTATAATCAATTATTTCTACTCTATTTTTCAAGAGATTGAGAAACATTGTTGTAATAATCGATTATATGTGAAATAATCAATTATTCCATAAAGTGATCTTTGGAATAATTGGTTATCCTGCAAAATAATTGATTATTCTGTTCTTGAGTGATTTCTAGAACTCATGAAGAACAAAATAATCGATTATCCTTAAAAATAATCGATTATCTAGATCTGAGTTTTTTTTTGTGAAAATAAGAAGTAAAATACTTTGTGAAATGCTTTGAGAAGAATCATCATCATCACTACATTCTCGAAAAAAGTTATTAAGATTGGTCAAGAATTCACGGTCGAATTTGTCCAATTCCCAGGTGAATTCGTTCCTTAAATCTTTTTGTGTATTGTGGTAAAAATCTTGAGTAGGTTTCTCAAGTGGTAAGGAATTCTTGTAGTGGGTTTCTACAAGAAGTGTTTTCTTGGGTGCAAGAAAAAGGTCTATCTTGTGTGTTGAAGTGTGTGCATGTGTGGTATGCTTATAAAACTTCTTCATTGAGTTAGTGGAACAAATCTTGATCAGGTTATGATTGAGGACTAAATGTAGGTCACATGTGGAGTGGCTGAACCAGGATAAAATACTTTGCACTCTTCTCTCATCCTTATCTCTTACATTAAACAATCTTTAATTGAATGTTAAAATGGTTGGTCTTGATTAACATGCTTGTGTGATTAAAATGGTTTAAATTAGAACATAAGCACTGCATATAAATTGTTGTTTAAGCTGATTCAATAAAGATTAATCAAGAAATCATATAGGAGTCATTCCCATATACTAAGCGGTTCAATATACTTCATCGGAAATTGGTTTTAAAAAAGTTTTAAAGAAATTAAGATCCTTAAACTCTGATAAATTTTTTAAGTGTCATTAAATCTAATTCACCCCCTCTTGGATTGAGTCATTCTTTTCTATCAATCTCACCAATGAATAATGTATCACCTGCAAACTGAAGCAAATTAACCTCCACTTGATGTTGTCCAACTCTGTATCCTGTAAAGTACCCCTTGCTCATTGCCTCCCTTATCATTCCACTCAGACCTTTAGCTATAATGAGAAACAAAAATAGAGCCAACGAGTCACCCTGTCGTAACTTTCTGTGAATAGCAAATTCTATATAGTTGGACTTCCATTAACAAGTACGGAAAACTCTTGTCGAGTTTAAGCATTCTTTTATCCATTGCCTCCATTTCGTACTGAACCCCAATTTTCAAGCATGTGTATGAAAAACTCCTAATTTACTGAGTCATATGCTTTCTCAAGGTTAACCTTTAAGAAAACACATGATCTCTTCTTCCTTTTGGCTTCATCTAGCACCTTATTTGTTGCCAAGGTACTGTGCAGCAAGTTTTTACCTCCTAGAAACGCACTTTGAATTTGATCAATTATGTTTGGCAACACTTTCTTAAGTATTTTTGATAGGATTTTAGCCAATATTTTATACATTCATCCCACTAGAGATATTGATCTAAATTCTCCTAACTCTTAAGGATGATTCACCTTTGGTATTAATGCAATAAACGAAGAGTTAGTTCCTTTTATCAACTTTCCATTAGAATGAAACTCATCTAGATACCTCATGACATCCTTCTTCATTATATCCCAGTACTGCTTCAAGAAGTTGAAATTGAATCTGTCAGGCTAGGGCTTTTTGCTCCATCACAATCCTATATTACTTGCCTTATTTCATGCTCATCAAATTTTGAAATTAGCTGTACATCTTGCCCAATATTTATTCTCCTAAATGCCACCCCATCAAGTCTTGGTCGTGACCAATCCTTCTCAAAAAAAATTTCCTTAAAGAATCTATTTATCTTCCTTTTGGGAACATAGTTTTTCCTAATACACCTTTATATTTTTGGGAACCTTCGCGTCACTATAATTACGAACAAAGGAAAAAGAATTTGGGGAGTGTTCAGAATCAAAGTTTGGAACCCCTATTGTGGTAAGAACATTTTCCATGTAACGAGAAAATGAATTGTCTCACTCTTGAGTGCAACTCAAATTATGGGTAGCGAAATTAATCGATCCACAATCCCTTAATTATTTTTTTTATTGATTTATGTATGTTAAATTTTCTAGATGAGTGTTGACCTTGAATTGACATTATCTATCTATTTTGATTAATTGATTTGCTTGATCTTTTGGTTGATTAGGTTTTAATATGCTTGGTATACTTGGGGTTCTTATCAATTAAGTTTTGGTGATTGAATTATATGCATTACAAATTCATGACGAATAATTAGGTTCATGTGTGTTATAATAATTACGAATATTATATTGTTAAGAAGTTAGGTTTTTGTATACACTAATATAGAAATGTTGTACTGCCACAAATACAACGTGGGTTAGTCTACATAGTAAAAAACTCGGTAGTAGTGTTGTAAATACCGTGAGCTAGCTCTACTATGTTAGTTGTGGTGCAACTGACTTAGAATGAGTCATTCTATTCCAACTTTTAGATTTATAGTGACCAACGTAGAAGTCCTTATAATCCTACGCACTTACTTTCTTTTTCTTTTCAAACTTTGTGTCGTTCCTCTTTCATTCTTTTTTTTTCTTCGTCGCAATTGCATCCATCTTTAACGTCTCTGACTATTGTAAATATATTATATTGATAATATATATATATATATATATATATATATATATATATATTTTTTTTTTTATAACGATCTGCCTTGGCCGTTACATTACGGAACAATACTACACATCATTAAATATATGAAATAGTATAATGAGAAAATACATATATCTATCCAACCATAAAGGCTCAATGGGTCAATAAATATATACAACGCCAACAGAATGCTACTCTAAGGTAACCTACAAAAAAAATCATCTACTCCAGCTCCTACCACCAAGTGGCCTCCAATCGCTCATAACAGCCTATCTCTGCCCTACTCTCATACATAGTATGATCATCGTAGTCCACACCACATGGAAACATGCAAGGGTAAGCTAGTGAAAAGAATCAACACACACATATATATATAAACAACTTACAACACACAACACTATCATCATCCTTAACAGGTTCAACATACAACACATAACAACGCATAACTCAGCCACAACTTCACAACACAACAACATATATACAACTTACATCAACACAAAATCAACTCGTCAACAACTTATGCGTCGTCACGCATTACAACTCGGAGATCTCCTACAACATGGGTGAGTAGTCTAAGTGGCTAAGTCCTACCGAACCGACAACACAAGCCTTTTTGGGCTTGCTAGCACTACTACAAATTGATTTATCTAAGTCGCTTAATCTAAGTCAATTTTCTAAAAACCAATGTAGAAGAAAATGCGGTGGCAATTTTGTAAATAAAGGTAACGTAATCTACGACGGTTCACATTATAACCGTAGTAAAATTGGATAACCCTTGTAATTTATGACGTTTCTTTTCTAAAACTGACTTAGATATGAACCGCACATTCGCGCTTTCAACATGCGCGCCCTAAACTTTGTTCTCTCTCGGTTCATCTCCCATTCCGTAAACACCACGCTTCTCCATTCCATTCCAACCTGCCAAAAGAGGAACAGATTGTGAGGAGATTGCGAGGAGATTGCAACTGCGAAAAGGTGCATCTCTTCACTGCGCACTCTCACACACTTCAATTTGCTTTTCCGTTGAGCATTGCTGCACCAAAGCTCACTCACCAGTTGCTGCGTGCTTCGTAAGTCTCTCTCTCTCTCTCTTCGTAATTCTCGGTTCATAAGCTTTTTCCTGTTTCCTGAAACCCTTTTATCGCTCTATTCACGTGTGGCAAAATGCGCACGATTCTTTTGCTATTAGAGGGTTCCAGAATGGATTTGCGGCAATGTACCATCGTTGCTCCCTCATTTGATTACTGTATTCAGTTTACTATTTTTGGCTGAATGGCATGTTCAATGTTCTTCATGACATTAATTTATTATATAATAAAGTATTTTTTTGGCTTATTATATACTCATAGCTTTTTTGTTTTTTGTTTTTTGTTTTCAGGTTATCTTGAAATTGTTTGAGCGTGAGACAAATTTCTTCGTCCATCTGTGGTGTTTACTGGAACGAACCAGGGAGCGCAGCTTATCATTGTGCTTCGTTATGGTATTACCTCATATATTGTTGTTGCTCCATCATTTGTATCCGATTTAATGTTTTAGGGTGAATGACATGTTCAATGTTGCCCATGGTATTAAGTTAATATATACTTTTTTTTCAGGTTATCTTGAAATTGTTCGAGTGCTAGACGAATTTATTGGTACAGGTGTGGTGTTTTACTGGAACGACTGGAGCACAGCTTATCACTGTGCCCAACCCTTTTTGGTATTAGTTCATATACTTTTACTAAGGTCTTTTAGTATTGTTTTAAATTCAAACAATTATTGCCTCCCAAAGTTACAGTTTAAAAATCAATCGATTTGGAATTTTCCTGTCTTTATCTGCTCAAGGCCATATAATATATTACAGGGAATTGCTAATCTCTGCCCACTTATGAGGATTTATAGCTGTATTGTTATTTTGCTACAAGTTAGACATTTATCTCAAGGAAAAAAAATGGTTTAATGGGGTTTTAAATAGTAAAGTACAGCAATATAGAGGCCTCTGGCAACTACAGTGGCTGCTGTAGCAGGGAAGTTTAGTGCTGCAATGGTAGAAGACCAAATAGTGGGCTGAATAGTGACTGTAACAGACAGGATAGTGCCAATATTATTTATATAATTCTAGAATTCGTATACATAACTTTGGCAGTTTGGTTTTCTTCAATGCTATCCATAGATCGTGCTTTTAGGACTTATTTGATTATTTTCAATGGAGTTTGTGCTGATAGGATTGAATTTGAATAATTAACATGATACAATAGCTGGTTTGTAAGCATAACTGCACAAGAGTAAAACTGCAATTAGTTATTTTGAAGAGAAAGTTCTCCTGTCTGCAATCTAAGCAAGCAAATTATACTATGTATCTATTAGGCTATTAGCATTAACCAGATAGAGTTAGTTCATTGAAAATACAATACTTTCCAATCTTCTGTGAATATTTAATTTTTCAGTTCGAGGTAATACTCAAGATATATTCAGTTTGTCCGAGTTATGGGTGTTGTTTTATTACCGACTCAAGCAACTTTTTTAATTATGTATAACATGTTATGGCAGTTTCTTACAGCTCTATGATGGATGTTGGATTAAATGCCTCGAATAGAATGGCTGGTCGATTTGTTTATTTGTCCACATCTTGGTGGAAATATACTTATCATTGATGACGCTCTTTCCTGTGTTGGATGATAATCTATTGTGCAAATTAGAAATTCTTTTAAGCTAAATTAGAAATTACATTGAAAATAAAGAATGCTTGCACAGACAATGTAAAAGTTTTACACTATCTATCAATCAAAGACTATTATATATAATCAGTTTGTTAATCTTTATAATAATTCTCTTAAAAGTTATATAAAAATGATTTCTGATTAGTCTATTATGTAAAAGCTTACTTTACACTAACAATGCACGTCCTAAAAGAAACTCCTCTAGCAGTTAGTAGTGTTTGCTTTTAGATTCTGCAGAATTTCTTATCTATTACTCACATGATAGTTCTTGATTTGTTGTTTCTGTTTTTTGGGTTTCCATGAATTCTTTTGACTTCCTCTTGATTTGCTGAATTGACCCCTTTGCAGTTAGCCGTTTCTTCAATCTAACATTATTGGTTTGTTTTATAGTAATCTAAGCACCAAATTGAAAACACAATTTTTAGTAATTAAATGTGTTTCTTATATTTTTGTGAGGTAACTTAAATGTCTGAACATATTTCCTTTGTATTGAAAAACATTTAGAAGACATTTGTTTCAAGTATTATAATTGGATTTCTAGGAATCACATTTCCGGTAATATTATAATTGGAAATGTTAATCCTGTGAACGTTTAAAAATATGTTTGGCTTGCATTTAACATTCCCATGAGATTTGAGAGTGAAAAAATTCTGTAGAGTGGAGTTTCATGTCACCAAATGTACCTTTAATAGACGTCTCCACAAGTCTCTGGAGTTTAGTGCAACGTGGCAGATGAAGGTAATTGTTGGTTTTAATAGGGACATGACACAGGTGTAAGCATGTTATAAAAACGATCAGATCAACACATACATCTAAGACTGTTTTATGAAAACTGACTTAGATCAACACATACATCTACGACTGTTTTATGAAAACTGACTTAGATCAACACATACATCTATGACTGTTTTATGAAAACTGACTTAGATGAATACATACATCTAAGTCAGTTTTTACATAACCGACTTAAATATGTTTATTCATCTACGTCGCCTTCATCTAAGTCGGTTTTAGAACCGATGTAGATATGACAAAATAATTGACTTAGAATACAATCTTTCTAGTAGTGTAGGTAAACAAAAAATTTAGATATCAATCCACAACACGATAACGGTTTCTCAGACTTTGCCACTTAAACAAGGAAGTATAGTACTATGTCAGGATAGGACAACTGGGTTTAGGCTTACCACAACATTAGCTAGCTTAACTAAGCTAGCTATGGGATCAGCCTACTAACTATCCTCCAAATACTACAACCCTCCGATACTTGGTTAGGAACTAAGTTCCCGACTTCGTACTTTACTCAAATTGACCGCTTGTAATCGGTATAGCTCGACTTGGCCTTTATACCGTGGTCACTTTATACACGTGTGCCTCGATCTTGCCCACACATGGGACCAACTAAGTCCTAGAGGAGAACAACACATCATTCACTCCAAGGGACAACTTTCCAAGGAGGGTTTTTCAACAAACTGGACTCTTAGAGCACCACAACTATCTCAATCCGCACAATGGGATGAGCAACATCGAAAACATCTCCTCTAGTCCTAGTGATCAACAACTCATCATCACAGCACGATCAACATAGTTTTCAACTCATCATCTCAATCAACTTTCAACTTTAAACAACACAGTCATCGCAACATCTCAATAACTCAATTCACAATTTACTACTCAACCATCATAAATTAATATTTTTTCAACACATAGTACAACATACAACTCTCATCTAACAACTTAGCAACACCTAATAACTTTTGTATTGTCTTAATACATCTACACACTTCACATCATGCTTCTCACAACTCCCAACATTATCATCATCTACTTCACAACTCTCAACTATATCATCTCATCATATTTCACAAAATATAATTAGTCAACACATAACATAAAACAACTTTAAGCACTTAATTTCAACATGCTTCAACAATATCATATGTTCAACATATAATAGATCAACACACAACTTGTAAACAACTTCACAACATACAACCTATTCAACACATAATACAACTCACCCATCATGTTTACAAGTCATCTATCATGCCAACTTACACAACATATACAACATGAATTAACCTACGCACCCAAAACAACATTTAACTTATCCAAATCACTCCTTGTGAAATGGCAACCTTCACATAAAACAGCATATCAAGAGTTATACTACTCCTATCATGCTCGTCCTTATCTCATATGAAAGATAAGAAGATTTCCTACAACTCTTATGAAGACATAAAGTCCTAATTGCATCATATACTTTGTCAAAACTTACAAAAACCGCAACAGTTATAACTAATACTGACAACTTGACCCATGCTCACTAAAACAGCCATATCTGGAGTTCTAGACCTCCTTTTTAGGTGATTCCAGCGCTATTGGAAAGCTAAGATCCAAGGCTACAACAAAACCATAAATTCAAATTCTAAAAGCACAAAAGCGCTCAACGCCTCCAAAGCACTTCCCAAGAGCTCAGTCCTTTACCTCAAGAACTTTCCCCTGGCTCGCAGCCCCCAAAGGGCTCAACCCTTTAAAAAAGCTCAGCCATTTGTGATAGAAACACAGTTCCTTCACCATTTTTGAACGACAACCTGCAAATCAGAAAATTTCCAACACATGCAACCATCTCGAAACACTTACCACTGAATCAAACAACTAAAAGCAACCCAGAACATTAATATGCAACTATAGGATTACCACGAATCATCAAAAACACCACATGAACCCACCAGCTTCCCTTACCTCGAAGAAGAAGATCAATCCGAGCTTCGGGGAAGAGAAAGAAGAAGAAAAAGAAGAAGATCTGTGCTTCCAACTAGCAACACACACCTCTACTCAGCACCTTCAACAAACAACAACACCACAAGGAAGCTCAGAAATTTTGGAACAAAAGAATATGAAATGAGGAGAAAATGAGAGTGTTGAGAGGAAAGAAGAAGAAGAATGCATGCGGGTCTTATATATATATATATATATATAATCACTGTTTATAAATACTTAACTCACAATCTAAATACATTAAAAAATATATATTTTTTACTTATGTGAAATATAATAATGTGTCATCATAAAATCAACAAACTAGTATTTTTGTAATATAATTTGATAGTAAGAACTAAAATTACATATTTATAATTTACATCGATAATTATGGAGAGAGAGAAAACTTACAAGGACAACAAGTAAAAAAAAAAAAAAAAACTAAATTGCAGAAAAAAAAATTTGTTAAAAAATATATATATCCTGATTGTCGATGGTATTAAGTTAAATAGAATAGAATATTCATTAGCTTATGAGTTATTTAGTTTGTAAAACCCGGTGTAATAAATTGCAAAATAAATGTTGTACTGTCTGACAAAATAAAAGTTAATTATAGGATAAAAATTATGAATTTTACATTGAAGGAGTAAAATTATAAAATTAAATATAATATATTAAAATCACAAATTAAAAAATAATAAAAGATTAAAAATATAATTTTTAAATCATTGAAAAAGGGTAAAAATATAATTTAACCAAATATAAATTAAGATTCAATTACCTTAATAAATACTAGCATAAAAGAAAATTTTTGTTCATATGTGTATTTTATTTTAAAAATAAAGATATAAAAAATAAAAAGTATTTGAAGTTAGATATAAGTAAACGTTAATAATTAGAAGGTCTCGATAATTTTAGATAGTCATATAAATTAATCATAAAAATGATAGTTATAGAGATACAATAACTATTCGTGGGTCTTGTACATAAGAAATAAAAAAAAATAATCCAAGTCAAATAAGAAAGTGAGTTAACATCTTTTAATTACATTAATATCATTAAAAAAATAATCCAATTTTCTAAACTATCCTTTCTAGAAATTTGATATTAAGAATAAAAAAGATTATTAAAAATAAATACAATCTTAAATTAAATAAAAAGTATTTTGAAATTGATAATATTAAATAAAATAAATTTAATTGGTATTTATTTATATTTGATATTGACGCATTTTTTTTACTTATATTTAAATTTGTAGGAAACATTTATGAGCAATTTCAAAATAAATAAAAATTAAATAAAAAATTACAAAATATTCCTTTGATCCTTATTTTAAAAAAAAAATTGTGATCATTTTTAACAAACATTTTGCAATTTTTATAAAGTGTTAATTTTATTTTTTATTTTATGTTTTTATTAAAGATTGTAAGAATGTGTTTTTTTCACACTTTTTAAATTCTCCAATTTTTATTTATTATTTTATTGTTATGGATAATTTTCTCACTTTCTCGTGAAAATTAATGATAACTAAAAAAATAAAATTGATAAATAATTTATTTTATAAAATTAATAAAATAAAATAACATAAATGTGATTCAATTAAAAATATTTTATAATAAAAATTAAATGAAGTATAAACAAAAATAAATATGTTTACATAAAAATAAGCATGAAATGATATTTTTTTTAACTAATAATATAGAAATAGATATAGATCCACGAACGGTAAACAAACTGATCCTTGAAGTACAAATTAATTGTGAACCCTTACATTTTCGGGAAAAGAGGAAAAAGAAAAAAAAAAAGTTTACTGGCCACTTTACCAAATACAAAACAACTAGTATTGATGGAACTTTTGTGGCACTGAATGAATTTTACGTTGAGGCTGATTCAATTTCGAGCTTGGTGACAACAGGAGCAAGTGCAAAGCTAGAATCTTCATGATCAGTCACTATGACTGAGGAGCCTGAACCCATACTTGTATCAATGTTGGTTTGTGATGCTGGGAGTGGATGATGATCTGGGAAAATCATATGCTGAAATGGGTTCAGAGGTTTTGGAATTTCAACTGAACCTTCCAACATTTTCACCACAGCACTCATTACAGGTCTCGATTCTTGCCTATACTGAACACATGACAAAGCTACCTTAATCATTCTTTCTGCAACATCCCTATGTTGATCCTCTATCCCACATGCTACTACTAATTCATCCACTTGTTCTTTATCAAACCTTTTCCAAACCCATATTGGAAACCACTCTTGGCTCTCATCGGAAAGGTTAATGTCAAGGTTTCTTCTCCTGCCTAGGATTTCAAATAACAGCATGCCAAAGCTGTAAACATCACACTTGTGAGTTACAGGAAAATTAGGCATCCAAAGCTCAGGTGCAGCATAACCAGGAGTGCCCCTACCCCTAGTCAGGGTTATATGAGTATTTTCCCTATTACAAAGCTTGGCTAAGCCAAAATCAGCAACTTTAGGATTAAAATCCCTGTCCAAGAGAATGTTTCCTGGTTTTATGTCATAGTGGATTATTTTCTGTTGGCACTCTTCATGCAAGTAAGCAATGCCTTTGGCTGTCCCAACTGCAATCTCATGAAGCCTCTCAAATCCTATGCTCCCCTTTTCATGAAACAGGTACTTATCAAGAGAGCCATTCCCCATGTACTCATAAACCAGTGATCTCATGTTTCTTTCAAAGCAAAATCCATAGAGCCGAACAAGATTGAAGTGATGAGTTTTGCCAATTGTACCCACTTCTGCCATGAACTGCTCCTCAATTTTCTTGTCTGAAGTTCCATGTAGAACCTTCACAGCTACAATTGTTCCATCACTAAAAATTCCCTTGTAGACTGCTCCAAAACCTCCTGACCCCAACAAGTAAGAGTAGTTATCAGTGGCAATCATTAGATGCTGATTGGTAAACCTGATTGGCTTCTCCTTCTCCATATCGTTCAGAAATTTGTCCATAGTCAGTGTCATGAATTGTGAGTCTGGAGTAAATATTCCCGTGGGGCATTTGGGCCGTAGCCATATCAAAATACAGAATATAACAAAAAGGAAACCTGCAATATGTTAACACCAAGTCAGAACTTATAAGTCAACTCTTGATCACTAAACAATAAGAAAACCACACCAGAAATGAATTAAGATGAATTCAAACTAAAAGATTTCATAGGTTAAAATCATACCCAAGATCAGCATGACTAAGGGAGACATGTTTATTAGGAAAGCGAGAAGAATGTAAGCGAGGAACAAAGTGAAACTAAAGAACAAAACGTAGTGGAATAATTTCCGTGCTTTTTGCTTTGCGAAGCTGAGTAGTATTTAATATATATTAGTCATGGACCCATGTAAAACGCGTTTTGATATGCCTTAAACAAAACGTGTCTTATTGCTGAATTTCAGAGAATTTCAACACAAAATTTAAACTGGATTGTCCCATGTTTGGTAAGATTGACTTAGAGAGAAAGGCCACCTACGAAGAGTGAAGAGAGAGAAATTGTACAAATTTCAATGACATAGTTAAAAAGAAGTAGAAAAGAAACTAGAGTATCCACTATCCACTTATTCTTGGAATAAGTGAGTAATAATTGACTAAATTGTGATAGAGTTAAAATTTTACACGTTCTTCTCTTTCTATCTACAAAAACTCTTAAACTCGCCATTCAAATCTTGTGAAGGAGTACAAACTTCGATTTAATCCCTCTACGGTGAGATGGACCATCTGGTGATTAGTCTTCACAAAACCTCAACATGGTCTCTAGAGAGGTGAATTGAACGATTCATTTCGAATCCATATCTTGTTGAATCGATTGTTTCTATAGGATAATTGTGTGTTTTTGATGAAATTGCTTCGATGATTTTGTGTGATCATTCTGTTGTGTTTTTAAGGGTTTTTGAATTGCAAAATTATCATGTTTAATTAAAATGCAAATGCAAATGCAAAAAGTTGTTGTGACATTGTTTATTCCTATCTTTTGAAAGATGAAATGAAGAAAAGTATGAGAAATTATGGATTATTAATGATTTGGAATGTATGACGTGGCTTAGAGGTGAATGTGTGGTTTTTCATGTGTGAGGGTTTAGGTTTTTCATTAATTTGGATTATGCCTTTTTGGAACTTTATATATATAGGGAGCAATGTTTTAAAAATCACTTTGAACTGGCCAATCAAATTGGTTAAATCGGGAATTGGTGGTTTAGTGTTGGAATTTTGCTTCGGATTAATTTCTCTTCTTATTATATTTAAATCTATTTCTAACCACAGACTAAAAATACGACAAGTATACCAATCGTACAAGTAATATAAAAGATTATATCCATAGGGACTAAATAAGGTAAAATAAGTATTTAATGACTATTATTGACTAAAGAATAATTTCATTTTATAATTTGTGTTGAGTATGAAATTAAATAGCATAAATTATTCCAAGGATAATTTTAGCAAATAGTTTGTGTGCGGAAGAGATAAGAAATGATATTGTGAAATTATAAGAGTTAGTCACCCCATAAGTATACTCAAACCTAACCCCTTAGAGAAAGAGCCTAGAAACATATGTTAAATATCAATCACATGAGTATCCAACATATAAACCCGCATTAATGGCTAGGGTTTGACACTACTAATGGGTCAAGCTCAATTTCTATTCCCACTAGATATTTTGTTTCAAAGCTAGTTTCAAGGGCTATTTTCCAATATCCAATGGACCTTTTATCAAATAATGGGAGATCAATCCAAAACAAGCATTAAGAATAGAAACATAATACAATAACGAATGAACACAAGCATTTATCATTAATAGGATAAAAATTAGAAACAAGTTCAGTTGGTTACATCCAACCCACAAAAAATGGGTACAACCACTCAACTATGAGGGCAAAATCAAAACTAGAGATGGAAAAGAAGATGGAAGAATCAAAGGAAAGACCTACACATAGCACGGTTCCAAACACCAAGAATCCCTTCCACAACTCCTAGGAAATGCCCTCTATGTGAATGAGGGGAAAACCCTCGAAAGTATGCCCTAAAACGAGTTGGATGGGTCAGGTCAGGGTTCTCGTGTTGGGCGATAACGTCTTCAAGAGAGTGATGCTTTCTGCCTCGAATTACTCCCGGTGCAAGAACACACATGCCCAACATGAGTTGCTTCTCAGAGAGTAATGCTCTCTGCCTCAAATCACGCTCGGCGCAGGAAACACAAGTTCGACGCAAATTGCTTCTCCAACTCCTTAGCTGTTCATTTTCAACTCTCGCAAGCTTCAATCTACGATATACTTAACACCAACCTCTTCTACTCAATACCTACACAAAAAATGAGGTGTATCAGTGTATTGTTAGATGATTTTCAAGTTAGCTATATATGCACAAAAATTTGGATCAAAAGAGAACAAAGATTGTGCAAGGTTGAATGTAGGAGTTAAAATTACTCAAGGATTTGTAACAAAAAATAAGTAAATATATGAGACTTATCATCTAGTTGGTTCGAGCCATGAGTTGGATCGGTTATGCATTCAACCCGTTTCAAATAGAAGTGAATTGGTCAATTTTCTGATTCAACGAGTGAACCAGAGAGGGTCAAACCGATTCAACAACAAAGATGTTTTTTATCAATTTAAAAAAAAAACTTCAAAGGAAAGCACATTATAAGAATCAAACCTCTTATGGGAGAGAAAAGAGCCTTATCAAACATTACAATGACCGCTTGTTCTAATGTATTTGTGTGTAATATATGTACTTAAATAACTTTTATAGTGTATTATTAATTTTAAATTATATATTTAATAATATAATATATGTAAATATTACATATATTATTTTGTGATATCAATTGCAAATAATATATATATTATTTATATTTTTAATTTGTATTAATACACAATTTAACATGTAACTTTTTTTATGTATTTCTTTACACAAACTAAAAAATAAAGATAGTTTTAAATAAGATGGAAATTGAAATTTAAGATATGACGAGTTTATTGAAATTCATAAGTATAAAATATATTCAACATGAATATTTTTTTTAAGAAATTAATAGAAACCGGATCTTGCAGTTCAATTAGTGATTCACCGATTCAATCTTTTACACATTAATCCAGTACCTTAATCAATTTGATGACCGATCCGATTTTTAAAATTATAATAGGCAGAGAAAAAAATTAACTTTGCATATTTTAAAACTCTGTTCACTGTGAGTAGCTTTAACTGTGAATGTCTCTTTGAGAAATTAATACACGAAATTTTAAATTGAAGTATTACCATTGAATAGATATGTACAAATGTTAAAGCAAAGAGAATGAGCTAATGAACATAAAAAATTGAACAAGAGCTCATGTAAAGATATCCATTTTCTTGGTTTAGTTTTTACTGCGTGCTTGTTGGTGTAAACCAACCTAAGCTTCTCATTAATTCTAGAAAAAAGTTTGTTGCTTTAATTACCGTTGCTCCTAAGCTGAACTATTTTTATTTGTGTTCTTGTTCATCTCTAGGGAGCTGGTAATTTTAACTGTTTATGTGGTGAGTTGTACATAGATTTTTTAAAAATATTTTAAAGTTATGGCATGCAATTTCATGTTTGTCAAAAGTTTAAAGTTCAACACTTTTTTCAGTTGTTGATCAATCAAGAATTTTTCTGGTCAACACTTTTAGTAGTTCTGCTGGATGCTTGGAGCCAACTTTAAATGACCATATTAATAAGTGTATGAAAATTTAAAGTTACCTTACCAACTACTTAGTGTTTTTTTCCCCAAAGTATTAATTCGTTTTCTTAGTTGACCTCACTTGTAATCCTTAAAGTAGAAAAAATTTTGCTTTATTTTGTAATGTTGTAATTAATTATAATTGGTTATATTAGTGGGTAAAGTTTTGTTATAATTATGTTTGTTTATTTTGGTAAGCAATGCTCCACCAATTATATGATTTGAACAAATCTATAACATAATGATGATAGGTACACATATTTTATTGACAGCATTTATGAACATGATGTATGACGGTTTTTTTTTATATGTATTTTCCTTATATACGAATGCAAAATATATACAAAAATAACATGGTCATCCAACAAATACAAAATTATTTTGTTCCCTCACCTTTCCTTTTCTTTGCTTATGGTTTTGCTACCCATTACATGTTCTAATAGTGGTATCCATAGCATTCTTCTTATAGGTTGTGGGAAATGATGGATCTAGGAATTTAAAGTATCAGAGACAATACTAATATATAAATTTGTAGTAATAAATATATAAATTCAAATTTTTTAGAATTAAAAAATATATTTTAATTGCTCCCTACGTGATTTCATATTTTAAAAATATTGCATAATGTTCTCATTTTCAACATCTTTAAAATCATTTATCTTTATAGAAGTAACAAAACAATCATTTATAGTTGTAGTCCTATTGAGGGAGTTACATGTGTGTTTTCAATTAATGAAGTTTATACATACATACATACATATATACACACACATATGTATGAGGAGAGATCCACTTACTCTACTTAGACTTAGACTTAGACCACCCTATAATTTATGTTTTAAATCACATTTTAACAATCTAATTATTAAATTCAAAGTTTTTAATACACAAATTAAGTCTACATTTTTTTTAAAATATAAATTATTTGATACTCTGTTTAATTAATTTAAATTGATAGATAATCATAAAAGTACTTTATACATTGACTTGAATTTAAAAAAAAAAAAAAAAAGAGTATCAAATAGTTTTCAAAACTTTTAAAAATTTGTAGACTTAATATATGTGTTAAGGACTTTTAATTTAATAGTTAAATCATTGAAATTTGATGTAAAATATGTTATTGAGTGGAGTAAGTCTAAGTAGACTTAATTTTAAAGTAAGTGGATTCCTTCTCTCTCTATACACACACAAACACACACAAGAAGGGTTTCAATTATGTGACACCATCTATCCTGCATACGTATATAAATTTAAAATTTATAACAAGGATATAAAATATCCAAATCCATGCATAAATAATTAAATTGAAATCTCCAACATGAGGTAAATAGTCTCACATAACAAACTCATAAACGAAACTCCATACTAAGGTGAAAATATAAAACTAAACATAAATTATATCATAAGAATTAATAAAAAATATCCCTAGTTGAAGTCTTGATATCACATGTCCTATCAAAGTTCTCCCAAGTTAAGGATTAAGTCTCATCACCAGCATTATCATTATCGTAATGAGTCTCACTTAGATCAACATTCATAACAAAGATATTGAAACAAAGGGGGTTAGAAAACTTCTCACTCTAACTCATGACATGAAATAAGAGATGAATAATCAAACACACTCAATACATTCTTTATAACAATAGGGTCGATATTAAACATATATTTAACATTCACTATTAGAAACAATAACTCATTCACAATAAATCAAGCCATAATCTCTAAATAATTCAGTCACATGCGAATATGAGATTCAATGGACACAAATTCTTGATTTATATTGATGAAGATTTTTCGCAAACACTCCACTTGGCAAGTGGACCAAGTTTCGATGTAGTAATTAAATATCGTCCTCAGGGATTTGAGTGTTTAGTAATTCTTGCTCTAATGATTTAAAAGAGAGTGATGTTAAAATTGCAGATGAGTGAAAACAGATTAGAACAACACAATAAAATAAACGTAGTAAAGACAATGATTAAGAACAAGGATTGGTTCAGAGCACTTGCTAACTCGTAGATCTTCTTAAAATAAATGCGATTCTAATTCCATTATTTCCACGTTCATTAAGTAATCCAACAAGATTCCTTAAGGTTGAATCCTAAAGTCATTAAGCTCAAAACATGATTCCTCTATGTTTTGAGTTTAACACTTTGCATTAAGAACAATGACTTGAACAATGTGACTAACCAAATCAAGTCTATTCCTAGAACAAGAAGTGATTAGGTGCAAGATTCAGTTCGGGTTTTCGAAAACGTTTTCCAACTGGATTCAAAAACCAAAAACCATACAACGGGTGATCAAGCCGATATAAGCGTTAAGAGAAGAATTAATGCACAAATAATGAGATCAAAATGCATATATTTAAGAAGAAGAGGAGTTAGTAGTTACATCTAACCAATCCTTAATGAGTTTAGCCACACATGGCCATTACAAGATCAAAGAGTGAAAGGAAGAAATTACAAAATAAAAAATGAAGAAATGGAGTTGATCTTCGTTCCCAAAGGATCCAGCTTCCAAATCTTTTCTCTCCCCTTGTTCTTCCTTCTTCCCAAGCCCTTAATCTCTTTTTCTCTGTATATTTCGTGATCTCTATGATGCCCCCTGTTTTTCCTTTTTATATTGGCTTCAAAACAAGACCAAAAAGTAACTTTTATTTCCACGGCTGCAGCTGCAGATCCACGGCTATAGCTGTGGAGAGTCCTTCAGGGTGAAGAAACCTCCAAGGCTGCAGCTGTGGGTTCACAGCTATAACTGTGACAACTCCTTCAATCTTAAGGAACTTCCAACGCTCAAGCGGTGAAGCCACAGCTATGGCTGTGAGTCTCTGGAGTTTTTATTGGGTCCTGGGTGCTTCCACGGCTTTAGCTGTGAGTCCACAGCTTTAGCTTCAACTCTCTGGAGCTTCAAAGTACATTTCAGATTTCCACAGCTATAGCTGCAGATCCACAGCTATAGCTCCAACTTTCTGGACCTCTATATTCTTCCCAAACTTCCACAGCTCGAGCTCCAGATCCACAGCTATGGCTGTGGATCTCTTCCTAGCCAAAAATCTTGCAAAAATTGAGGAAATTCCTTAAGATTGCTACTACTCCTCTGCTCTTATAGTATAACTTAATTCTATAGATTAAAGGGGTGAAATAACATATATATTATCTACAATTACCCAAAAAGAGTGCCAAAAGTTGAGTGTAAATCATACATAAAAGACACTCAACAACTACCCCAACTTAATCTCTTGTTGGTCCCCAACAAGATACCAATCAAAAACAAAAGGATACTTCCCATCATGGGATTTCTTCTGGATCAACAATAAGGTAAACACTCAATCAATTCACCATCAAAAACCAATTTCTACTCACTGAGGTACCCAGAACAACAACCATGCCCAAACACAAAAATTGCAAGGCAAATCATAGCATGAACATTACAAACCAATATCTGAACATACTCTCTCAACAATGGCTCTCCAGGGTGAGTGTTTCTCTCAAGTCCATTCACCATTTCTATGAACATAAGCATTGATATCATCTCTTCAGTACTACTCTTTGAGAGAAAATTAAGGATCATAAGGACTTTTTTTGAAAAGTTGAGGGTTGACCGAGGCTTGGTTAACAAAGGAATGTGGTTTTTCAGATTAACAGGGTTTAAACTCAAGAGAGTAAAATGAATATGAACCAAACACTCCATCTTGCTCACTCTAAATATTCAACTCCAACCAGATCTCTCAGCCCAAATTCTTCCTCTAATTACACACCCTCTTTCCTTAAGGTTCTTTGCCTAGATTTCAAGAGGTCCCTCTCTCTTTTAAGACTCTTTGTACAGGTGCTTGCTTATTTTGCTCTTAATTTGATTTGATTTGATATTTTTTTATTTTATTTTTTCGTTTTTGTTTTTTTTGTTTTTTTTGTTTTTGTTTTTGTTTTTGTTTTTTTGGTTTTTGTTTTAGATCAAAATAATGACAGAATGAAAATAACAAGCACACTTGAATGTGAACAGAGAAAAATGATGGAGGGGTGACTCTTCCCTTCAACTTGCATTGGCTTACTTTCCCCATTTTCTTTCCACTTGGCAATTCTTACCAACTACCCCAACTTAATCCCCAATTCATTTTCATTTACTCTCAAGAGTTTGGTCAGGGTGATGAGTTGGTATTTGGGAAAGGTTTAAGGTTATTTGAAGGTTAGGGCTCAAACAGGTTTTAAAGGATGGATTCCATTATGGCTGGCTGTTTGGCTCTAGGCTTAAGAAGATTTCAGTTATTTACAATGGAATGCCTTGATCCTGTCCAAAAAATTCTCACAAGAACAATCATTCAAGACTCAACCAATGCAAACACATATGCTATGATGATGGCTCTCAAAAGTGGAAGTGTATATGATAGATGTATTGTTTAGTCTCTCTCACTCACCAGCTCGGCTAAATGTTCAACTACTGATTTTTCATGCCATACTAATCAAATAACTCACAATTTCATGATCAAACAAAGTTGGATGAGTGCAACCTCAAAGCAAGTCTCAAAACAACCATTTCAAGGTGAATCAAAAGATGTATTTTTTCCTTTTTGTTGATCTAAAAGCCACCTCATTTCCTACCTTTCAAGAATGATTTTCAATTTTTCCCAAAACATTTTTTTTTCTCACAAAAAGTATATAAACTACCACATAGTTCAAACAATTAACAAAACAGAACCTAAAACAACTAGAATTTAAAATGGCATAAAATTAAAGTGGAACTTCTCTTCCTCAAAACGAGGGTGATAATGACCCTCCATCATCTCTTTTTTTATCATTGCCTGCTCATGCTCCTGCTCCCCACCATGAAGTTGTTCACCTTGATCTCCTTGATCTCCACCCCCTCCAGAAAATATAGGACTGTCCCCAGGCCACTTCAGATGGTGGTGGTGAGCTTGGTGCAGCTGAGATTTTATGAGTGGCTTTAGAGCCTCTACTTGAGCCGCCACCTCT
Organism: Cajanus cajan; assembly: GCF_000230855.2. NCBI lineage: Eukaryota > Viridiplantae > Streptophyta > Magnoliopsida > Fabales > Fabaceae > Cajanus > Cajanus cajan. Next base: position 72,555,780 of record NC_138517.1, read on the forward strand.
TGAACAAACTATCTGAAAATTTTACAACCAATTCTTGCACCAAGTTAGTCTACAAGTTGATCAAACAAAACACAATTCTTCATGGGGCATAAGGAATGATCAATAAACATTCTAACATGTTAAACACTAAAGTTATTTCAAAGCCACCAATGAACAAATATTTCCTACTAGCTCCAATGATCAATGATTTCACACTTTAGATAAAGAACACATATTCACTTAAGCATTTGATCAAGCAATTGATAGACATGATAAGGAGAAATAACATGCATGTGAATTCTTGTCATGCAAGGCTCAAAATTCTTCATAAAATGGAACATTTCAGTGACCACCTTTTCCAAAGCTTTCATTGTGTTCAAATCAAATACTTTTCTCATTCAGGAAGTTCTTCAAACACAAAATAGGCAGAAAATGAGAAGGATCATGCATGTGCAAGATTGAAGAATCAAACACCCAAATTCAAGCATTGCATTCCACAAGTGAACTACATCACAACTGATGCCATCATCATGCTTTAAAGAACTCAAAAAGATAACAAAATCATGCTTAAGGTTCCAAAAAGTTGAAGTGAGCAAGCAAAGGTTTCATGCATTACACACGGAAGTTAGAAAGATGAAGATTGTACCTTGTAATGCTAATAAAAATGTATCCTTTCGTGTTCATGTGCAAAATGGATGATGAAGAACAAAGGATTTATGGAGATTATGAAGAGAAGAGATGAAACGTGAGGAGGTTAATGAGTTTCGTGAGTGGGGGAGGAAGAGAAACGAAGAAGTGGATAGAAGGGTTCAGTTTTAAAACTGACCCAAAATGCTTAAAACCTCTTATTTATCAACATTTTGCCTCTCCGCTTATGCGCCAAAGCCACCGCTGGAGCGGTGAGTGAGTTTAAATTAGGAAAAATGGCTCTAGAGGGTTGGCGCTATGGCTGTGACGCCAGCGCTGCAGCTCTGGAAATGGTTATACAATTTGATCAACCCGAGAATTGGCGCCTAGGCGCTGGGACTAGCGCTTGAGCGCTGAGATTTTTTTCCATGTGAGAGACCATTGCAGAAATTTGGCGCTATGGCCATGGAATTGACACTGCAGCGCCAGTACTTAAAATTTGATTTCTTAGTTAGAAATCACTGCTACCCAGATTCCCAATGATTTTTCATGAATTAAGGGAATAGCAAAATTCCTTGAAGCACATGAGCAAGCTATTAAAATCATGTTCACACAACATACATTCAATTGGAACTCTTTCTTGAACTTCCTAATTAAACCAATACCTCACAATTCTCAAAACTGCTCTAGCCAATGTGAGTCACCAAGATATTTCAACAGAATGTGCAGCCAACATGATCAAGGAACTCAAAATTTTACAAAATATTATAATCATTGAAACACATCAAAACAAGCTTTTACTTCCTAAGAGATATGACTTAAAGCACCCACTTGAAACATGAACTTGAAACTTTAAACCTTCCTATTATTACACACTATTGAAACTGCACACACACAAATGTTTTAGAACAAAATATATGCATTGCAGCAACATATCAACCATAAAGTAAACATGAGCAGCAATTGTAAGATATGAACATTAAATCAAACACACCAAATGACAAACATGTCTTACTCCATACTATGCATCACCTAGTTGCAACCAAAGCCACTACTCATAATAAACACCAAACAACAACACCCCTTGCAATCAAATATGAAATTCAAAACTCAAAATACAAATTCTACTACCAAAACAAAGCATCAAAATAATCACAAACCCAAAACTCAGAATGCTACACAACCACTCTAAAACATCAAATTAACTTCATATATCCTAACACGCAAAACACAAACATATCCTCAATAAGATCAGCAATCTTAACAAATCCCAAAACATGCCAATCATCAAGCACATCCCAAAACATGCCAATCATCAAGCACATCCATTCTGAAATCAAACAACCCTATGCACAAAAACTCTTAACTACTCACTATTCAAACTAAAACTTAGAATCTAAAACAGAAATTAAAACAAGAACATGCTAATTTAATGTCTTTAGCTTGACAGTCCCTATTTGATCATGGCTCCTTCCAATGAGTGATGGTAGTGAGTCTTTCAACTTCACCACCCAGATAATGCTTGAGCCTTTGACCATTGACTGACCAAGTCCTTCCAGAGGCAGGATCTTCAAGTTCAATGGCTCCATAGGATCTGACATATTTAATTGAAAAAGGACCTGACCACTTGGATTTGAGCTTCCCAGGGAAAAGCTTCAACCTGGAATTGAACAGTAATACTTGCTAGCCAGGTTGGAAGTTCCTGTTCAGAAACTTCTTGTCATGGTATATCTTGGCTTTGTGCTTGTAAGACTTAGAGGACTCATAAGCTTTCAATCTCCCTTCTTCCCATTCATGCAATTGAAGCTTTCTTTTCTCCCCTGCTGCCTTCAAATCATAATTTAAGGCCTTCAAAGCCCAAAATGCTTTATGTTCCAATTCCACTGGCAGATGACAAGCTTTACCAATGACCTTTTCCAATTCTTCATTAAAGATAGGCAAAGCCTTCTCTAGTGGCGATGAGCTCTTGAAATCATTTTGAGTTTCCATGTGCACATCATCTAATACATCAATTCTAAAGCAATCTTTGTTGCCTTTTGGAAACTTCGTTGTTTCAAATACATTGAAACTCATTTCCTCATCTTGGACCCTCACCTTCAGCTTTCCTTCATCCATGTCAATGATAACTCGAGCTGTTTTCATAAAGGGTCTGCCCAATATCAAAGGAACTTCTACATCCTCTTCTATATCCATGACTACAAAATCAACTGGAAACATGAACTTATCAACCTTCACTATCATATCTTCCACTATACCATATGGAAGCTTGATGGATCTGTCTGCCAACTGCAAGGTCATTCTTGTAGGTCTCACTTCCACTTCTCCTATCTTCTTCAGCATGGATAAAGGCATCAAGTTAATACTGGCTCCAAGGTCTAAGAGTGCCTTACCCACTGATAGATTACCAATTGATACAGGGAGAGTGAAACTGCCTGGATCTCTGGATTTTTGAGGCAAAGATTTTTGTATGATGGCACTACACCCAGCCTCAAGCTCCACAGTTTCTTCTTCAAAAATTCTTCTCTTCTTAGTCAAGAGATCCTTCATGAACCGAGCATAAGTAGGCATTTGTTCCATGGCTTCAGTGAAGGGAATATTTATCTGGAGCTTCTTGATGATGTCCAAAAACCTTGCAAATTGTCTTTCCTTCTCTTTCTTAGATGGGGCATGAGGGTAAGGTAAGTCTTTAATAGGAACAGTGGAAATGACTTCCTTGTGTAACGCCCGATTCTAACACCCAATTTATATAATAATAATTATATATTTTCTTATATAATATTTTCACAATTATATCGTTAACAATACTTTTTTTTCATAATAAAGATAAAGGTAAAGAACAATCATATTTTGTGAATTTAATACATGATATATCGTTCTAAAATATTTACAATAATGTATTATTTTACACAATATATTTTTCTTTCACTTTTATTACAATATTTACATTGATAGTGAAAATAAATTTACAAAAATTGTAATAGATTCATCAAATAGCCTCCTTCCAAGGAATACCACAGCTATATCAACTGCAAAATGATCTGGAATCCAAAGTAGATCCATCTATTTTGTAATATATTTAATTTATAAAAACAAAGAAAAGAGAGGAGTAAGAACAATATCCAATAAATACAATAATTCAAAAGAATAAACAGAATTATTTGTAATCAATATTAAACGTATATATATGTATATATATAAATATAAATATATATACAACTCATATATTAGATTTTCATGATACAATAAAATTTGAATTATACTTGTAGTGACTAGTCAGGATAAATGAGCATCATCATAACATCAACTAATAAAAGGATATTTCACCTTAATCAACAATAGAATATTTCACCTTCATTTCTTACTCATTTAAATCCCCAAGGTCAAACCTCCAGCTACAAATAATTCAAACTTTATCTTCATGGCCATAGAACAATATTTATCTTTATAAATCCATGAAAAATAATAACAAGACGAGTCCAAGATATCACAATTATATCATAGTTGATTATAAATATATTTATAATATATTTACGTAACAAGAATATATTAATAGTACCAATAACATAAATAAAAATGACGATCATTATAAAATAATAAAACAATATAAAATATGAACACCTTAATAATTATTATAGACAAAAATAATCAAAGGTTAAACAAATAAATGAGGTTAGGGACACCCCACTAAATAAATATACATAAAAAATAACATAAAAATAGTAGTAGACAAAATTTTAAAGAGATAAGGTTCTCCTCCCCCTTACCTGGATAAGTAAGAGCTAAAACTTGAGCAGAATCTCCTCCCTCTGGATTCCCTCTTTCTTTCCCTCTCTTTCCCTCTTTCTTTCTCTTTCTCTTTCTTTCTCTCTCTCTCTCTCTTTCTCTCTCTAAATTTCCACTTCTGGCTGTATGATTTTTTTCACAGCCCCCTGCCTCCTATTTATAGGCAATCTGACGCACCCGGAACGGCCCGTACTGATTTTGGAACGGCCCGTTCCGGATCCTTCAAACATAGGCAAAATTTTCAACTGGAACGGCCCGTTCCAATATCAGAACGGCCTGTTCCCAAAAAGCAGAACGGCCCGTTCTGAAACCCGAACGGCCCGTTCTCAATCTCAGCAGAACGGCCCGTTCTCCCTCCGGAACGGCCCGTTCTCCTTGTTGGAACGGCCCGTTCTGGGCCCGTTCTCAACTTGAAATTTCAGTATATTTTTATTGCTTGGAACGGCCCGTTCCAATTTTGGAACAGCCCGTTCCAAGTTACCCTTTTACCCCTCAAACTTTAATAAAATTGCGAAAATGCCATTAATTACAAAAATGCCTTTTTAAAAAAATTGGGGTGTTACACCTTGCCCTTCTTTTTATTTTTCTCCTTCTTTACTCCATTCTTCTCTTTTATTTTCTCACTATCTACACCCTCATTTTTATTGCTTCCTTCCTCATTCTTCTCAATCTCTTCCTCAACCCCCCTCAATTCAACATTTTCTTTCTTTTCATTTTTCTCACTTACCCCAACATCACTACCTACCACCTTTCCACTTCTTGTTGTTATGGCTTGGCAATACTCCTTGGGGTTGGTCTTGGTGTTGGCTGAAAATGGGCCTTTAGACATGTCAGCTAATTGCTTAGCTAGCTGATCCACCTGCACCTCCAAGTTCTTGATAGATGCCTCTGTGTTCTTCTGATTGTTCATAGACACCTGCATGAACTGGTTCAGAGTATCCTCCAACTTGCTGGTTCTTTCATGCATAGAAGGATAAGCAGGCTGGTGTTGCTGTTGTTGTTGTGGTGGTGGCCTATTGGATGGTCCAGCTTCATTCCTCCATCCATATCCTTGGTTGTTGTTGTTGTTTCTCCAACCTTGATTCCCCTGCATATAATTGTTAGTATTATAATTATGGGAATTAAAATTACCTCCTTTCTGTTGGTTCCCCACATAGTTGACCTCTTCTTCATTTGAAATTTCTGCACAGTGACCATTGGGATGATCTCCTCCACAAAAATCACATTTTAGAGAAGGATTTGATTGATTTGAAGAAGAAGCAATAGCATGAAGCTGTTGTGGAATCTTGGCCATCTGCTTAGTCAATGCTTCAATTTGTTGGGACAGCAATTTATTCTGAGCAAGGATTGCATCATTAGTGCTAAGATCAAGAACTCCTCTTTTATGAGATTGGTGTCTCCCATGCTCTGCTTGGTGATCAGAAGATGCCAGAGATTCTATGATTTGAGTGGCTTCCTCTGGACTCACAGTCGTCATAGTGCCACCAGCTGCTGCATCCAATAACATCTTCACCTCAGGCTTGATTCCATTCACAAAGAAATTGAGTTGAGCTATATCTTCAAACCCGTGGTTAGGACATTTCCTAAGCAATAACTTAAATCTTTCCCAGGCTTCACAAAATGGTTCATCTGCACCTTGCCTGAAAGTAGTAATTTCTGACTTGGCCTTAATATACTTGGATGATGGATAGAATCTGTTCACAAACTTGTTTTCCACATCACCCCAGCTTGTCAAACTCTGATTTGGGTGAGATTGTAACCAAACTTTAGCTTTTCCTGTTAAAGAGAAGGGAAACAACCTCAAATATACAGCTTCCTCATCACCTTTAGGTATTCCCATTGTTCCACATAACTCGTAGAAATTTGAAAGGTGTGAGTATGGGTCTTCATGATCAAGGCCAGCAAATTGTTGTGAGCTAACCAAGGTAAGGAAGGCAGGCTTCATCTCCATTGCCCTAGAAGTATTTGGAGCTGCAATACTAGAAAAATGCCTAGGACCATGTTGTTGTGCATAATCACCTAGGTTCCTTCTTGGCTGCCTACCTGGTCCACCTGTTCCCTCTTCAGCCATTTCTGTTTCGAAGTGTGGTTGATTTGATGAAGTAGAAGAACTCAGAAGATCTTGTTGTTGTTTTTGGATTCTCTCTAACTGTCTCAGCCTTCTTGTTCTACTATTGTTCCTCCTTGCCGTTCTTTCAATTTCGGGATCAAAATGCAATTCTTCGGCTGGAGTTTTCCCTCGCATACACTTTTAAAGAAGTCTACACAGCAAGGTAAGTCCACAAAACACAACAAGACAAATATCTATATATTATAAATATTCACAAAATGAATTATCTACACAATTACAAAATCACAAGATTAAGAATTACTAAGTAGCACCAAATCCCCGGCAACGGCGCCAGAAACTTGATGAAGATTTTTTGCAAACACTCCACTTGGCAAGTGGACCAAGTTTTGATGTAGTAATTAAATATCGTCCTCAGGGATTTGAGTGTTTAGTAATTCTTGCTCTAATGATTTAAAAGAGAGTGATGTTAAAATTGCAGATGAGTGAAAACAGATTAGAACAACACAATAAAATAAACGTAGTAAAGACAATGATTAAGAACAAGGATTGGTTCAGAGCACTTGCTAACTCGTAGATCTTCTTAAAATAAATGCGATTCTAATTCCATTATTTCCACGTTCATTAAGTAATCCAACAAGATTCCTCAAGGTTGAATCCTAAAGTCATTAAGCTCAAAACATGATTCCTCTATGTTTTGAGTTTAACACTTTGCATTAAGAACAATGACTTGAACAATGTGACTAACCAAATCAAGTCTATTCCTAGAACAAGAAGTGATTAGGTGCAAGATTCAGTTCGGGTTTTCGAAAATGTTTTCCAACTGGATTCAAAAACCAAAAATCATACAACGGGTGATCAAGCCGATATAAGCGTTAAGAGAAGAATCAATGCACAAATAATGAGATCAAAATGCATATATTTAAGAAGAAGAGGAGTTAGTAGTTACATCTAACCAATCCTTAATGAGTTTAGCCACACATGGCCATTACAAGATCAAAGAGTGAAAGGAAGAAATTACAAAATAAAAAATGAAGAAATGGAGTTGATCTTGTGACACCCTTCTACCCCATAATAGATAAGTAACAACAATAAGAATAATTCAATAAATATAACATCAAGAAGGGTCCACATATTTTAAAACTCATAGGTTCACAAGTCTTGAAATAAATAGAAATAATAATAATAATAATAATAATAAAATTTTACTCTTAAAAGAAAATTATCAAGGTCTCTAAAGAAAAATGAAAGGGATCCAGAATTTACAAATATAAGGTGAATATAAAACTCCTAAAAATAAGTCTCCTCAAACGACAAATAACAATTCATAACTAAAGCATCCTAAATTCATGCCCCAATGTCACATCCTATCAGAGCAGAACCCTTTCCCTTTAGAACTCAACACTATGAGTGCCTTCATCTTCACCTAAAAGAAAACCACATAAAAACAGGACGGTGAGAGATAGATAACATCATATATGAACATAGAGCTACCCAATTCCCACCCCACACCGTGCACCAAAATATCATCATTAACTATAAACAACAAATACATCTCATATAATTACCAAACATCATTTTTTTCAATCATACAAGCTTTCATACACATGCTCACTATATGCTCATACACATCTCCTCTCCTAAGAGTCTCAACTTGGCACTCCGCACAATGGGCGTACCTCGTCAATTCCCTTAGTTGTTGCCAATGCGGGCATACCGTTCTCACACCCTCCCAGGGCCGGTATGTTGCACGGTTGAACACCCAGCGGCACGTGCAAAGGCAATCCACCCACCGTTAAACCCTTTGTGGCCAGTGAGCTGCGCAGTTAAACACCCAACGGCCCACGCATGGAATGCCTCCCGTCATGGTCCCCCCTGTCTCAACCCCTCACTGGCCCAGGGTCCAATGCAATATAGCCACGTCTGGCTTCTCAAGCACCACATGCAACTCATAAGTCTCATGCAACTCATGCATCCCACGTAACTCATAATTAATGCATCTCCATTATATAACATCATCACATGTCAATAACAATCCATGAAATATCATCCTCACATGCTAGGTACCTATCATTAAGTTATCAACATCATAGACCACAAATTTCACATAATTCTTCACACACATCACAATATCTATGACATTCAGTTAATAATTTAACCATAACTCGAGATATACATATCCTTTCTACGTGATCCCAACTCCATTAGAATCCTAACATCAATATCTACAACTTTCATGAAGAACACAAATCCTAATAAAGTCGTTTAGGTTACCATTCAGGGCTCACAAAAATTCATGTTGTGGTTCGCACACAGATTGGAAGGCTCAAATTGCAACTCACATAACTTGATCAAATATTAATATTTTTACACGATTCTTGTGTCTAAATGGTAGCCCCAGATGTCTAGTTTCTAACAAAATAAACGGAACTCGATTTGGATAACTACACAGAAAGATATCGCAAAATTACAAACGTATGTCGGGGTCCCGATGCCCGACGCCCAAAACTGGCGCTGAGCACCCAAATCTCTGCCCAGACTCCCCTCTGTGAAATTAAACCTACGTTTTACGAGTTTCAACAAGGTTTTTACCAATTTTCACTACTTCTACACCCCGTTGGTTCAGTTTAACTCCATTTATATTTTTCATACGTTCCAAATCAATCCATACACATCTCAAGCCTCAAAAATTGGTTTCCATTGGTTTTACAAAAAAAAATCTAAACTCTTCTTAACACATAAAATTCAAGTCATCAAATTTAAGGATAAAGAATTAACAAGAAAGCCCCAATGGAATTCAAAGACAATTCAAGAAATAAGTTCTTCCAAATGAATTAAGAATTTAGAACATCGATTGCACAGATAATCGTTCAGAATTTTAAATAGAGTTCCTAGAGGAACTTAGGGATTGCCCTCACTACCCGAACACCCCTATATTCACATATGAAGAAACCCATCTCCCCCGTACCTGGATGAGCAGAAGATGAATGGTCTTGGTGTGATCTAAGATCGTTCCTGAGTACTCTTCCTTAGAGCTCTTTGTTTCTCCTCTTTTTTTCCCTAACCCTTCAGAACGCAAATGAGGCAGATAGGGTTAACACCACCTGACTCCTTTCTTAAAATTAATCCATTGGACTGGGTCAACCCAACCCATTTTCCTTCTCTTCTAACCCACTTCTAATTTTCCTCAAAATAATTAAATAAAATAAATACATGTATATTATAAAATATTTTTTCTCTATAATAATAATATATTTCTAACCCTAAATATAATAATATAATTTCAATAACAAAATATCATATAAAATCAACCTTCTCTTAAAACATATAAATATTTATTTAAAAATGCTAATAAAAATACTTATTTAATACGTACAAAATAATTGTCCAAAATAATAATTATTTAAAACGTACAAAATAATATTCCTCTATAATTATTAAAATAATTATGACCAAATACCATCTAATAATAATAATAACCTTTTTGAAAATTGGGGTGTTACAGATCTTCGTTCCCAAAGGATCCAACTTCCAAATCTTTTCTCTCCCCTTGTTCTTCCTTCTTCCCAAGCCCTTAATCTCTTTTTCTCTGTATATTTCGTGATCTCTATGATGCCTCCTGTTTTTCCCTTTTATATTGGCTTCAAAACAAGACCAAAAAGTAACTTTTATTTCCACGGCTGCAGCTGCAGATCCACGGCTATAGCTGTGGAGAGTCCTTCAGGGTGAAGAAACCTCCAAGGCTACAGCTGTGGGTTCACAACTATAGCTGTGACAACTCCTTCAATCTTAAGGAACTTCCAACGCTCAAGCGGTGAAGCCACAGCTATGGCTGTGAGTCTCTGGAGTTTTTATTGGGTCCTGGGTGCTTCCACGGCTTTAGCTGTGAGTCCAAAGCTTTAGCTTCAACTCTCTGGAGCTTCAAAGTACATTTCAGATTTCCACAGCTATAGCTGCAGATCCACAGCTATAGCTGCAGATCCACAGCTATAGCTGCAACTTTCTGGACCTCTATATTCTTCCCAGACTTCCACAGCTCGAGCTCCAGATCCACAGCTATGGCTATGGATCTCTGCCTAGCCAAAAATCTTGCAAAAATTGAGGAAATTCCTTAAGATTGCTACTACTCCTCTGCTCTTATAGTATAACTTAATTCTATAGATTAAAGGGGTGAAATAACATATATATTATCTACAATTACCCAAAAAGAGTGCCAAAAGTTGAGTGTAAATTATACATAAAAGACACTCAACATATATGCATGTGGTACCAATCACTAGACATGTGCAGTGCATATTTAACAATTTGTCAATTTACATACATATGATACATGTCACACAAACTCTATCATTTCATGAATTACTACACATACTTAATGATTTTTCATGCATATGATTTGCCAAACACATGATTTTCCAAGTTTACAAATGTTATTCATAATGATTTTCTAGACATACTATTTACCATGCACAATTTAAAATTCAATCAGTACATCAATAACACTCTTGTTTATCTCACACTCATCAAGCATCATAATCCCTCAACCAATTCATTATTTTAGGTCGATTAAGGAACACATTTTATACACAAGGTGGTGCCAGCAAAAGCCAGTTTGTGCCCGGTGTAGCTTGTGCAAAGAGCACTCATAGCTCTCAAAATGGTTCACACTCGACGAGACTCACATCACACCTAGAGAGATAGCAACAAGAAATTTCCTAGAGCTCCCACACCTAACAAGCCTCAACTTGCGTCTAACGTGAGTTGCACAAAGACTCTCAGTCTCATTTCCACCCAGTGATACAAGATTCGCACCCAATTTGAGCAGAACACATAGAACATTTTCTCTTAGGCATGATAGCGCCTAGTGTAATGCACATGTCACCCAACGCCATTGGAGAAAATCCAAATCTACAAAAACACGAAGAATACAACTTACAAGAAAAAATTTGCATATAACAATTCAATTGGTAAAACATTCCAAAAAATACTCATACAATACATCCATAAGGCACGAATTTCATTCAATTACATATTTTTATTAATTATTCACACAATAATCATTCAAAGCATACTCTTAGGGTACCCATAGGCAACTTAATTCATATCCAAAAGGGCTCAATGCACAAAATTAACCATAAACAAACACAATTCCTAACAATTTAAGGGCATAAAATCATGAGGAAGACAACAAATAAGAATAGAAAATAGTTGGGGTTGTTACCTTCATACAACACATAGAGATTGCAGACCAACTAGAGCTAGAATTCTCACTTCTTTACCTTTATTAATAAAGAATGAAGAACATATGTCTCATTTCTTTCTCCTCTCATCTATTGGTTCTTCATAGTGTAAGAAAACAAAGAAAATGAAAGTGTAGGAAGAAACTGACATATTCTTTTTCTTTTCAACTTTAAAAACTGAGTCAACCTCTCTTTAACCCAATCAACAAATACATACTTCTAACCAAAGTTATAATTTTTTCCCTCGAAAATAATCTTAATAATAATAATAATGGTATATTGTATTTTGATACTCATATAATTCATTTAAATAAATATCAAAATATTTAAATTTAATATCAAAGCCCCTATAAAACCAATTCCTTTAATTTTATAGTAAAACATATATAATTAATTAAATTGTGAAAACATAGGGTATTACAACTACATGGGTGTAGTTTTAACCAATCATTACACCATTCAATAAGATTATATATATATATATATATGTATATATATATATATAAAGAAAGTAATTTTTATCTATCCAACTGTTAAATTATAATTTTTGTATTACATTGAATGTTTATGCCAATTTTTGTTAAAATTTGATAATAATAAGAAGCTGATCAAATTATTCATATTTTAGTATATTTTTTAAAAAAAATATATTATGTCAATTTTAATTTATAAGATTGAGGTATCAAATAATTTTGAATTAATATAAAATTTTGTATATGTGATTTAAGTAAAATAAACATTTTATTCAATAACTGGATCATCAAATTTCATTTTTTATATAAAGTTATTGAGTAATGTAATAGTCGTAAAAGTTATATCAGTATAATTCAATTTCTTTTTTCTTTAATTAATTATTATCTAATGTTTTTCTTAAATTTAACATTACTTAAAATAATAAATAAAGCTCAAATTACTTGATAATATTTCAGATACTCATATCATTATTTAATTTAAAAAATATATTTAAATCAAATATAGATATATTTCTTAAATTAATTGTTATTTAACATATTCTTTAAGTTTATTCTTAAGAAAGACATATTTCTTAAGTTTTTAATTAATATATAATGTTAAGATAAACTAAAATTGCTGAAATATTATTCTTTAAATCGTGTAAGCTTTTTTTAGTATTTATCTCTGGATGTATTAATTTATTTAATATCGATTAATTAATAAAAATTTATAAACTTTGTTTTTTGAAAAAAATTATATTCTTTATTTGAAAAGAAATTTGTTAAACTTGATAACTATTAAAGATATATATATTCATATTAATAATTTTATAAAAAATATTCATATTTAAATTTTATATATATATATATATATATATATATATATATATATATATATTAAACTTTAACATATTCCTCAAATATTTAACTAGTGCTACTGAAAGTAATTAATTGTAATAAACATAATTAATAATAATAATAATAATAGATTCAAATTAATTAAAATCAAATAATTAAGTTATAAACTTTGTTGTTTGAGAAATATATCTTCCATTTTGGACGAGAATTCATTCGTAAATATGTCCTTATTTTTTATATAAAGATTACAAAAGTAATTTTTGTCTTATATTATTAATATAAATTCTATATTATAATACACCGATTTAATTAGTGATATATATATATATATATATATATATATATATATATATATATATAACTGAGTCAATAATTGAATTACTTTTAGTAATACTTGTTGAGATTATTATTTTTAACATTGTATTATGATCCAACTTGTGATTCATTCATCTATATTTTGACTGAAATAATTGAACTGTTTCACTACAAGAAAATTATCATACAGTGACACACATCCTATAATGATATTATATATGTCACTAAACATTATTTTTGCCTATACAATACACACAATATATGTTGATATATTGTTAAAAAGTGTAGATATAGACTATAGTGATACCCAAAATATGTTGTTAAATCTCATTCAAAGTCAATACTAAAATCGTGTGTAACTATATGTCAAATAGATATATACATACATATATTATACATATAGTGACACTTTTTTGTATGTCACTATATGTAACATTTCTTATAGTGTTTCTAATTAATAACGCTAGTTGAAATAATCATTTTTAACATTTGTATTAGGATTGTGGTTAAGGATGAAAATAGGACATTTCAAGCTTTTAATTTACAGGTTGGATATGTAAATGTTTTATAAAATTAAAGCCTAAATTTAACTTATGCATCATAAAGTTTTTTTTATAGGTATTGTCTGTTTAAATGTTTGGTTTAATCTATTAGGATTTAAGATTTTTAGATTTTTAGGATTTAAGAATAAGAATATGATCTATTAGTTTATTTAAAAAAAACTATTTTACATTAATAATGATAAATAAGTTAATAAACTTAGTTTTAAATAAATCAATAAATTTATTTTTAAATATGTCTAGTTTTTATTTATTTAAATGATAAAAAATGATTTACACCATTATTATTAAAATTTAGATTTTAAAAGAAAAATACAAAACTAACGTAAGAATTTTCAAAACGAATATATTTACAAAAAATTGAATATAATTTTATATGCAGAAGACAATAAAACTGCACATCTAAAATTAACTTATTTTTGTCTTTGAGAGTTTTTACACACATGATAGAAATGGAAGAAAAACTCATATATATATATATATATAATAAAATAAAATAAAATAAAACGAAATAATCAATTCTTTATTAGGGCGCAACTCACATATAATGATGTAAAGGCAAGACATATATTCTGATGAAAGATGTAATCTTATAAAAAAAAATATATCTCATTTGATATAATTGAAATAACTCTTATTTTAAATACATCAATCAATAAAACATGTACAGGCATGCTTGAAAATAGTTTTAATTTTTCTCAGAAAAATGTTTTTAAAAGATATAAATTACTTTGATTCTGATCTTTAATGTAAACATAACGGATTGATAAGTTTCAATCAGGTTAATAATGAGAAAATAATTCCATTAATTATGCAGGAATCAAACTGATTTTTTTTTATAACTTTTCATTAATTCTCTTTTTCCAAACGAACAAATTACCAATTTACCATTATATAAGGTCAACCATGAAAGCTTGTCCATCATACTAGCAAACTACTAGAGAAAGATATTATACAAAAAAAAAGCAATTGCAGAGAACATGGCCAAGTGTTTTTCCTCATCATTTGTTCTTCTCCTCATTTTATTCACATTGGGTAATTTTGCAACACATATTCATATTCTAGGATAGTGCTTGTGCTTATGTAGAAGAAGCTTGTTAATTATTATTTACATAATAATATTGTTGATATTATAATTACTTTATAAGTTCTAATCCTTTATGCATATATATTGAATGATGGTTTTTGTGACATAGGAACTGTGATGGCTAGAGAGGTTAGTGATGGCAAAGGAGGTAAAGGATTATGTGAGACAGCATTGCCCTATATAGGATGCGTTCTCGATCGATGCATTGCTGATTGTAAAGCCAAGTATCCACACAAAAATGCTACTGGATTTTGTGTTGACTTTGGTCAGCCCAATAGTATTTGTCACTGTCAGTACCGTTGTTAGACAATATTTTAAGGATATATATGTATTTATTTGAGGATGATGATTTCAAATATAATAAAACTTGAGTTATTGTTAACTTATATTTATAGTTTCTGTTCTTTTTCTTCCTTTGTTATCATATTAGTTAGCATGTTTATTTATTTTTCTTTCTATCTCTTTCTTTCAATTATCCCAAAAATAAGAAAAATATTAAATAGTTCTAAACCACTATAAGATTGTATAACACATTATGTCAAGATTAATTAAAATCGTGGTTATCTTATACTATATAATAATTTATCCATATATATATATATATATATATTTTGTGTGTCTTATGAAAATCATAGAAAGGAAAAAGAGAAAAGAGAAAGTGTATAGAAGAGGTGTTAAAATATCGCATGTATCATTTTTATTGTAAAAATCTGATAAAGGATAAATAAATATTCAAACTCGTATTTAATTTTTATAAAATATAATCAATTGTTTTAATGGCTATTAAAGTCACGCTGGCGCAAAACTTTTGACTTCTGCCAATGGTTGTTGGGAAAAGAAAATTAGGTTGTCATTATTCAAATAATAATCTTACTAATTAATGACAATTAATTGAGTAAAAAAAATAGAAATAAAAATTCTTGGACAAAGAAAGAAATTTTGTACATAAAAATATCCTTTGAATTAACACATAATGATGTGAAGTAACACCTTAATGAATTAAAAATGAAATCTTAGTAGAAAAAACACTAATTCAAGTCGCATAAAATGAAATCTACTTAGCAATTAAGCATTCCAAAAAATTTTAAAAAATTATAGCACCACTTTCTTTTTCTTAAGTTATAATTGTACGGCCATTTGTTTTTCTTGAGACTTAAAGGTTAGTTTTTTTACTAATATTTTATTTGAATATTTTGCCTATAAAAGATAACATAATACTGGATGATGTTTTCGTATGAATTTTTTATAGCCAAGTCAATCAAAGGAAATGAATTAGTGGTGGATCAATGGAGTGATTTAAAAAAAAAAAAAAAAAAACTCTTCCTCCCTTCCCTCTTTCGATTCCAATATTGTTTGTGAGTGAGTGATATTGTTATCCTACTATTAGCAATTGGCATCGGAGTTTGAAAATCTGTGGTAGTGTGAGTGAAAAGAAAATAGTTTGAGTGTGTGAGAAATAAGGTTATCACTTTGTCAAAAGAAAAACAGAGTTGATTATATTTTTGGGAGAGATATGGCCATCGGTTAATATTTTATTTTGTCTATTCCCAAACTAGATGAAAAATTAGATTTTAGCTATTGAGAAATTTTGATGGCCACACATTTGAGAGCTCACAATATTTGGATCTTTGTTGAACAAGGATTAGTTGGAGTTGATGATACTGTTAGGAGGAGAGACCAAGAGTAGATTATTATATTTTTTGCAAAATTGCAAATGCCAAAATTGCCAAAGAAGCGTAAAATATTTTGAAGCTATCATATAAAGGAGTAGAGAAAGCTCAAAAATCTAAGTTGCAACCTTTGCAAAGGGAATTTGAAAGATATGAAATGTTGAATTCTAAATTTGCTAAACAATATTTTTCACATGTTACAGATCTCATCAATAAGATAAGAGTGTATGGAGAAGATATTCTTGATAGCAAAGTGGTGGAGAAAATTCTTCGAACAATGCTAATGAAGTTTGATCATGTGTTAACCATAATAATTGAGTCTCACGATACATACATGATACAGTTGCAGGGAAACATCGAAAGTTATGTGAGCAAAATCTTGGAGAAGACAAAAAAAAGTAAAAAAGCTTTAAAAAGTCAGGTGAATCTTAACAATATTAATTGTTGAAACCAATCAAGATGCAGAAAGAAGAGTTCATGATAATTACAATATAATAGAGGAAGAGGTTGAGGAAACTATAGAAGCAAAGAACATGGAAATTTCAATCGAGGATGAGATGATAATTTTGTATCATTCAGCAAAGGAAGAGGAGGAAATAATTTTGACATTACCAACCGAGGAAAAGGACATGGTAATAATCCTCAACAAAGAGCAAATTTTAACTATTTCAATTATGAAAAGTTTGGGCATAAAGCTACAAATTGTAGATTTAAACAATAGACGAATGTGTTAGAAAGTCATCAAAATATTGGTGAGAATTCTTACAATACAAAATTTATTTTTGGAAAGCAATACATTTTTCGAGGATAAAAATATTATGTATTTGGATACTAGATGTAGTAATCATGTGTGGGGAAAATGAGTTATTTTCATCTTTAGATGAAATAATATAATCTACCATGAAATTTGGAAACAATACAAACATTCATATGCTTTGGAATGGCCAAATTGCTATAAGATTTAAAGATGCACTAGTACAGAATACACATTTTACGTCGATAAAAGCTTCGACGTTGAAGCGGGAGACGTAAATTTACGTCGGGGTGCAATAACTGACGTAAATTTACGTCAGACATTACAAGGTCCGACGTAAAAAGTTGTAAAAAATTTATAAAAAAAAAAAAAGAAAAACGACTTCAATCAGAACGGGCCGTTCTGGTTGGAGAACAGCCCGTTCTCCAAGCAGAACGACCCATTTTGCATGGAGAACGACCCGTTTTGCAACCTGGATTTGGCCACTTCCTTCTCCAGCTTCAAAAACTCAGAATGCAACGCAAACAGCCACATAAAAAAGCCTTAATTGCTAAAAGATCTGCCAAAATACTTCCACAAATACACCAGTAACTGAACCTAGGAACAATATTTTAAACAGAACCTTTTAATCAAGGGCAATAACTCCATTTCCTATTTCGTAACACGACTACACCAAAAAATTACAAGGTTCAAAATGCAAGAAGAAGTAAAACCACCAAACATCGCCAATAACAACCCTAGAATATCACAAGCAACAAAAACAGAGTGCAAATCAAGAAAGAAAGCATATGCTATGACACCGCCGCTATCGCTCCAAAAATCAGTACGAATATGATTTTGCTCCAGATTTGCTCCGAGTGGATCCCAAGCTTATCCAGGAGCAGCCACGATTTGAGGAGAAGGCGCGGGAGATGAGTTTGGGTTTAAATTTTTGAAATCTCCATTGCGTGAACCTCCTTTTAATTGATGAGCCATGATTATTTACGTCAGCCCTACTAGGGTCCGACGTAAATAATTTAACTAAAATTACGAACTATGCCACCACATTTTTATTACGTCGGGTGTTTGTATGTCCGACGTAAAATGGGTGACGTAGTATCCTAATTTTCCACTAGTTATGGTTCCCAAAATTTTATCTTAGATGCTTTCTATGCTCCCAGCCTTCTTCACAATTTGTTGAGTGTGGGGCATCAAGAAAAGGTTACAACATGTAGATTCATCATGGATAATGCACATTGATATACAAAAGTGGAAGATTTATAGCTAGGGTAAAAATGAATCCCAATCATCTATTACTTTGGAAATTTTGTCATGAAAAGTTTTCTTGCTTGAGTTTTATTATTCCCTATGTTGGTTCTGACATATGCGTTTTAGATATTTTCACTTTTCTAGATTAAATTATCTATTAAGAAAAAAAATATTTTTTTGAATTGCGTGTTGCGAATATTCCTAATTGTGTATGTGAAACATGTGAGATTGGAAATAATTATAGAGAATTCCCAACTGGAGTATCTTGGAGGGAGAAGAAGCTATTAAAGATAGTTCATTCAGATTTACGCACAATTAAGATACCAACTCATGGTAGTAGCAAATATTTTATTTCTTTCATTGATCAGTTTAGCAAAAAAAAAACATGGTATATTTCTTGAAGAGAAAATCAAAAAGCATGTGATGCCTTTAAAATATTTAAGCCATTTGTAGAGAAGCAAAACGGTTGTAGAATCAAAGTATTGAGAACAGATAGAGGCCAAGAATACCTTGCTTGTACAAATTTCTTTAAGTAATATGGAATTCAACACCAACTGACAACAAGATACATGCCTCAACAAAATAAAGTTGTTGAATGGAAGAACAAAACAATCATGGAGATGATGAGATGTATGTTGAAGGTTGAATAAATGCCTAGAGATTTTTGGGCAGAAAAAGTTGCTACTACTATCTATATCTTAAAAAATTTCCAATAGAGTATTTGTGACAAGGCACTAGAAGAATCTTTGAGTGAAAGCAAATTGTCAATTAGACATCTCAGAACAAAGGAGAAATGTTTGTTTCCATTGGCTACATATGAAGTTCAAAGGTGCATAAACTTTATAATCTAGAGATAAAAAAACATGATTGGTAGACATGTTAAATCCCAAAAGGAGAAAATGAGGATCTCTAACAACTATGAAGAGTCTAAAATACAACCAAATCCAGTTGTTGACAAATAAAAATATTCTAATAAACTAAGGAGGCATCATCAACTAGCAACTAGATTGGAAGATTATGTTGTGGGTAATGATAATGATTCATCGATCTGATGAAGAGATTATCAATTTTTCTTTATTTGTAGATTGTAAGCTTGTGACTTTTGAAAAAGCCTCAAGTGACGAGAAATGGAGAAAAATAATGGATGATGAAATTCATGTCATTAAGAAGAATGAAATGTGACAGTTAACAAATTTGCCAATAGATAAAAGGCTTATTGGAAAAAGTGGGTATACAAGATCAAGTACAATTCCAATAGAGGATTTGATCTCTTTAAAGCAATGTTGGTGGCTAAAGGGTACAAGCAAAAACAAGGTATATTGATTACTTTGAAGTATTTGCACCTATTGTAAGGTTGGATACAATTCTCATG
Organism: Cajanus cajan; assembly: GCF_000230855.2. Taxonomy (NCBI): domain Eukaryota; kingdom Viridiplantae; phylum Streptophyta; class Magnoliopsida; order Fabales; family Fabaceae; genus Cajanus; species Cajanus cajan. Next base: position 72,575,793 of record NC_138517.1, read on the forward strand.
ATTATTTCTCTTTGAGCTCAAAATAATTAGAAGATATATCAAATGAATGTTAAGTCTGCATTTCTAAATGGTATTTTGGAAGGAAAAGTATATATGTTGAGCAGCCTACAAGTTATGTAGTCAAAGGATAAAAAGTAAAGACTATAGATTGAAAAAAGCTTTGTATGGATTGAGGTAGACACCAAGAGTGTGGTATCTACTAGAAAAACATTATTCTACATCACCTTATTTACATCGGTTCCCCACAAAACAATGTAAAAAAATTGTCCGGTGGCAATTTCGTAAATAACTTGAATAACTAAAAATATTTACATCGGTTATTCTAAAAAACGATGTAAATATAAACAATTCTACATCGGTTATATGAGTGACCGATGTAGAAACAAACATGGTTTTGTGTTGACCGATGTAGATGCGAGCCTCACGCTCAAACCTAAATTCTTCCCCGCCCCCGCCACCACTCAGTAGATGCACGCTCACTCTCAACCCTAAAACATTTTCAAACCTAAAGCGCTCACTTCGCTGCTCGACGGCGCCAAGGTCAAGGTAAAAGCCATGGAGCCCCGTATCGTGCGCGAGATTGACGCCATGCGCCGCCTCCAGCACCACCCTAACATCGTGGACTTCGCCGGTGGCGGTGAGCTCTTCTCCAAGCTCTCCCGCCGCGGCTGCCTCCCGGAGTCCCTCGTGCGCCGCTACTTCACGCAGCTCGTCTCCGCACTCCGCTTCTACCGTCGAGACGAAGGTGAAGGAGGTTGGCTTGAATTTGGGGTTTAGGGTTGAGGTTGGGAAGCTTCTCCAGACTCCACCTCTGCGCTTCGCCGTTAGGGTTTTTCACGCGATCGCTGTCGTCCTCGTCGGGGAAGAGGTTGGTCGCGCCTCTGGTGAAATGACGATTACGACAGATTGGGTCTCGGCAACTTGGATTCGCAATGGAAACCCTCCGTTTGCCCTGCCTTCCGCAACCATACCCTTAAAGCCATTGCTTGTGGCGGTGCTCACACCCTCTTCTTAACAGGTTCACTTTTCATTCCACTTTATCAAACTCACTATTCCTCCATTTATTTATCCAAAATCCTGCCTTTTTTATTTTAAAGGTTCCAAAAATGGTTGTGTTTTTATTTTCTTTTAAAGGAGAAAGTGCAAGTAATAGCTGAAAAATTTTCTGAGGACTTTTGTCAAGAAAGTTTTCTGGAGGAAAAGTAGTTATGTCCAAATTGAAAAATGTTTTTTTCATGTTATTTTGCTACTTAGGTTTTTGTTCTGTTTCCAGGATAAATGTTAGTGAGAATGTGAGATCTTGTGCTTTCAAACTTTCTAGTAACCTATAAAACTATTTTCTACAATCGCCTTTTCTACAATCATGTTTGAAACAACTGCAATGAAAAGGTTTAGTTATGTGGTTCAGTCATGTGCTAGTAACCTGTAAAAATATTTTCTACAATCACCTTTCCTACAGTCATGTGCTTGTAAATTTTTATTTTTTTGATTTAGCAGCATGGGATTGTTGAATGAAGAGATTGTTGAAGATAGACTTGTAAATCGTTCATTGCAAAAAGGGTTGCTTTTGGAATTCAAGAAGGATTCTGATAGAGTATTGCAAGCAGTAGCTCAGAGACCTGATGGCAAGAAGAACTGGATGGTTTTTGATCAGGTTCTACAACATAATGCGGTATGTTTAATAGGTTGCTAGGTGTTGGAACTTCTTGCATTTTTATAAATGCTAAATATTGCTGGATTTTGTGTAGTCTAACTCTTCCTTGTTTTTGTTGGGCTGAAGAATGATGTCAATTCTTCCATCAAAACGCAGCAAGTGACATATATTGTTCCTGGTGTTGACAATTTTGACCAAGCAGATATTGTAGATTTTTCTCAGAAGGCTCAGGATAACATGGTCAGTTCCAGTGTTCCACAATGGAGATGGTAACAAATAAACCAAATTTAAAACTTGTTCATATGTCAATAAATAAATTCTGGATGATATGATACAGGACCCATCACTACTTGAATTTGCTTGGATTGAGCTCCTCGAGAAGAATAAGTCTATGATAGATGAAGTATACTTTACTGTACTGGAGACTAAAGGATGCCGCTCCATTTATGGTCCTCGACCAAGTGGGCAGGTAGATGTATTACTTTCACGTGTTGAGTAGCTATAAAAATTATGGATTTTCAATTACTCAAGTTATGTAGCTCCTCTTTGGAGTATTTTCCTAACATATAAACGTGCTACATGTTTTGTTTCACTGGAGCTTTTGAGGTATTTAATTGACAACTTTGTATCTTCTCTTCTATATTGGTGCTTGATATTAAAGCCTGATTGAATTACTTTCTCTTAGGCTACTCATTTTTTATTTATTTATTTATTTTAAAAAGATAGATATGTTAAAACGTCACAATGTATTTTTTTTTCCTCTTAGGCTACTCGCAAAACTGATTCAAAGGAATTTGTTTTTAGTTCTATCAGCTTCTTCTACCATTGATGACTTTAGTTTTAGATACAATAGAATATTGTTAGTTAACTTTGACTTTTGTATATATATATATTTTTTCTCTTTAAGCACTATGGTGAACCTTCCTTTTGGTTTATGAACTATTCATACAAGCAATGCGCTGGAAACCTTGTGGGATAATCCTTAGAGTATAAAAACTTTGCTTTGTTTGTATTCATTTCCATGTAAAGAAGAAGCCATTATACAAATGTAATTCAAACTTGATTGGAAAATGGAGAAGAAACTGTTTAAACATTAGTTATTCAAACAAACTGTTTTTTCATTATTTTCTTGACTTATTATAACATTTTGCATTTAAACTAAACTGGTTTTCTGTTTCTTTTCATGATTCTATGGCAGGCAAGGCAATCACTTATTGTGAGGGGTCTTTTCCCTATGCTGGCAGATCCCCGACATCCTGTAAGAATGATTTTATGTTAATTGATTTAGTGATGTAAAATGGGGAATGCGAACCGATGGAAGATCTCAAAACCTCAGAAATTCTTATGTTGTGCAAATCAATTAAAAGAGATTCTACTATCAAAGCTAAGTTATGAAACCACATGCAGAATAGAAAATAAAATACTTGTCCAACTGAAAGTAATATTCCAAGGCCCAAAATCTAATTGCCAATTCCAAATTACTACCTAAATCTCAATCATAATTGAAACTTGATATAAACCAATGTCCTGTCTTTTTGATTTCCCTCATCACATGCAATTCTAGGATTATTTTGATCTAGGAGTGTCACTCTAGTTTGGATTTGAATAATCCTTCAATCCATGAAATTTTGGGTTAGCCATTACAAAACTGTAAAAGTGAAGTTTATTTGGTATTGCTAGGGTATATTTGTAGTCGTGCACATGTTAACATGTACACATGTCTTTTTGGTACAGGCTGAGTCTAAAAGTGCATCAAATGAATCAATTTTGAAGGTAGCTTTAGATCATGGCAAAGCTTTTGGTATAATAAAGCCACATGACCAAGTTTTTGTTTGCCAGAAAGTTGGTGACTCCTCAGTTGTGAAGATCATTGAGCTTGACGATTAGAAGTTGGATCTTTTTCAAGGTTGCATTATAAGATGTCATTGTTTTAGTATTTTCTGTTGTATGTTGTAATAATGAACAAACTTAAAAGTTATATTAATAATGGGTTTATTACACTGGAAGAAATGCTCTCGGGTAATGGAGATCATCCATTGCCAGCATGCCAACTGATTGTAGAATAAATCCATTTGACCCTTTTGTCAGTACATAATGCTGGTTCATTTTCAGTGGATACAAACGAAGTATAATCCAAAAACAAGCATAATTTTTTTTTTAAAAAGAAATGCAATCTACATCGGTTCTCTGGAAAACCAATGTAGATTTAAGCATAAATTTACATCGGTTTTTCAGAACCGATGTAAAAATGTATACAATTTTTACGTCGCTCTATTCTACATCGGTTTTAGAACCGATGTAGATGCCTTTAGAGAACCGATGTAGAATATGTATCTTGTAGTAGTATAGGAAAAATATTGATACTTTGTGTAATATGATTTCAAGAGATGTCCTTTTGAGCATATTCTATATGTTAAATTTGTTGATCCAACAGATGTTCTTATTATGTGCCTATATGTTGATGATTCATATTTTACTAACAACAATCCAAAAGATGATTAAAGAAATTAAGAAGGCTCTAATCAACATTTTGAGATGATAGATTTAGACCTAATGTCCTATTCCTTTGGCATTAAGTTTGTGGAGAAAAGATAAACACTAGAGGGGGTTGAATAGTATGTATCAAAAACACACACATTTTCTATAGTGAAGTAGTAACTATAGTCAGATAAAGTAAGAAAAAGAGTAAAATGGAACACTAAGTATTTTATACTGGTTTGGCTCAACTACCGAGACTATGTCTAATTCTCAATCCAACTAGATTAAGTTTCACTATCTTTAAAAAAGATACAAGTATTCTTTTAATAAGTTACTTCTGTTTCAATCCCAAGTATTCGTTGACTTTCCTTTCAAGTAACTATACCCAAGTATTCGTTGACTTTCAAGTAACTATACCCAAGTATTCTTTTAACAACAAGTCTCTCCAAACTTAACAACCAAGTATTCTTTTATAGTGAAGCCTCTCCAAGCTCAAGAATGAATATTCTTTTTCAAACAAGCCTCTCTAGGCTCATTCTTATAATAATGGTTATGAAGGTTATAGAGAAGTTATGTTCATCTCACTAAGAAGTTATACAACCAATTATACAATAATGAATGCACTACAAAAAATATGCAATTTAACGACCACCAAAATCGGTCACTAAATTGCAAAAATCGGTCGCTATTTATCTTAGTGACTGAATTTAATCAGTCGCTAAGCTATTTAGCGACGAAAAATTTTTTGGTCGCTATTTAGAGACCGAAATTTTCGGTCGCTAATTCGATCGCTAAATGGTTGCAATGATTTGGCCGCTAAAGTGTATGGGACCAAATTAGTGACCGAATAAATCGGTCGCTAAATATTTATTTTTTATTTTATTAAATTTTATAGACGACGTCGCAAATTTGGTCGCTACGAACCACTCATATTTGGCCTCTTAAGGATTTTATTTCACAATACTTAACTTTTTAGCATGTTTTGTCCTTAATTACACAATTTTTGGAAACTTTCCAGAAGATCACTCATCCCTATATTACTCTAAGTCAAGCACGCTTAACTGTGAAGTTCTTATGAGATAAGCTACCGAAAAGTAAATGCATGTTGTTAGTATAAGTAGTACAAATTAATTTATTAAGTCATCCTCAACTATCCAATCTCATACTTATATTATTTTTGGATTCTTATCATTTTCGTGTATCCGGACCGTTATAAATATATAATAATATATATAATAATTATATTACTAATAATAATAATTATATTATATTTAATTAATCTTTATTTATATATATACTTACTTTTATAATTAACAATCTACTTATTTCTATTTAAAATTAATTTTATGATACAATTTAAATTATTTATTATAAATTTAAAAGTTTAAGTAATAATTTATATATTTTAAAATGAGAAGGGTTATAATAACACTGGTATAACTTTTACTAAGTATTACACCGCTCAATAACTTTATATTAAATGTAAATTTTGTAAATACAACCGTTAGATTGAAAGTTCTATCACTTTATATGTTTATATCAATTTTTGTTAAAATTGAAAAACAACTTAAAAGTAATCAAAGTACTCATATTTTTTTTAAAATGTATATATTACGTCAATTTTATTTTACAAGAATGAACTATCAAATCATCTTGCATTCATATAAGATTTTGTTTATATGATCTAAGAGTAAAAGACTTTCAATCTAACGGTTGACTTTATAAAATTCACATTTAATATAAAGTTATTGAGTGATGTAATACTTAGTAAAAGTTACACCAATGTTATTATAACCATTCTCTTTTAAAATATTATTTTTTGTAAATTAAATTTTAACATTTTAAATAAATTATTAATTAGCTTAATATATTTATTCATCTTAAATCTAAGATATAAAATTCAAAAAACGTATTTATCCTTGTTTTATTTTATAATTATCAACCATTAATAAAATACTAATTTAAAATCTTATCTAGTTATATCATAATATTTTCATATCAAGTTTAAAATAAGATATTAGTTATACAAAATATTAAAATCATATAGTAAATTATTAATAAGATTCTAGTTAAATAATTTAAAATAATTTAAAATAATCAATTTTATCACACAACAATAAATAAATACTAATAGTTAAGATAATACATTTGTACTCTTCCTATTAGAAAAAGAGAGGATGTTATAATTTTTTTTCCCTTAAGATATCACATCTCTTCTATCAAAAAAATTTAAATATAAAAATTCATTTAAAAATAAAGTTATAATAAGTTAGAAATATATATTATAAATACGGATCAAAATAAATAAGAAATTTTAAAATTCATATACTTTAATTAAAAAATTACCTAAAAATCAAACCGTAAAAAAAAAAACTCTAAATATTTTTTCACATAAATAACTATTGGTATTAATTATGTAGAAGTCAATATAAATATTTTTTTATTACAAATTAATGTCTTGCTCTTACAAAAAAAAAAAGAAAATGGGATTGATACTCAACAACAATATTATCATCACTTTTAAGCAATTTATAAAAAAAATTTAAGTTTTACTTAGTGACTAAATAGAATTTCGCCGCTAATTTTAACTAATATTTAGAGATCGAATAGAATTTCGTTGCTAATTTTAACTAATATTTAGCAACCGAATAGAATTACATCGCTAATTGTAACTAGTATTTAGCGATCAAATTCAATTCCGTCGCTAAAAAATTCAAAATTTCTGATTTAGTGACAGAATTCAATTCCTTCACTAATTTTAACTAATATTTAGCGACCAAATTTAATTTTTTCGCTAAAAAATCAAAATTTCTGATTTAGCGACCGAATTCAATTCTGTCACTAAATTTAACTACTATTTACTGACCGAATTCAATTCCGTCGCTAATTTTCACTAATATTTAGCGACCAAATTTAATTTCGTCGCTAAAAACATCAAAATATCTAATTTAGCGACCGAATTCAATTCCGTCGCTAATTTTAACTAATACTTAGCGATCAAATTCAATTCCATCGCTAATTTTGACTAATATTTAGCGATCAAATTTAATTCCATCACTAAAAATATCAAAATTTCTTATTTAGCGACGAAATTAAATTCTGTCGCTAAATTTAACTTCTATTTAGCAACCGAATTCAATTTCGTCGCTAATTTTAGATAATATTTAGCAATCGAATTGAATTCCGTCGCTAAAAAAATAAAAATTTATAATTTAGCGACCGAAATAGCGATCGAATTTAATTTTTTCGCTAAATTTAACTACTATTTAGCCACCGAATTCAATTTCATCGCTAATTTTAACTAATATTAAGAGACCGAATTAAATTCCGTCGCTAAAAAAATAAAAATTTATAATTTAGCGACCGAATTTAATTCCGTCGCTAAAAAATTAAAATTTCTTATTTAGCAACCGATTTTCTAGTGACGACTTATTTTGGTCGCTAAATCGATCGCTATTTTGATCAGTCGCTAAATAGCGACTGATAAATTTTGGTCGCTAATTAGAAAAAATAGATTTATTGAGAGTGGGTTTCTATATAAATGTATCTATGTAAAATTAACATCTCTGTCTTCTTAAGCACAACCATACTTACTTAAGCACAGACATGCTTCACAACAAGCACAATCATGTTGTCAAAAGTTTCAAAACCATTCAAAACTTTGCCCGAAGCACGAGGATAATCTCTAAATTCTCTATTGTTGCACCAATCCACAATTAAAGTCTAAATCTTTACAATTAAACCATTAATTACATTACATACTTATAATACTAATCACTCACACAATAATTTTACCAAAAAGCATTTCCTTAGGGTTCCCACATGAACCCGTAGACTATCCGAAATACACAAGATCAATTCAATATACAAAATTAGCCCTACATATACATTAATAACATTAATTAAAGAGTTAAAGAGTCATATGTAGAAGACAGAAATTAAAGAACAAATACAAATTGAGTTTCCCTCAAACAACACATACAATAGAAAAGAGATTGGATCAATCTCACTACTCAACAATTATCTCATTACTCAACAATTATCTCATATTAAAAGCGAGATTATTCATTCTTCTCTTACCTCGATGAATACTAGACGAAGGATGTGAATTTTCGGAGTAATCTGCCACGAACTTAGGTTCTCCTTCTCGTTCTTTAGAGTGTATATGTAAAAGGTAAAAGTGAGAAGCATGAAAAGGAAAATTATCATAACTTCTCTTTTAAAACTTAACCATAATTTAACTGCCAATAAAATATTTTAACCATAATTCTCGTTTTCTTCTCCTCAAATATTAAAACTTATAAATAAATAATATATCAAATAAACATATTTCTCCCAACCCAATAATAAATAAAATAAAATATATAAATAATCATAATAAAAATACATTAAATAACAAATAATTAAAATTTGTATTATCTCCAAATATTTTCAATAACAAAATAACTTCACAAATCTTCTTTATTAATAAAAATACTCATAATTATTTAAAAACCTTTATAATATTTTGTAAAACTCATTTAATTAATTTAAACATCCTATTAATAATTTTAGAAAACTTGGAGTGTTACATTCAATAGCAAGTATAATTGTCAAATGGACTGGATTGGTCTATATTATGATTGTACGTTATTTTTATGTTAGACTGTTTTGACCTATATTACTTTGAGGATGTTAATTTTTAGCCAAATCTAGTCCATGTTGAGTTATCGAGACAAACCGATATAATTAAAGCTATTTTTCCTTCAAAAAAATGGCTAGCATTTTATTATTATTTACTCATTTAAGAGAAATTATGAGTGTTTTGAATTTGGGAGGTTGCGAAGCAAATTATTCTTTGGGTAAAAAAATTGATAAAGGTAAATAAATTATAATATAGAAGATAAATAATATATATATATATATATATATATATATATATATATCAATGAAATTAAAAGTAAAATTTAACTTTTTTTTTCTCTATATTTTTCAAAGATGAAAGAAGAAAATAAGAATGTTACAACTCAAAGCTTATATTTATGTTATTTTAATAATCATTATTAGTATTAGATTATAGAGAGAGGTAGAATATTCTCTTTGAAAATTTTTCGCTTAAAACTACACAATTTGGGTCCTTTTTTTTTTTTTTAACACGCTCATGCCTTTTAAAATTCAAACCTTTCCTATTTATTTTAAAACTAAATTATAAGTTTTGAATAAATTTAATGATGTAAATTAAAGACACTTCATTTTTAATGGTTGTTAATGTCAATTATGTATTTTTAATGATTTTTTATTTGATTCTTTTGTATGGATTTTATGATTCTTTTGTCGGTACATAGTAGTCTTAATTAGAGCTGTCAAAATGGGTTCAGCCCGGTGAGTTAATCTAGCCCACTACGGGTTTGAGTCGGGTTGGGCCAAAAAAAATGTTGAAATTTTCGGTACGGGCCAATTTTGAACCCGGTTCACTAACAACCCGACTCACCTGAGTTGAACTCGTGGTAAGCCGAGCTGACACACCAACCCGTAAAAAAAAAAATGCTGCCACCAACCCACCACTCTTAGTTTATTGGGCCCAAATTACTAAAATTAGAGTTTGAAGATGATTTTTGTTATATTTGAAATTTGAGATGATTTTGAATTATACTTGTCCATGAGATTATTTAGATTTTATTTGATTGTATTTAGAATTATCATTTAATTATGATTTTGGGCTTTAGTTGTATATTAAAAAAAATTACATTTTTTTTAAATTAGGTGAGTCAACCCGTTTAACTCACCAACCCGTGGTGGCCCGGGCCGGGTTCAATTTTTATGAGCCCACTAATAAATGAGCCGGGTTAGGTTGGCCCACCAAATGCTCAACCCGTGGTGGGCCAGGTCGGGTCAGGCCGAATTACCCGTTTTGACAGCTCTAGTCCTAATTTCACTTTATGTTCTCTTCCTTCACCTACTACTATGCTATTTTTTTTTTGCTCGTGTTTTATATTGATGGTGGATTGACAGTGACAAAGGCTAAAAGTGACTTAGAAAGACATGCATGACTAAGACAAAATTTGAATATTCTCTTCTTTCTATATTTTATCCTTTTTGAAAAATTTACCATAAAGACTATTTTATTACTATCACGATTGAATATATTCTCCATATCGACTCTATGTGAATTAAGTTATTAATATATATTCAATTTCCCTAATTGTTCGATTCTCATCCTACATTGTGTAGATGAAAAATGTATTTTCTTCTTTCATTTTGATTCTTCTCCTTATTTTCTTACATATATGTGGGATTTAATAACTCCTTTTTAGCAGGACAAACTATTTTATTATTATTATGATTCAATATATTCTTCATATTGACTCAATGTAAATTGTGCCATCTGAATTATGCTTGATCTTGTATACCCATTTACAACCAAGAGGTTTCTTCCCATCCGGTAGAGTTTCTAGAGACCATGTTCCATTGGCTTCTAGTGCATGAAGTTCTTGCTGCATTGCAAGCCTCCATTTGGCATCTTGCACTGCTTCAGCATAATGAATGGGTTCTTGGGCTAGAGTAATAGCAGCAACAAACCTGCAATGCTTTTCAGAGAAATTTTCACAACTTATATAGTGAGATATAGGATAGGGAGTACCTGAAGAATACTGTGAAGTGGATTGACTTGGAGATGGACTTAACTTCTTTATGGTGTGAGTTACATACTCACGTAGCTTCACGGAAGGCAATTTGGTACGATGACCTCTTCCTAGTTCCTCCAAACTGCTTTGACGAACAAGCTCTAGTGAGTCAACATTAGGAGTTGGATTATTTCCTTCTTCTACGAGCTCATCACTTCTCTCACTGTCTAAGGCAACAGTTCCCTCCCTCACTTCAGAACCTACAACTACCTCATTGAGTGTATTTTCTCCCATCCTTGTGTCATTATCCAAATCATTATCATCATCATTATCCAATGTATCGTTCATTAACGACGAATCCACAGATAAATCATATTTGACCCCAGCTGTAGGTGTGAAAGGAAATTCCGTTTCAAAGAACTCAACATCACGAGACACAAAATAGCATTGAGTATCTAAATCAAATAATTTCCAACCCTTCTTCCCATAGGGGTAACCCACAAAGATACACTTTCGACTTCGACTAGCAAACTTATCACCATGTCTATCCAAGTTGTGTGCATAGCATAAACAACCAAAAACTTTTAAATGCTCATACATGGGAGCTTGACCATACAACATCTCATACGGTGTTTTTCCAGACAACACTGGAGTGGGAGTACGATTAATCAAGTATCCAGCTGTTAAGACACACTCACCCCAAAAAGAAATAGGGAGATTACCTTGAAATCGTAGAGCACGAGCAACATTAAGAATGTGTCTATGCTTTCTTTCTACTCTTCCGTTTTGTTGTGGGGTTCCTGGACAAGATGTTTGAAATACTATCCCGTGTTCATGAAAGTAGTTTCTCAAACATGTAAATTCAGTACCATTATCGCTACGTAGCACTTTAATCTGTTTACCAAATTGTCTTTCTATTAATGCAAAGAAATTCAACAATGTACGTGACACTTCTCTTTTATCAGAAATCAAATAAATCCAAATAGCACGAGAAAAATCATCCATTATTGTCAAAAAATATGAAGCACCACAAGAAGAGGGGGTTCTATAGGGCCCCCACAAATCACAGTGTATTAATTCAAAACTATCACTAGCATTATTTGTACTTAATGGAAAGACATCTCTAGTTTGCTTAGCCCGTAAACATACATCACATGGTTTGTTCTTTAAAATACTGTTATCACACCTCATGTTGGAAGCTAATTTAGTGACCTTGAAAGAAGGGTGCCCCATGCGTTGATGCCACAGATTAAGTTCGCAAGTTCCATTAGCTTTGTGTGCTTTCTCACTTCGGATTCCTTTAAAGAAGTAAAGTCCATCTCGTTGTTCACCCACTCCAATCAGCATCTTCGAAGTGCAATCCTGCATAACACATAAGTTGTTAGTGAAATAGACAACACAATTTGTTTCATTTGTCAATTGAGAAATAGACAACAGGTTGCAACTCAATGTTGGCACACAAAGCACATTTTCCACTTTCAATCCTCCATCAAGTGTCACTGTCCCTTCTTTGTTTGCCATCAGTTTTTTTCCATCTGGAAGTCTCACTGGACACCCAATTACGTCTCTCAGCCCACATAATAAACTCAAGTTTCCTGTCATGTGGCTAGAGGCCCCTGTGTCTATGATCCACTTACTATGTTTACCTGTCATTTTGTCACTTGTGGTTCCTTTGTGATTGTTCAACAAATCCTTTAGAGTTTTCCATTGTTCAGATCTTAGTCCACTCAATGCATTTTCATTAGTCCCATTGGTTTCTCCATTCACTTGCATTGCATTTGCTCGAAAACCTCCATTCAAATTTCCTGAATTATCTTTTGCATGCAAGTCATACGGTGAAGGTATCTTTTTCACCAATTCGGTCTTCTTCTCGATCTCAGCTTTATCCATGAGAAGAGTTTTGTCACACATTCTCACCGAGACTTTATACGCTCTGATACCATAACAAAGTTATGGAAAAAAATCGTCTCCCATTCTATTGATCAATAGGTAATTATATATAAGTATACAGGCTAAATTATCTCCCTCGTATCTTTGATATGATTTGGCAATATTCTGCAATAAAGGAGAATTAAAACCAACAAAATATACGCCAAATTAAATATTCTAATTGAGGAAATAATCTCAAGAATTATGCATGAGAGCATAACCCGTATATCATATCCCATATTAACTAAACTATCTGGAATTAATAGTAAGGATAAAAAAAAACATACTAAGTCGTTCTAATTTATATATATACACTAAGTAAATGTGACGGATATAGAAGTGACGTAATTTTATTTTTTTTTCTAAAAATAAGACATAATTAAATTTTCTTTTATTTATAACTTTTCATTTTAACACACTAGACGGTTCCAAACCAGCTATAAATGAACATAATCCAAATTGTAACAATTAAAATCAAATCAAGTCTTTAATGTATAACTTTCCATTTTAAACACACTTTCAAGACCAAAATAACAAACCTTCACCATTATATAACCTCCAAAAAAAAAAAAGTTTCTCCATTATTTCAAACCTCCTAAAGAAGCATCATATATATATTAATTACCCAAATAATCGCAGAAACCATGGCCAAGCGTTGCACATTATATGCCATATTCTCCTCCTCATATTCACATTATTAGGTAATTTTCTAGCAACCATTTAACGATGGTTCTTATATACAAGTTATATTAATTAACATTGTCCCTATGTAGAACTAGTAATTACTAATTGACATTATAACTATTGTTTAAAACTTTAAATTGTATCTCTTATATGTTGCATTATGGTTGTTGTGACAGGAGCTGTGATGGCTATGGTGGTTGGTGATAGGTGTAAGGAAGATTTGGGAATTTGCCAAGCCAAAGATGCTTGTAACTCAAAGTGCTCTAAAATTCATCAAGGTGGACATGGGATTTGCGAACCCAATGGGGCAATGAATCATTGTTTGTGTTACTATGATTGCGAAATATGTGAAAAAGGTTTGGGTGTTTTAGGAAGCTGCAATGAAACTCAATGCAATTCTGATTGTGCTTCCAAGTACCCAGGCAAAGGAGCAACTGGATATTGTTTCAGCATAGTTGAGACTCCTTATAATAATTGTTATTGTTGTTACTATTGTTCATAAGTTTTTGGATTTAAGATTTAGGTTCTAGGTTTCATAAGTTTTTACCTCCAAAAAGACAATGATATTTATGAATTAATTAGTTGATGATGATCGTTGCTGATTAAGATAATATCGAATGTGTATGTATAATTGATTTTCCAATCATTTCATGCTACAAGAAGCACCTAAAAATATGGTGACAAACACTTTTAGACATTAATATTACACAACGTACGTAGACAATATATAATAAGAAATTGGTTTATTAAACATAAATCTTAGATAACAATTATTTTTGAAAAGCAAATGAGTAAAGAGTCACCAATAAAAACATTGTAAAATGCAATGATTTATCAAATTTACGTATTTTCCCCCATAAATTAAAAAATTAACTTGATATTTTTATTAATAAAAGTAATCAAACATAAAGGAATGTTAGAAGTGTTTATAGAACATTAATTTGATAAATATACATTATTATTTTTATCAATAAAAATCAAAATTATTGCAACAAGGTTCGTGACGACTCGGCACACAGTTCAATACATATATAAGCAACATACTTCACATTGAAGTTATGTATAAGATTTTCACACAAGTTTTAAATATAGAACATTACACACATATATATATATATATATATAAATAAATAAATAAAAGGGAACTAAGGCATTATCTAAAAACTATAATTATCCTAAAACTGGTAAACATATATATGAGGAGTATTATAATAACATCAGTGTAATTTTTACTAAGTATTACACAACTCAATAACTTTATATTAATTGTGAATTTTGTAAATCCAACCGTTAGATTGAAAGTTCACATCACTTTATATGTGTATATCAAATTTTGTTAAAATTGAATAACAACTTGAAGGTAATCAAAGTATTCATATTTTAGTATATTTTGAAATAAATATATTACGTCAATTTTGTTTTATAAGAATAAAATATCAAATAATTAATCTTTGATTCATATAAAATTTTGTATATATATATATGATCTAAGACTAAAGAACTTTCAATCTAACAGTTGAATTTACAAATTCACATTTAATATAAAGTTATTGAACGGTGTAATACTTAGTAAAAGTTACACCAGTATTATTATAACACTTCTCTCTATATATAAATAATGATTTCCTTACGAAGTTACATGCAACATCCTAATTTTTCTAAATAAATTATTAAAATGATGTTTTACTTAATAAAGAAATATTTGTTAAATTATTTTGTTATAATAAGTATTTGGACAAAATATGTGTTTTAATTAATTATTTAATTTAGTGCCTTTTTGGAAAAATGTGTTTTTTATGTTGTTTAAAAGAAAATAAGAGAAGAAGTTGTTTTTAAAAATTAGGATTTTTAAATGTAGACGGTTTATGCTTATTATAACAATTATTTTCTAGAACAATTATTGTTCGTAATATATTAATAATCATCAATTTATTAAATCAAAATACTCAATTTTTCAGGGGAAATGAAGAAAAGAGAATTTGTTAATATTGAATTAAATGTGTCGATATATGTCATTAAAGAAATTGAACCTTTTACAACAAGTATTAGACAACATGAATATCATCCTAGAATTTCACACCCTTTGTCTAACTCTCATCGAGGTAAAGGGGAGGGAAAAGTGAGATTAACTTCTAATTTCTTTCTATCTTGTATGTTATATGACGGGGCAATCCCAAATTCTGTATGTGACTTGTATTTTATTTCTCTTTATGATTCTCTTGCATTTTAATTGAAGTAACTGATTAGTCATAGGTAATTTTGTTCAATTGTGTGGATTTATTAATTTATAGGTGTTCGTGGATTCCCGTAGAAACCCTATAAGTATAGCGAATTGCACTAGTAAGAAATAATTAATATTAGTACAATAAAGTATATAATTGTTAGCTTATAGATGTACACTAGTGGAAAAAAAAGGCTTTTAAAATCGATTATTTTCAACTTTTAAAATCGGCTCCGTAACCGATTTTAAAAGAGCCGACTTTAAAAATTAGACTTTTAAAATCGGTTAAATAATCGATTTTAAAAGTTAACTTTTAAGATCAGTTGTTTTATAACCAATCTTAAAAGTCGGGGTTTTGAAAAAAATTAAACTGGAACAGGCCATTCCAGGTTGTTAAAAAGGCCTAAAATTATAATTTGGAACGGGCCGTTTTAGGATAGTTTGGAGTAAGTTAAAACCAACTCAGAACGGCCCGTTCTGCAAGTAGAGCAGCCCGTTCTGCAAGTAGAACGACCCGTTCTCCTTGCAGAACGGGCCGTTCCAAATTTAAAATTTACCCAAAATGAACCTGCAACGAAAATAGAGACACTAGAAGAGCATGAGAAGACGAAAAGAGACACGAGAAGAGCATGAAAAGACGAAAACAAAAACGACAACGAAATTTACCTTTTGGGAGACTTTAGAAAATGAGAGCGCGAGAGAGTAAAAAAAGGAATGAAGGAAAAAATTAAAGAGAATGAGAATGGAGGGAAATATAAAAGGTTTCTGACGATACTTTTAAAATCGGTTATTTAATAACCGATTTTGTATACTACATACAAAAACGGTTCTGAAATAACCGATTTTAAAAGTAGCACTTTTAAAATTGGTTCTTAAATAACTGATTTTAAAAGTAGCACTTTTAAAATCGGTCATAAAATAACCGATCTTAAAAGTACTTTTAAGATCGGTTATTTTATGACCGATCTTAAAAGTTATGTCTGATACAACTTTTAAGATCGGTTCTTTTGTAACCGATCTTAAAAGTTGTGTCAGACATACCTTTTAAGGTCAGTCATAAAATAACTGATCTTAACCGATCTTAAAAGTTGTGTCAGACATACCTTTTAAGGTCAGTCATAAAATAAATGATCTTAAAACTACTTTTAAGATCGGTTAAATTTTAACCGATCTTAAAAGCGTTCATATTATTTACAAAATTGCCACCGCGTCACTTTTAAAATCGGTTACCTTGTAATCGATCTTAAGACTCTGATTTTAAATCCAATTTTTGCACTAGTGGTATAATTGGCTTTTAGAATGTCTTGTGAAATTTTCATTTTGCTGGGAATTCTGATGTGACATTGAGGGCCATGAAAGGTTGTTGATAAGTGTCTAATTAGTTTGTTGAAATATGAATTTGAGACACTTATCTAGCACAATGTTTTTACATATTGATATAATTTTGGTCTATATATACTTAGAATCAAAGAAGGACTTTTGATTTATGTTAGTACAAGGAGCGATGAATCTTTTGATCAAATTTTGTGTTATTTTGTAGGTTTTGAAATCTGGAGGCAAACGGCTCAGTCGTTTAAAACGGCTGAGCGCTTTCAAGCCAGAGAGCTCAACAAATGCAGCAAAGGAGAGGCGCTCAGCCACTCTAAGGCGCTGAACGGTTTTGGCCTTGGAAGAAGGAGTGTTCTCTGCCTCCTAGGCGCTCAGCGGACATGAAGCGCCCAGCCCCTTGTGCTTGCTTAACAATGAAGAATCTCTCAGGCGCTCAGCGGATTTGAACAGCTCAGCCCTTCAGATTACTTCATGGTGAAGAATTCTTCAAACTACTCAGTCGTTTCAAGGCACTGAGCAAATTCTTTTCTTTCCTGCCTACTCTGTTTTAATTCTAGCACTTATAAAAGGGCAGAGGAGAGAGAAAAAGGGGATCACAAGTTGTATGAGGAGAGAAAAATAGAGAAAGGAGAGAAACAGAGCATTTGGAGCTCATTGGGACGCGATTCTTCAAAGGATCTCTTTCTTCTTCTACCTTTCATCTTGTTATTTGGTGATTTCTTGTACTATGGAGAGCTAAGCTCTAGGGTTGGGATTGATGTAATCGTCGAACTCCTTTGTATTCCTTTTTGATTCATATATATATCTCATCTATTACTCTATGTCAGTGATTTGTTTCCGTTCTTGATGCTTTGATGAACTGATCATTTATCTTTGATTTCGGATTTAGAATTTGGTTGGAAAACGTTTTCTAAATCTAGACTTGGAACGAATCAATGGCAATGAGTAATGGAATCTTTAGAAAGAATCAATAGGAATACATGGGAGGGAGATTGATGAATTTAATCCCAAACTATTTCTCGTATCTATTTTCCTTCAAATTAAATTATCCTTTGGTTACTTAAGTTTGATCTATCATCCACATCAAATTTTGAACATGTGTAATTACTCAAGTTTTAAATTCACAAGCATCAATTAGTATAATAGAAATCATAGCTTACTTCACAAATCCTTGAGGATCGACAACCTTTTAACTATATTACAAAGACTTGGGTGCGCTTGCCCGGAATACCAACAAGTTTCTTGATTAGCTACCCCCAACTTAGAAATTTGTTTGTCCTCAAACAAAAGGTCTTAATTGAGATAATAATATAACTAACTTATATACCCAGTGCATCACTAAAAGTTTATCCCAAAAAAATATGTTAATGCACTTACATGATTTCAAAGAGTCTAATGAAACTTGTTTGCAAAATCCAGTGAGTACATGTTACTACAAATGGTGCCCACATGATAACAAAAATTATGAACATCCATACTCAAAGGAAATATTCACTCATCTTCCATTGCTTTCAATCAAGAGCACTAAAATTTCCTCACCATTGTGTATCTCTCTTTAATATGCTGTGAAGAGTGAATGTTTCTCTCTTTTCATGCACCAAAACACGCTAAGTCTGCTTTGTTATTCATCTCCCACAAGTCTATTGTTAGAACTAAACAGGAATCACTAAGGACTTAAAGAGGGTTGTAATGTGGCCTGACTATAAGAGATTTGGTTTTTCTTTGGGAATTTAAAGGCCTGTTTGACAAGAGACATTCTCACTCATGTGGGTTAATACCAAATTCTTGCACTAGCTTGAACTCTCTTGACTCTTATGTCTCATCCCTCTTTTGATGGTATTTACTTGTTCCTTCTCTTTTAGAATATTACAATAATTGATGGAATGGTAACAAGGAACCTTGATTATAAATCCCCTTTTTTTTATTCTTTTTTTTTGTTTTTGTTTTTGTTTTTGTTTTTTTGACACTGAATACTACATATATATACAGGGAACAATACTTTGCTTGTGTAGCTCTAACCACATGAACACTCCATACATTTACCCCCAACTTGGCTCAAACCCACTTGTTTCATGATAATGTCTCTTACCAACAAGGCTATGGACAATCATGGTTTTCTTTAAGCTTAAGGGTTCTGTTTAGGATTAAAATGGCTGATCAAGGGTCAATGTAATTCATGGGTTGGCTTTTTGGCTACTGGCTAAGTATAATAAACAATTACCTTAGTAAATTCCATGCATAGCTTAACTGTAACTCATGGGAGACTCAAACAAAACTGACCGCATGAATCAGTGATGACTCTCAATGATTGAATTTTAACTATTTGGCCCACTCACTCACATGGTTTGGTTAAGTGCCCTAAACATCAACAACTTCATACTCATTTCAATTTCACTAGAACATGCTTGAAGCACATACTTAAAGTCAAAAATGTACAACCACTTGTGCATAATGAAAACTTCTAGATTAGAAAACAATGCTCATTGGAAACTTGAACCATGAAAATGCTCATTCTAGAAAGATTATCAATTTGATTCCCAAAAAGAATTTTGTCATCACCACAAGAGGACACAAAACACATCAAATACTAATAAGATATTTTCATGAAGGCACAACAGAAATCAAAAGAGAGAGCTTGAAACTTACCTTGAATCAAAGAGAATGATGGTGTGTGTGGAAGAGAATAATCTCAGCTAGCCGTTTGGGTGCAGCGAGCAATATAAAGAAAAGCGCTAAGCGCTTTAAAAGCGCTCAGCCGTTTGATGCAGAATTCTCAACCAAAATGTTTTGCTGATATGAGGGGTTGAGCCCTTAAAAATGGCTGAGCCGTTTTCCCCCTGGGAGGAAAATTTAGCTAAAAATTAGATACTGCAGCCAAACGGCTGAGCCATTTTTAAAGGTTGAGTCATTTTGTCAATTTTGTAAACTTACCTGGAAGAAGCACATTTTGTTCTCCTTTCACGCTCCCACTTCCAATTACCTTCAATAAACTATAAAAAGCATAACACAAGAGAGGAGAATGTTGAAGGAACAAAACATTTGATAGAATGCACCATCAAAACATCAAATCACAAACTCAACTCTTCAAAAGCATAACTACATATGTAAAGGATTAAACTAAAATGAAAATGAGAATTCAAACCAAAATGGCTGGGTTGCCTCCCAGTAAGCGCTTCTTTATTGTTATTAGCTTGACACTTCACTCAGTCATGGATCATTGAGATGAATGACAGTGGTGATTTTCTCAACCTCACCACCCAAATATGGCATAATTCTCTGACCATTCATCATCCAAGATCTTCTAGAATTTGGTTCTTCCAACTCCACTGCCCTAGAAGGTTTAGCTGATTTAATCACAAAGGGACCTGACCATTTGGACTTGAGCATTCCAAGGAATAATCTCAGCCTGGAATTGAACAATAATACTTGTTGGCCTGGTTGAAAGTTTCTCCACACAATTTTTCTGTCATGGTAGGACTTCCCTTTATTCTTGTAAATTTTTTAGGATTCATAAGCTTGCAAATGCATTTCTTCAAGTTCATGAAGTTGCAGCTTCCTCTTTCCACCTACAACTTTAATATCAAAATTTAATGCCTTCTCTAATGGTGTGGCTAATGAAAATTTTCTTCGAGCTTCCAAACACACTTCATCAATCACATCCACCCTAAAACAATCTTTCTTGTCATTTGGGTGTTTCATAGCTTCAAAAATATTAAAATTCACCTCATCACCATGTATCCTGACCTTGAGTTTGCCACATCAACATCTATAATGACCTTAGCTGTCTTCATGAATGGCCGACCCAGAATGAGAGGAACCTCTGAATCCTCTTCCATGTCCATGACAACAAAATCAACTGGAAAGAAAAATTTATCAACCTTAACCAAGAGATCTTCAACAATACCATGAGGGTACTTAATAGATCTGTCAGCCAGCTGCAGAGTCATCCTAGTAGGTTTCACCTCCACATCACCTATCCTCTGTAACATAGATAAGGGCATAAGATTGATACTAGCCCCTAAATCCAATAATGCCTTGCCCACAGAGAGATTGCCAATGGTGACTGTTAAAGTGAAACTCCCTGGGTCTCTAGATTTTTGTGGAAGTGACTTTTGAATTATAACACTACAACCTGCCTCTAATTCCACTGTTTCATCTTCACTAAGTTTTCTTTTTTTTGTCAACAACTCCTTCATGAATCTTGCATAAGATGGCATCTGTTCTAGGGCCTCTACAAAGGGCATGTTGATCTGTAGCCTCTTGATTATATCAAGGAACCTTGTAAACTGTCGTTCCTTGTCTTTCTTTGATGGAGCATGTGGGTAAGGTAGATTCTTCAATGGAGGAGGCCTACTAACTTCTCTCCCTTTCTTCTTGCTCTTCTCCCTCCCATCTCCATCTTTCCTCTCATTTTTGTCACTCTCTTTTTTATTATTTTCTATTTTTCCTGCCTCTTTATTCAACTCCACCTCTTTCTCACTTTTAGACTCAAATTCACTCTTATCTTTATCCACTCCATCTTTATTTTCTCTCAAATTATCACCTATCTCATTTCCTATCACAGTGTCTCTCCTGGTTGTAATTGATTAACAATATTCTTTAGGATTGACCTATGTATTGGTTGAAAAATTATTGCTTGTTTGCTTTGCCAATTTCTTAGCCAACTGCCCTATTTGTACTTCCAGATTTCTGTTAGAAGCTTTAGTATTTTTCTGATTGGTTGTGGAAACCTAGATAAACTGTGTAAGAGCGTCCTCCATTTTTGATAACCTGTCTGGCTGATAAGAAGATTGATTTTGATATGGTTTTTGTGGAGGTTGCCTTTGTGATGGCCCTGCTTCTTGCTTCTAACCAAAATACTGATTTTAATTGTTCCTCCAGTCTTGATTATGATTATAATTGCCAGAGAAATTCCCTTGTCTTCCTGGATTGTTCATGTAATTCACTTCCTCCTCCTGATCTGGTTTAGAGATGGTGCAATGTCCATTTGGATGATCACCTGCACAAAAATCACATCTCATTACCTGCTGAGAGCGTGAAGATGACCCTACTTGAAGCTTAGACATCTGTTTCTTTAACTCTTCCATCTGCTGAGAAAGAAGCTTATTCTGAGCTAGAATTGCATTCTGAGTATCCAGTTCCAGAATTCTCCTTTTTGTGGGTTGGCTCCTATCATGGTGAGCTTGGTAATCATTGGCTGTCAAAGCATCAATAATAGTGATTGCTTCCTCAGAATCCTTCATCATCATAGAACCACCTGCAGAAGCATCCAATAACATCTTTTTTTGTGGCCTTAACCCATTACAGAACATGTTAAGTTGTGCAACATCATCAAACCCATGATTTGGGAATTTTCTCAATAAGGACTTATATCTCTCCCAAGCTTCACACAAAGGCTCATCAGTGCTTTGAGAGAAAGTTGCAATAGCTGATTTAGCACTTATATATCTAGAAGGAAGGAAGAATCTAGCCAGAAACTTCTGCTCTACATCCTCCCATTTGGTCAAACTCTGATTTGGGTGAGCCTGCAGCCATGTCTTGGCCTTACTTGTCAAAGAGAAAGGAAATAATCGTAGATATACCGCTTCTTCATCTTCTCCAGGAATGCCCATAGTGCCAATGAGCTCATAGAAAGAAGATAGGTGCGTGTAGGGATCTTCATGGTCCATCCCTACAAATTGATTGGTAGTTATGAGAGATAATAGTGTTGGTTTCATCTCCACCCCCTTGGTTGGCCTGGCGATGCTGGAGAAATGTCTAGGACCCAACTGATGATTATATTCTCCTAGGAGTCTCCTTGGAGGATGATGATGTGGTCTATCACCACCTGGTCCTTCTTCAGCCATTGGTTTAGGAATAGAGTGTTGAGCTGAAACTGAGGTGGAAGTACCCTCCTATTCCTGTCTTTCTTGTTCAAGCTTCCTTTGCCGCCTTCTTTTTCTATTAGTTTTCCTAGCTGTTTTCTCAATCTCTGGATCAAATAGCAAATGCTCAGCAGGAATTTTACCTTGCATACAAAGACTAACTTAAACAGAAAAGTTAGAACAACCAGGTAAAGAATATATTTAACAAAAATGAAAACAAAACAATATATACAACAAGCTACAACTAGAACAATATAAATCACAAACTATCTTGACACAAGTCCCCAACAACGGCGCAAGAAACTTGTTGGTATTCTGGGCAAGCGCACCCAAGTCTCTGTAATATAGTTAAAAGGTTGTCGATCCTTAAGGACTTGTGAAGTAAGCTATGATTTCTATTATACTAATTGATGCTTGTGAATTTAAAACTTGAGTAATTACACATGTTCGAAATTTGATGTGGATGATAGATCAAACTTAAGTAACCAAAGGATAATTTAATTTGAAGGAAAACAGATACGAGAAACAGTTTGGGATTAAATTCATCAATCTCCCTCCTATGTATTCCTATTGATTCTTTCTAAAGATTCCACTACTCATTGCCATTGAGTTCTCTAAATTCATTCAGACCCAATCCCTTGGCATAAGAAATTCTAAGATATTTAACTCAATGAATGATTCATCACTTCATTCAGTTAAATATCCCGCATTAAGAGTCACTACAAAAAAAAATTGCATTTAGCGACCACCAAAATCGGTCGCTAAATTGCTAAAATCGGTCGCTATTTGCCTTAGCGACCGAATTTAAGTAGTCGCACAAATCTTAGTCGCAAAGCTATATAGCGACCAAAAAAATTTTAGTCGCTATTTAGCGACCGAAAATTTTGGTTTAGCAACCGAAAATTTCGGTCGCAAAATGGTTGCAATGATTTTGGTCGCTGATGTGTATGGGGACCAAATTAGTGACAGAATAAATCGGTCGCTAAAGATTTATTTTTTATTTTATTAAATTTTATAGACGTTGCAAATTTGGTCGCTACGAAATACTCATATTTGGCCTCTCAAGGATTTTATTTCACAACACTCCACTTTTCAGCATGTTTAGATTAATTCTATCTTATAATTTTTATTTATTAAGCTAATGGAACATTAATTATATTTTATCAATTTTAGATTTGCTTAATAATTTTTTATTAATCCTTATATAAGCCAATTAATTTTAATTTAATGGAACTAACATGTTTATATAAATTGAACTAGATGTTTAAGTCAATTTTAAAAATAATAATGAAAATAAAATAAGATTTATGAAAATAAGTTTATTTATCTTAACAAAATTGGAAAGCACAATAAATTATGTATTTTCATATTATCTAATAATGTAATAAAATATTAAGCATGGTAAAAGAGAAATAAATTTCTCAAGAGAAAAATAAATAAATTTTCTAGATAAATTATTATTTAAATTAGTATAATTTTTTTAAAAAATATTCAATTAAAAATATTATTATTTAATTTTCTTTTATAGCATTATGTTTCTCATTTTTTAATACATCATGATATATTAATTATCTATTTTAAATTATATAATTTGTATTATTTTAAAAAATAAATTAATTTTATTGGGAGGGTACTGATTTTTATTTCTTATCATTAATATTTTTATCATTATAAAAGTAATATTATATATTTTTATATTTACTTTCATTTAAAAGAAATATATTTCTAAATTTTTTTAAAAATTTACATTTAGCGACCAATTTTAATTTGGTCGCTAAAATTATTATAAATAATAATTTTTTTATTTTTTTAGCGACCGATTTTAATTTGGTCGCTAAAATTATTATAAATAGTACTTTTTTATTTTTTTAGCGACTGATTTTAATTTGGTCGCTAAAATCATTATAAATAATAATATTTTTTATTTTTTTAGTGACCGATTTTAATTTGGTCACTAAAATTGTTATAAATAATAATACTTTATTTTTTTAGCGACCGGTTTTAATTTGGTCGCTAAAATTATTATAAATAATAATTTTATTTTTATTTTTTTAGCGACCGATTTTAATTTGGTTGCTAAAATTATTAAATAATAATTTTTTTATTTTTTTAGCGATCGATTTTAATTTAGTCCTTAAAATTATTATAAATAATAATATTTTTTTTATTTTTTTAACTACCGATTTTAATTTGATCGCTAAAATTATTATAAATAATAATATTTTTTTATTTTTTTAGCGACCGATTTTAATTTGGTCGCTAAAATTATTATAAATAATAATAGTTTTTTTTATTTTTTTAGCGACCGAAACCATTCCGTCGCTATTTTAATCAACAATTATTATTTTAGCGACCGATTATTTCCACTCAAAAATTCGGTCGCTAATTTGGTCGCTAAATAAAATTTGCAACCCAATGAGATTCGGTCGCTAATTATGTTGCTATTAGCGACGAAAAAAATCGATCGCTAATTTTGGTAGCTAAATTGACTTTTTTTTTATAATGTAAAAAACAACTAGTTACAAAGGATTATGAACAATGAAGGATTCTGATCAACAAATAGTTGAATAAAGTGTTACCCTATGAAATATTATGAGTGTAATTGTTAAGATGACTAATCTAAGGGGTTTTACATACATTTGTGGCTTTTACACTTAACGCAACTTACTTCGCACTTAACCTCAAAATTTTGTGGATACGTTGTTTAGTGTGAGAAGGCCCACACTTAGTGCCAAAGAGCGTAACTTTCATACGTAAAATTGAATTATTATACTTAAGGCCTACTTAGTCACTCTTTATGACTACAACCTTTAGCGTGAAAATGTTGACACTTAGTGTTTAAAGCACGAGTGCTTTTTATGACTTCCACACTTTGCAAGATCCTTGTCTCACTTATCACCAAAGGAACAAAGGCAAGTTTTCCACCTATGAGAGTCTCGTGCTTAAAGTGGGTATCTTACGTGGACTACTTGCAAAAAATCTATATTAGGATTTTTTGAAACACCTATCACAATTCATCCAAATTGTTTCTGTCTCTTTGTCCTGGCTCATCCAATCACCACATATCGCATGATATAGGTACAATTAAAAAACATCTCATTATAATCACATTATGCACATAAATCATCAAATTCATCAATTATCAAAACACCACTCAATCATCAAATTTACCCAATCAAAGAGAAATGGGCTCAAAGACAATGGTTAATATTCAATAACTCAAGCAGTTTAATTAATCCAAACATTACATAACTAAAAGGTCTAGGGTATTAACAACCCATCATATAAATAACGAACTTATGGGTAAGAATATAATTTAGTACTAAATTGTTTACAACACTCATGTTCCTATTCAACCAATTGAGTTAAACTCTCCTGGACAAATAACGAACTTATGAGAAGGCATATGAAGAAGAAAAGAATAACAACATTGCCACATTTTAAACAATTTTAGGCAGAGGCTGATTCAATCTCACACTTAGTCATAACAGGAGTACTGGCAAGTACATTGACGGATTTGGTTACCATTGCTGAAGAGTCAGAACTAATACTTGTATCAGTACCGATCTGCAATTCTAGGACTGGAAAAGTAGGAGAAGTCCAACCTGTCAGGTGTTGAAATGGGTTTTGAGGTTTTGGAACTTCAACAGAACCTTCCAACATTTTCACCACAACACTCATTACAGGTCTTGATTCTGGCCTATATTGAACACACGATAGAGCTACCCTAACAATTCTTTCTGCTGTCTCCCTATTTTGATCCTCTATCCCACATGCTGTTATCAAATCAACCAGTTGTTCAGCATCAAATTTTTCCCAAACCCACATTGGAAACCACTTCTGACTTTCTGGAAGGCTAATGTTATGGTGTCTTCTCCTACCAATGATTTCAAATAACAGTATGCCAAAGCTGTAAACATCACACTTGTGAGTTACAGCAAATGGCATCCAAAGTTCAGGTGCAGCATAGCCAGGAGTCCCTCTAACCCCAGTCATGGTTACATGAGTATTGTCCCTATTGCAAAGCTTGGCCAAACCAAAATCAGCAACTTTAGGATTGAAATTCCTGTCCAAGAGAATGTTTCCTGGTTTTATGTCATAATGGATTATTCTCTGTTGGCACTCTTCATGCAAGTAAGCAATGCCTCTGGCTGTGCCAACTGCAATCTCATGAAGCTTTTCAAATGATAAGGTTGTGTTTTCATGAAACAAGTACTTCTCAAGCGCGCCATTCGCCATGTACTCATAAACCAGTGCCCTCAAGTGACTTTCAAAGCAAAATCCATATAGACGAACTAGATTGAAATGATGAACTTTCCCAATGGTACCCACTTCTGCCATAAACTGTTCATCCATTCTCTTGTCATCAGAAATCCCACGTAGAACCTTCACAGCTACGATGGTTCCGTTGCTAAAGCTTCCTTTATAAACAGCTCCGAAACCTCCTGACCCCAACAGATAAGAGTAATTATCAGTTGCAATCCTTAGCTGTTGATCAGTGAACCTGATTGGCTTCTCCTTTTCCATGTCATTCAGAAACTTATCCATAGTCACTGTCATAAATTGTTTGTTTGGTGTCTTGCTACTTGATGATCTTCGATCATGAACAACCTGAAATCTTTGTATGCATTTGGGCACTATCCAAATGAAAAGACCTATCTTCACAAGAATCACAACTGCATTAAGATCACCATAGCATTCAGTCAGAACTCACAACAGAAATCTTGGGAATAAACAAACACGGAACACAAGATGAAAATCAACAAATATGACAGTTTAAATCCTACCTATGACAACAATTATTACACTTGGCTCAATTCCATTAGATCCAGAATCGTCATCCATCGTGGTGGTGGACTTTGGACACTGTGTAAGAATTCAAAACACTGCAGTCGATAGTATAGGGAACAAAGCGAAATTCCGTAGTTTGCAATTTATTTTTTTCGTTAAGCTGAGTAACATTTATTATGCTACTCACTTCACCATTGTGCCTCAAACGCGTTTTTGGTGAATTTCCTAGTTATTTCGCTACAAATATTTCCTTAAAAAAAAAAAAAAGATGTTTTGAAAAGTATGCGATTTAGTGGGACATTGTTAATTGGTGTTCAAGTTATGGTAGTAGATATAATAAGTCTTCGTTTTTGCCATTCCATAGTGTGTGGACTAAATTAAACCTGTATGCTCAAACGCTACCCGTCTGTTTGTTATCGATTGACATATTCACCTTATCACGTGTTTTTTCTCAATTTCAAATCAATCTCACCAAAAAGATATAAAACTACGAGAAATTAATTATCAGAAGACAAATTAAACTACAGTTATAAATAAGAGTGACATTCCATCGTTTGAATTTTGTAAAACTAGTTATGTCTTCCTTTTTCTTCCCACTCTCGTATCTACTACTAAATCACAAACAAGAGAAGATTATTACACGCAGTTTGAATTTATTCTTCTACATCATTCTTGGAACCAGTGGTTGTATTCAGCATTGTTAATGTGGGCAACCCTACATGGTTTTATTTTCATAGGGGAACCAAATTTTTTTTAATCAATATAAATATAAAAGTATAAAACTTACATGATATTAAAATTTATATAAAAAAAATCAAAAAATTTACTTATTATCAATTAATCAATTGATGGATGATGTTCAACTTCTCAACAAAAATCTATCTAAGATTTTGGAAAATTTTATCTATAATTAACAAAATAAATCAATGAAATTTAAATTAAAGAAGAAAATGTGATATATAACATATTATTGATTTATTTCCTTTTATTTCTTTTATTCTAAACCTCATTCATATTGTTAAAAAAAAAAATCATCTTGGAATGTTTGCCTTTCCCTTTATCTCTTATCTCATTGATTTTCTTTTTATTCTTCTAATCATGAACTCTTCTACTATACTCTAGAATCTCAATCAATTTGCAAAGTTCCATTTGTTAGCTAATACAAACTTCTTTGTAACGTGTTGTCATTATTAATTTTTTTTCATTACAATAAACTGAAAATTAAATATTTAAAAATAAGTAATGAGATACTATTATTTCATGTCAATGTCATTTATTTATTAAAGGATTTTATTTTATTCATAAATTATAGTTTAATTATTTTATTTATATTTGTATAATTGTTTGAATTTAAACATGTTACCTTAAAAACATTTTGATCGTCTAAAATGAAAACGAAAGAAACAAATTGGAATTGATATTAAATTTTTGAATAATATAAACATAGATCATCTTATTAGGACTTGAAATTAAGTTACAAATGTAACGTAGTAGATTATTTCAGCAAGTCCAAAAGCTCAATATGGGTGATTTAGTAGCCTAGAACGGGCCGTTCCCAAACTGGAATGGGTCGTTTCAAACTACTAAATTAACTTGTAAATCGTAGTTGAGAACGGACCGTTCTGGAGGGAGAACGGGCCGTTCCAAACCCCAAAATGGGGCGTTCTGGATGGAGTACGGGCCGTTCTAGATGGAAAACGGGCCATTCTAGATGAGTCCCAGAACGGTCCGTTCTGATTTTAGAACGGGTCGTTCTGCATGTGATTTTTGAACATGATGAAGGGGTGCAGAACGGGCCGTTCCGGATTCGAAAAGGTCATTCTGGCCACTCCAGGATTTCTATAAATAGGGGTTGTGTGGTTGAGGAGAAAGTGAAGTTTTTAGGGAAAAGTTTTAGAGAGAAGGTCTCTGAGTCTGTGAGCTCCTTTCTCTCCCAAATTTCTCTGTATGATTCCTTTTCTCCTCTAGATCACTAATGCCTTCTGTTTTTTCTTGAAATTCATATTAGAAAGCTTGCTTTGGGAGGATTGAAGTTCCGGGTTGAGCTTCGGAAGGGAATTCTACTTCTTCTCAGTTATTGGCTATTTTGAGCCAATCTTCAGGTGAGGGAAACTAGAATGTAGGTTGTTTAATTTCAGGAGAGTTAGGGAAACTTTATGCATGGTGTTCTTTTGTTGAAATAGTTGAGTTGTTGGGTGCTTAAGTTGATTTATGCTGTTTATATTGTGTAAGTTGACATGATAAATGAATTTTAAATATGTTGTATATTGTTGAAGTTGTTTATAAAGTTGTTAAGTTGCATTAAGCTGATATTGTAATGAATATAGTTGTTTAATTAAGTTGTTTGCATGTTAAAATTATTAAAGTTGCATAGTTGCATGATTGAATAAGAAGTTGTCAAGCTGGTATATAATGCCTATTGTTGTATTGTTGTAAGTTGTCTATTGTTGTTAAGATGTCTATTGCTGTAAAGTTGTTAAGATGTCTATTGCTG
Source organism: Cajanus cajan (assembly GCF_000230855.2). Lineage (NCBI taxonomy): Eukaryota > Viridiplantae > Streptophyta > Magnoliopsida > Fabales > Fabaceae > Cajanus > Cajanus cajan. The sequence continues at coordinate 72,605,839 of NC_138517.1, forward strand.
AAAAGTTGTATGTTGTTTAAGTTGTTAAGATGATTAAGCTGTGATGATGAGTTGTTGATCACTAGGACTAGGGGAGATGTTTTCGAAGTTGTTCATTCCATTGTGTGGATTGAGATAGTTGTGGTGCTCTAAGAGCCCAATTCGTTGAAAAACCCTCCTTGGAAAGTTGTCCATTGGAGTGGATATTGTGTTGTTCTCCTCTAGGACTTAGTTGATCCCGTGTGTGGGGAAGGTCGAGGCACACGTGTATAAAGCGACCACGGTATAGGGGCCAGGCCGAGCTATACCGATTACAAGTGGCCAGATGTTTATTGTTGTAAAGTTGTTATGGTGTTTATTGTTGTAAAGTTGAAAAGTTGGGGACATATGGTGAAGATATATGTCCTATGTTGAGATACATAGTACTAAGGTGATAAGTTCAAAGTTGTTTTAAAGTTGAATCCCTTAGTACTGTGTGGGCAACATGGAAATAGTCGATCCATGTCATGGTTGAATGACCAATTTGAGTAAGGTATCTAGTTAGAGATATAGTCTTTGACTAGATACTGGAGGGCGCGTGGTACTTGGAGGACAGTGGGTGGGCTAACTCCACATGTGGATTTGTGATGCTAGCTAAGGTCGTGGTAGGCTCATACCCAAACCCTTCTGTCCTGACAGTAGTACTGGACCTCCGAGTTTAAGTGGCACACCTGAGCAATCGCCTATTGTTGTCTATACCTGGTTCTCTTCGGAGTTCCTAACGTTGTTCTATACCTGACCTGGTTGAGATAGGTCAAACGCTGGATTCGGCAGGGTTTATGCCACCTAGACTTCTCAACCTCAATTGTTGGAGATCTCCCAGTTGTACATGCGTGACGACGCATTAAATATTAAGTTGTATATTGTTATTGTTGTTGTTGGTTTTATTTTCACAGGGGAACCAATTTTTTTTTAATCAATATAAATATAAAAGTATAAAACTTACATGATATTAAAATTTATATAAAAAAAATAATCAAAAAATTTACTTATTATCAATTAATCAATTGATGGATGATGTTCAACTTCTCAACAAAAATCTATCTAAGATTTTGGAAAATTTTACCTATAATTAACAAAATAAATCAATGAAATTTAAATTAAAGAAGAAAATGTGATATATAACATATTATTGATTTATTTCCTTTTATTTCTTTTATTCTAAACCTCATTCATATTGTTAAAAAAATAAATAAATAAGAATCATCTTGGAATGTTTGCCTTTCCCTTTATCTCTTATCTCATTGATTTTCTTTTAATTCTTCTAATCATGAACTCTTCTACTATACTCTAGAATCTCAATCAATTTGCAAACTTCCATTTGTTAGCTAATACAAATTTCTTTGTAACGTGTTGTCATTATTAATTTTTTTCATTACAATAAACTGAGAATTAAATATTTAAAAATAAGTAATGAGATACTATTATTTCATGTCAATGTCAATTATTTATTAAAGGATTTTATTTTATTCATAAATTATCGTTGAATTTTTATTTATATTTGTATAATTGTTTGAATTTAAACATGTTACCTAAAAAACATTTTGATCGTCTAAAATGAAAACGAAAGAAACAAATTGGAATTGATATTAAATTTTTGAATAATATAAACATAGATCATCTTATTAGGATTTGAAATTAAGTTACAAATGTAACGTAGTAGATTATTTCAGCAGACCCAAAAGCTCAATATGGGTGATTTAGTAGCTTAGAACTAGGGATGGCAACGGGGCGGGGCGGGTACGGGTTTTATGATACCCGTCCCCGTCCCCGTGAGTCAAATCCATCCTCGTCCCCGTCCCCGTACCTGTCGGGTATGTGATTTTCATCCACATCCCCGTCCCCGTCGGGTATCGGGTATACCCGTACCCGTACCCGTACCCGTACCCGTCAATTTTTTTATTTTTTATTTTTTGTAAAAAAAATATATTTTTAAATTATTTTTCTTATTATATTATAATTATAATTAAGTTATTTTTTTATCTCATATTATAATAAATAATCACACATAAAAAATATTAAATTTTTTTAATATAATTAAATTAAAAGTGAGTATTAAATTAAAAATGGAAACGGGGACGGGTACGGGTACGGGTACGGGGCGGGTAAATACATACCCGTACCCGTACCCGTACCCGATTTAATATATCGGGTTTTACCCGTACCCGTACCCGGTCAAACCGGGTATTCCCCGTCAAAGTCGGGACGGGTTCGGGTATTACCCGCGGGTACGGGTATATTTGCCATCCCTACTTAGAACGGGTCATTCCCAAACTGGAACGGACCGTTCCAAACTACTAAATTAACTTGTAAATTGTAGTTGAGAATGAGCCGTTCTGGAGGGAGAATGGGCCGTTCCAAACCCCAAAATGGGGCGTTCTGGATGGAGTACGGGTCGTTCTGGATGGAAAACGGGCCGTTCTAGATGAGTCCCAGAACGGTCCGTTCTGATTTTAGAACGGGCTGTTCTGCATGTGATTTTTGAACATGATGAAGGGGTGCAGAATGGGCCGTTCAGGATTCGAAACAGGCCGTTCTGGCCACTCCGGGATTTCTATAAATAAGGGTTGTGTGGTTGAGGAGAAAGTGAAGTTTTTAGCGAAAAGTTTCAGAGAGAAGGTCTTTGGGTCTGTGAGCTCCTTTCTCTCCCAAATTTCTCTGTATGATTCCTTTTCTCCTCTAGATCACTAATGTCTTCTGTTTTTTCTTGAAATTCATATTAGAAAGCTTGCTTCGGGAGGATTGAAGTTCCGGGTTGAGCTTCGGAAGAAAATTCTACTTCTTCTTAGTTATTGGCTATTTTAAGCCAATCTTCAGGTGAGGGAAACTAGAATGTAGGTTGTTTAATTTCAGGAGAGATAGGGAAGCTTTATGCATGGTGTTCTTTTGTTGAAATAGTTGAGTTGTTGGGTGCTTAAGTTGATTTATGATGTTTATATTGTGTAAGTTGACATGATAAATGAATTTTAAATATGTTGTATATTGTTGAAGTTGTTTATAAAGTTGTTAAGTTGCATTAAACTGATATTGTAATGACTATAGTTTTTTAATTAAGTTGTTTGCATGTTAAAATTATTAAAGTTGCATAGTTGCATTATTGAATAAGAAGTTGTCAAGCTGGTATATAATGCCTATTGTTGTATTGTTGTAAGTTGTCTATTGTTGTTAAGATGCCTATTGCTGTAAAGTTGTTAAGATGTCTATTGCTGAAAAGTTGTATGTTGTTTAAGTTGTTAAGCTGATTAAGCTGTGATGATGAGTTGTTGATCACTAGGATTAGGGGAGATGTTTTCGAAGTTGCTCATTCCATTGTGTAGATTGAGATAGTTGTGGTGCTCTAAGAGCCCAATTTGTTGAAAAACCCTCGTTGGGAAGTTGTCCATTGGAGTGGATGTTGTGTTGTTCTTCTCTAGGACTTAGTTGATCCCGTGTGTGGGCAAGGTCGAGATACACGTGTACAAAGCGACCACGGGTGTAGGGGTCAGGCCGACCTATACCGATTACAAGTGGCCAGATGTTTATTGTTGTAAAGTTGTTATGGTGTTTATTGTTGTAAAGTTGAAAAGTTGGGGACATATGGTGAAGATATATGTCCTTTGTTGAGATACATAGTACTAAGGTGATAAGTTGAAAGTTGTTTTAAAGTTGAATCCCTTAGTACTGTGTGGGCGACATGGAAATAGTCGATCCATGTGATGATGAAGATTTTTCGCAATCTCACCACTTGGCAAGTGAACCAAGTTTCGAAGTAGTATTCAAATATCGTCCTCAGGGATTTGAGTGTTTAGTAACTCTTGCTCTAATGATTTAAATGAGAATGTTGTTATAATTACAAATGAGTGAAGATAGAGTAAAACAACACAATAAAATAAAAGTAGTAAAAGCTATGGTTAAGAAACAAGGATTGGTTCAGAGGTATTTGCTAACTCGTAGATCTTCTTAAGATAACTGCGATTCTAATTTCATTATTTCCACGTTCATTAAATAATCCAACAAGATTCCTCAAGGTTGAATCCTAAAGTCATTAAGCTCAAAACATGATTCCTCTATGTTTTGAGTTTAACACTTTGCATTAAGAACAATGACTTGAACAATGTGACTAACCAAATCAAGTCTATTCCTAGAACAAGAAATGATTAGGTTCAAGATTCAGTTCGGGTTTTCAAAAACGTTTTCCAACTGGATTCAAAAACCAAAATTCATACAATGGGTGATCAAGTCGATATAAGCATTAAGAGAAGAATCAAGCACAAATAATGAGATCAAAATGCATATATCTAAGAAGAAGAGGAGTTAGTAGTTACATCCAACCAATCCTTAATTAGTTTAGCCACACATGGCCATTACAAGATCTAAGAAGTAAAAGAAGAGATTACAAAGTAGAAGATGAGAACAAGGGGTTGGGCTTCGTTCCCAAATGACCCAGCTGCCCAAGTCTTCGTTCTTGCTCCGTTTCTCCCTTCACGTGCTTCTCAATATGTTTTTCTCTCTGTTTTTCGTGATCCCCTGTTTTTTCTCTTTTTCCCTTTTTATATGAGCTTCAAAACAGGGCCAAAAAGTGACTTTTACTCCCACAACTGCAGCTGTGGATCCACGGTTATGGCTGTGGAGAGTCCTTCAGGGTGAAGAAACCTCCAAAGCTGCAGCTGTGGTTTCACAGCTATGGCTGTGACAAATCCTTCAAGCTTAAGGAACCTCCAACGCTCAAGCGGTGAAGCCACAGCTATGGCTGTGGATCTCTGGAGTTGGTGTTGGGTCCTGGGTGCTTCCATGGCTTTAGCTGGGAGTCCACAGCTTTAGCTTCAACTCTCTGGAGCTTCAAATTGCATTTCAGATTTCTACAGCTATAGCTGCAGATCCACAACTATAGCTCCAACTTTTTGGACCTTTATATCCTTCCCAGACTTCCACAGCTCGATCTCTAGATCCACAGTTATGGCTGTGGATCTCTGCCTTGCCAAAAATCCTGCAAAAATGAGGAAATTCCTTAAGATTGCTACTACTCCTCTACTCTTATAGTATAACATAATTCTTTAAATAAAGGGGTGAAATAACATATATATTATCTACAATTATCCAAAAAGAGTACCAAAAGTTGAGTGCAAATCAAGCCTAAAAGACACTCAACACCATGTCATGGTTGAATGACCAATTTGAGTAAGGTATCTAGTTAGAGATGTAGTCTTTGACTAGATACTGGAGGGTGCGTGGTACTTGGAGGACAGTGGGTGAGCTAACTCCACATGTGGATTGGTGATGCTAGCTAAGGTCGTGGTAGGCTCATACCCAAACCCTTCTGTCCTGATAGTAGTACTGGACCTCCGAGTTTAAGTGGCACACCTGAGCAATCGCCTATTGTTGTCTATACCTGGTTCTCTTCGGAGTTCCTAACGTTGTTCTATACCTGACCTGGTTGAGATAGGTCAAACGCTGGATTTGGTAGGGTTTATGCCACCTAGACTGCTCAACCTCAGTTGTTGGAGATCTCCTAGTTGTACATGTGTGATGACGCATTAAATATTAAGTTGTATATTGTTGTTGTTGTTGTTGTATTAAAGTTGCTTCTAAGTTGTATGAATGAGTTGGGTTTTTATGTTGAACTGTATTGTCGTTTGTGATGATGATTGATATGCATTAATATCTGTCATAAGATACATTTATTACATGATTGTTAATATGATGAAGTGTGTGGTGTTTGTCTTCATGATTGATGGATTGTATCTTATGCATGAGTAGTATTGGATAGAGTATGGTGTGACTCTATGAACATGATTGATAGTTGGATGATTGTGTGGTATAGACTATTGTTTGTACTTGTATGATTGATTTTTGAACTCTAGCTTACCCTTCTATTTCCATGTGGTGGAACTGCGATGATCATACTTGGTATGGGAGCAGGTCAGGGCTAGCTTGGAGTTGAGGTATCCGCTGCGAGACGGGAGTTTTGATCCTCGTGTTAGAGTTACCATTTTGGGCAACGATTTTGTCTGTGCTTAACTAACACTAGGGAATATTATTTTTGGGATAACTGGACATATATGAAATTCCATTTTATAACCAGAAACTTAGTTATTTTCATTTTTATTTGTACATGTATGTATGAATTATCTAGCTTAATATTTCTCTTAGTTTCACTAGTAGTAGTGCGATTCCACTAAGTGTAGAGATCTTGGCGAGTCGTTACAACAAACATCTTGAAACTTATCTAAAATGTGATAAAATTAATTCTTATAATCTTGATGGTGAAATTTTATTTGATGAATTAAAATTCTGTAAAAAAAATTTAAAATTTTAGTCAAAGCCAAGCTTATGATATTGAATGCTTTGGAGATATTTAATTATTTTTCTACTACTTGCATAGATTATAGAATAATATTAATCATTCTTGTTAGTGTTGCATCGGAAGTATTTCAAAATTGAAATTGTTAAAATCCTACTTGTAATCTATCATTGAATAGGCAGATTAAATAGTTTTGTTTTGATTTTTATTAAAAATAGTTTTTAAAAAAAATCTTGATTATGAACGCATCAACAATGATTTTGTAATAAAAAATATATAAAATTAACATTCAATAATAATCATGGACACCACTTCTTCGATTCGCACGGGAGACACACTCACGACCGATTCTACTTTGGACTTCCTAAATTTAGTTTTTCAATTATCAGTAACAATTTACACAATGTTGTTTAAAGAAAAATCTTGTGCCGGGTATGATCAGGTTGTAAAAGTTGTAGCCGGGTTTTGATTTAATAATATCCTTTCTTGTGCTTGTCTTGTATTGAGGGATACCAAATACGTCAACTATAGCATTAAATAGCGACTCAAAGTTGAAATGATCTATTAATTCAATTGTAGCAGCATAGAACAAGAGATTTTTTTTACTGACTTTAGTCTCTCCAAAACAAGTGTTTTGATCGCTGACAAAATATGATATCAAAACTGATGGAAAAATATTCTAAGTTACAAGATTATCCTTTTCCAATCGGCACTTAATTGGAGTATTGATCCGATGCTTACTCGTTATAAGCACGGAACACTAGACCGAGGTATCATTAAAATTGAGCGTTTGACACTTATTTGAATTTATTATGCGACACCATAATCTTTTGCTTCTTTTTTTTTTTTTTTTTGAATTTCATAATTAATCGCCATAAATTTCCCATAAAAATAGTTTGAAATTATGCAAATGTGTGGGACCACATTATATGATGGTTGAAGCTGATCAAGTTGTGAACACTATTAACTGTAATATAGAAAGGACTACATTAAACCTTTCTATGCTCTAAGGCCGCCACATTTATTTTTGCTCAATTTCATAGAAATTTCCCCAAAAGGATAGTAAGAGTACCCGAAATTTATCAGAAGATAAAAAAAAAAAAAAAAAAAAAAGTGGCACACCATCAATAGAATTTTGTGTATCCGTTATGTCTTCCTTTTTGTGTTTTTTAACTCTATCGTATCCACTACTAAATTACTAACAAAAAGTAGCTATATAGTTTGAATTTATTCTACAACAACATTCTTGGGACTTCCTAAATTTTGGGTTTTCAAATATCAGCAATATATAATTGTGGATCCATCCCTACATCCTTGGATTTTAAGTCTCTTGTCTTTTTGATTTAAAATAAATCAATAAAATGAATAAAGAAAACCTTTTTTTTTAAATCCCCATGCAGAAACTAATCAAACTATTATCACTGGATGATAATTTCTGGACGGCTAAGGCTACTGATATCATTAACACTATTATTGCAACATGAGTTATGGGATACTCTGTGGGGAATGATCCTTCTAGGTTTCAGTTGTGTTATATCTCTCATATGTGTTAATTTTGGTGAGTTGTAGTGGTGAAGTGTTAGTAAAAGAATGTTTGAATTCTTTTGGTATGGTGAAGCCTCAGTATGATCAGATCGCTAAGGCCATGGAGATGATGGCCATGGCGATGTAGCAGCAGAGTGCTCACTTTGCTCAGATGGAGGCAGGTAGAGCTGCGGATGAGGCAGCTAGACCGGTGGTCTCTCAGGATGGGAGAGATTTAGCAGAGTTCAGGAGATGTCAGTCTCCTCAGTTTAAGGGGGGATTCAGATCCTAATGTGGCAGATCAATGGTTGAGCGAGATGGAGAAGATCTTCAGTGCTCTGGGGTCTTCTAAGGAGAGGAAGTTGGCCTATGCAGTTTACATGCTGGCAGGCGAGGCTGAGTACTGGTGGAGAGGCACCAGACAGATGATGGGGAGCAGAGGTGTGGTTGTAGATTGGGATTGCTTCAAGAGAGTTTTCTTGGAGAAGTATTTCCCGGACAATGTTAGATACGCTAAGGAGACGGTGTTTTTGAGATTGCAGCAGGGTGAGATGTCAGTGACCGAGTACGCCATGAGATTCGAGCATTTGGCACGCTTCTACACCCAAGCCATCTTTGAGGCTTGGAAGTGTAGGAAGTTTGCTGAAGGCTTGAAGTATGATTTGAGGAGAGTGGTGGTGCCTATGGTCATCACGGAGTTTCCAGCCTTGGTAGAGAAGGCAAACGTTGTAGAGCGGCTAGAGAGCTTCGGCAAGCCGGCGAAGACTGTTGGTGGGCCAGCTGGGTCCAAGAGTAGTGGTGGTTCTCAAAGGAAGCCTTATGACAGGCCCCAACTACAAGGGGGTTCTGCCACAAGGAAGTTTACTGAGAGAGCTAGGAGTGGAGCTCAGGTTTTTAGATGTTATCAGTGTGGTGGGCCACATATTGTCAGAGACTGCACTTCTACACAGCCTAGGTGTTTTAGGTGCAACAAGTTTGGCCATCTGGCCAAGGATTGCCCAGTTGGGGCAAGTCAGTCTGGAGGTGCTCAGAGGGTGGAGTGACCTAGGGCAGCAGGGTGAGTTTTTGCTTTGACAGGAACGGAGGCTTTCACCTTACCAGACTTGGTGAAGGAGAAGGGCAGAGCTACAGGTATAGAGGTTTCTATCCTGTTTGATTCTGGTGCTACACATTCATTTATATCTGTTGATTGTGTGGGGACATTGGGTTTGTTGGTATCTGCATTGCATGTTGATTTGTTTGTGTCTACTCCGGCTTTAGTTTCTGTAGTGACGTCAGAGATGTGTGTGAGATGCCCGATAGAGGTGTTTGGTAGGAGGTTCTGAGTGAACCTGATTGTATTGCCTATGGTGGATATCGACATAATCTTAGGGATGGATTGGTTATCTGCCCATCACATCCTTATAGATTGTGCTCGGAGAGAGTTGGTATTTCCTTAGTTGGAGGATGAGGTGTTGGTATCAGCGGGTCAGGCTGAGTAGTTGAGAAGGGATGGAGCTGAGTGCTTCATGTTGTTTGTAGCTTTGAGTATTGAGACAGAGAGGGCCATCACTGGGATTGAGATTGTCAGTGAGTTTCCTGAGGTGTTTGCAGATGATGTGTCGGGATTGCCACCTATGCGTGATGTTGAGTTTAGCATTGATCTGGTACTAGGTGCAGGACCGGTATCAGTGGCTCCTTATAGGATGGCTCTAGTTGAGTTGGTAGAGCTGAAGAGACAAATTGAGGATTTGTTGGAGAAACAGATGGTGAGGCATAGTGTTTCTCCTTGGGGTGCCCCGGTACTATTAGTAAAGAATAAGGATGGTGAGGCCCATTTGTGTGTTGATTATCGGCAACTAAATAAGTTGACGATAAAGAATAAGTATTCACTTCCGAGGATTGATGATTTGATGGATCAGCTGAGGGGAGCTTCGATATTTTTGATGATTAATTTGAGATCCGCATACCATTAGATCAGGGTAAAGGAGAGTAACATACCGAAGACTACTTTCAGGACTAGGTATGGTCACTATGGGTATTTAGTGATACCTTTTGGTGTCACTGATGCTTCGGCAGTGTTTATGGATTACATGAACATGATTTTCAAGTCATTCTTGGACAGGTTTGTGGTGGTCTTCATTGAGGATATATTAGTGTATTCTAGATCTTTGGAGGATCACCGTGAGCATCTAAGGTTGGTTTTAGAGGTGCTGAAGGAGAGGTAGTTGTATGCCAAGCTGTCCAAGTGTGAGTTTTGGTTGTCTGATGTGAGATTTTTGGGGTATGTGATATCGGTAGAAGGGGATTGCAGTGGATCCATCCAAAGTGGAGAGTGTGATTCAGTGGGTGCGTTTGAGGACTACTATGGAGATTAGGAGTTTTGTTGGGTTAGCGGGTTATTATCAGAGATTCATAGAGGGTTTCTCTCGAATAGTAATGCCTTTGACTCAACTGACTCGGAAAGATCAGTCTTTTGTTTGGATAGACGCTTGTGAGCAGAGTTTTCAGGAATTGAAGGGGTGATTGACTACTTCTCCAATTTTGGTATTACCTGACACTGGTGAGCATTTTGATGTGTTCTGTGATGCTTTTCACCCGGGGTTGGGTTGTGTGTTGATGCAAGGAAGGAGAGTAGTGGCATATACTTCGAGGCAACTTAAGACTCATAAGAGGAATTATCCTACTCATGTTTTGGAGCTTGTAGCTGTGGTGTTTGCCTTGAAGTCGTGGAGGCACTATCTGTATGGTGCGAGATTCAGTGTATTCAGTGATCACAAGAGTTTAAAGTACCTGTTAATTTGATCAGAAGGAGTTGAATATGAGGCAGAGGAGGTGGATGGAATTCCTAAAGGACTTTGATTTCCAGTTGATGTATCATCCTGGGAAGGCGAGTGTGGTAGCAGATGTATTGATTAGGAAATCCATTCATATGTCGGCTATGCTGATTAGGGAGTTGGAGATGATTGAGCAATTCAGAGATTTGAGACTAGAGGTGGAGGTTGTTCAAGATCACATTAGTTGTGGTATGATCGCCATAACTAATGAGTTCTTGAGACAGGTGGGAACTAAGCAATTATAGGATACAAAGTTGTTAAGGATTTTGGGATTGCTTGGTACCGAGAGGGCAGCTAGTTTTGAGCTTAGTGTTGATGGAGATTCCCAAGTGGAAGTGTGATAGTGTCACTAAGGACTTTGTGGTTGGGTTGCCTAGGACAGCTAGGAATAGTAACTCTATCTGGGTGATTGTTGATAGGTTGACAAAGTGTTCGCACTTTCTTCTTGTCAAGAGGTGTCCTTGGAGAGGCTTGCACAGTTGTATATTAGAGAGATAGTACAGTTGCATGGAGTACCTTCCAGTATTATCTTTGATAAGATCCAAGGTTTACTTCTAGGTTGGCAGACTCTGCATCAGGCTTTGGGGACGAGGTTGAGGTTGAGCTCCGCTTACCATCTACAGACAGATGGTCAGTCGGAGAGGACAATTCAGTCACTAGAGGATCTCCTAAGAGCTTGTGTATTGGATCATCTAGGTAGCTGGGAGGAAGTGTTTGTTGAGATTCATAGTGGTGAATCAACTCACCTCTGAAGATTGAAGGTTTTGATGATAACAAAGTGAGGAACAAAGCTGACCAAGTATCAAAAAGTCAAAAACAAAGTCAAGAGGAAAAATATGACTATCATGTTGTAATAGGAGTAGTTTAAAAATTGTATTGTGTTGTTGAGCTTATTTTTCATGTGTATGCTTTGTGCATAAACTAATCTTTATCTAATCTAATTAGGAGTGAGTATGATGATGAGTTTGAAGCTTAAGAAGTTATTTTGAGACATAAAACAGAGTTTTGAAAACTAACTCAAAATAATCGATTATCATTAAATATAATCGATTATTCCAGCAACAGATAAAAAGGATACCTTGCTACAATAATCGATTATTTATGAAATAATCGATTATCCCAGGAATCACTCTCTGGAATAATCGATTATCCTGCAAAATAATCGATTAAATTGTTCTTGGTTGATTTCCAAAAATCATGAAGAACAAAATAATCGATTATTCTTTAAAATAATCGATTATCTGGTTCTGAAAAACTTATAAATAGTTTGCACATTTTGAAACTTCAGAGAAAAGATAGAACAGAGAATCAAAAAGAGAAAAACGTGATTGTGAAGTCTTTGTGACCTTCTTGGAGAGTTTTCTTTGTGAAACCAAGAAGAAAAACGTTTTTGAAATGCTTTGAGAAAAGATCATCGTCATCATCACATTCTTGAAAAGATAAAGATTAAGATTTGCTTCTGAATTCCAGGTGAATTCGTTCCTTAATTCTTTGTGAATAATTGTAAATCTTGAGTGGGTTTCTCAAGTGGTAAGGAATTCTTGTAGTGGGTTTCTATAAGGGGTGCTTTCTTGGGGTCAAGAAAGTGATTATTTTGAATGTAGGAGTGTATGCATGTGTGGAATGCTTGTAAAACTTTTTCATTAAGATAATGGAACAAATCTTGATCAGGTTATGATTGAGGACTGGATGTAGGTCACATGTGGAGTGGCTGAACCAGGATAAAAGACTTGTGCAATCTTATCTTTTACTTTGTGTAATATCTTGGTTGTATGTTGAAGAGATTATTCTTGATTAACATGTTTGTATATGCAACATTGGTTTAAACTGAATCAAAGTATTACATATTAATTGTTCTTAACTTTGAATCTCATTAATGGTTAATCAAGAAAGCATATAGGATTCATTTTTCATTAACAAGTCTTTAAGTAACTTCTTTGAAAATTCATATTAGAAAAGTTTGAATTGAAATAAAGATCCTAAGAACTCTGAAAATTTTAAAGTTTCATAGAATCCAATTCAACCCCCCTCTTAGATTAAGCCATTCTTTTCCAACAGTGTTACCATTAGTGGAGTTTACTTACAATAACAGTTATCACTTGAGTATTGGCATGGGCCTTTTGAGGCTTTGTATGGCAGGAGGTGTAGGACTCCATTATGTTGGAATTAGGAGGGTGAGTCAGTAATGGTTGGTCTAGAGTTAATTCTTTAGACTACTAAGATGGTGAGACAGATTCAGGAAAGGTTGAGGGCTACCCAGAGTCGACAAAAGTCGTATGCTGATAGGAGGAGAGGAGACCTCTAGAGTTTGAGGAGGGAGAACACATGTTTTTCAGGGTGGCACTCACTACTGGTTTGGGAAGGGCAGTAAGGGCTAAGAAGCTTATTTCGAGGTTCATTGGTCCTTACTAGATCCTTCGTCGTGTAGGTTCGGTAGCTTATCAGTTAGCGTTGCCTTTGGTTCTGTCCAACCTGCATGATGTGTTTCATGTTTCACAATTGAGGAAGTACATTAGAGACTTAAGTCAAGTGGTAGAGATGGATGAGGTGCAAGTTAGAGAGAACTTAACCTATGAGAAGAGACTGGTAGCTGTGGTTGATCACAAGTTGAAAGAGCTTCGTGGCAAGTCCATCAGCTTGGTGAAGATTCCTTGGGATGCAGCTACTAGTGAGGCTACCTGGCAGGTGGAGAGTCAGTTTAAGCAATAGTATATATTCCTCTTTTTAGGTAACCCTATTTTCTGGGACAAAAATTCCTGTTTGTTGGGGGGTATTGTAACGTAGTAGGTTATTTCAGAAGGCCCAAAAGCTCAATATGGGTGATTTAGTAGCCCAGAACGGGCCGTTCCCAAACTGGAACGGGCCGTTCCAAACTACTCAACTAACTTGTAAATCGTAGTTGAGAATGGGCCGTTCTAGAGGGAGAACGGGTCGTTCCAAACCCCAAAACGAGGCGTTCTGGATGGAGTACGGGCCGTTCTAGATGGAGAACGGGCTGTTCTGGATGAGTCCCAGAACGGGCCGTTCTGATTTTAGAACGGGCCGTTCTGCATGTGATTTTTGAACATGATGAAGGGGTGCAGAACGGGCCGTTCCGGATTCGGAACAGGCTATTCTGGCCACTCTGAGATTTCTATAAATAGGTGTTGTGTGGTTGAGGAGAAAGTGAAGTTTTTAGAGAGAAGTTTTAGAGAGAAGGTCTCTGGGTCTGTGAGCTCCTTTCTCTCCCAAATTTCTCTGTATGATTCATTTTCTCCTCTAGATCACTAATGTCTTCTATTTTTTCTTGAAATTCAGATTAGGAAGCTTTCTTTGGGAGGATTGAAGTTTCGGGTTAAGCTTTGGAAGGGAATTCTACTTCTTCTCAGTTATTGGCTATTTTGCGTCAATCTTCAGGTGAGGGAAACTAGAATATAGGTTGTTTAATTTCAAGAGAGTTAGGGAAGCTTTATGCATGGTGTTTTTTTGTTGAAATAGTTGAGTTGTTGGGTGCTTAAGTTGATTTATGTTGTTTATATTGTGTAAGTTGACATGATAAATGAATTTTAAATATGTTGTATATTAATTGTTGAAGTTGTTTATAAAGTTGTTAAGTTGCATTAAGTTGATATTGTAATGACTAAAGTTGCATAGTTGTATGATTGAATAAGAAGTTTCCAAGCTGGTATATAATGCTTATTGTTGTATTGTTGTAAGTTGTCTATTGTTGTTAAGATGCCTATTATTGTAAAGTTGTTAAGATGTCTATTGCTGAAAAGTTGTATGTTGTTTAAGTTGTTAAGCTGATTAAGCTGTGATGATGAGTTGTTGATCATTAGGACTAGGGGAGATATTTTCGAAGTTGCTCATTCCATTGTGTGCATTGAGATAGTTGTGGTGCTCTAAGAGCCCAACTTGTTGAAAAATCCTCCTTGGGAAGTTGTCCATTGGAGTGCATGTTGTGTTGTTCTCCTCTAGGACTTAGTTGATCCCGTGTGTGGGCAAGGTCGAGACACACGTGTACAAAGCGACCACGGTATAGGGGTCAGGCCGAGCTATACCGATTACAAGTGGCCAGATGTTTATTGTTGTAAAGTTGTTATGGTGTTTATTGTTGTAAAGTTGAAAAGTTGGGGACATATGGTGAAGATATATGTCCTATGTTGAGATACATAGTACTAAGGTGATAAGTTGAAAGTTGTTTTAAAGTTGAATCCCTTAGTACTGTGTGGGCGACATGGAAATAGTCGATCCATGTCATGGTTGAATGACCAATTTGAGTAAGGTATCTAGTTAGAGATGTAGTCTTTGACTAGATACTGGAGGGTGCGTGGTACTTGGAGAACAGTGGGTGGGCTAACTCCACATGTAGATTGGTGATGCTAGTCAAGGTCGTGGTAGGCTCACACCCAAACCCTTTTGTCCTAACAGTAGTAGTAGACCTCTGAGTTTAAGTGGCACACCTGAGAAATCGCCTATTGTTGTCTATACCTAGTTCTCTTTGGAGTTCCTAACGCTGTTCTATACCTGACCTAGTTGAGATAGGTCAAACGCTGGATTCGGTAGGGTTTATGCCACCTAGACTGCTCAACCTCAGTTGTTGGAGATCTCCCAGTTGTACATGCGTGACGACGCATTAAATATTAAGTTGTATATTGTTGTTGTTGTTGTATTAAAGTTGCTTCTAAGTTATATAACTGAGTTGGGTTTTTATGTTGAACTGTATTGTCGTTTGTGATGATGATTGATATGCATTAATATCTGTCATGAGATACATTTATTACATGATTGTTAATATGATGAAGTGTGTGGTGTTTGGCTTCATGATTGATGGATTGTATCTTATGCATGAGTAGTATTGGATAGAGTATGGTGTGACTCTATGAACTAGTTGGATGATTGTGTGGTATAGACTATTGTTTGTACTTGTATGATTGATTTTTGAACTCTAGCTTACCCTTCTGTTTCCATGTGGTGGAACTGCGATGATCATACTTGGTATGGGAGCAGGTCAGGGCTAGCTTGGAGTTGAGGTATCCGCTGCGAGAGGAGGAGTTTTGATCCTCGTGTTAGAGTTACCATTTTGGGTAACGATTTTGTCTGTGCTTGACTGACACTAGGAAATATTATTTTTGGGATGACTGGACATATATGGAATTCCATTTTATAACTAGAAACTTAGTTATTTTCATTTTTATTTGTATATGTATATATGAGTTATCCAGCTTAATATTTCTTAGTTTCACTAGCAATAGTGCGATTCCACTAAGTGTAGAGATCATGGCGGGTCGTTACAACAAACATCTTAAAACTTATCTAAAACGTGATAATTAATTCTTATAATCTTGATGGTGAAATTTTATTTGATGAATTAAAATCCTACTTGCAATCTATCATTCAATAGGCAGATTAAATAGTTTTGTTTTGATTTTTATTAAATTATTTTTTTTAAAAAGAATCTTGATTATGAACACATCATCAATGATTTTGTAATAAAAAACTATATAAAATTAACATTCAATAATAATCATGGACACCACTTCTTCGATTCGCACGGGACACAAACACTCACGACCGATCCTACTTTGGACTTCCTAAATTTAGTTTTTCAATTATCAGTAACAATTTACACAATGTTGTTAAAAGAAAAATCTTGTGCCGGTATGACTCAGGTTGTAAAAGTTGTAGCCGGGTTTTAATTGAATAATATCTTTTCTTGTGCTTGTCTTGTATATTGAGGGATACCAAATACGTCAACTATAACATTAAATAGTGTTCCGGCTAAGGGGTGCGCTAGGGTTTCGTCCTAAGTCGAACCTCAAAGCCAGAGCATTCAAAAGTGTAATCTGCCTTCTCAACTCTAGGGTTTTGGGTTTTATAGTATGTCGTTCGTGGGCCTCTTGGGCCCCGAGAATGGCGGGATTTTGCTAACCGTTATTATCTCGATGGCGTGGGAATAAAGGGAACAGGTTTAGCCAGGTTTTGACCGACAGGGTCCATGTCGAGGGCCCCGTCAGGTTTTGACCGACGGGGTCCATGCCGAGGGCCCAGACAGGTTCTGATTGGTTGGGCCCATGCCGAGGTGTCGAGAGAAATCCGATATGGGGTGCTCCCGTGTCAAGTCCGCTGAAAACCGAGCTCACCTTTGGGAAGCTGGTTGAGTCACTAGCGAAGCCACCGTACGCATGTCCACCCTCTCGGTATCCGACCGTAACCGTGAGGGCTTGAGGGAGTCGGTATCCGACCATGACGGTACACTTGCCTTCCAGCCCTGAGCCGTTAAGGCGAAAGGGCTTGAGGGAGTCGGTGTCCGACCGTAACCGTGAGGGCTTGAGGGAGTCGGTATCCGACCATGACGGTACACTTGCCTTCCAGCCCTGAGCCGTTAAGGCGAAAGGGCTTGAGGGAGTCGGTGTCCGACCGTAACCGTGAGGGCTTGAGGGAGTCGGAATCCGACCGTAACCGTGAGGCTTGAGGGAATCGGTATCTGACCGTGACGGTACACTGTTAAAAATGAATCTCAAATCATCTAGTCGCCCAAATACCGACTAGGGAAACATGCCACAATTTTTTCTAAGTTAACATGAATATCAAATCATCTAGTCGTCCAAATACCAACTAGGGAAACATGCCAAAAAATTTTCTAAGTTTAAAATGAATATCAAATCATCTAGTCGTCCAAATACCGACTAGGAAAATGTAAAAATTTTTCTAAGTTAAAAATGAATCTCAAATCATCTAGTCGCCCAAATACCGACTAGGGAAACATGCCAAAAAATTTCCTAAGTTTAAAATGAATATCAAATCATCTAGTCGTCCAAATACCGACTAGGGAAACATGCCAAAAAATTTTCTAAGTTTAAAATGAATATCAAATCATCTAGTCGTCCAAATACCGACTAGGGAAACATGCAAAAAAAATTTCTAAGTTAAAATGAATTATCAAATCATCTAGTTGTTCAAATACCGACTAGGAAAATGCCAAAATTTTTCTAAGTTAAAAATGAATCTCAAATCATCTAGTCGTCCAAATACCGACTAGGGATTTATCTAAAAGTTGAAGCTCACCTAGTCGGACTTTTGCCGACAATCACGAGTTTGTCTTCGAGTTATTTATACTCGCCCAGTCGGACTTTTGCCGACAATCACGAGTTTGGTCTTCGAGTTATTTATACTCGCCCAGTCGGACTTTTGCCGACAATCACAAGTTTGGTCTTCGAGTTATTTATACTCGCCCAGCCAGTCTTTTGCCGACAATCACAAGTTTTGTCTTCGAGTTATTTATACTCGCCCAGCCGGACTTTTGCAGACAATCACGAGTTTGGTCTTCGAGTTATTTATACTCGCCCAGCCGGACTTTTGCCGACAATCACGAGTTTGGTCTTCGAGTTATTTATACTCGCCCAGCCGAACTTTTTCTGACAATCACGAGTTTGGTCTTCGAGTTATTTATACTCGCCCAGTCGGACTTTTGCCGACAATCACGAGTTTGGTCTTCGAGTTATTTATACTCGCCCAGCCGGACTTTTACCGACAATCACGAGTTTGGTCTTCGAGTTATTTATACTCGCCAAGCCGGACTTTTGCCGACAATCACGAGTTTGGTCTTCGAGTTATTTACACTCGCCCAGCCGGACTTTTGCCGACAATCACGAGTTTTCCTGCGAGTCAATCAATTTGAAAATAACAATTTTTATTATTTGATGTTACCTCGTTAAAAACCTTTGTAGCATAAAACCCTCGCAGCAGACTCCCATGCTTCCTCCACAAATTAACATCTGAGCACGAAAGTCCATTAGATGTTGACTAGGATCCTGTTTTCCGTCAAACGGTTCCACCTGCTGATACGAAGCTGTTCTTTGACAAACCAGACCTCATATTGACGATCCGAACGGTCAGAATGAAGAACCTCACTTCCTGAACCTATAGTCCAAAAATCAGCCCGATCCAACGGTGAACGACTTCACACCGATTAAAACACAGTACCAGCTCTGTTTTGTGCTGGAACACTTTCACCTACTGATATGAAGCTGTTTTCTCCCAAACCAGGCCTCCGGTTAATAATCCGAACAGTCATAATGAAGAACCACATTTCTGGAACCTACAGTCCAAAAATCAGCTCGATCCAACGGTGTAAGACCTTACACCAACGAAAACACAGAGCCCACTCTGTTTTTGTGCGGGAAACTTCCTCTCCTTCTCTCTCTCTGGGTCGCGCTCCTCTTTCAAGCCATTGATCAACGCCATCATCTCCTCCATGGTAGGGTGTTGTTGTCGTGGTTGGATGTGCCGCCTCTCGCCATAGTAGAGTGTAGGTTTTTTGTATTTCTTGGGGTGTAGGAAAAGTTTTACCGTAGCCCCACGGTGGGCGCCAAAATGTTCCGGCCAAGGGGTGCGCTAGGGTTTCGTCCTAAGTCGAACCTCAAAGCCAGAGCATTCAAAAGTGTAATTTGCCTTCTCAACTCTAGGGTTTTGGGTTTTATAGTATGTCGTTCGTGGGCCTCTTGGGCCCCGAGAATGGCGGGATTTTGCTAACCGTTATTATCTCGATGGCGCGGGAATAAAGGGAACAGGTTTAGCCAGGTTCTGACCGACAGGGACCATGTCGAGGGCCCAGTCAGGTTTTGACCGACGGGGTCCATGCCGAGGGCCCAGTCACGTTTTGACCGACGGGGTCCATGCCGAGGGCCCAGACAGGTTCTGATTGGTTGGCCCATGCCGAGGTGTCGAGAGAAATCCGATATGGGGTGCTCCCGTGTCAAGTCCGCTGAAAACCGAGCTCACCTTTGGAAAGCTGGTTGAGTCACTAGCGAAGCCACCGTACGCATGTCCACCCTCTCGGTATCCGACCGTAACCGTGAGGGCTTGAGAGAGTCAGTATCCGACCATGACGGTACAAATAGTGACTCAAAGTTGAAATGATCCATTAATTCAATTGTAGCAGCATAGAACAAGAGATTTTTTCATTGACTTTAGTCTCTCCAAAACAAGTGTTTTGATCGCTGACAAAATATGATATCATAACTGATGGAAAAATATTCTAAGTTACAAGATTATCCTTTTACAATCGGTACTTAATCGTTGATCCAATGCATACTCGTTATAAGCACGGAACACTGGACCGAGGTATCATTAAAATTGAGCGGTTGACACTTATTTGAATTTATTATGCGACACCATAATCTTTTGCTTTTTTTTTTTTTGATTTTCATAATTAATCGCCATAAATTTCCCATAAAAATAGTTTGAAATTATGCAAATGTGTGGGACCACATTAAATGATGGTTGAAGCTGATCAAGTTGTGAACACTATTAACCGTAATATAGAAAGGACTACATTAAACCCGTACCCGTATCCGTCAATTTTTTTATTTTTTATTTTTTATAAAAAAATAACATTTTTAGATTTTTTTTATTATATTTAATTATAATTAAGTTATTTTTCTATCTCATATTATAATAAATAATCACACATAAAAAAAATATTAAAATTCTTTAATATAATTAAATTGAAAGTGGGTATTAAATTAAAAATTGGAACAGGGACGGGTACCTGTACCCGCTTTAAAGTATCGGCCGGGTTTTACCCGTACCCGTACCCGGACCCGGTCAAACCGAGTATTCTCCGTCAAAGTCGGAACGGATTCGGGTATTACCTGCGACTATGGGTATATTTGTCGTCCCTAACTGTAAGGCTTCTACATTTATTTTTGCTCAATTTCATAGAAATTTCCCCAAAAGGATAGTAAGACTACGGGGAATTTATCAGAAGATAGTTTCAACTAGTGATATTCAAAAAGAAACAAAGAAAGAAAGAAAGAAAAGTGGCACAGCATCAATTGAATTTTGTGTATCCGTTATGTCTTCCTTTTTGTGTTTTTTAACTCTATCGTATCCGCTACTAAATTACTAACAAAAAGTAGTTATAGTTTGAATTTATTCTACAACAACATTCTTGGGACTTCCTAAATTTTGGGTTTTCAAATATCAGCAATATATAATTGTGGATCCATCCCTACATCCTTGGGTTTTAAGTCTCATGTCTTTTTGATTTAAAATAAATCAATAAAATGAATAAAGAAAACCATTTTTTTTTTAAATCCCCATGCAGAAACTAATCAAACTATTATCACTCGATGATAATTTCTGGCTGGCTAAGGCTACTTATAATATCGTTAACACTACCATTGCAACATGAGTTCTTGCAGCACTTGGTGATCCCACTTGTCCCATAAAACTCTGAAATATCCATAGACTTTTCCTTATAATCAGACTCCAAGGTGGCAATGCTGGCATCTTGTGTAACATCAGAACCTGTGTCACATTTTTCAGTCTTAAATTTCAATTGGCAACAATCAGAGGCATTATTTGTTCTGCATGAGGAGTCCTCACACATTTTAACTTTGCCTAGACAGAAACCATTACAAGGTTTCACTATATGAACTTCAATAGAGACCAAGTTTCCATTGTTGTGGTTTCCCTTGAGTGAGCTCATCTTCGAAAGTCCAGAAGATTCATCCTTGCTTGTAGTTGCCACACTGTAAGCGTTGTTTTCACAACAATCTTTACCACACTTTTCAGCACTAAGAAGCGGTTTTCTCTCATTGCTATTACTTTGCTTGTCAAGTAGGGTTATAGTCATATCTCCAAAGAAACTTCGGTATTTAGAACTTGTAGATTCTCTTTCATATTTGGGCTTCTCTTGTAATAGTAACATGCTATTCAGAATCACAAGTAAACAGGTTCCAACATCAGTCAACACAGCAAGCCAAACTATAGGGTATCCTGCAATTGCCAGTGCAAGTATTGCACTCTTGAAGCCAACTGAAATAATGACATTCTCAATGAGTTTTCTAGTAGTTTTTCTCGCTAGCCGAATGGCTTCAGGTACTTTTCGGATGTCATTCGACATGAGAATTGCATTGCCTGTCTCATTCGCAAGAGCTGAACCAGATATTCCCATTGAAATGCCAATATCAGCTGTGGCTAGTGCAGGAGCATCATTCATGCCATCTCCAATCATGGCTGTTAGCCCATCTTTCTTGAAATTCTCAATGATCACTGCCTTATCTGCAGGTAGAAGCTCTGCATGGACAATGTCAAGGGCATGGTTCAACTGCAGAGAATAAGTCAATAATTTTTCAGTTTCAATATGGATCATAAATAATGACAAAGTTGATAGGTGCCAGGCATTTGTCTAGACATGTCTTACAAGTATTGTGTTTGAAACATGTTGAACAAGCCAACAGAGTTTAGCATACTATAGATGTTTCCGTGCTTCATAGAATATAAATAATAAACAGCTATAACCAAAACTGAATAGGGTAATCTTTTGAGTTAGAAAAAAGAAACTATATATGTTAATAACAAAGTCTATCAAAATAACACCTTTTCATAAGATTGTTGGTTAAAGTATAGATTACTATGGGCATACCTGACTCTGAACATACATAGCAGCCTGAGTGCTATCTCCTGTTAGCATGACTGTTCTCACACCTAACAACTTTAGCTCTTCTATTGCCTCCAAAGCCCCTGATCTGCAAGCATCAGCTAAGCTGAAGACTCCAACCAGAGTTGGTCCACAGCATTGTTTCGGGGTAGAATTTCCATGGCTTTGAAATTGGATGTGACTATCAACTATAAATATGATGGAATTATTCGGTGAATATACTAAAATGATAGCATATAAATGTGAGCAATGAAGCAAAAGAAAAGCCACAACACTCCCATTCAGATATTCAAAATTAGAAAGCGTAATACTGTTTGATGGCGATTTTTTTTTTTAAAAGAATTTTAAATGTTTTAATATGAAATATTTTATTTGAATGAAAAATTTATAAAGAATTTGAAATTTTTAAATATTTGTAAAAAAAATTTAAATTATAAAATTTCAAATTCTTCTAAAAAAAAAAAAGTAAGCTTTCTTTTTTTTCTTCTATCTCCCTCTTTCCCCTTTCAAAGTTAACATAAAAAGTATTAAAAGTTTTTATTTCATTATTGAATATTCAAAGTTCTCTTTTAAATATCAAAATTATAATATACATATTTTTCTAAATTCAATTTTATCCATGGTGAAAATTAAATTGTCTTATTCAAAATAAGAATTTAAAATTTAAAAAAATTAAATTAACTTGTTCAAACAACACATTTAAAAAATAATTTAAATAATTTAAATTCTAAAAACTTCAAATTTCTTAAATTTTAAAAAAATTTCATCCAAACACAAAGTATTTTTTTTTTAAACTAAAGATGTGGTTTTATAGTTACCTCTTTCACAGCCAGCTCTTGCACCAATTCTTTTATTGCCTATATAGATATCCTTTCCATCAATTGTACCAAAAACTCCTTCTCCTGGAAAATTTTGAAAATTCTCCACATTTTCAGGGATTGGTTTGATAGAATGTGACATTCCACATTCCACTAGTGCAGCTGCCATAGGATGACTTGATTTACTCTCAATACTTGAAACCCTACGAAGTTTTCATTAACCAAAGCAAATTAATCTTAAAACAATTATTAACTCTCCAAACAGATTTGTATTAACATTGTTATGTTTAATTAATATAATTTACCAGTACAATAAAGATTCAATGCTAATGTCATCTACAGCAACAGAAAAATCTGTCACAGTGAACTCTCCTCTTGTTATGGTGCCAGTTTTATCGAAAGCCACTGTTTTAATTCCAGAAAGTGTTTCAATATAATCTCCACCTTTCAATAGTAAACCACTTATTGCAGATTTTGTGAGAGCACAAAAGATTGCAACAGGTGTGGAGAGGATGAGAGCACAAGGGCATGCACTTAATAAAACCACAATTGCCAGATGAAGCCAAGGCGTAATGTCAGGAACTTCTAATGCAGCTGGAATCATTGCAATGCTAGCAGAAATCAAGACAACAGCTGCAACATAATATAAATCAACACGAATATTAGTATTTACTGGGACAATCAATGTTTTTCTACAGCATATTTATCAATGAAAATATTAGACTTTGAAAGTAAAAGTAACGTTAGTAAAGGATATATTTTCTTTTACTTCCACCTGCAAAAACAAAAAAAGTTTGTGTAGTATGTATTTAATACTTACCAGGAATATAGTACTTTGCAAAATTATCTATGAATCTTTGTGTCCTAGATTTTCTACTTGAAGCCTCTTCAACAAGTTTTGACATTCTAGCCACCACTGTGTCTTTTGCCGAAACAGTAGTTTTTACACTTATATATCCTGTGATGATATAAACCAAAATTATTTTAGAAGCATTGTTTTGGTAGAAAAAGTTGAGAGATAAAGAATAGCAGCTAGATATACTTAACCATTCACATTAATAGTTCCAGCCCACACAACTGAATCTAACTCTTTGATAACGGGTAATGATTCTCCTGTTAACATCTTTTCATCAACTTCACACTTTCCTTCTACCACGATTCCATCAAGAGGAATAGCATCACCAGCCTTGACTGCAAGTATGCTATTGATTTTAACGTCGTTGACGTCAACACGTTCCCCAGTTTCAGCAATAACGGCCTTTCGAGGAGCCATGCTTGTTAAAGATGACATTGCAACCATTGCCTAAGAACAGACATAAAATGTCAAACGTTAACATGAAATAAGTCTATTTATTATCTGTTCTTTGCTTAATGCTTGCATTTTACTAGCTTTCAGCACTTGAGTGTGAAGAAATAATCATAAGTATATATAGACAGAGAATCAGCTGGAGTTATGTTTAAGTAGGAAAAAAACTATGATTCACTGTTCTAAATTGTGGTCCGCAACATGTGTTGTGGCTGTAATATTGTCGTTACGGTACTCTCTACATCCACAATGGCCCACAATTACAGTAAGCTTTTAAATCATCAAAAATTTCACAACGTAATCTTAACACACAATTGTAATTGATCCGCGCAATACCATTTTATTCTACTTTTTTTATTAAAAAAGTATACAAATTTAAGTTTTAATCTTCTAATCTAATAAGTTTGGTCACAAGGGATGTTACGAGGGATAGGGAGACAACTAAAGATGATTAATTGGAGTGTTGAAGAGTGGATGATGCATTTTAAGAAAGAAAGAGAAGAGTTTGAAGTAAAAAATTAAGAAAAAAAAGTTTGATTAATTTTTATTATTATAGAATTATTTGTTTATGTTTGATATAAATATATAATAATTTGGCATTATAACAACAATAATCCGCATTGAAACAGTCACAATCACAACCATAATTTAGGATCATGTTAAGATTAATGAAGTACAGCACAAAATATTATCATTAAAAGGTACATATATTTGTTGAGTAAAAGTTGCCTAATATAACACAAAAATTGCCTTGATTTGGTGTGAAATTCTCGTACACAATAACACTTTTTCTCCTCGACTTGGTTCAAATATTGCTTCTTTTTCTTTCATCTTTCCTCGTTCACACAAATATGAATCTAGGTACTAGATATATCTTAAGCTGAAAGTGAAAACACTTTTCAGAAACAAGAAAAACCGAGATCGTTCTACAATAAGCACCGAATATCAATTCAAAATCAAATTCAATTTGAATTTGAGAAAAGACACCGAAGACAATAGTGAATTTCGTGGAACTTCAACTTCTTTCTCATCAGTTTGTAGATATATAAACCTAAATTTATGAAACTCATCATAACATACATTGGCATTGATCAATAGCAATTTCATGTAGTATTAGGTGTGTGTTGACCAACTTAGAATTGATTTCTGCGTGTGAGAGAGAGAAGTTACCAATTCTTCAAGAACTGAGATGATAAGAGTATATAGACAAGATTTTAGGGGAATTCACCTTCGGTTAAGAGTAAAGCAAGAAGATAAAATTGGAGTTTGCTTCTGCCTCTAATCCTTATAACAATGTTTTAAGAAATCATTCATAGTTGCATAACCTGGTGCTGCACATTTCTGGGTGAATCACAATTAATCATTGGGAAAGTTTTCGAAATATTAAAAAAAAAAAAAAAAACCTACATATAGAACTGTGTGCAAGGCACAGGTATCTCAATTTTTCAATAAAAAATTATTAGTGTAGTAAAATGAATTAAAAAAAATTAAATATACATTATTTAGATGTTTGATATTAGGATAATTTCACTTGAACTTGGTACTTTCAACACTTTTTTCACTCTATCAAAACCTACCTATCACATATATACAAGAACATATAAATCAAGTCCTTGTGAAACATACTAGGTTTAAGCTTACTTTAAATCATTCAGCCAATATATGTGTCCTAACATTATGAACAACAAATTATCAAGACATCCAGTAATAAGCTATACTTATAAATTTTTGGAAGCCAAACATTCTCAAATAATGCATACACTAATTAAGAATATAAAAGTAATATTGCATTAGTATTTTATCATTTTCTTTATTATGATAACTTTATGATGTATATTATTTTGGCTAAAAATCTATTTTGGTCCCTTATAATAATTGTTTGTTTCAATTTAGTCTCATTTTTATTTTTGGTTTCAATTTGGTCCCAAATAAATTAATTGGTTTCAATTTAGTCCCTAATAAATTAATTGGTTTCAATTTGGGACTTCCGTCCAAATTATTTAAACGGAGTTAACTGTTGGCTACGTGGATGCCACGTAGATGCATAGGTGGATGTCACGTGGATGCCATTTTTTTTAAACACCTGGAACCAGAACGGCCCGTTCTGAAACCAGAACGGGTCGTTCTGGTTGCACTTTTTGTGTGTTAATTTTGCATCCGGAACGGCCCGTTCCAGGTGCAAAATTAACACACTAAAAGTGCAACCAGAATGGATCGTTCTGGTTCCAGACTGCTAAACATAAACAATCAATGATTATAGTGCACGGTTGTGAATCATGGAAGGAAAAAGATTCAAGGTACAAAACATTTCAAACACTGAATTTGGTAATATTATCAATGGAAATTGATAACTTCAATTGCTAAACAGTTAGGCTATACAGTGTATTATTAAGGAAAATACAATGTATCACTAAAGACAATAGTAGCAGATTTTATTTCATTTCAAACTGGAGTGAACCACTTACTACCAAATTGACACTATACAGTAAAGGATGAAATGACATGGTATTTTTTCTTGAAGTCATTAACGATGTACCCCAACAACAACAACTTGTTCTTAAAGAGGTAGAATCTGAAGTAAAGGAAGAAGATACATAGGACTAACATTTCACCACACAACCATATGCACACTACTAGATTTTAATCCTTTAAAAACATTTTCTTGTTTACATTTGTTAAAATGTTACTATATATTATATAAATATTATTTTGTAACACTTTTTTAAAAAATATCATTATAGATAGAGTAACATTTTTTATTTCAATATTATTCTTTTCAATTGTTTTCAAAATCAAAGTCCCATATCGAGTAAAAAAAATTTACATAAGTTATTTTGCAACATTTTTTTGAAAAATGTTACTATAATTGCTTCTAAAATCAAAGTCCCACATCGAGTCAAAAAAAGTATATTTCCCTTATATCTAATTATAACACATAATTAAAGTCTCACATCGAATAGATTAATGACTCATAAAGAGTATATATACTCATATAGTTATATTTAAGATAAATGAAAATTTTGATATTCTATATATAATTAGTGGTGACTAACTAAAATTTCTTTCCCTAAAAACTTAAAGAATTTCTAGAAATTTAGGAGACATAGAAAATATAATAATTGATAGTAATATTTAAATTAAATTAATTATTATTTTATAAGATTAACAAAATCTTGGCAACATCATTAAAATCTTACAAAAAAATTATTAAAATGTTACAAAAATACTACTTTGATAACATTTAAAAAATGTTACCTAATTATGCAAAAATGTTACTAAAAATCTTTAGCAACATTGACTATATACAACATTTGATAATATGTTGCTAAAACAAATTAGCAACATTTATACATAATTAAGTAACATTTTTCAAATGTTGCTAAATATCATTTGTGTTGTAGTGGCAGGGACAGATCTAAGTTAATCATAGTGGGGGCACTTGCCTCCACTAAAATTTTTTTCATTCTTTTTTTTATATATAAAATATTAATAATTTTATAAAATATATATTATTAATTATATTTTAAGTATGTTGTTATATCTAAGATAATAAATATCAAATTTTTAATAATTTAATTGTTAAGTTAAAAAGTTTTTCATGTATAGATCAAATATATAAAAATTTTAAAAAAATTAAAAATCATATGATACTTCATTAAATTAATTCAAATTAACATATAAAATATTTTTGTTTTAAATGAATGTAAAAATTTAGAGGACACTAAAAGAAAATAAATTAATAATTTTATTATGTTTATCCTATTAATTTTTATCATTTTATTCCTCTAATTTTAAATAAGTTACGAAAAATTATAAAGTGACACTTAAATATTTCTTCAGATAGAAAGAGAAAAAGAAAAAGTTATTACTCTATTTATAAGATAATTGTATTTTATAAAAATAAGTAATTTTAAAATTTTTACCATAAAAAAATATTTTTTAAAATTATTATATTTTTTAATAAAATTAATAAAGAATATTCTATTCTCAGTTTTGGAACGGGCCGTTCTGAAACCAGAACGGCCCGTTCTGATTTCAGAACGGACCGTTCTGCTGTACTCTTGGTGTGTTAATTTTGCATCTAGAACGGCTCGTTTCAGATGCAAAATTAACACACCAAAAGTGCATCCAGAACGGACCGTTCTGGTTTCAAAACGAATCGTTCTGGTTCCAGGTGTTTTCAAATAAATTGGCATCCACGTGGCCAACAGTTAACTCCGTTTAAATAATTTGGACGGAAGTCCCAAATTGAAACCAATTAATTTATTAGGGACTAAGTTGAAATCAATTAATTTATTTGGGACCAAATTAAAACTTAAAATAAAAATGGGACTAAATTGAAACAAACAATTATTATAAGGGACCAAAATAAGTTTTTAGCCTATTATTTTTTAAATTCGTAATACACATGGATAGAATAAAACAAATAATATTGTAATTAATTACAAGCTATAAATTAAGATTTTGACGTATATTATGGTCAATGTAGTTATTTTCACGATGAAAGTCTACAAGATTGATGATCTAGAATTGAATCTCAAAAAAAATTTGAAAGGCATGCACTTATCCTTTCTTGAGGGAAAGAAAATATATAATTCCAATTGATCAAATCAATAGAAATCTCATCCTTTCCTAAGTTTGAATTTTGCAATAGATCAACTTTTTATTTACAATTTTACCTTATTTTATTGCCTCCAAATTAGAGAGAAATACTTTTTTGTTAGTTTTGTATTTCTTCTTATAAAATAGGTTGAACAAATTTCACAAATATTGTTTTAAAAAAAATTTAATGAAAAAATGTGTAAAGTATAATTCTCATTTGAACTCCTTAATCAATAAACATCTTGTATAAATGCACCTAAAGTAATATTTGCAACTCCTAATCCATATATATTTATGTTATTAATTACTTAAAAGACATCAAAGACAGATGAAAGAGAATGGTCTATATAAAGACAACTAAATCAAAAAATTGAAAAAAAAAGTTTAAGAAGATTATACAAGATGTCAACCCCAAAACACGTGCTTTAGCATTTGTATATTATAAATAGAAAAATAGATGAAATCAAATTTTATACCACATAAAACATACATTGATAGGCACATTAAAGGCACACAATTTGGCAACAATCAAACAGGAAGAGTTACTGAATTAAGAAAATGCAGCAAACTGTCAAGGAGAAAAGGAGAAGTGATGTAGCCAACCTTGTGAGTTGCTCTTGTCTCAAGCCATTGAGCAATGGAGAACAGGAAGATGATGACTCCAGCCTCCCAAAAATCTTGTAAAGCAGCAGTACCACACACTGAAATATATAAACAATGAAACATAAACAGAACATTCCACCATATATCACGAGTATATTTTCTTTTCCATACAATCTAACAAGTTTTGTTATATTCTTTGGTAAGTACATCCTACCCATTTCTCACTAAGTAATCAATAAATATATAACTCAAATCAAAGAATTACCCATATGGATGTATAGAAAATGTTACCTGCCAATAGAACCAGAATGTTGATATTAAGAGTAAGAGCCTTAATGGAAGCTATGGCCCTGAATAGAACCTTAGGGAAGCCAATGACAACAGAACCAAGAGCCAACCATCCCAAAGGGGGATATACATATTTCAAGAAAGAAACTGCCAGTAAAAGGCCACACACTATTGTAGTTAAATCTGGCAATTTCTTTTCACTATCAGTCTCTCCTTGTAGTCTCAAACTTGCTTCAAGCCTTGCAGCATTCAGTGCATCAGCTGTTACAACCAAAAAATAAAGATCAAGAAATTCTTCTAGTCTATTTGAAGAAAAGAAAAAATGACTTTCAATTTTTCACCTCATTTCAGATATTTAGGGACAGAAAATAATCTAAAGCAAAACACCTATTTCAGTGAATGTTAATACAAGTGATTTACAACCTTAGCTAAAAATTAAATAAAGGAACAATAAGTGTTTTTTTTTAATTCATGAACATAGTCCTCGCAATGTCCTTAAACTGATAACAAAATATTAATCTACACTCGTTGAACATAACTTCTAATGATTAAACATCATTTTAATATTGACAAAAACTGATCATAAAAGCATCATGTCGACCGAGTGTCCTAGAATATGTTTTTCAACCAATAACTAACCAATTAAAACCCATGTGAAAGAAAGAAACAACTAACTCTTTAAATGTAAATTTTAAATTAAAGAAGTCATGCATTTGGATAATAACATGTTAAAGTTACTTGTTATGTAGAATTACAAGTATTTACAATCACTATAAAGCCTAGGAAAAGAAAACCTGTTCCTGTTCAGTTAATGTGATAAACATCACTGTGCATATGGCATCCACCAATACAGGGTCTGAGACTCATGCTAGGTTCTGACCATAGTTACCACTTACCAGGACTCATTCAACATTAAATTTCATATATAGCCAAATGCCATGACGCATGTTTTGTATGATTAATTGTATCAAATTTACCATAAAGGAAGCTATGAGTTATCATATAGATATTAAAGAACTGGTCAACTTCTCTCATAATCATTGCAGAAATTTAAATGGACCCCTGATACACCAACTCTTGTTAGCACCAAAGGAAAGTGCAGAGAAAAGGGTAAACAATTTAGTACCTATTTGTGACTCAGAAATCAAGAGAACATCATGGACCACGGTAACTGTTCGGGTAGGTACTATCACTGAAACATCTTTGACTCCATGAAGAGGCTTCACAATTCTTTCAACCAGAGCTGCTTCTGTAGCACAGCACATTCCCAACACTTCAAAGCTACTTCTCTTCATATTTTCAAACATTTTCTTTCACTGTGCGTTTGGAAAGAAAGAACATAGATCAAACAATATAGAAATTCCAAGATTGAAATAAAATACAATAGTAGTTGGTGCCTTCCCTAGCTAGTAGTTGTTTCTCTTTAATTTTTTACACTTCAGAGTTCTAGAAATGACAAAAATATTGAGTCAACTATGAAATTTAATTATTAATTTCAGAGAAATTCGGTAGTGAATATATTTTAAAAATTACAAAAAATTATATCCTGATCTTTAAGAATTATATATATCAACTTATTCATTTTTAATTATTATGTATGCTAATATGGAGGGAGACTTATTATCCACTTTGGTAGAATATTTGTATTGTCAATCCCAAATACTTGGTTTTGTTATTGTAGCTTTTTTCTAAATAATCATTCATATGGTGGAAAATATTCAAGCTAGGTCTTGTTTTAAATAATTTTAACTTATTTCTCAAATTAAGCTAAACTTTTATTCAAATATTTTTCTTTAATACACAATCAAAACAATTATATAATGTTTGTCGCACCAGTTTAAAAATTTTAGTCTGACTTGAAAATTTATTTAAAAACTTACTTCATAATAAAATTGTCAAATATGACAATAGATACTTGAAAATTTATCAACCATTGGTGAACTTAAAACTTTAAGGAAATTAATATTATTCAATTCTAATCCTCTTTATTAAAAATTAAAAATAATAGTAATATTTTCTTTTTGAAAAAGTATGTAACAACACCAAATTATATAATTATATATATATATATATATATATATTAAAATTTTAATTTTTATACATATATTATTAATGTAAAAAAATTAGATTATCAACTAATCAAGCCATTGTATATATGATTTCTAAAATAAATACTATAAAAAGCAATAATATTATCATATATAAAAATTTATTATTGGTTAATAACATAAAAAGCCTCTACATTGTAAATAATTGTTAATTCAATTCTGTATTTAAATAGACAACCTTTTTTCGTCTTCGATGTTATTTAAATTTCAGTTATTATTTTAATAAGTCTTTCAGATAATTGCGTCAACTATGTTTATCTTTTTCTTTTTATACATTTTAAAATATACTTTCTATGTTCTCTATTAAAAGTTAAAAAAAATATGAAAAAGAAATGATTTTACATGTATCAAGAAAATTGATTATCTGCAAATTTTAGTAATCTCATAATATATTTTTTTAAAATTATTCTTGTTATAAATTTCAAAAAAATGGTAGTGCAATGCTTAAAAAGAAATATGTTAGAAAATTATTAAATGAGACAAAAATAATTATATTTATGGAAAAAAAAATATGTGCATGTATTTTTGTACTTATAATAGAAAATAGAGGAAGAAAAAAAGTAACGATTGACTTAATGTAGATAAAGTGATTTTTAGTTGACTTTATATTCAATAAATTATGATGTACCCAAAAAAAAATATTCAATAAATTATTTGTCTTCTATGGAATATACATATATATATATATATATATATATATATATATATATATATATATATATATATATATATATATATTAACAAAAAAAGATCTACGCCTTCTAGTTAATATCATCATTTTTATATAATGGAAACAAAACCTAAGGTTGTTGCTTATAATTCGTCGAACTGTTCTAAGTTGATGTGGGGGATATCCTTACTCACCCACAAAAGTCTTCCTTTGGAATTTGAATCACACTTTTTTTTTTTAATTCATAGTAATCACACTTGAATATGAAACAAGTAATCTCAATCTTTCAACTGAACAAGCAAATTATGACCTAATCTGCTTAGGTTATGTAAAGGTTAATAATGTCATACACACGATCCATTTCTACTTTTAAATATTTATGTGACTTTCAATGACGTATATAGGTGGCCTTTTCCATTCCCTAATTTCCACTGCTGGCGGCTACTATACAATTAAGACTATATTATTAATCATTTGACATTACTCTAAAAGGGTATATATAGTAACTCTATAAAGATAAATGGATCACAAACACAAATACATGCCCTAATTATTTTGTACTTCATATAAGTTGTTTGTCCATTTGCATTTGCAGAAACAAGACATACTACGTGTTTAGTTACACGTTCCAAACATGAATTAAAGCAAAAATTACGTTTAAAACATAAAAGTTATAATTGATAGCTTTCATTTTAATGTAATAAATTATATTAAAAATCTAAACCAAACACACTAATAAATGTAGATGAATTATTGGTGTAGATGATCCGCAAAGTATTTGCAAGTTTTTAACTTCTCTTCGCATTATTTTTGGGGATCGTGTATTTGATCTGCAGTACTTTGTGTTATGAACGAATAGTACTCTGTAGACTGTAGTAGCTGAGACTGAGAGGCAATAGAAGACCATTTTTTTGTCATTATTGATTTCTTGGCCACAGATCTCCATTGGGCCTGGGTCACATGTGCTAATGTTAGTACATATGAGCATGGTCCGTATGAGTCACCATAAAACAACTATATATTATGAAAATGATTATATCAAAGTTTGTCTTAGGATGAAATGAATGAAATGAAATAACGTTTATTTATAATATTTAAATTAAATAGTATAAAATAAAAAAGAATTATAGAATGAGATATCAATTAATGTCTTTTTTCTTATCTTTTAATTTAGGATATTATTGCAATGAAGAAAGAACCAATGAGTCTAACTTTGGAGGAATATCATCCAAATGATAAGAACCAATGAGTCTAACTTTGGAGGAATATCATCCAAATGATAAGTATTGACTATTGTGGTCACATCTACAAATACTCCAATGCTTAAGTCACTTAAAATCCAAACAAAATAACAATATGTAAGTAGGGAAAAGGTGTGTAACCTATGAGGTGAGGTTGGCCTTTATAGTATTGATAAAACAAAAAGTTTACCAAAATGCATGGTGTCATGCATGATTTATGTGCGACTAGGTCAGTCTAAATGTGATTAGATCAATCTTGAGTCGACTAAAAAGTGGCTAAATCCTAAGTCAGTAATATTTAGATAGTTGAGTCGATATTAGGTCGAAATCTTTACAAATGTGTATATCTAAGGTCAACTTAAATGTGACTGAGCTATTTAGAGCATCATAAATTTCTAGAATAGTTACTTCTAAGTAATACTTAGAAAAAGTAATAATTTTTCTATATTCGTGGACGGTTTATGATGGATTTACCTATATTCTTATTTGACCCAAAATTTTGATAAGTCAATTTTGTAAACCTTAATTTAACTTGATCAAGACCCGATAAAATTTTAGAAAAATATGAACTAAACCAACTTATCTGAGACACACTTTATCTTCCTATTGCTTACCTCCATCATCACACTGTCATCGTTGTCATGCTCCACTTTCCTATCCGTAGCAATGGTTGATGGTGATGTCCTTAGGAAGGTAGGATATAGAGTATTATCATGAAACTCATTATTAAGCAAGTGTAATATAGAGTATTATCATGAAGAAATAATCAGTCAAACACTAAGTTGTTGTTGTTATTATTGTTATTATTATTATTATTATTATTATTATTATTATTATTATTATTATTATTATTATTATTATTATTATTATTATTACTATATAATTGGGTTGGGTTACAAGTCAAAAACACCAAATACGTAGTTTGACACACACAATGACGAGTTTTGCTTGAGTCAGGTCAGGTCCAAACACAGGAAATCCAATTCAAACTAGGAATGACAACTGGGCAGGGTGGGAAGGATACGGGTTTCAATATCCCCATTCCCGTCCTCATTCTCGTATCTTATACTCATCATCGTCGTCATACTCAATGAGTATGGAATTTACATCTCATTCTTGGTCTCCATCAGGTATCGAGTATACATGTACTCACTCAACATAGAGTAACAATTAAAAAAAATTACATTAATTAAGTTTCATTTGAAATAAATTTAAAATTGAGTAAGAATTATATAAATATCAAAAAAAATTCTAAAATAAAATAAATTATGTTTCTAGAAGTTTAAAGTAAGTATGGGTTGGGTATAGGTACGGGATGAGTATATATATAATGATTCCTGTACCCAATTCAATAAATCGGGTATTCCCTATACTTGTATTCATGTCTCGTTAAATTGAGTATTTTTTGCCAAAGTCAAGACGAGTTCAAACATTATTCATGGATTCAGATTTATTTATCATCTCTAATCCAAATTCATTGAGTCAATTTGAATTCACAAATTAGTTGTACCGCTTATACTCCTCCTTCCACTACCTAACTTTTTATGAGCTTCCAACTGTAATATGCTGAGTACATAGGAAATCAAACTTAATTAATATATTATTTTTGTAATTTTTATTTATCTATTTAAAAAAATGTTCTTAATTATTTGACCTTTAAATATATAAGATAAATATCTAAAAAAAATTCTCTAAAATAAATAAAATTTGATTTTAATTTTTATAAAAAAATTCATTCTTCAAAATTTGGAATCACTATCTTTAGCAGTGTTTTAAAACCCGGACCGACCCGGCCGGTCGGACCGGTCAGACCGGGAACCGGTGGTCCAGCCAATCCGAATCTGAATTTGGATCGGTTATACAGTCGACCCGTTTCAAACCGGATTGAACCGGTCAATTTTCCGGTTTAACCGGTGAACCGGTGGGTCAAACCGGTTCAACCACTTTTTTTTTTTTTTTAATTTTTTTAAGGGACCATAAATCACAAAAATAATAATGAAAATTGAATCTCTTAATGAAAAAGTAAGGAGTCTTATTAAATATAACAATGACTACTTGTTCTAATATATTTGTTTGTAATATATACAACTTAAATAACTTTTATAGTATATTATTAATTTTAAATTATATATTTAATAATTCAATATCTATGTAAATATTACATATATTATTTTGTGATATTAATTGCAAGCATATTATATATGTACATATTATTTATATTTTTAATTTGTATTAATATACCGTTTAACATGTAATTTTTTTATGTATTTTTTTACAAAATAAAAATAAAAATAATTTTAAATAAGATAGAAAAATTTAAATTTAAAATAAGATATGAATTTATTAAAATTTATAAGTATAAATATATTTAATATGAATATTTTTTAATAAAAATAAATAAAAATCGAGCCATGCGGTTCAACCAGTGACCCACCGGTTCAACCTTTGACCCACTGACCCAATACCTTAACCGGTTCGATGACCGGTCCGGTTTTTAAAACTATGATCTTTAGTCATTATAAAATAAAGAAATATTTGATTTTGATTTTCTGAAAATATTTCTTTCATTATTTTTATCTTTCTGATGAAATTTAAAGTCATTAATGTTTGTTTCTAATGTTTATTTTAATATTGATAAATAATATTTATCTAAAAAAATTGTATGTAGCGTACCAATGTAAAAATATATTTGTTTTTGAACTTCGGTGTTATAAATTTAATAACATCCTAATAATTAGGCCATTGTTACTACTCCTCAGGAGCCGTGAGATATCCTTTGACTTTAGAATAGGTCAATCTCTTCTTCCACTCCCAAAATTATTTTTTAATTAAAATAAAAAAAGATGAATACGTAAGTTTTTAATTGCATGTGGCTGGACCAGTCAGCATATTTGTAGCAGCTTCACTTTTATATTTATTGGCGTCTTCTTCTTCATCACCTTTATTCTCTGGAACTCTCCAGCTGTATATGTCGGATATACAGAAATTATATTTGTATATAATTTTGTTTCTAAAAATGAGTAGTAGTAGGACAAAATTTAAATTAAAATATGACGTAAAATATAGATCCATGTGACAGAAAAAAAAAAGTTATAAGAAACAATATAAAAATATGTTGAAAAAAATAATATAATTAACTTGGGTAATAGTGGTATACTTGGTGCATGTAAAGTTTTTTATACCCTCACCCAATAAAAAAAATTATCATTAGTACGATTTCAAATGGAATTACTATAAAAATAAACAAACCTATTATATATATACAAATGATTTATAATTCAATAATTATGTATATAAAAAATATGTTTTTTTATTTATTTTATTTTTATTTTTTATTTGATAAGAAATTATAATTCTTTTTTTATTATATCAGTTCTTATAAAATTAAAATGATAGTTTCGATTGTAATTTTAATCTTTAATTAAATAATATAAATATCAAATTTATTAAGCTAATGATTATTCGTACATGCTTTATTTTCTCGTACAAGTTTTTGATGTATTCTACATAAGTACTTGTTGGATAATAAATTCGACATTTTCTATAACAATTATTTTTATCTTTTGTTAAATTACTTCGTTGTTGTTTCTCAATGACATATCTTGCACACTAATCCAACTTTAATTTAATTTGGCAGTCCACACCACTTCGTACAAGTATTCAGTGCACCCTTATCCATTCAAACAGAAAAAAGAATACCAACAAACCCAATTATCTCTGCTTTGTTTCACATTACTATGTTGATTTTAAGTGAATCATCACTGATGAAAACGACCTTGCTTACTTGCTGTCATGTTTGTCTGCATCTTAACTTTTTCTTGTTTCTATATAAAAAATATACTATTATTATATTAAATTATTCACAAGGAAAAACGTGTAGGGTCAAAATTAAGCCATGTGAGTTGCTGAAGTAACTCAGTTCAATTTTGATAAACATTTTTCATCCACAAAAATACAAAATAATTAAACATGAATAGAATTATAGAACAGCCACAAGGGGCTTATCTGCACTGCACCTTCATATTTATGTAACAATATATATTATATGTACAAGTAGTTGAAAGTTGTACCTAACTCCTTTACCCTAAGTGCTACTAACAGAGTCAGGTAAAGACATTGAAAAGGAACTGTCATATGCATATTCCAGATCCTCAAAGCCACAGAATTCCTCCTCTTGCTCTTCTTCCTCTGGCATTTCCCACTTCTCTTTGTTCATGTCTTGCCCCTCCATTGCCTCAAGTACCTGTCACAAAAACAATAAATTAATTAGGCCATTAAATTATGAAGATCAACTAGGAGAAACTATATACAGTGTGGCACATGATTTTTAATGAGCTCTATGTTGAATTAATGTAATTCAATTGTCTAGATGAACTCTAAAAGAAAACACATTTTACATAATAAGTTCAATGGAACAGAAATCACATGCATGTTGGTTCTTTCTAACTTTGAAGTCAGTTATTCCTTCTTAATTGGTTTCTTAGTATTTCCAAAAACTGTAACCTCATTGCATAATTTTACTTTATTTAATACCAAGATCAAATTTAAGGTTGTCTTATCATCTCTACTATCTTATTAATCATAATGGTTAGTGTTAGGTAGGACTGAACCTCAACTGAACAATAAATTTGCATGGGTCAATAAAAGCAGAAACAACAATAGGTGGCCAATAGCAATTGAAAATTTGTAATTCAAGTTCTTACATCACACTCCTGACTCGTGACTACTGCCAACAATAGGTGGCCAATATCAAATTTAAGGAAGCAATTCTTTAGAAAGATTCATTACTGCCAACAGAAAATTTTCATTTGGAATTTGTCAAACAATGACAAAATATGAAAGTTGAACTATTGATATGTCTAACCACAATTATTTTTCCGAAATTAATACACAATAGTAGTATGCTGTTATATTATCTATTTTCTTTTGATCCGAAGTATTAAAAGTTCAAAGTTTTGCAGAATGTGGCTTTATATTGCGCTGTATAATATGGGGATTAAAAAATTTATTAAAAAAAAAAAAAAAAAAAACAAGGGGACCAGTTGCAGAGGCAGACTATATAAATACTATTATTAAATAACTGGTGTTACTTATGCAATGCCGTGGTGGTTATACCAGTTATTATTTTTGTTGATGACCAAAACAAAGTGATTAGTTTCAACAGATAAAATATAAAAAAGCAGACGATTACTAGTTTTTTAGACATCAAGTTATTCTCTTAACTCTCAAACATAAGAGTGACTAATAAAAGAAATCAATATTAAAATGTAATCAGTCCCAACCACTAGCACTGGTCACATTAGTAATGTTGAGCCTGAGAATCAGGGCTAAATCTTTGTATTTACTTGAATTCCCTATGGCAAAAGACAAAAATAATCTTAGTCCAACCAAATAAATAACATTAGTCATAAATGATCATATAGTTTAAGTTATTGACTTTTGCAACAACTATTTAAAAGTTTTTTATATAATATTTTATAATTAATTGATAAATAAATATACTGATTGTAGGAAAGTAATACCAAAGTTGAGCAACAAATGTATTTGAGCTACCTCACTCATGGTAGGTCGCCAAGTTGAAGATGCCCTTATACACAAGGAGGCAGCAAAGGCAAGTCTATTAAACTGTGTCACATCATAAGCCCCTCCAAGCCTTGGATCTACCACTTTTTCTATCTCCCCTTTGTGTAGTATTGGTTTAGCCTGTGAATTCATAACACATACTTATTTGCCCCGAAAACGTTTTTATAAAATAATCAATGTAGTCACCAATAAGTTCTTAAAATAAAAAAAGTTTCAATCATCATCAAAGGTGGGGATACTACCCAGCTGTGCAAGCTTTGGTGAGATCCATCCACTGGCTTCCTCCCAGAGATGACTTCAAGCAAAAACACACCAAAGGCAAATACATCTGTCTTCTCATCCACAACTCCATGCATGTAGTACTCAGGTGCCAAATGCCTACAGTAAAAAAGGATAACACATTCCCATTGAAAAGCCACTACTATATTGATATGATAGTGTTTATAAAGTAGGTTTGCATATAACTCAATCTTATAAAATCAATTTTTTAAAATGATATAAGAATTATTTAGATATCATTTTAACAAAGTGAGTTTAAGTTTAATTCAACCTCACAAAATTAGTTTATAAGGTGAGAATTGTCTCTCATTTCTATAATTT
This sequence comes from Cajanus cajan, assembly GCF_000230855.2. Classification (NCBI taxonomy): domain Eukaryota; kingdom Viridiplantae; phylum Streptophyta; class Magnoliopsida; order Fabales; family Fabaceae; genus Cajanus; species Cajanus cajan. The sequence goes on from NC_138517.1 coordinate 72,645,724, forward strand.
GATTTTAGCTATTTCTTCAGTTGATGTTGAAGGGTTTATCCCAATCAATCAATCACCGAAGGAAACCAGAAAAGAAGGTACCCAAATGTCCCTTCTATTGGGGCTATTGAATGATGAGTCCATTGAGATGGAAGCCACCTTGCTAGTCCAAAATCAGATATCTGTCACAATTAAATACAAAATAATTAAATAAACCCATCAAAATCACTATGGTTGAGACATAGATTCGACAAATGGAGGCAATTAGAGTACAAAATAAAGAACCTTGGGTTCAAAATCTTCTGTCAACAAAATGTTTGAGGACTTGATGTCCCTATGAATTATCCTCCTCTTGCAGCCTTTGTGCAAGTAGTGAAGGCCACGTGCAGTCCCAAGAGCTATCTTATACCTTGTTTTCCAATCCAAGGGAGGCAACTTCTCATCTACAAGGAACATTCACAAACTATTATATTTATCAAGACCCTTTATTCTTTTTTCTCTCTTTTGTTTTTGATCATTTTAATCCATGTACCATGAATAAGAGAAGCAACAGAACCAACGGTGGATAGCTCGAAAACGAGGTAAAGTCCATTGTCAATACAACACCCCAGAAGAGGCAACACGTTGGAATGGCGCACGTGGCCAATTGTTCCAATCTCTATCAGAAACTCTTTCTCCTTCCTCTCATCCCTTGAAATTCTCGTAAGCCTCTTCACCGCAATTTCCTCACCACCATCCAACGTTCCCTTGTAAACCTCTGCATACCCTCCTCTCCCAACCACATTCCCTACACAATAAGAAAAAGTCATAGATAAAGAAACTTGGTATTTCAAACAAAAAAAAAACATAGTTTGAGACTTTCTTTTTGGTGAATTCAAGAAATCTTCGATCGTTTAAGAAATCGATGTTTTTATATATACATGGACTTAGATATTGAATCTATGTCACATGTTTAAGAGAAAAAGTTATCTATCAATCATCTTATAAACATTTAAGGAATTGACGTTTTTCTATATATTCAGACTTAGATGTTAAATCATGTCACATGCTTAGAAGACAAAATTATCTACCAATCACGTTAAGTTCATTTAAGGAATTGATGTTTCTCTAAGTACATGGACTTAGATATAGAATCCCGAAATATGCTTAAGAATTAAACTTATCTACTAATCATGCCACACCATGCTGATTTAGTTCGGAAGTACCTGAAGTAAAGCCATTGGTGGCATGAAACAACTCTTCATAAGAGAAGCATTTCCAAGAGGGTCTTGGAGGGTGCTCTTCACAAGGAGGAACCACCAACTCCACATCACTTTCTTCCCCAAACCCTCGTTTTCCGAACGAGAAGAGCCTCTTCAAGCTGTTGCTCCGAATATACTTCATTGCAATAAACAGCGAACAGGGGACTCTGTTTTCATGCAGAGCAAAACAGAGAACAGGTTTTGTCCTTTTGTTTTATTTCTGACGTGAAAGAAAACAAAGAGTGTGAGGTGTGTTGTTGTTGTTATGTTTTCTCACTGTGTCTCGCTCACACAGAGACACGCAAAGGGACACAAAGACATAGAGGGTTTTAAGGAGGAAGAGAGAGTCAAAAGGGATGTTTGTTTGTGAGATTGGGTGAGAGAGAATTAAAATGTGTGCATAGGAAAGAAAGAATAACTGTGCATTGCATGTGTACTTTGGAGTCTCTTACATACGATTAAATGCCTTGTCTCGTATAAACAAGTAATGACAGTACCATTTTCAAGACATATGTGGCAATAGAAGCTAACTCAGCTCACACATTAAAGAACAAGACAATATTTCTCTCACCCTACAAAAACAATTGCTATTAAGTTTTCTTAAAAAACACAATAATAATTTGGTTTATTTAAGAAAACACTACTCTTAATTATTAATGTACTTTTATCATATTTATATTTATATTTAGTAATTTATATAATAGTATTTTAAGATGTTAATTAATAAGAAAGAAAATAAAAATATTGTTTACCCTAATGAAGTTAGACTCACCTTATTTTTATGATTCGTCTTTTATTGCATAAATTTTAATTACAACCTTTTATTAAAAAATAATCTCTCTCACAATTAAATATAACATTCTCCCTTTGTTCATCTCTTAAATGTCATTTTATAATTAGAGGAATAACGGCTAACAAAAATAAACGATGGGACATGTAGTTGATTTGATTGTAATAATATCATTGTTTTTATTAAGTTGTGTTATCATGGGTACAACTAAAAAATTACTCATCATATTTACTTAAACATAGAGTATTAAAATATTTTTAAATTTTTATGAGATGAAATACTTTTCATGTTTGGGAAATTTTGTCATAAATACACATGTTTTATGCAAACTTTGTTAGTTTTTTTTTTATTAATTTAGTTTCTACAATGTAAAAATTTATCAGCATTCGTTTGCTTTTGCTCAGACTTCAGATTCCTTTAGGGAATAATGATGAGCCACTTTCCTGGTTGCTTCTATTTAAGGAAAAAATTTCGTTCATTGCTTAATTTTTAAAGGTTAATCTGACACTACGAACTCAAAATTTTGTCTCGTAATTTTAGGTTACATGTCTTAGTATAATGATATAAGAATACAAGTAAATTTCTCCAACTTAAGAGGATTTGAATTAGGTATTCTGATTGAAGAGCCATGTTATTACAAATATAGTAATGAAGTTGTTAACTATGCCATTGAGCTTTTCTCAATAGTAATCTGAGTCCCCACTGAAAAAGTGAGGTTCTTATTCCATTAGTTCTTCAATTAGTGACATAATTTGCTTACCTTTAATACATAGCTCTTTATATCTTTTTTTTTTTCTCTCTTTTGTGCGCATTATCTTCAAATTTAATTTCAAAATTTCATATCCATGTTTTTTAGAATGAAAAGGGAGCTTTAATTTGGAGGGAAACTCAGTGATGGAACTAGGTGAGGAGATTGAGGCTTGGCAAGTCCACTAGTCTTTACAAGGTCCAACTCTTCCTGTATTCTTCTAGCCATAGCTCTGGTAACTGGGCTCTTCGCCCATGATCTATCACTCAGTTTACGTAGCAAATCATGAGCTAGTTAGTATCTGTATTAGAACGTTTAATTAGCTACGTCCAGTTAAGAAAGTGGCTTTGATAAACTATGCGGTATCATGATGAGAAACGAGCTCAACTGAGAAAAGTTGGTTTTATATTCTCGTTGAATTATTTTCAGATGAAAGAACAACTATGGCTTTATCTTAAAATCAACATCTATATTGCTACACCCACCCACCTCAAACTTCTTTTTTTTTTTTTTTTTTTTCATTAGTAAGGATTGTCTCTCCATCAAATGCAGAAATTAATCTTCTTTAGGAGTTTGATAGATACAGAGTAGTAGGTATCTTCTCACAATTGTATTTGCAATAGTTAAGATTCAATCTCTAATAAATTAGTTAAGTAATGTGAGTATTTCATCACTTGTGTCAATTCAAATTATTCTGCAACTCACCTCACCTAAACCTAAAGGTTGTACACAATTCAATCTTTTTGAGAAAGAAATATTAAGTTGAATCAAATTACTTTATAAAAATAGATTCATTGATCAAATTATAAATCATTCATTTTTTTATCCTTATACTTCAATTATTTTAGATAAACAGACAGTGATGGTATATAACTCAAACCTTTGTGATCGAAGTAACAAAAAGAGTTTAATGGAAAAATAAGTTACTTATTAGTTTTGTTAGCACTAATTAAATCAATTTTAATTTTTTAACTCCTTCATATAGTGTGAGAGATTGGTAAAACTGTATTAGTGAAAATATAATATTTATAATTAAACTTTATTTGATTAGGAGAAAGTTTAACATATTATAAAGATTTTAATGATTTTCATATCCTTATAAGTGGTATAAGATTTATATAATATACACTTGATGCAACTCTCATAATTTTATGTAGATTGTAAGAATGATTAGTATAAATTACATATTTAAACATCATCGTAAAAATATCTGATATAGAAATCTTTTTCTATGTTAGTTATTAAAATAATTGACTTAAAAAGTTAATAATAATTACAAGTATGTCCCCATGTTTTATATGATGATAGTAGTACAACAACTAACTTAAAAAGTTCCATGTGATATATGTTTTTTTTCGTCAGTGGAAGTGACACTACTAAAATTTCTTATTACATGTGACTTTTTCTGCGAATTTTTTATAAAAATTCACAGGAAATGTTGTTCCTACAAATTTTTCTGCAAAATTTTATCTGTAAGTAATACATTCGTGGATAATATGTTTTTGCGAATTTTAAAATTCGCAAGAAATTTTCCTGTGAAATTTCTTGCGAAAAAATTCGCAGGAAAGTTTCCTGAAAAAAAAATTCGCAAAAAAGTTTCTTGTAAATTTTTTTGCAAGAAATTTTGCAAGAATATTTTTTACGAAAAAATGAGCATTGAATTCATCCGAAGTATTTGTTTCCAAACCCCCCAACATGTGATACATAATCTTTTAAACTCTAAGATTGTAGATTATAAGCCTAACACTCAACCATACAAATCAACTTATAAGATAAGTGTTGCCCCAACTTATATATACTATTTAATTGTTTTATTTTCAATCGATGTGGGACTTGAAGTTTTTTTAAAATATTAAAATTATATATTTAAATATTATTTTTATTTTTCCTGCAGATTAAAATTGGCAGGAAAATTGGCAGGAAAAGTTACTTGCAAAATTTTTCTACCATTTAGTAAACATTACTGACAAATTTAGTTTTGTAAGAAAATATACAAGAAACAAAATAAAATTCTTACAATATTTTCTGTAAATTTTTACCATGGAAAATTTTTCTTATGATCATTAAAATTATAGCAAAATTTGCAAAAATTTCTTATAGATTATTTTTCATAAAAAAATTTGTAAAAAATATCTGTAAATTATTTTTCGCAAAAAATTTCTGCGAATATTTTTTTTGTAGAAAAATTCGCAAGAAAATAACACTTTTCTAATAGTGTAGTATGGTTTTATTTTTTTTTAAATAGTTCAAATTATTTTTTTTAATTTGGTTCGATTTAACTTTTTTCGCACTTCAACTAAGTTCAAGTCAACCTCGCTCAATCCAATTCAATTGCTCAAACAAACAATAATAAATCATATTTTGTGACTCATTGATTTTGTGTAAATTAAATCTTTTGGGTTGGACTTGGATGATTGTTGACATCTAATCTATATATTCAATTTTCATAATTGCTTATTCCTTTTAATTTCTTTTCTTTTATATTTATCTCTAAATTAGTTTTTAATAGTTTTTTAAAGAAAATTTCTATAACTTTTTTAACTAGCTACCTTTAGACACCTGGTCAAGAAAATAAATATAAAAAAATTTAATAATAGTAAAATATGTATTTTATAGAGACATGCATAAATGTTATTTAAGAATTATGTTTTATATATTTTTAATTAATTATTTTAAATAATTTTTTAATATATAATTACCAATGTAATAAATATTTTGAATAAATTACTGATTACAATTTTTTTTTGGTATAGTAAAATTAACCTTATCTGTTTTCCATTTCATATATTATAGAAATTAGTGTTATATGATAACTGTGGTCGAAACACATGTTGCTTCTTCTGCCATAAAATTGGGGGTTAAAATCATGATGGTTGTCAAAAAATTGACCTAAAATGATGATGTTTTTCAAAAGTTGACAAGTGTAGATTTAACATTTCAAAAGATTTTTGCTTTGCAAACTTGGAAAATATGGATGCCTAGCATATATGAAATGGTTCCATGTGCCTCAGTCCAGATTTAGTTGGAACTTTAAACGTATATATGACAAACAGAAAACCAAACCAATAATGCTGAATGAATAAACTGTTCCCTATTTATTGTAGTGGATATTATATCTTCTTCGTGGAGTGAAAGATGAAATATTAAAAGGGAAAAACATTGAAAATAAACATATAAAATATACAGCTAGAAGAAACCATTCCATTATCTGTCTTTGAACGGTGGATGAACAAAGACCTAACCCTTCATAAAAGAAGTGATTAAATAAAACACACTGCTTTGGGGGGACACAAAAATCGAAGTTAATCTCACATGACCATACATAAAACATAAAAATAAAAATAAAAAAACATGGTGGCAAAGATTAGCACCAAAAAAGATGTTCAATGTTGTGAATTTTTTGAAATATATTTGGTATACTCTATGATCGATCTATATAATTTATTCATTTCACAACAAGCACTTAGAAAGATGTTATCATTCGTTTATTATTAGTGTAAAGTTATGGCACAAATTTCTTCCATATTTCCTGTTTTAAGGAAAACATGTTTCCTTGATTTTAGGCCATGATTCTATGCATGGTTTCCTCTTTTTTGCTCCTTGTTTTGTTCCAGGTTTCCTTATTCTGGGTGCATACGCTTCTTCTCAATGCCTATATAAGGCATCAAGCATTTGGAGCAAATTGCAATTGATTCAGCAATCTACACACTTGAGAAAAATCATACATAGAGAGGAAAGATTCAAGAGAGTATTTTTTAGTCTATATTTGAGAGATTATCTCTTTGTTCTCATGATATTAGAGAACTTCTTGTACTCTCCTATTTTCTACATAGTGGAATTATCTTGCTCTTGATCGCCCGTGGTTTTTTCTCCGTCTTTGGAGTTTCCACGTAAACTTGGTGTGTATTTATTTTTCTTGTCTCTCTACTTACTTCTCTCTATCTCTAATTAACTTGATCCGGTACTTCCGCATTCCGCTCATTCTTTCTGATACCCAACAAGTGGTATCAGAGCTACTTGTTTAATTAGAGATTCAATATGTCTACCGTCACTAAATTTGACATTGAGAAGTTTGATGGCAAGATTTGTTTTTCTATTTGGAAAGTCCAAATGAAAGCCGTTCTTACACAGAATGGATTGAAGAAAGCTTTAGATGGAAAAGCCAAAAAGCCGGTCAACATGACTGATGAGCAATGGGACGAGTTGGATGAAAAGGCGCTTTCAGCAATCCAACTATGCTTGTCCAAGGAGGTTCTTCGTGAAGTAGCAAATGAAACAACCGCTGCTGCTTTGTGGCTGAAATTGGAATCTCTTTATATGACCAAAAGTCTCGCAAACAAGCTTCGTCTCAAAGAAAGACTATATACGATTCGTATGGTCGAAGGTACTCCTATTCAATCTCATCTTAATGAGTTTAATTCTATTATCATGGATTTGGAAAATATTGAAATTAAAATTGATGATGAAAATAAAGCTGTTTTGTTGATTGTCTCATTACCTTCTACCTATAAACACTTTAAAGAAATTATGTTGTATAGCAACAATGATACCTTATCCTTTGAAGATGTTAAATCTAATTTGTTGTCCAAAGAAAAGTTTGATCTTGATATCCACTCTGAGGACAAGGGTGAGGGTTTAAGTGTCAGGGGTAGAACTCAAGAAAAAGGGAGTACTAGTAACAAGAAAAGTAGATCCAAATCCAGAGGGCGTAAATCCAACAAAACCTGTCGTTATTGCAAGAAATTTGGGCATGATATCTCCGACTGCTTTATCTTGAAAAAGAAACAAGAAAGGCAAGAAAAAGGTAAAAATCCTGCTGAAGCTGCTAATGTTGAAACTGATTCTGATGGTGATGTTATGATATCTGTCTCTTCTGATAAGAGGAGCAAAACTGAATGGATTCTTGATTCTGGATGTACATTTCATATGTGTCCTTATAAGGACTTATTCACCACTCTTGAACCTGTTGATAGTGGTGTTGTCTTGATGGGTAATGACACCCAATGCAAGATTGCAGGAATAGGTACTATTCAGATCAAGACTCATGATGGCACTATCAAGACTCTTTCCAATGTTCGCTTTATTCCTGACTTGAAGCGAAATCTAATTTCTCTTGGCACCCTAGAGTCTCTTGGGTGCAAGTATTCAGCTGAAGGTGGAGTTCTAAAGGTATCAAAAGGTGCTATTGTTTTATTAAAAGCTAACCGTATTGGTAGTTTGTATATCTTGCAAGGATCTATAGTGACAGGATCAGCAGCTGTCTCATCTTCTATGTCTGATAAAGATGCCACCAAATTATGGCACATGCGCCTGGGCCATATGAGTGAAAAAGGCATGCACCTTCTGAGCAAGCAAGGTCTCCTTGGTAATCAAGGCATCGGTAAGTTGGAGTTTTGTGAACATTGTGTCTTTGGGAAGCAGAAAAGAGTTAGCTTCTCCACTGCAACTCACCGCACAAAAGGTACCCTTGATTACATTCATTCTGATCTTTGGGGTCCTTCTAAAGTTCCATCTTATGGAGGATGCCGTTATATGATGACTATTATTGATGATTTTTCTCGTAAAGTCTGGGTCTATTTTCTAAGGCACAAAAATGAAACATTCCCCACTTTTAAGAAGTGGAAAACTTTTGTTGAAACTCAGACAGGAAAGAAAGTCAAGAAGCTCAGAACGGATAATGGATTGGAGTTCTGTGAAGGTGACTTTAATGAGTTCTGCGCAAATCATGGTATTGCTAGACACAAAACCATTCCAGGTAAACCCCAGCAGAATGGTGTTGCAGAACGTTTAAACAGAACTATCCTTGAGAGAGCTCGTTGTATGCTCTCAAATGCTGGGTTATGGCATCAACGTGAGTTGTGGGTCGAGGCAGCATCTACAGCTTGCTACTTGATCAACCGATCTCCACACTCTTCACTTAATTTCAAGATTCCAGAAGAAATTTGGTCAGGTAATCCTATTGATTATTCTAATTTAAGAATTTTTGGATGTCCTGCATATGCACATGTTAATGATGGAAAATTAGCTCCTAGAGCTATTAAGTGCATATTTCTTGGTTATGCATCTGAATCTAAAGGTTATCGTTTATGGTGTTCTGAGTTTAAGTCACGAAAATTAATTCTTAGTAGAGATGTGACTTTTAATGAGGATGCATTATTATCTTCTGGAAAACAATCATCTGTGTCTTCTTCCAGTACTAATAATCTGCAAGGTACTAGCGAGAAGGTGGAGTTAGAGTTAAAATCTGTAGCTCCTAATGTTGATGTTCCATCTTCCTCTACCACTGAGTCTAGCATTGATGATCATGGTGATGATCATCCTATTCAGCAACAGGAAGAATATAATATTGCACGAGATAGGACAAGAAGACAGATAAAATTGCCAGCTAGATACACTGATGACAATTTGACTGCTTATGCATTGTCAATTGCACAAGAGGTAAATGATGATGTTGAACCTGCCAGCTATAGTGAAGCTGTTTCTTGTGTTGATTCTGCTAAGTGGCTAGTGGCTATGAATGAAGAAATTGAAAGTCTTCACAAGAACAACACTTGGAATTTGACAAAGCTCCCCAAAGGCAAACGACCTCTAAGGTGTAAATGGATCTATAAGAAGAAAGATGGCATTCCAGGGGTTGAAGATCCTAGATGCAAGGCGCGATTAGTCGTTAAAGGCTTTTATCAAAAGGAAGGTATTGACTTTAATGAGATTTTCTCACCTGTTGTTCGTCATACTTCCATTCGTATTTTGCTTGCTTTTGTTGCTCTGTTTGATTTAGAATTAGAGCAACTTGATGTAAAGACAGCTTTTCTACATGGAGAGCTGGAAGAAGAAATTTATATGGATCAGCCTGAGGGATTTGTTGTTCCTAGTAAGGAGCATCTTGTTTGTCAATTAAAGAAATCTTTATATGGCCTCAAGCAAGCACCCAGACAATGGTATAAAAAATTTGATTCCTTTATGATTGGGCAAGGTTATTCCAGGAGTAAATATGATGATTGTATTTATTTTCAACAATTTCCTGATGGAACTTTCATATACTTGTTACTTTATGTTGATGATATGTTGATTGCATCACGTGACAAGTCTTTGATCAGCAAATTGAAAGCTCAACTCAATAATGAGTTTGAGATGAAGGAATTAGGTGCAGCTAAGAAAATTCTTGGCATGGAGATTCATAGAGATCGACAAGTTGGTAAATTATTCTTATCTCAACAAAAATATATTGAGAGATTACTTGACAGATTTAATATGAATAATTGTAAACCTGTTTCTACTCCACTTGCTGCACATTTCAAGTTATCTTCAGACCTTTGCCCACAAACAAAAGAAGAGATGGAGCGTATGTCACACGTTCCATATGCTAGTGCAGTTGGCAGTTTAATGTATGTTATGGTGTGCACTAGACCTGATTTAGCATATGCTGTTAGCATGGTGAGCCGATACATGCATAATCCTGGAAAGGATCACTGGAGTGCTGTAAAATGGATTTTTCGGTATCTTAAAGGTACTAGTAATATTAGCTTGGTGTTTGACAGAAACAAAGCTACAACTAATAATGTTGCAGGTTTTGTTGATTCGGATTATGGTGGTGATCTTGATAGAAGAAGATCTCTTTCTGGCTACATTTTTACTCTCTGTAATTCTGCTATCAGTTGGAAAGCTTCACTTCAATCTATTGCAGCATTATCTACAACAGAAGCAGAATATGTTTCAGCAACAGAGGGTGTGAAAGAGGCTCTCTGGATCCGAGGTTTGGTCAAAGAACTTGGTCTCACACAAGATGTTCTTACTGTATTTTGTGATAGTCAGAGTGCCATTCATTTGACTAAGAATAGTCGTTACCACGACAAGACCAAACACATAGATGTTAAACATCACTTTATCCGAGATATTGTTACTATTGGTGAAGTTCTACTACAAAAGGTACATACATCTGAGAATCCAGCAGATATGCTTACTAAGCCACTTCCGAATGCCAAGTTTCAGCATTGTTTGGGCTTGGTTGGTCTCTACAACAAATGATTGCCCCTCTGGGGCTTTATCTGGCGATGAGCAACTTATTAAATTTGAGCCAAGGTGGAGATTGTAAAGTTATGGCACAAATTTCTTCCATATTTCCTGTTTTAAGGAAAACACGTTTCCTTGATTTTAGGCCATGATTCTATGCATGGTTTCCTCTTTTTTGCTCCTTGTTTTGTTCCAGGTTTCCTTATTCTGGGTGCATACGCTTCTTCTCAATGCCTATATAAGGCATCAAGCATTTGGAGCAAATTGCAATTGATTCAGCAATCTACACACTTGAGAAAAATCATACATAGAGAGGAAAGATTCAAGAGAGTATTTTTTAGTCTATATTTGAGAGATTATCTCTTTGTTCTCATGATATTAGAGAACTTCTTGTACTCTCCTATTTTCTACATAGTGGAATTATCTTGCTCTTGATCGCCCGTGGTTTTTTCTCCGTCTTTGGAGTTTCCACGTAAACTTGGTGTGTATTTATTTTTCTTGTCTCTCTACTTACTTCTCTCTATCTCTAATTAACTTGATCCGGTGCTTCCGCATTCCGCTCATTCTTTCTGATACCCAACAATTAGCAATAAGAATAATCTTGTGACAATGAAAAAAACTAGTTGTTCTAATCTTTTGGGATGATCTCTCTCTTTATACATAAATATAAAACTAATTAATAGCTCGAACTTTGAACTTCTCATATAGTTTATTAATAGACGGACGAACGAAGAATCAAAGATACTTACGATGCTTGATGATGATTTGGTGGTTTTGGTAGATAATGTATTATTAATAAACACATCCTAGTCTTATTAGTTTTAAAACCACGAAACCAAAATCTTTTGTCACTATTCAGTTAGAAGCACGCCATAGAGACAAGTGGAAGCACCTAAAGGCACGAACATGCTCATGAGGCTAAAAGTTCTCACATCATTGATCATCATAATACATTAATCCTCTCTTCCTTGTCTTGGAACCTTGGTGAGTAAATGATTGGCTTACTTATAATGATAGCCCCACCCTGTTTTCTAATTTCATGGCAGAAATGGTGACTTATACCTTTCGAATATGGTGTAAAACTTTTTTCTTATGTCTAAAACCTTATTATCATTGAGGTTTTTTTTTTTCCCCTATTAGAAAGATATAATTCATTCACATTAATTCAATTCCTATGTATATAGAGATAGAATGCGTATTTCCATTTGTGACTCTACTCAAATTAAGAATCTAACTTTGATTCTTAATTAAAGTGTTCAAGTATCAAATCTCTCGACTTAATAACTTTTATTTGTTAGCATTGGAGTTTGTGGTTTATTCTTTAAATTTTTATGCTATTAATTCACATATTAATTAATTATAAGCTACACATTGTTTTGTATGTTTTATTTTTAGAAAAATTGCACTTACATCCTTTGAAGTCTGTATAGATAATACATACTTCTCTAGTATTTAAAAATTATTCATTTCTAAATTATGTATAATGTTCTATCTTTTATTAATATTTTCATCATTCTTTAATTTTGAAAATAATAATTTTTTAGTTAATTCTTTAAAATTATTCATTGAAAAGTTGATATATTTTTTAAATTATAATATGCATGATATTTAAGATATAATTTTAAAGTTAATATTAAATAAGAAATCAAGTCTTATTCAATAATTGAAACTTACATTAATAATTTATTCTTTCATAATAATATATAAATGATATTATTTTATATAAGAAGTTATATGTGTCATTTAAATAAATATATGAAAAGAATATCCACTTTAAAACTAAAAGAAAGAGATATATATTTAAAATGACCCGAAACACACTTCATTGCAATTTTCCCATTATATTTCGGTACCTGTGTGCTCCATCCAATTATTACATAAGACTTGAATGATAACAATCTTATTGTTAGTTGTTACAAAGAGATTTTGAAACCTTATGATAAGAGGCTAAGTATCTATCAGTTAGAGGTGAAGAAAGTTGTTGAATAAGAAGTAACTTAATTTTCAAAACGGTGAGGAAATTAAGACTTTTTAATCAAGTCCTACTTATCTTTATCTTTTTCATATTTTGAATGTCCAAAGAGTACTCAGAAACAATTTAAGTTGTTATACTTGATTCTCATAGTTTCATTTCCTTCCTCGAAATTGATAGACACGTGTAGATAATTGATAGAATGAAAATTTTGAAATCAAATTGAAGAAAAACATTTACATATTAATGTATCAATCAGTCATATATGATTTGAATTCAATGTGTAGTTACGAGCCAAATCAAAATACTACTTTTTGAAACACACCAAGACTTTTCTAGGGTGCATGGCATCATGAGGCAAAATAGACAATTATTAGACAAGACCTCTCCATCCGATCAAAATTCGAACTATTAGAAGATATAAAAGAGACATTGGATCGATTTGAATAGCTATATGGATAATATAAATGAAAAAGATGGCTTAAAATGGATTAAAGTGGATGGGTTCGGTTTGAGAAAATTTTTTTGTGTTAAAACCGATGCATCCAAATTATTATAAATTAAATAAAATTTTATTAAAATTGATAAAAGAAGTGATATATAAAAGGTTGAAAAAGGCAAATTCTTTTATATAATCATGCTGTTTGAACTTGTGTCAACATTGTAGATTTTTTATGTCACTTCAATCATTTCTATTGTTCCAATACATGTTTTCATTTTTTGGATTTATATTTTTCACACACACAAAGCTTTTCACCACGCTCCTATTAGCATACCAAAGTACCATATTTGATCCTCATTTGAAATTGTAACTCCACCCTCACCTACCATTTTCAACACCAACTTTACCTCACTTTGTCACAATTATTTACAACTTCTCTTCATAATTTGGTCATACAACCTCCTTGCAAGTTCTGGTGCGACAACTTGGAAAGTCCAACTCACTTTCCACCTTTATCAATCATGACTTATCCACCTCTTAAGTAAGAACAAGGGAGATGGAGTGACCACTACACCAAAATTAATTTTTTGTGGTAATTAATTTATTATTTAGCAGTCATATAAATGACATTACTTTTTTTACTAGTATTTAAATAAAGGCTGGTGTATCCAGTGTCGTTAATATTATTACTGGCATTTATATAAAATGCTGGTAAAGATCTACTAAATTGTCGGAAAAACTTATTTTTTTAGTGACAATTCTAGTAGCCATTTTAAAGGCTATTAAAACTTATTTTTTTTAATTGTCTCCTTTACTTTAAATAATTTATTCCTATAATTTCCTTTTCTAAATTCATAACTTATATACTTTTTTTTATCTCTACTTGATATGGGATTTGTGAGATGAGAATTGTCTTTTTTTTTAATATATTTTTTAATATATTTTTTTAATTGTCTTGTCTCTTAACAAATGTGAGATTTATAAGGTGAAAGTTGCTCTCTAATTATTTTATAACATTATTGAATTTGGTAATAATGGGTGATTTGATACCAAATTAGAATAGTGAATTAAGATTCAACCCTATAGAATGAACCTGTAAGGTGATAGCTATTACTCACTTATATACTATTTAATTATCTTATCTCTAATCAATATGGGACTTAAGTTTTTTCTAATAAATAATTGTTGCTAATAGTTTTTTCTAATAAATAATAGTAAATTTTAGTGTAATATAAATATATTTTTAGTGACTATTATATATTAGCCATTAATATTTTTATATATGGTGGCAATTACATTATTGTCATTAAATAATTATCGTTAATAACAAATTTTGTTGTAATGGACTCGCCCACTTTTAGTTGAACTTGACAACTCGAGACTTATATCAATCGAGATCAATCTAAATTTTTCTTGATTCATTTTACATTAAATTCGAAATATTTGAGTCGAAACCAGTCATAACCAACCAATGTTCATCCCTAATTTCAACTATTTCATTTAAAAATGTATGAAAAAAAGTATTTAGAACAATTTAAATTTGTGAACAATTTTTTTCTAGAAAAAATAAGTTATTTTATGAATTGAAAATTTAAAACTAATCATTATTTTTCAACAGTTTTTTTAAGTTCATTTACTACTTAAAATTTGATTATTTTTGTTATATCTAAACAAAGCCAAACATCTTAAAATTGCTTAGCAACATTTTTACTTAAATAAAATATAATTTTAATTATAGTTGATTATAATAATAATCGGTTACTCATATAATTAAGTATTAAAATATTTAATTTTCACAATTTATTTAAACACATAAGTAAAGAAAGTCATTTTCTCGTCAACAAAATTAAGTTCTGATGAAGAAACTAAGAAAGGTTAGGAGTTTAATTACTATTAATAATTGTATTACTAATTAATAGGTAATTAAGAACTAAAGTCCAACAAATCTAAGTCAATTATGGTCGGTATAAATAATTACATAAATTGAGATAAATTTACTATTCATTTATTACTCTCCTATATATTTGAGTCAAAGTTGATTTGAACATTAAAGTATTTTTTGCAGGTATCACACCCCTTGAAGTTGTCAGCCAATAAGGATTTCAAGGATATCGATGCTAGAGATTTATCGGTGTGCTCTTAGGTACATTTTAATGTCCATCGTAGGGAGACTTGCGAGAATCATTTTCCCCCTATTTATAGTGGTTGGTCATAAGAAACCCTTAATTGACACATATATCATTGCAATTGTTGGATTGTTATGATTCAATGGTTCATCAAATTATAATCATTCAACTCCCTAGACAATGTTGTGAAATGAAGAATCACGACTGTTATGTTTCTTGGGGCCAATGTCATCGTCACATCCAACCTTATAGTCGCCCAACTCCTTAAGGTTATAGGCTTATATATGCCAAAACGAACTTGCACAAGCAAATGACTAGCTACCTCGGAGCTCTCGGTCATCACATCCAACCTTTTCGTTTAGCCTTATAGTCGCACTGCTCCTTAAGGTTGGGAACTTGTATACCAACACAGATTTGTATGAACAGATGACTAGTCGTCTCGAAGCTCTCGACCATCGAGACAACTAAGCGTAACAACCTTGATACACCATTAACCAAGGTCACGTTTATCTTAATTGCCTATGTATGTTTCAATTGTCTTGGTTGTCGAGATAGTTGATGTAGACATCATTGGTACATTGTCTTAGTCACAAATCTCAATTATACATAGTTATCTCGACATACTCAACTATCAAGAATGTCGAGATAGATAATTTTTATAAATGGTTTGAACACAATTATCTTGGTGGTCCAAGGAGTTGAGATAATTGAAACCACAGGGTTAATCACACCATTGAGTCATTATGATGTGAATTATGTAAATGATGAAGAAACCAAAGTAACATTAGGAGTTTAATCAATATTATCGATCATATTACCTAATTGGTAATCAAGAACCAAAATCCAATAGATCCAAGTTCATTATAGTCAATATAAATAATTATACAAATTGAAATAAAATTACTGTTCATCTATTACTTCTCTAAATATTTGAATTAGAGTTTATTTGAGTGTCAGAATGTCTTTTGCAGATATTCCGTCCTTTAAAATTGTTAACCAACAAAGATTTCAAAGAATATCAACATTAGATATTCACTAGTATTCCCTCAAAGAAGTACAAGTTTCTTAATCCAGAAAACAAGAAAAATGTCTTCCATGAAAATTGAAACTGTATTGCATGGCATGCTAATTTATTTTTCTTTCCTCTTGCTCCCATATTTTCTTCTTGACCTTCACGGATCATCTTGGACTTGGGCATCATTCCTTAATTATTTAAAACTGAAATGACTAAATTATTTTAGAAACCCGGAAAATTGACAATATAAACACTGACTCAATGACTTTTCTTATATAAGGTATTATTCAACGAGTCGTGGGAGTCTAAAACAACAATAACCTGAGTATGTGTAGGTGAATATATATAGTGGCCTTTTGGTGCCTCAGCCAAAGTTGTACATTCTGAGTTTATACAGAGGGACGTGATAACATGCTTCAATCCTTTATATAGGGAGCATTTTACACCTTACAAGACAAAAAAAAAAAAAAAAAAACTGATTTCATTTAGATACAAAACCTTAGTATGTTTGGATGAGGAATTTTAAATTATTGATATTTAAATTACTTTAATTTCAATTTTTATCATTCTTAAAATATTTTGTTTGGACAAGTCAATTCAAATTTCTTAAATTTTAAATTGTTAGTTTGGATATGACAATTTGATTCTACTATAGTAAAATTGATTTTAAAAATATATTTATATATTGAGATTCTTAAATTAATTTTTATAAAAATAAATATTAGTTAATTTTTAAATATTTAATAATTTTAAAAATTAATATTAGATAATATTTAATAATTTTAAAAATATTTTTAAATATTCAATAATTAAAAACATGAAGAGATAAGAGATAAGATAAAATATATAAGTGAAATAAGAAAAAGAAATATGAGGAATTTCAAATTCTTACTTTTTTTGAGAATTTGAAATTCTACTATTTCAAGGAATTTCACAAATGCTTAAATTTTAAATTCTTTATAAATTTTCTATCCAAACAAAGTATTTCACCACAAAAAATTTAAAATTATTTAAATAAATAAATTACTCCATTTAAATTTTTTATCTAAATACACTATAAGGGGCATTTAGAACAATCTATAAGGAGGTATTTGCAATTCTATTTTTTTAATTGGTTTCAACGGTATAACCTATAAAAAAATATTATTGGTAATAGGCTGGCTGAGGATGAATATATTATCATGACAATTATTTTTTCATTCTATATTATTATTTACTATAATCTTTTGTACGGTTGCACTTAAAGATACTTCTTACGTTTACAATCGTTGACTTCAGTTCAATGGGATTGAAATATTTATAAAACACACTTTGATATTTAAGTAAGAAGCAGAACAATCAATATATATTTAATAAGTGAGCAGTACCTATAATTGACTTGCTCTCTATTTATATTATAATCTTATTAGTTTTTTTTTTCTTTGTCTTTGCGCATAATTACCCAATTAAGTAATTTGACATCAAAGAGGATTAATAGTTGTTTTTCTAATACAAATATTTTGTTAATACAATTTGATATATTGCTTTTTAAACCTTTCAGCGTTGCTAGAAGGTGCTTGGTCTCACTAATGGTCGAACACTATTTGATTCTTGCAAGGATAGATGAGGAAAGTGTATCTTTAATAGTGTTCTAAGAAATTTTCGACCTTTGACTTTATTTTTTAAAAAGATAAAATATATTTTTATGTGTAATATAACCTATTTTTATTAATAAAATATTCTTTTTATTTCTTATTTTTGTTACAATTTATGAATATTTATTTTTTAAGAATGTAGATGAATTAGAAATCTGCCAACAATCATTCAAATAAATTGTATTTTTTTAAAGAAAGAAAAAGACAGGCGAATTAGCAGCCAATAGCTAGTGAAACCATGTATTCTGTTGTTGTAACTCTCATTTAGAGATAAAATTAGTTATAATATTTGAATTGTATTTTCTTTTACAAAATATAATAAAAGTAATGATTGAATTAGCAACAATACTTTTGTTGATCTCAATTTGATAGCTAAATATGTTAGTGACTAAATTTATTGTCACCTCTTATTTGTATAATTTTTGTCACCAAGTAATTTAGCAACCAAATCTTGTTATCACTAATTTTTTTTAGAATTATAATTTTGTTTAAATAATCGACTAACACAGTAAAAATGCATTTAAGTAACACTACAAAAATCGAAAATGGCCACAAAAGAACATCTGAACAACAACCAAGAAGTTAAGCAATGGTATAGTTAATCCAAAAAAAAAAAAAAAAAAACAAGAATTTCCAAAAGTCTGTCTTATAGGAAATGCTAACAAATAATTCCTAATACTTGAATGATTAAATGATAATTAAAAAAATATTTGACAGTAACATCTGCAGTAAAGTACTCAAACTTCACCAAAGTAAAAGCTACAAAAGTTTACAGATTATCTAAAAAATTCTCAAACACAAGTACTGTTCTTGATAATTAATATGAAGATGAAGTAAAACCAAGAGGCCTAAGCAACTCATACTCCATTAAGTGTGACCACAACTGTACGTGGTGTAGGATAATCTCGATGCTCACAAATCCATATACCCTTAAAAATAATGAAAAATCAAATCCTATCAATAGTTTTGAAGCTTTTCTCCACAAATTAAAATGACATATATGTAGTTCCATTGGTAACTACATTAAAACTATAATAATTTAGCCACGGCTCACAAATTTTCTTCAACAATATATAATAGTCTTATATATTTATATGTAGCTCCAAGGGTAACTACATCAGGATTCTATGTCAACCAACTTTTTTCTCATAACATAGGATTCATGCATGTCCTAAAATATTGTAAGGTGTGTTCTAAGATTACTGTCATAATCTACGAGATATATGCTATATGAGAAATCTTTTTATGCTAATAAGAATTTATTTTATTATTTAAAAAAACCTTGGTTATTGAAAGAAATGAAATTTAGTTATGCCCTTATAACATAGGCCATAAGTTGTCCTAAAATATTATAAGGTTATTTTTAATTACAGATATTTTTAAAAAAATATGTCAAATTCAATTTAAAAATAAAAAATGGAATGATAAACTAAAAGAGACAAGAAGTTAAAAAATTCTTAAAAACATTCTTATAAAAGAAAAAGCTTCCTAATAATACTTTCACTTAAGAATAATACTTTTAATATTTTGAAACACTCATTTCATTTTAAAAGACTCATTATTTCGAAATGGACGTTCCAAAAAAATATTTTGATTATGTTTTCTATATAAGCAGAGAAAAAAATTAATTTTATTTGTCTTAAAAAATTAATTATTTACATTAAATTTTACTAATTTCTTACTATTCTTCCTAAATTATTATTGTTATAAATAATAAAAATAATAATACAATTAAAATGTCATACACAAAAAAAAACGAAAAAAGTTATGCATTAATTTTGTTACCTGCCATGTCCCCATATTAAGCTTTCCATTTGTAACTGGTATCCTAAAAACACAACATATCAGTGGATTAATGCTGATTATATCATATTCAGCATAATAAATCATTCTGAGTATAGTACAGTATGTAACTATATATAGTGTGTATATGAAATATCTCACATGAGTGCACAACCAAACATCGACGATTTAATATGCGCAGGCATGTCATCTGGTCCTGAAATTATATACATGTGCAAATTATATGTACTGACATGCATATCATCCAATTTCAAGATCATTGAACTTTTTTTTTTCAAGAATGGAAAATACTATTAAACATATAAAATATAGATATCCATTGGTTTGGTAAAAAAAAAAAGAAAAAACTAACCCTCTAGAGTATGCTTCCAAGGTGCAGATGGCCCCTGCAAATATACATGGAAATTTCATCTCAAAGCCTTTTGTCGTAAGATTGTACATTAAAATTAATTGCTATAAATATTAATGTAGAACTAAATAAAAAATTAACCTCTGGAACTATACGATTGAGGAACGTTTCTGTATCAACGCGAACATCATAATCATAATTCTCATTGATGGTAAGAGAAGCACTTGTGTGATGCACTGTGTATATTTTTCATTAGAAGTTCATTCTACGAAAGCCCAAGTTGAAATTGAACATAACAACATAGTTGGACCAATTTGCATCAGCATACTTACAGAATAGATGGGCCAAGCCACACTTGAATCCAGACAATTCTGGACCAATTTCTTTCAAAATCTGAGCCAATAACAATGGTTATATTTGGTTTAATAAAAAGTTCAAAGTAAATCATATACTAAAAACTTAGTGTTTAAATGATCATCGAGCATATAATAAGAGAAATAGTTGTCCCATCATATATGGGACTTACAAACAAGGAGGCACAAAAACATGATTAATTGATTTGTAAGTTCAAAAACTTAGATATACCTTGGAAGTGATATGATGACACCCACGTTTAAGGGGAGGCAAAGTTATTGTCTTTTGAGCCCATTTAGGAGCAACCACCGTGGAAGTGGTGTCGTTTAAGGTTGCTGGGTTTGTGTGTAGTGACTTCACGCGAATCGGAACCTTGGTTGGGATGCAGATTGAAGAGACTTGCATGCTTTAAGTTGAAAGGGAAAATAAGTGCTTCCACCCAATGAGTGAGTTAGTGAACTAAATGAAATCAACATTTTATGGGGTGGATTTGTGATATATATTCAACAAGGCATTGGTGTGGTTGTGTGTTGCCACTAGCAAATGCTGCAATCTTGATCGCTCATATGTAAAGATTTGCTGGTTCAAACCAATGGTTATGATTCACTTACATTATATTCTAATAACTCATATTTTACATCAAATTTCAATAATTTAATTGTTGAATTCAAAGTTCTTAATGCATAGATCAAATCTACAAATTTAAACCTCAAGTGTGTGGTTCAGCGATAGGGGTTGATCCACGCTTAAGCAAAATCAGGGGTTCGAATCCTTGCCTTGTATATGCAGTCGCGTTAAATTTTGGGACCAGCTATCCCACCCTTTGAGGTGTCTTCCTCGTAACGAGGAACGAACAAAAAAAAATTTAAGGTAAAACATGAATTAAATTTTTATTAGGTTTTTGAACTGAAAATTTATAATTATTTTTTTTAATAATCTTATAATTATTTATAAAAAATGTTAAATATTTGATTTAATTATAATTTTTTAATTAGTAACTTAATTAAATAATAATAATTATCAAATGTTTAGAAAGTACCAAATGGTATTAAACCTTGATAATATTTATGGAGAAAATGGATTAATTAAGATTTTTGGTTGGAGGAAGTAGCGAGGCATTAGCCATGGCAGCAACCATTCCTTTTTCTCTGCTGAGGCACTTTCCTTTCTTTTCCTTTCATATTCTCTCAATCACTCGCTTTGTTTCTCTCACTTCCCTCTAATCTCTTGAGTTTCGCTTCCAATTTTATTGCAGGAACTTCTCGCCGTTGAAACTAGCAACACCTTTCGTTCGCAAAGTCTCCAACTTCAATCTTCTCCCTCTTCAACCACGCAGGTTTCTCTTTCAATCCTCGCTTCGCCCTGTTTAGAAAAATGTTATTGCGTGCCAAAATGAGGGAATTTTACTTTTCGCACCAAATTAGGGAGAGATTCGGAAGTTTCTCGTGGTGTTGGTGTCGTTTTAATTTTAGTAATTATTTGTGAAAATAGGAAATTTCTCGAACTAAACTCTTCAAAGAAAGCGTAAGTTCTGTTTGGCATTGTTACAAGTATTTGCGATTCGTCTGTCATCAGTTAAATTTGAAACCGAGTGTTTCTGTTGATTTGAATTATACTTGATTGGTTTCAGCATTTGTTTTGAAGCATATGGTGGTTGCTTGGATTTTCATATTTCTAGTCACTTTGGTCCTTTAAAAATGATGTTATTTAAGAAAATGTTAAAGTTCCTAAGAGTGCAAATTAATAATCACATTAGTCTTAAATTCAAAAAGAAAATGTGTACCTAAAGTTATAATATTAATATATATTTAGAGATGGAAATGAGCGTTTAAATTTAGTAACGTATTTGACATTCTAGGGATTTATTTGATTTTTTTTTTTTAATTTCAGATACTAATGCGACAGCATTTACCACTTTGAGGGATAAAAGTGACTGTTTACTGACTTTTAGTATTACCCTTGTTTGGAATAAGTAGTAACTAGCTATACTCTGGTTATGGACTTGCTGTGTTGTATAGATGTGTTTTTGACATTTTGCTTGTAACAGGTCGGTCGTTAGTACCCGTGCATTGAACAATGAAGAGGCTGCAGCAAAAGCAGCTGCTGTTAATTTTGATAGTGAAGCTCCGACAATGTAACAACCCTTTCACATCTAACATCATTTTGTTTATAATGGTTTTCACCTTAGTCTTGGAAGGGAGTGCAAATCCCATTGCATGATACCAATTTTCCAAAAAATTTCACGAATATTGTACTTCTCTGCTTCCCTCTTCCTCTTTGAATGATTTCAAGATAGAGTTGATTTTAAATTTAAAGGATTCACTGGGATGTAAAGATTTTAAATCCCTATTAAGAAAGGTTTCCCACACAAATGAACTGTGACAGTCAATTTGAATTTCGGGGATTGGTAAATGTAATCAGAGAAGTATGGTTGAAACCATTTTGGGCTCCATAATGTAGGCAAGATCTGTATCTCTTGATATTTATGAGCACACTGACACACACTTGCACAGATGCATTCAAACTTATAATGGCTTAATCATTTTATTGTGTTTTTCTTTTTCTGTGTAATTTTGTAATCTCTACTTTCTTTCCAGATTTGATAAGATCATAAGTAAGGAAATCCCTTCTACCATTGTTTATGAAGATGAAAAGGTTCTTGCATTTCGTGACATTAATCCACAGGCTCCGGTTCATGTTCTCGTCATTCCAAAATTAAGAGATGGATTAACACAGCTTGGGAAGGTCACTAATCGCCCTTTTTCTGTGTACACTTACAAAAAGTTTTGCATGATTCTTCTGTT
The DNA here is from genome assembly GCF_000230855.2 of Cajanus cajan. Classification (NCBI taxonomy): domain Eukaryota; kingdom Viridiplantae; phylum Streptophyta; class Magnoliopsida; order Fabales; family Fabaceae; genus Cajanus; species Cajanus cajan. The sequence continues at coordinate 72,668,991 of NC_138517.1, forward strand.
AAGTGAAAAATAGTTTACTGAAATTGTATGGACTACGAACATGTTAATGTGAAGACATGCAAATGAAAGATAGGAATTAGGAAGCATCATTGAAAATAACTGAGAATATATATTTATAAATGAGACCCCTAAGGTAACAAGTCAATTGAAGTTCAGTAATCTCACTGAACTTAAACAGAAAACTACGATGAATATAAACAGAAAAAATACTGATTTTAGCTACTCTGAACAGATGATGTCTCATCATTAGTTTGCAGATTACTTAATTTGTCAAACTGTCTCATGGTTGTCCAATTTTGAATATACTTTCACATTATACAGCCCCTAAATGATACTTTTTGATTTTTATTTTTTATTATCAATCTTTATTTAGTATTATTTTCATGTCATCAGATTTTTGGTTAATTGTGACCGTTGAATTATTTGGATATCTCATTAGATGGCAAAACATTACACTGGGGCTTTTTATGAACTGATGGTTCTAAAAATCTTCAAGTGATTTATGCCAAAAAGAAAAGCATTTTTTTGCAGCAAGGAAAACAGGAGTTTTATTTTACATGATATATAAAATCTCCTTTCACAGGCTGATAGTAGACATGGGGAAATATTGGGGCAACTTCTCTATGCTGCCAAAATAGTAGCTGAGAAAGAAGGTATTGTCGATGGATTCCGAGTCGTCATCAACAGTGGTCCTAGTGCCTGTAAGCTTGTTTCTTGTCAACAATTTATCTGAATTTTTTTCACTTGCTTATATTTGTGCCACTACCTGTAAACTTCCTCTTTCTCAAACTCATTATTTTGATTAGGTCAATCTGTGTATCATCTGCACTTGCATGTATTGGGTGGGAGACAGATGAATTGGCCGCCAGGTTGAAGGTTGAAAGTTAATTTTTGTCAAATTATAACTGCCTATTTTCTCGGGAATCGCTCATGGATATTTCTTCTTTAAGAGTTGTAATTTTTAGACCTACATATAAATAAATAATCTAAAAGCAAGGGATCTTTCAGTTTGATCAAATGATTATTTGGCGGAAGCTAATCCATAATTAATTAGAAAGGGTAAAATGCTCGTTTCTAGGAAAATCTAACCTTGTTAGGTCTTGAGTAGTATTGGGTAGAATATTTGGGTATCTTGCCTCTGAATGAATTTTATTTTCATTATTCTTTATCTCGTCAAGGTCTTGTTATGTGAATTGATTAAAGTTGTGGTAAAGAAGCTAAGTAGCATGGTAGTTAAATTGGGATACAAATTGTATATTGGAAAGTCTATTTTCTGAATCGTGAGTAGAATCATAAGATTTATGATTAATAATAAAACAGTATATACAATTGATAAAAACATCTATTCATGATCAATAACTAAAAAATGCAAGTCTAGGAGCATGAAATGCATGAGTTCTGGTAAAGTTTGTTATAAACTTATAATGGAGTAATATTACATTTATAATAAATATTCTGCTATTAGAATTATTTTATATTAAATTTTATAATAAATATACTGCTATTAGAATTATTTTATTCTAAAGTTTATAATAAGTTTTCTGCCACTGAATTTACTATATATTAATTAAATATCTGTATTTGAAAAACTATAACAGATTTAATCATGTTATAGTAAACATAGTAACTCTACCAAGATTAGAGTTTTATTAATAAAAATAGTAATAAATAATATACTATGTTATAGTAAAATTTATGACCTATTAATTTAAATTAATAATAAATAATTTATAAAAATGTGAATAAAAAATTGAGGCCTGAATTTGGGGCCTAAGACATATTGGCCTTATGTCTTATATTCCTTGAGGCAACAGAAATATCCTAATACAAGCAGCAACAAATAACTAATGGGTAGAAATAAAGATATAAAAAGAAAAACTCACTAAGTCATTATTGACTTGTTAATTTAGAAGATAAAACGCCAAATAAAATATTTATATCAACATTTTGACTAAAATAAGTGAAATTTTACCATATCCTTCTATATTTAAAGAGTTTTGAAACTGTTTTTATTTTTTTAATATACATGAACATTTGATATTTTAGAATAACTTAATTACGTTTATTTTTTCATTTAAATATATATTTTCTTAAAATTATATATACATACATATATATATATATATATATATATTAATAATTTGAATTTATTAAGAATGTTTTTTATATGATAAATTGAGATTTTTCATATTTGTATGTAAATTTTAAGAAATAAATTGAATAAAAAAATTATAAAATTTTCTTCTATTTTAACATATAAAATCTTATTATGTTGTCTCAAAGTTATTTTAAATTCTAGAAAATGATTTGAAATACTTGGATTAATATTTGGTGGGAAGAAAGAATAAGTTAATTATTTAAACTATCTTAAAATAAAATGCATTTGCTCTATTATCCTCTCTCTCTCTCTCTCTCGCTAGAGACAAAGAATTCTTTCCCTTTATCCTCGTTGTCGTTGCTTATTTGTATATTTTTGTTTTTAAAAGTTTTTGCACCATAAAACAAAGAACACGATTCCTTGCAAGGGGCGAGCGACCCTCTTTTTCTTGGATTCAAATTGACGGGCTTCGAGTAATTGTAACAACCATCCTTTTTTTTTTTATTCAAAGCAGTGTAGGTCCCCATTTGAAGAGAAGAGAGACTCACGTCACGTACCTGACGTGCAAATCTTCCCATCACGGTTTAAGTGGAGCCATATCTTTCTATTTTGAAAAAAAAAAATATCATACTACAATCTCTCGAAGCTTCTCTCCTAGCAGTGGCTTACAACATATATTAGCATCATTATCATATGCTCTGAATCTTCTCAACCTTAAGCATCGTGGAACTTAATCCATCTTGTTTCCAATAATATCTAACATCAATATGCTTTATTATGCAAAGTAGAATTCTTACCCAAGGTGAATGGCACTTTGATTTTACAATACAAAACCTAAGCTTATGCAGAAAATTCTTCATTTACATACAACAATGCAAGTTTCAGTTGCAAAATTCAACTCCGTCTGACACCTGCATCTACCCGTGTAATCAAATAATCTAAAGTGGATTTGTGGGATCTAATCAACATCATTTGCCATATTTGCATTTATATATCCAACTATAATACAACCTCTTTAATCAGTAATTTTTTTTTAATTATAATCCAAACAAAAAAATTTATCCAACCCATTTCTTTCTCACCCGTGTCAATATCTTATTAAACATTATTTCAATTATAGAAGAGAATTTCCCAGTTCATAGATCTTCCTTTCTTTCCACTCTTAGAATGTTCACATTCTTTTTTCCATTCAAAATTATGCTTCCTTTTCCTACTTACCCTCACCTTCTACCATGTTCTTTCCTCTGTCACTTTTCACTCGTTGCTTCTTTCAGATTATCTCTGATTCTCCTTCCTTGCATCTCCGCTTGGTTGTTTGTTCCTATTCATTTTATTCTTTACGCTAATGCAACTCTCTTTTCTTTCTTCTTCGTGTTTCCCGTGCCCTCTTTATTATATATTCAAGCTAACACAACAAAAACAAAATTCTTAGTCCAAAAATGGCAAGTGGAAAAATCATGAGATTGGCTTTCAAAAAGTTCAGCAGAAGAAAACTTCATGGCATCGCTGACAGAAGATCAAATTGGAGGGATCTTATGAAGAGAGAGTTAGAAAGTGGAAAGAGGGAGAACCCAGAAGAAAGTAACCTCGTTTGCATATACAGAGTCCCATCAAACATGCGTATGGTCGAACCCAAAGCCTACAGACCCAACAACATCTCAATCGGTCCTTGTCATCACGGGTCACCCAAATTGCAAAACATGGAAGTTCTCAAGAGAAACTTCTATCGTCGCTTGTTCAACCCAAACAATGGAGCCAAACTAGACGAGGCCTTCAAGTTCCTCGAGGAACAAGAATCCAACGTTCGAAGATGTTACATGGAAGACATCAAACTCAGCAGCGACGAGTTTCTACAAATGATGCTAGTCGATGCCTCTTTCATTATTCAGCTCTTTAAGGATCTATCATTGCATGAGTTTAGACAAGTTCCTTCCCTCAGTAGGTGGATAGTACCCATCATTCGGCGCGAGTTGATAATGCTCGAAAACCAGATTCCAATGTTTGTTTTGAACAAGTTGTTTGAGTTGTCCAGTGTTGATGCAACTTCATCACAACCATGCATGAGCCTCAAAGCAAGTGCTCTTAGGTTCTTTTACCCTTTGTTGCAGGTTGACTCTAACATTTCTCCTGAATATGAGAAAGGTGATGAGAAGTTAAGAGGGCTTCACTTTCTGGATCTTCTCAGGTCCAGCATTAGGCCCAAAATAGAGGGAGAAAAGCCCAGAGGGGCCCAACACCAGATGGTTCGTTCCATAACGGAGTTGATGGAGGCTGGTGTGAGGATCAAAGCAGATGAGAGTAGACAATTGCTTGACATAACCTTTGGCAAAAAATGGGGTTTTCTGAGGGAACTCACTATTCCTCCTTTGAACATCAACGACCACAGAGGAACCGTGTTTCGTAACATAGTAGCATTCGAGAAGTGCCACAAAGAGTGCAACCCCGATGTGACAACCTACTTGTTTTTCTTCAACGGTCTCATTAACTCTGCTGATGATGTTTCTCTTCTTCACTACAAAGGGGTGCTTCACCACTCTCTAGGCAACGACAACATCGTGTCGGAACTAATCAACAACATTACAAAAGAAATTGTTCGGGACAAACACGAGTCGTACTTGCACAAAGTGGTGAACGATGCTCATTTGTACTTTAATTCTTTCTACGCCAGAAAAAGAGCTTCGTTGGTGCATCATTATTTGACAAGCTGGGTTGTGGGGGTCTCTACTATTGGCGCGTTGTTGGTGCTTTACCTCACTTTCATTCAGACCGTGTTTGGATTTGCGGGGGCGTTAAAAGCGTTGGAAAATAAGAGCTTTCCATCTCTCCTCGTAGATGCGTTTTGTACCCCATTTCGTGGCACTCCAATCTCTAAAATGGAAGGTGAAAGTAGTAGTCAAAATGATGCAACGAAATTAGAAAAGTAAACGCAATTCTAATTGTGGAGAACAATGCAGGGAAATTCGAGATTTATGGGAGTATTTAATATGGTGATTTTTTTTTCTTGTGAATTTTGTGTAACTAGCTCAAGAAACAGATAAATAAATATCTTTCAGGTTGTGCAAATACATATGTTTAAATTTTATAAACGTTATCAAAATATCATTACTCATGTAAATAAGACACTTGCCAAAGCAGATCACTCCTCTTTAAATAGGCTTATCAGTTATACCAATTAGCATTTTTAAACACGTGCCTTGGAATAAGTCCCCATGTCATGTCCAGAAGTGATAATTTTCCCAATGGGGCAGTTTAAAGTTATTTTTTTTTTTTTATCTATCAAAATTATAATGAAAATACTAGAATTTGAACCTAATATTTTGTAACCGATCTGATTAAAGACTTTGAATCTATAATTATAGAATAGATTTTAAAATGGCTAAGAGATAACTAATAATCAAGAATATAGTATTAAATTGTAGAACGAGTAAAAGGTTAATTGGCACTTGGATCTTCAAAATATTTAGGTAAAATTCCTATGTTAATCCTGATTTGTATTTTTTCTAAAATTAATCAACGAATTAACTAATTGCTATAGAATGTTAGTTATATATTTTTGATACAAATAGTCACCTTATACTACTACTAATTTTATCTTTACTCGTTAGAAGTTCAAGGCAATTAGTTAAAGCTGCTAACTTCGTAATTTATAGAGTAACTTGACACAATCAATTATCTTTTTTAAATTTTTTTACACTACCTAACCATGACATGTAGTCCCAAAAATGACATCAATGTGGCCTTCCCGATTCAGCCAATTCCTAGAGCTCCCCCACCTTAAAGCGTGAATAATGAATAGATTAGAGAGTAGCTCATCTTCCTTCTCCGTTATTATTATGGATCGGTTAATGGGTCTACTGACTATAGCCCTGTTTACTTTGGTTGGATGAGATAGCATTTAGAATCCACTAACTTGCTTAACTTGTCATGTTAATTTAATAAGTTGGATTCATTTTTAATTTTTAATTTGAGTAACTAACATTGCTACAAATGAAACTTTCTATTTTTGTTAAAATGGACTTTCGATCTATGTCGATTATGACTTGTAACTGACATAAATCAAGGTAACATAGAAAGTTTTAGTCACAAAACTGACAGAGAAAGAGAGTATCTTATGTTGATTCTTTCTAACTATTATGGAATGGGTATTACATTAGGTGTCTACTTTCTATCGTCATAGGTTATGATCATATATAATCGACATAGAATATTTTGTTTTATAGTCGAATTGTTTTTTTTTTCTCCCTACAATTTACAACTAGACAGTTTAATATAGTATAAGACTAGCCACTAACAATCCTATATAATATATTATTTATTTAAATACAATTAAAAACTTATATAAATTAAACTACATATGATAAAATTTATAAGGTATGTTAAATAAATCTCATAACCAGTGTAAATTATTTCAATACATATATAAACAACATAACCAATGTAAATTTCAATACATATATAAACAACATAACCGATGTAAAATACATAATCATCGTAAACTACATAAACATATGCAATTTTAAATTAAAATAAATAAAACAATCATTTACAAGTTATCATAAATACTCAAGAAATATATAGTCCAACATGTGAAAATGGACACAAGTTGTTAATATCTATAAATTCATATTAGTGGTAAAATATTACATGATCAACACTCATATTATATTTAAATAAGTAATCTGGATTTTACATATATTATCTAATTTCGCGAGTTAATATAATATCCACAAAGATAATTATGAACATGCATGTGCTTGATAATATCCACATTTACGGTTACCTGTTATCTTGGATATTACAAATTTAATATATACTATAAGACTATATTTTAAATAACAATTATGAATATGTGTTTAATTAATTAACTTATATTTGACACTAAATATGAAATCTTCTTCCTAGATGTAATTGGCGCCTCTTGCAACCTCAATTGTGCTTTCATAGCTTTTTATGATAAACGATCAAAATTAAAATGTGTTAATTATTAAATTTATTAGTATAAAAATATATGACAAAGAAAATGTATTAAAATTAAGAACTTATGAATCAATTATGTCTCTAAAGGCCAAAGTGGTACAAAGAATACAAGAGAACCACAAGAGATTGATGAGGAACAATAATTGTCAATGGTCAATTGCTCCTTATTTTGTAAACCAAGTAATTGTGTATGCGTGATTGTACTATGATAAGAAGAACAAATTGTTACACACACAAATGTAAAAAAAAATCCCTTTGACATACAAAAAAAAATGATCAATAATGCTTTTGTCTACGAGTTTGTGATCCATGTCTATTTGTACAGGGTTTTTCTAGATAGTCACTACACATGCACCCAAATACTATAGAGGAGTCAAATGAGGTTTTGAATCTCTGGCATGAACCTATTTTATGCTTTCTGAAATCATCCCAAACAAATATAAAAGTTAAAATAACATTAGTAAACACAATTAAGACATTTTAATTGGACTGCCTTTACTACAAGTCATAGTTAGTCTACTCAACTATAAAATAAAGTAACCAAATGTTTATCCCACGGTCTAAACCTCTTTAATGAACACAAAGGCTCGAGTATTAACATCTTGAATGTCTATATATAGCTACCATTTATACCATATCATCTTGAATTAATCGTCTAATGATGTATGGTTGACACTAATGTGTAAATCTTACCCATTAATTAAGGTCACTAACTGCTATGAGGGTTCACGAACATATAGTTCAAAGGTTTAAATGTGGATAATTTGTATGTATATTTATGAAACCTATATTTTGGTTACCATTTTTTGCATAATTTGTATGTATATTTATGAAACCTATATTTTGGTTACCATTTTTTGCTCGTCATAGGTATCTTCTACTTAAATTAGTTAATGATTAATCTCGTTCACAGTATTATAGTTGCAACTGGCCTGAAGGGTTTTTCACAAGTTGAGAATCCATCATGAGATTTTTTATTAATTAAATAGACAGTCAACACTATCAAAATTACTTTTAACCTCCTAGAAAAAAAAAATCCTTTTAACGTACTTTCAACATACGTTTAGCTCTTTCAAATTAAAGGTTATCTAAATAATTTATTAGTATTGATTGGAGAACGTAAATTAGTGGGACAAAAATACAATGTCTGATTTAGACTATTTATAATGATGCCATTAATTAATCAACAATATGTTCACTACTTTTAGTTTTCAACACATAATGTGAATCTGAGAATGAAAACAACTCTGAGCTTTCCTCATTGTTTTTATTTTTAAAAACCATAAAAGAGAATAATTTTAGGAAGCAAATATAAGAAAGCAAGTTAGAAAAACTTTTTTTATTTGTTTATTTCTAGAAATCAAAATTGTTTTTAAAAATAGGAAACAAACACACCTTACTTTTCACAAACTTATTTCTTTTCAAAATTCCTTCTTTCTTTTTCTTACTTATATTACCCTCACCTTTGACCATGTTCTCTACTATTTGTCTCTCTTTCCTCTAATTACTTATCTTATGGCTTGTTAAGTGTCTTTTATTCATGAATTACACTCAATTTTTGGTATTCTTTTTGGATAAATTGTAAATATATATATATATATATATATATATATATGATAATTTAACTCTAATTAGGAAGAATTAAGTTTATATTAAAAGATAGAAGAGTAGTAGAAAATTAATGATGATTTCCCTTATTTTTTTGCAGAAAATTTAGGAAGACAAAATTTCACAGCCATAGTTGTGATTCTGGAGCCATAGCTGTGGAAATCTGGGAAGAAATCAGAAGGTCAGAAAGTTGTAGCTATAGCTGTGGTTCTGCAGCTATAGCTGTGAAAATCTGGAATGCAAATTTAAGGGTCCAGAGACTTGAAGCTAAAGTTGTAGGCTCACAGCTTGAGCCGTGGAACACTGATTATTAAAAGAGCACCAGAGAGTCACAGCCATAGCTGTGAAATTCACAGCTACAACGTTGGAGATTCCTTAAGCTTGAAAGAATTTTCACAACTATGGCTGTGAAACCATAGCTGCAGCCGTGAAGCTTACTTCACCTTGAAGAACTCTCCACAGCCATAACTGTGATTCTACAACTGCAACGGTGAACTTAAAAATTACAATTCCTCCCCTGTTTTGAAGCTAATATAAAAGGGAAACGAAGGAACTTTTGGGAGGAGGAAAAAAACAGAGCAAAAACAATACCAGGAGCACACGAAGGGGGAAGAACAGAGTGGGAACGAAGATTGGGAGGCTGGATCACTTGGGAACGAGGATCAACTCCTTTTCTTCATCTCTTCCTTTGTAATTTCTTCTTCTACTCCTTTGATCTTGTAAATGGCCATGAAGGGCTAAACCTTTTGAGGATTGATCTTGGTGTGTAACTACTAACTCTTCTATTTCTTAAATCTATATATTCATTTCATCCTCGTTACTTGTGCTTGATTATACTTTTAATGTTTGTATTGGCTTGATCACTCGTTGTATGAATTTTTGGTTTTTGAATCCTATTGGAAAACATTTTTGAAAACCCGAACTGAATCTTGCACCCAATCATCTCTTGTTCTAGGGATAGACTTGATATGGTTAGTCACTATTGTTCAAATAATTGTTCTTAATGCAAAATGTTAATTTCAAAACATAGAGGAATCATGTTTTAGATTAATTACTTTAGGATTCAACTTTGAGGAATCTTGTTGGATTACTAAATGAACGTGGAGGTAATGAAATTGAAATCATATTTATTTTAAGAAAATTTAAGAGTTAGCAAGTGCTCCAGGATCCAATCCTTGTTTTATATAATTGTCTTAGAACTTTTACATTTTTGCTAAAATTTTACTTTACGTTATTTCACTCCAAATTATATCAACATCTCTTTATTAATCATTAGAGTAAGAATTACTAATCTCCCAAATTCCTGAAGACGATACTTAAATATTACATCGAAACTTGGTCCACTTGCCAAATGGAGTGTTTGCAAAAACCTCATTGTGGCTACAAATCTTTTCCTATTTTCTTTTCTCACATTTGACTTGGTTCTTTCTATAAAATAAAATAAAATCTTAATGTATAACTTATAATAATAAAAGCTTACTTTTTATAGTCATTATTATCAAATTACTAAATATATAACAAAGTAGTTTTAGATATTTAGAGCAATAAAGAATTTTTTTAATCTTTATTCTTCCTTAAATTTATTAGACAATTAAACATTACAATCTTATTATAGACAAAATTAAAAATCCTCTAATTTATTATCATAATAATTCTTCATTAATTCTTTCATTAAAAATCAATAAAATATATTAATTATAATTTTTATTAATTAATATTATTAAACAATTAATTAGATTATTAAACAATTAGATTAATAATTAATAAAATAATTAAACCGAACATCAATTATAATCGTCGGATGACAATTATTTCCGACACATCAATTCTTCACGCTATTGGCCAACTCTATGTATTTTTACTATTATTTATTGAATTTGAAGCTAAGTAGCTTCCCAAGAATCTTATTTAATTATTTAATGTAGACTTAAAAGTTGACCCGCTGCAAGTGAAAAAGCATTGAGTCCTCACAACGCAGCACAACAAACTAGTTCACAATCCTTTGTCCAACAATACAATGGCATGTAGAAACCTCCTCAGATTTTCGCATCACAACCTCAACACAAGAAAATTCCATGCCACTGCCAACAAACTCACCTCAAATTGGAAGCATCACATGAAAAAAGAGTTAGAAAGTGGAAAACCAGAAGAAAGCAACAACCTCATATGCATATACAAAGTCCCATCAAACATGCGTATGGTCGAACCCAAAGCCTATAGACCCAACAACATCTCAATCGGTCCCTACCATCACGGATCCCCGCACGTGCGAAACATGGAAGCTCTCAAGACAAACTTCTATCGTCGCCTCTTCAACTCTAACAATGGAGCCATACTAGACGAGGCATTCAAGTTCCTCGAGGAACAAGAATCCGACATTCGAAGATGTTACATGGAAGACATCAAACTCAGCAGCGACGAGTTTCTTCAAATGATGCTAATTGATGCCTCTTTCATAATTCAGCTCTTGAGGGATCTTTCAGCGTGTGAATTCAAACAAGTCCCTTGTTTGAATAGATGGATGCTACCCATTATTCGGCGTGAGTTGATTATGCTGGAAAACCAGCTTCCTATGTTTGTTTTGAACAAGCTGTTTGAGTTGACTAGGGTTGATGATGCAACTTCATCACAACCATGCATGAACCTCAAAGCACTTGCTGTTAGATTCTTTTACCCTTTGCTGCATGTGGATTCTGACAATTTTCCAGCTGAATGTGATGAGTTAAGAGGGCTTCACTTTCTGGATCTTCTTAGGTCAAGCATTAGGCCCAAACTAGAAGGAGAAAAGCCCAGAGGGGCCCAACACCACATGGTTCGGTCCGTAACGGAGTTGATGGAGGCTGGTGTGAGGATCAAAGCAGATGAGAGTAGACAATTGCTTGACATAACCTTTGGCAATAAATTGGGTCTTATAATTAAGCAACTCACCATTCCTCCTTTGTACATCAACGATCACAGAGGAACCGCGTTTCGTAACATAGTAGCATTTGAGAAGTGCCACAAAGAGTGCAACCCTGATGTGACAACCTACTTGTTTTTCTTCAATGGTCTCATCAACTCTTCTAATGATGTTTCTCATCTTCACTACAAAGGGGTGCTTCATCATTCCCTAGGCAACGACAACACTGTGTCGGAACTAATCAACAACATTACCAAAGAAATTGTTCGGGACAAGGAAGAGTCTTACTTGTACAATGTGGTCAACGATGCAAATTCTTACTTTGCTTCTATCCGTGCGAGAATAAGAGCTTCGTTGGTGCATCATTATTTGACAAGTTGGGTTGTGGGGATCTCAACTATTGGTGCGTTACTTGCGCTTTACTTCACTTTCATTCAGACCGTGTTTAGTTTTGCAGATGCGTTAGAAGCGTTGGAAAACAAAAGGTTTCGACGTCTCGTCGTGGATGCGTTTTGTATCCCATTTCGTGGTACTCATAGTATTACCAAAGAAGGTGAAAATAGTGACTCTGAAGATGCTGCAACAAATTAGAAAGGTAAACGGAACGTTTTTTATCTTGCAGACTCTGCAGGGAAATTCAATTCGGGATTTATGTAGAGAAATTTCTCGTGATGATAAGATAGCTTGTTAGTTTCTTGAATTAATGTTGAATTGTTGATTGTAGAAGTTTGTTTCAATTATCTTTTTGGGTTAAATTTCATATGTGCAAACAACTTTTGTTTTAAGCAAGTTCCTCTATTCATTTTTTTTTGTCTTCCTATCTCTCATTTGCATGGTAGAGGAAAAGGGAGCAGAGGAAATGGAATTAATAATTAAGTGGCAATTCATTTAATAAGAAATAAGTAAGAAATAGAGTAAAATGTATAGTTGATTAGTAGAGTGTAATAAGGTGAGAATAATATAGGTGAATTAGTATTTTAAAATTGTATTTTATTAAGTTAGATTTTAATGTACAAAAATAATGTATAAAATTATCATTTTAACCTTTGATACATTAATGTATATTTATTTTACAAATAATGCATTATGGTGATAGTCTATTGAAATATGGTAAGTATGGTTCTCAATTTTTATGCATATAATGCAATATCATACAAGATAATGAAATACAGGTGGAATGCATACAATATATTTGAATATAGTCAAACATAAAGTAATATATTTGATCATATTCTAATATGTTATACAACATATAATCAAATATCATACAAAATATAATATTCATATACAATTTAGTTGAATATAATACACAATAAAGATGAAAATAATGAAATATAACTAAGCATAATTGAATATAATTTGTATCATTTTCGATTATAATACACAACAAAGATGCCCATAATGATAGCCTTACATATTTGAATATAATTTCTTCAATTTGAAACCATAGTCGGTTATACTCATGTCAAATTCGATATTTAAACCATAAATCTGTAACTCCATCATATATTTGTTGTAAGCATGAGCAAAGACAAACAGAGGGTAAAGCAACTAGTTATACTTTTGTTGCACTAGATTAGTCATGAGAGTGAAAACAAACATTAGTCACGAAATTAAAAACAAGCAAAGGATGAGTAATTAGTAACGGATAATTGAAATAGAATGATGAACATTAATGTTTTTAGGCTAAATTCCACTTTAATCCCCTCATTTTTTAAGATAATTATTATACATGTAGGTCTCATGTATATTTCACTCAATTTCCCTTCTTTTCACTTTATCAAGCATGCGTATCTTTTTACCATTCCCCTTAATTCTACCCTCCTACTCCTTCCTTCCCTCAAATTTTATGCTGTCAAATAGGAGATTAAATTATATGGTTGGTTGCGTTTTTATTATTATTTTTTTGCAACTAGATCAATAAACAAATAAATAAATATCACTCAACTTGCACAAATACAAATATTTTAATTTTATGAACAACGTTAAAATATCATTACTCATAATTAACACCCACTTGCAAAGCAGATCAACGTGACCCGATTCTTCTTACTACATAGTTAGCAGTTTTTAAAACACGCTTTTCAATAAGGTCCCGTGTCATGCGTGGAAGTGATCATTTTCCCCGAGGAACAACGTTAAAGTCCTCGATCGATTCCTAAATTGTAGAAACATTGTCATTTATAAAATATATTTTCAAATTGTAGAAAAAAGGTAAATTAGGACTTGGATCTTCTAAAATATTTTCACGTAAAATTAGTAAATTGCAATGCTATTCATGCTTTATATTGTATTTTAATGTATTTATTTAATTGCGTTAGAATTATTTTGATACAAACAGTGTAGTCACCTTATTCTACATAGTATTAATTTTATGACAAAATTTAGTAGCAGTTCTTTTAAATGCGCGGTATTATTATTCAGCGAGAATTAAAGTTTTATATTAATAATATATATACTTAAATTTAGGATTTAAAATCTCATTAATATATATTTATATATACTATTTAAGTAAAACTTAAACTCTAAATAAAAAATAGTACCAACAACACATAAAAAATTATAGATAAATTTTCCTTAACTTTATCCTATTCCATTAGAAGTTGAAGGCAATTAGTTAAATCTACCAACCTCCTAATTATTTGAGTAAAGCCCAGAGGGGCCCAATACCACATGGATCGGTCCGTAACGGAGTTGATGGAGGCTGGTGTGAGGATCAAAGCAGATGAGAGAAGACAATTCCTTGACAACTCTAAACATCCAATTTTTGTCTCATTCAATTTCTCTACTAATTTTACTTACTTACTTATCATAATAATTCAATTAGAATAATAATACAATCTAATACAATAAATCAATGATTCAAGAATAAGAATAATTTATAAATCAAATTTACAATCCAATAAAAATGTAAAAAAAAAAAAATCAAAAAAAAAATCAAAAAAATGACAAAGAAAGAAAAAGGAGGCAAAATGTTCCTCTGTACTCAAAATTTCTGTCATCCGATGTTTTTAATCTCCTCCAACAAGCTTTGTTGAGCTTCTCTACCATAGCCACTAACATGTCCTTAAGATCACACTTCTGCCAAATATGCTTCCAAAAGCATAAACTTGGAACTAGCTGCCAAAGAGGGATTAAAATGGTAATGATCAATAATCAAAGGAGTCTATAAATATTGTAACATAACATGAACAAAGAGTTGAAAAAAATATCAAACAAAGAGAACAAAAATGATGAACTATTGAGTGTATGTGGAAAAGATCATAGCCAAGAAGCTAAGAAGACAAACACAATGTGTAATTTTTAGGTATCAATATTCCCTTTAATTTAATTTGTTTTATGTTACTCAGTATTTTGAAATAATGATGTATATAATAAATTGAGGGTTTTATGTACAACACATAAAAATCCAACTTAATAAGCTAAAAAAAGTGGTGGGAAAATAAAAGAAAGGGAGTAAACGGTGCTAACACAGCTAAAGGGGTGGTTCCATGGGTAGTTTTGTGAACGCCACCATGCTTTCTTTTTCTTCTCACTTACGCCCTTGTTGTACGCCTTTACGATAAGTCATCGTGTGGACAAAGCATGGCAAGTGTCACCACGCACTACCATCGGAGGCAATTTCCACCTTCAACTTCTTCTTCACACTCTATTGTATGTGACCATGAACAAAGCATTGTAAGTGACACCGTGCATCGCCGTTGGAGACGACCCTCTTTTTTTTCCTTCGTCTTTCTCTTCTACCACTACCTTCCATTTCCGCTCCGTATGATCTACCATCTTGGCCATATGACATTGTTCATCGATTTGCCTTCATACGTCATCTTCGTCGACGTTTGTGAAGGGAGGCTGCAACCAAAACCCTAGTGGAGTGCATCCCACACCTATCATATCCCTTTCTTTTCTATTTTTAGGACTTTGACAAAATGGCTAAGTGTCATATGATCTTTCCCTTCTTTCTTTCCATTTTGGGCTAAGCATATAGGCTAAGCCCATTTAACAAATAATTAGTTTTTTCTTTTTTCTTTTTTTCTCAAAAAAGTAATCAAAGCTTTTTATATTTTTTTTCTCTTCCTTTTTCTTTTCCCTAATGGTTAAGATAAATTTTACTGAAATAATATATTTTATGATTATAATTATAATACTAGTTTTTTAAAAAAAGAAATTAGTATCATTAATATATATATTTTAGATTCTTACGTAATTTTAGTTTGTTTAGATAATAATAATAATAATATTGATAATTATAATTATAATAATAATGATAATAATAATAATAATAATAATAATAACTATAAGATTCTTTATCAGCATTATTAATAATATCTATTATTTGAAAAATGGATTATTTGAATGTGACATTCTTTTAATTCTAGAGGTTAAAGATGTAAGTTGTGATAATTTGTTATCTTAAAGTTCTTCTTATTTAAATTTAAAATATAATTAAATATAAAAAAATATATTATCACAATATTCAATATAAATATTTGAAATCATTATATATTGAAGATTTTATTGAAGAAATGATTAATTAGACGTGACATCTTTTTTAACCTTTGAATTTAAGATACAAGTTGTGACAACTTAATATCTTTAAAGTTTTCATCCAAAATAAAAATATTTAACCAAAAATCTTTTTAAATATGTATCATAATAATTATAAAATTAAATATCATAAAAAGTTGGCTTTGGTGTACACCTTTATTAGTTTTATATTTTAGGACATATGAGCTATAACAATTCAAAAATCCTAACCTTTTAGAAAAAATAAATAAATAGAAATCAATTAAAAAATTCTAACACATAAATATATTTTACCATAAAACTACGTAACTCTGGTTCTTCATTGTGTAACGTAGTAGGTTAGGTGATTCAGTAGCCCAGAACGGGTCGTTCCAAATTACTAAATTGGCCTATAAAATGTAGTTGAGAACGGGCCTTTCCAAACCCCAAAACGGGCTGTTCTGGAGAGAGTATGAGTCGTTCTGGATGGAGAACGGGCCGTTATGGATGAGTACCAAAACGGGCTGTTCTGATTTCAGAATGAGCCGTTCTGCATGTGGTTTTTGCACATGACGAAGGGGTACAGAACGGGTCGTTCCAGATTCGGAACAGGCCGTTCTGGGCATTCCAAAATTTCTATAAATAGGGGTGTGGGCAGTGAGGAGAATGAGCGGTTTTAGAGAGAAGTTCTAGAGAGAAGGACTCTGGGTTTGTGGACTCCTTTCTCTCTCTAATTTCTCTGTATGATTCTTCTTCTCCTCTAGACCACTAATGTCTTATGTCTTTTCTTGGAATTCAGATTAGGAAGCTTGATTTGGGTGGATTGAAGTTTTGGGTTGAGCTTCGAAGGGAAATTCTACTTCTGTTCAGTGTTTGGCTAATTTGAGCCAATCTTCAGGTGAGGGAAGCTAGAATGTAGGTTGTTTAATTTCAGGAGAGCTAGGGAAGCTTTATGCATGTTGTTCTTTTGTTGAAATAGTTGAGTTGTTGGGTGTTTAAGTTGATTTATGTTGTTTATGTGTAAGTTGACATGATAGATGAATTTTAAATATGTTGTATATATATTGTTGAAGTTGTTTATAAAGTTGTTAAGTTGCATTAAGTTGATATTGTAATGACTATAGTTGTTTAATTAAGTTGTTTGCATGTTGTTAAAATTATTAAAGCTGCATAGTTGTATGATTGAATAAGAAGTTGTCAAGCTGGTATATAATGCCTATTGTTGTATTGTTGTAAGTTGTCTATTGTTGTTAAGATGTCTATTGCTGAAAAGTTGTATGTGGTTAAGTTGTTAAGTTGATTAAGCTGTAATGATAAGTTGTTGATCACTAGGACTAGAGGAGATGTTTTCGAAGTTGCTCATCCCATTGTGCGGATTGAGATAGTTGTGGTGCTTTGAGAGCCCAATTTGTTGAAAACCCTCATTGGGAAGTTGTCCCTTGGAGTGGACATTGTGTTGTTCTCCTCTAGGACTTAGTTGATCCCGTGTGTGGGCAAGGTCGAGGCACACGTGTATAAAGCGACTACGGTATAGGGGCCAGGCCGAGCTATACGGATTACAAGCGGACAGATGTTTATTATTGTAAAGTTGTTATGGTGTCTATTGTTGTAAAGTTGAAAAGTTGGGGACATATGGTGAAGATATATGTCATATGTTGAGATACATAGTACTAAGGTGATAAGTTGAAAGTTGTTTTAAAGTTGAAAGTTGTTTTAAAGTTGAAAGTTGTTTTAAAGTTGAAAGTTGTTTTAAAGTTGAATCCCTTAGTACTGTGTGGGCGACATGGAAATAGTCAATCCATGTCATGGTTGAATGACCAATTTGAGTAAGGTATCTAGTTAGAGATGTAGTCTTTAACTAGGTACTGGAGGGTGCGTGGTACTTAGAGGACAGTGGGTGGGCTAACTCCACATGTGGATTGGTGAGGCTAGCCAAGGCCGTGGTAGGCTCATACCACTACAAGAAAAAGTTAAATTTTCGACGGAAATTTTCGACTGAATTTTAACTGATGGAATTTTCGACGGAATTTTCGACGGATTTAAATCTGTCTGAAATTTTCGATGGAATTTTCGACGGATTTAAATCCGTCTGAAATTTCTGACGGAATTTCCCACGGATTTAAATCCGTCTGAAATTTTTGACAGAATTTCCGACGGATTTAAACCCGTATGAAATTATTAAATACACTACAAGAAAAATGTAAATTTCCGACGGAAAATTTCTGACGGATATGGATCCGTCGGAAATTTTCGACGGATTTATATTTCCGTCGAAAATTTCCGACAGAATTTTTTGTCGGAAATTTTCCGTCGGAAATTTCCGACAGAAATATAAATCCGTCGGAAATTTCCGATAGAAACTTTCCGACGGAAAATTTCGTCGGAAATTTCCGACGGAAAAATAAATCCGTCAGAAATTTCTGCCGGAAAATTTCCGACGGAATTATTCCGTCAAAAATTTCCGACGGAATTTTCTGTCGGAAATTTCCGTCAGAATTTTCCGTCGGAAATCTTATTTTTAATTTCTTTTTAATTTCTTTTTTTAATTTCTTATTTTTAATTTATTATTTTTAATTTCTTATATATATTTGTAGTATTAAAAATTTTATATATCTTTTAAAGGTATAAATGTATATTATAATTATTTATTACAAGTTTTTTATATCTACGATTAGTATTAAAGATGAAAATAAATTAGGTTATACTATATTTTATTATAATTTACTTGGTTTGAACCTAACTTTCTTTAAAAATATATATTTTAAGTGTGACTTATTTATCTATCATAGATAATTTTTAAATATTTGGGTAGAACTACAATTATATAGACTTTTATTTTATAATAATTTAACACTATTAAAAATATAAAAATCTATATGTTAAATTTATAAAAATAAAGTTTAATTTATTTATGATATAAATCTGTTTTTAATATCTAATATATATTTTTAGATGATAATTTATTTTAAAATATATCTTATAATAACAATTCTAAATAGAATATAAATCTTATGATTTTTCTTATTTTGATTTTTTTAATCAATGTATACAATTTTACAATTTTGATTTTTTCAATCAACGTATACAATAAATAAAAAACACAAAAGAAAAACATGCATGCTACAAATTTTATTTTATCAAAAAATTATTTGTTTTAATATATTACATTATATATGTGAATATTAAGACATATATATATATATACATATATATTATAATTAAACTTTTTTTAAAAATTAATTCATTATTAAGAAATTTTTTTTATCAAATGAGAATTAATTTCCTTCAAAAATTTGACAGATATCAAATAAATAAACATTTTTTCTGAATCTATATATTTATTTTATTAGAATATAATTTTTATTTTTTAAAATATATTATTTTTTTAGATAAAAAATTATGTATATGTCAAATAGTAGTGAGGGCAAGTGCCTCACTATTCCAAACGTGCAGCTGTCGCTCTATATATATGTATGTGTGTATATATATATATATATATATATATATATATATATATATATATATATATATATAATATAAGGGGTTATAATTATATCCGTGTAACTTTTACTAAGTATTATGCCGCTCTATAACTTTATATTAAATGTGAATTTTGTAAATCCAACCGTTAAATTGAAAGTTCATATCACTTTATACGTGTATATCAAGTTTTGTTAAAATTGAACAACAACTGGAAGATAATCCAAGTGTTCATATTTTAGTGTATTTTGAAATGAATATATTACATCAATTTTGTTTTATAAAAATGAAGTATCAAATCATCTTGGATTAATATAAAGTTTTGTATATATAATCTATAAGAGATATGAACTTTCAATCTAACAGTTGGATTTACCAAATTCACATTTAATATAAAGTTATTGAGCGGTGTAATACAT
Organism: Cajanus cajan; assembly: GCF_000230855.2. Lineage (NCBI taxonomy): Eukaryota > Viridiplantae > Streptophyta > Magnoliopsida > Fabales > Fabaceae > Cajanus > Cajanus cajan. Next base: position 72,688,975 of record NC_138517.1, read on the forward strand.
TGTAAAAGTCGCATTTAATATATATATATATATATATATATATATATATATATATATATATATATATATATGAGGGGGGTTATAATTACAATGGTATAAATTTTACTAAGTGTTACACCGCTCAATAACTTTATATTAAATGTGAATTTTGTAAATTCAACCGTTAAATTAAAAATATTTTACTCTTAAATCATATATATATATAGACACACACACACACACACACACACACACACACACACACACATATATATATATATATATATATATATATATATATATATATATATATATATATATATACATGAGGGGAGCTATAATTACAATGGTATTAATTTTACTAAGTGTTACACCGCTCAATAACTTTATATTAAATGTGAATTTTGTAAATTTAACCGTTCAATTGAAAATCTTTTACTCTTAAATCATATATACAAAATGTTATATTAATCGAAGATGATTTTTTATAAAATAAAATTAAATCTGTCGAAAAATTTATATTTTTGATGAGAAAATTTTTGTAAGAAAAGTTATATTATTGATAGAATATTTCAGACAAATTTATATTTGTCGAAAATGTAAGAACTGGTTTTAAATTTGATATGAAAATATTATGATATAATTAGATAAGATTTTAAGTTAGTATTTTATTAATGGTTGATAATTAAAAAATAAAACATGGATAAATACATTATTTGAATTTTATATGTTTGATTTAAGATAACTTACAAAATAACTCTTGGTAAAGTTATTCCGCTCAATAACTCATGGTGTGTTGAATTTCATCGATCCAATTAATTGTTAAATTAAAAGTTATTAAATTTTACTAATAATTGATATAAAAAATTAATTAGTTTTGGAATAAATTATTTGCTAATTAACAATATAATTGAAATATTAATTATTTTAAATTATTTAACTAAAATCTTATTGACAATTTATTATATGATCTTAATATTTTTGTATAACTAATATCTGGTTTTAAATTTGATATGAAAATATTATATATAATTAGATAAGATTTTAAGTTAGTATTTTATTAATAGTTGATAATTAGAAAAAAAAATAAGGATAAATACATTTTTTAAATTTTATATGTTTGATTTAAGGTAAATAAATATATTAAATTAATTAATAATTTATTTAAAATATTAAAATTTAATTTATAAGTATGTAATAAATAAATATTTATAATTTTATAAATTATATTATCATTATAAATTATAAAATTAAATAATTTAAATTATAATTTTAAATAAAAGTAAGTAGATGTTAATTATAAAAGTAAGTACATATAAATAAAGAATAATTAAATATATTATTATTATTATTATTATTATTATTGTTATTATTATTATTATTCGTAATATAAAATTATTATATATTATTGTTATAGTACAAATATGAGATTGTATATTTGAGGATGACTTAAATGAATTAATTTGTACAAGTTATACTGACAACATACATAGACATTTCGGTAGCTTACTCATCAGAACTTCACAGTTAAGTGTGCTTGACCTGGAGTAGTACTGGGATGGGTGACCTTCTGGGAAGTCTCCCAGAAATTGCACAAGTAAGAATAAAACACGCTAAACAGTGAAATATTGTGAAATAGAACCCTTGAGAAGCCAAATATGAGAGTTGTTACATTAATAAATTTATTAAAATTAAAAAAAAATTATAATTTCCGACGGATTTTTCCGTCGGAAAATTTGACAGCAATTTCTGACGGATTTTTCTGTCGGAAATTTTGACAGCAATTTCTGACGGATTTTTCCGTCGGAAATTTCTGACGGAATTTTTGGACAGAATTTTCTGTCGGAAAATTCCGTCGGAAAAATTATTTCCGACGGATTTTTTTTCCGACGCCACTTTTTCCGACGAATTGAAATCCGTCGGAAATCCGTCGGAAAAAGCAAAATCCGTCAGAAATTTACCTATTTCCGTCGGAAATCAGCATTTTTCTTGTAGTGATAAAATATAAGCCAATTATTTTTCAAATGCAAGCAATCCTGATCCCATCGATACACATAACAATGCACTATATAATATTTTCATTATTATATGGGTGTTTTCAAAATATAAATATATTATAATGAATAAGATAAATATAAATCAGAGTGAGTGAGGTATGACTTACCTATATATAATTATATGTTTAGGTTATTATAAATTATAAACTAATTAGCGTAAATGTGTTTTTTTTACTTATCTCGAAAAACACCAACACATGACGTCCAGATTTAAGAATAACATATCTTTTCTTTAATTTTTAAAAATCACTCATCTCTTTGAAAATAACGTTATTAATTAAATAAGGGGAAAAAAAGTTAAATTATATTCTGCAAATCATATATATGTATCTATCATTTATTTCTAAATTACATCCAATATTATGTCATTTTCATGAAAACTTTCATTGGTCTTCAATTTTGAAAATAAGATTTTTTTCAATTCATTTTTAAAATTATTACTTAAATTTAATATATTTTTTAAATCATAGTGTGCATGATATTTAAAATAAATTTCAAAAAAGTTGAAATAATGAAATAAGAGATCAAATCTCATTTAATTATTGATATTTGTATTAACAAATTATTTCACTTAATAGTATATAAATAGTATTATCTTATATAAGTAGTTGTATGTGCCACTTAAATAAATAAATAAGAAAATTAATACTCACTTAAAAATTTGAGAAAAGATATACGTATGACGTTATTGAGAAAAACTTCAAGTAGGGGTTAATGAAATTTTTTCTAGATTAAATCTTCTTTATTTAAAACTTAAAACATTAAAATTAAAATAATTACACTAAATAATTATTTTTGTTCCTAATAAATGATTGATTTAAAAATCTCTCTTTAAGTTGTAGTAATTTCTTAAATTTACATTTTATTAATTTCTGAATTTTATATTTAAGTAAATCAGTAAAATACAAAGTAACGAGTATAAATATGAGTATTTAAAACTTCAATGAATCTATATATAGAAAGTAGAGATAAAGATAGAGAAAATGAATGGAAGAAAAATAGTTAAATATATAGTTGTTTGATTATCTATAGTAATAGATAAAGGAAAATATACGTCATCTTTTAACTAATTTTGTCTAAAAAATAATAGATAATCATACCCTTAACTGATTTTTATTTTATATATTCTAATTTTATTTGTAATAATATGATTATATATTTAATTAGTTTAATTTTAATAATTTTTTAAGTATATTTTTGTCTTTTCACTTAAAATATTTGAATTTCTATATTTTAATTTGAATTATTTTTTAAGTATATTTTTGTCTTTTTGTCTTAAATTTTTGAATTTCTATATTTTAATTTAATAATTTTTATTTCTATTATTTATTAATTCTTTTCTTTTTTAATGTTTTATAACATTATTAAAATTTTATAATTTTAATTTTTATAATTTTGTCTTACTTTTTATTTTATAAATATAATTTGGATTCTTCATTTTATAATTAAATTAATTTTTTTTTAGATTTTTTATGGGTTTACATTCTAAGAATGTATTGAAACCCCTTAATCTTTGATTATTAGATAGCAACAACATGAATATTCTGATTATTAGACATTATGTTATAATTCTACTAATCGTACTATATGTTATTTTTAAATTTGAACTCTTAAACTTTATTTGTTATGTATGACATTTTATTTTGTATGAATGAACTTGTTTTGATTTAATAATTATGATTGATTTAATATCTTTAAATAGGATAATTATTTAATACAATTTTGAATTTTAAAAAAAGAATTTTTCACAGAATTTCCCACGGATTTATCCGTGGGTAATTTCCCACAGACTAATCCGTGGGAAATTACCCACGGATAAATCCGTGGGAAATTCTGTGAAAAGTTATTTTTTTTAAAGTTCAAAATTGTATTAAATAATTATCTTATTTAAAGATATTAAATCAATCATAATTATGTAAATCAAAACAAGTTCATTCATACAAAATAAAATGTCATACATAACAAATAAAGTTTAGGAGTTCAAATTTAAAAATAACATATAGTATGATCAGTAGAATTATAATATAATGTCTAATAATAAGAATATCCATGTTGTTGCTATCTAAATCAAAGATTGAGGGGTTTCAATACATTCTTAGAATGTAAACTCATAAAAAATTTAAAAAAATTAATTTAATTATAAAATGAATAATCTAAATTATATTTATAAAATAAAAAGTAGCATAAAATTAGAGAGATTAAAATTATAAAATTTTAATAATGTTATAAAACATTAACAAAGAAAAGAATAATAAATAATAGAAATAAAAATTTATTAAAATTACAATATAGAAATTCAAAAATTTAAGACATAAAGACAAAAATATACTTAAAAAATAATTCAAATTAAAATATAGAAATTCAAATATTTTAAGTGAAAAAACAAAAATATACTTAAAAAATTATTAAAATTAAACTATTTAAATATATAATCATATTATTACAAATAAAATTAGAATATATAAAATAAAAATAAGTTAAGGGTATGATTATCTATTATTTTTTAGACAAAATCAGTTACAAGATGATGTATAATTAATTAAAGATAAATCCTCTTAGAACGAATGTTATAAGGTGTTAGTACCTTTCCTATCTCTCAAACTCAAAATTTAATTTTCAAAGGTCATTTTTAATATAATATTTTTTCAATATTTTCCTAAAATAAATATTAGTGACAATTTCATTATTTTTAATTTATTTTCACCGTTCTGTGGTGACATGTGTTGATACAATAACCTTTGACAAAAAAAAAAATGGGGTTTTCTAACGAGGGAACTCACTATTCCTCCTTTTAACATGAACGACCACAAAAGAACTGTGTTTCGCAACATAGTAGCATTCGAGATGTGCCACAAAGAGTGCAACCCTGATGTAACAATCCTATATAATATATTATTTATTTAAATACAATTAAAAACTTGTATAAATTAAACTACATATGATAAACTTTATAAGGTATGTTAAATAAATCTCATAACCAAAGTAAATTTCAATACTTTTATAAACAACATAACCGATGTAAAATACATAATCATCGGAAACTACATAAACATATGCATCTTTAAATTAAAATAAATAAAACAATAAGTTACAAGTTATTATAAATACTCGAGAAATGTGTAGCCCAACATGTGAAAATGGACACAAGTTGTTAATATCTATAAATTTATATATATTGGTGGTTAAATCTTACATGATCAACACTCATATTACATTTAAATATGTATTTTAGATTTTAAATATATTACCTAATTTCATGAGTCAATAATATCCACAAAGATAGTTATGAAAATCTGCTTATCCTGTAATGTGACACCCTCTACCCCAACATTAATAAACAATAAATGTAAACAATAATTTTTTTTTCTTCTTCTTGAGAGAATAAAATCTTTTATAGATGACAACCTTTTTTATGGATAAAATAATTGTCTCAATTATCATAAGGTAGAAGATTCACATTCGTAACTCATAAATCATAAAAAGGTCAACACGTAAGTGTCAAAACTCAAGAAATCATATAAAGAAAAATATAGATTATTTCCAGCAAAGGTGGTAGTGCCTCCTAATTAGGAATTATTTTATAACTTTAAAATCATGTAATAAAATAGTACGACAAAGATGTACATTTTGGTCTTTTCTCAAGAACGTTCAAAATTACAAAAGAAGAGAAAATTAAAGCTTTTAAAACAATAACATCCCAAAAACAAGCCTAGCTATGCCTGATGTCACATCCTATCAGAGCATGCCCAACTGAAGCCTTAAGCCTCATCACCAACATCCTCATGATGCTGATCTCCTGCAACATAATTTAAACATATACAAGAACAACAAGGGAGTGAGAAATATCTCACTCAGTTTCAGGTGAAGAAATAAAGGTTAGATAGCACACACACGTACAACATATATAAGTCACATGTACACAATACACATAAAATAATCAATATCACATATATACTCATTTATCATGCTATGCTGTCATGAACTCGACTCATAAATGCATGCATGTGGCGCCATAAGGAAGTTTCACAATTCATCACTGGTGACCCTAAGGCACACCTGTACAACTGTCGGTGACCCTAAGGTATACCTTGTTAGCATGTTACAACTGTCGATGACCCTAAGGTACACCTTGTTAGCATATCACAACTGTCGGTGACCCTAAGGTACACCTTGTTAGCATATCACAACTGTCGGTGATCCTAAGGTACACCTTGTTAGCATATCACAACTGTCGGTGACCCTAAGGTATACATCTTGTTAACATCACTGGTATGCGGCCTCAATAGCACACCTGGAGTAATATATGCATATGATGCATGTCACACATTCATTATTTCATTAACTCAACATTTAACTTATTACAAAATTTCATTTAGTATATCATATCATCATTTTTTTCATATTCTTATAATCACAACTTGTCTCAATAGTCCATTCTTAGGTCTCATGTCTTGTCCATATTTCACATGGTCATGTCATAAATACTCCTCATAAGGTCCGCATAGGAATTCACAGAGAACATTCTTTTTCATATTAAAACTTATTTATTTTTAGCATTAATTCCATATTCATTTATTACTTTCAAGGAACAAAGTAACAAGGAACAAAGTAACAAGGAACAAAGTAGACCGAATAGAAAAAACAGAATAACAGACAAGGGATTGGAGGCCAATCCGACAATCAAACTATCCAACAATTATCCCCACACCCCCGAGCGAGGTTTCTCACTCCCTCCCTTACCTGGATAAGCGGAGTTGAAACTTGGGCAGGGCCTCCTCTTCTGGATTCCCTCTTTCTTTCCCTCTTTATTTCTCTTTCTCTTTCTCTCTCTCTCTCTCTCTTTTTCTCTCTCTAAAATTTTCACTTCTTACTGAATATAAATTTTTTCACCCCTTGCCCCTATTTATAGGCAACCTGGTGTACCCGGAACGGCCCGTATTGAATTCGGAACGGCCCGTTCCGGATCCTTCGAATCTGTGCAAAATTTTCAACTGGAACGGCCCGTTCCAAAATCGGAACGGCCCGTTCTAAAATCAGAACGGCCCGTTCTGGGGTTCGTGTTAACACTGATTGACCATAAGCAGAATGACCCATTTCTAACTTAACTTTTTAGGCGTTTTAAGAAATCCATAACGGCCCGTTTCCCTTTGGGAACGGCCCGTTCTGGGAAACCCAAAAATGTGCCTTTTACAAATTTGAAACGGCCCGTTCCACTTTTGGAACGGCCCGTTCTACTGCTTCAAAAACAACTTATTTTCTTTGTTTGGAATGGCCCGTTCCAATTTTGGAACAGCCCGTTCCGGCGTAAAAATAAAATTTTACAATTTTTTTTCACAAATAATTGAAATTATTAAAAACCCTTACAATATTTTATAAAAACCCCTTTTAATTAACTAAAATAAATATATGAAAATAAATAATAATCAACATTGTATGAGTAGAAAATTCAGGTGTTACATGTAATATCCACATTCATTGCTACTTGGTTATCTTGGGTACTACAAATTTAATATATACAATGCGAATGTATTTTAAATAACAATTATGAATGTGTGTTTGACAATTAACTTACATTTGACACAAAATATGAAAGCTTCTTCCTAGATGTAATTGATGCCTCTAGTAACCTCAAATGTGTTTTCATAGCTTTTATGATAAACAATGAAAATTAAAGTGTTAATTATTAAATTTCTTGTTATGAAAATATATGACAAAGAAAATTTATTAAAATTAGGAACTTATGAATCAATTATGTTCTTAAAGGCCAAAGTGTTTGTCTTCTTGTGCAAAATACAAGAGAACCATAAGAGATTGATGAGGAGCAATAACTATCAAAGGTCAATTACTCCTTATTTTGTAACAATATTAGTAACAAGTAATTGTGTGTGTGTGATTATACTACAATTAGAAGAACAAATCGTTACACAAACAAATGTCAAAAACTCCCTCTAACATAAAAAAAATGGTCAATAATGCTTCTGCTTATGACTTTTTGAGCCATGTCTATCTATATAGGGTTTCTTAAGATAGTCACTACGATTGCACCCAAATATTGAATAGGAGTCCACTAAGGTTCTGAATCCCTGGCATGAACCGATTTATGCTTTTTTAAATCATCCTAAACAAATGTAAAAGTCAAAATAACATTAGTAAACACAATTAAGGCATTTTAATTGGATTGCCTTCACTACAAGTCATAGTTAGTCTACTCAACCATAAAATAAAGTAACCAAAGGTTTGCCCCATGGTCTAAACCTTCTCGATGAACACAGAGACTCGAGTATTAACATCTCGAACGTCTATATATAGCTACCATATATACCATATCATCTTGAATCGTCTAATGATGTATGATTGAGACTAATGTTTAAATCTTACCTAATTAAGGTCACTAATTGCTATGAGGGTTCACAAACATATAACTCAACGGTTTAAATGTGTATGATTTGTGTGTGTGTCTATATATATATATATATATATATATATATATATATAGGAGAGATCCATTTATTCTAGAAGTAAGTCTACCTAGACTTGCTTCATTCAATAATTCATGCTCTATATCAAATTTCAATGATCTAACCGTTGAATTTAAAGTTCTTAATGCATAGATTAAATCTGTGAATTTTAAAAAAATTTGAAAACCATTTGATACTTTGTTTCATTAATTCAAATTGACGGTAACATATTTTTATGATTATCCGTCAATTTGACTTAATGAAACGAAGTATCAAATGATTTTGAAATATTTTTAAAATTTGCAGATGTGGAAGAAAATATGCACAAAGTTTTGATGATGCCAAAGCATTGAAGAAAATAAAGGTCAAGTTAAAGCAAGCTGATCAAGAAGCAAGATCTTAAGTAATAACTAGATAAGTCTTGACTGCTTAGCTTAGTATGTAAAATGAACTTTTAGAATTTGCAAATTTGACTTGGCCATTAAAATAAGAATTTCAAGAAATCCTAAACTTAATACTTTTGAATATAAGAATAAGTTGTTTGAAAAGAAAGCAAAAAGAGTATTCAAAAGATTAAATAAAAATATTTTTAACTGGAAAATAGAAGCTCTTTATATCTTAGGTTTTCATAAGCCAAAACAAGTGACATGTTTCTGGTAATTGATTACCACTTGCTGTAATCGATTACCAGAGAAAGAAAACCTTTCAAAATGTTAAAATGCTCTCTGGTAATCGATTACCACTGACTGTAATCGATTACCAGAAGAGAAATTTCAAAATTCGAATTTGAACTATATAACGTTTCAAACATTTTGAACTTAAACCATTGTAATCGATTACCAAGTCTTGTAATTGATTACCAGAGTCTATTTTCTGAAAAATTATAGAGAGTTACAACTCTTCATGAAAAGACATAACTCAAGATACAATTGTCTATAAATACCTATAATTTTTCAGAGAAAGGTGACGAACTCTATTTGTGAAAATAATCTTTACAAATCACTTGGCCAAAATCATTTGCAAAATCTCTAAGGAGTTCATCAAAGATCATGAAAGTGTAATATCCACTCTTCAAGAGAGTTATTCTGTAATACTTAATAGATTATTGGATCTGTAAAGGAGAAAGGGTTTTTCTCCTTGTTGGTGTTTGAATCTCAACACAAGGAAAGGGAGTTCCGAGGTGTTGGAGGATTCATTTTCTTGTAAGGTTTACAAGAGTAGTGGAAATCTCAAGTGGGAGACTTGAGGACTGGATGTAGGCAGGATTGGCCGAACCAGTATAAAATCAAGTTTGCAATTCTTCTTTCCCTACACTTTTAATTTCTTGTTATTAATTATAATTGTGTAGTTTGCATCATCATTCATTCTTTACATACAAATTTGTCTAAGGAAATAAATTGATTAAGAAGTAATTGGAAAAGTTTTTATAAGAGGAAATTTAGTAAACTTAATTCACCCCCCACTCTTAAGTTAATTGAGGCTATGGGACTAACAAGTGGTATCAAGAGCAGGGTTCTTGTATAAGGCTTAAAAGCTTCAAGAATTGAAATGGCCTCATCAAATTTTTTATTTCCCGAGGGAAACTCTATTTATAGACCCCCTATATTCAATGGTGAAGGTTATCATTATTGGAAATCTAGGATGCAAATTTTTATAGAAGCCATAGATTTAAACATATGGGATGCTATTGAAAATGGTCCTTTCATTCCCTCTATTGTAGTAGGCAATGAAATTAAAAATTTGCCCAAAGATCAATGGAGTGATGATGATAGAAGAAAAGTTCAATACAATTTAAAAGCCAAAAATATAATCACTTCTGCTTTAGGAATTGATGAATATTTTAGAATTTCAAATTGTAAAAATGCTAAAGAAATGTGGGATACACTTGAAGTAACACATGAAGGTACTAATGATGTGAAAAGATCTAGGATAAACACTCTCACTCATGAATATGAATTATTTAGAATGAATCAAAATGAAAGCATACAAGATATGCAAAAGAGATTTACACATATAGTTAATCATCTTGCATCTCTAGGAAAAGTGTTTCCTAATGAAGATCTTATTAACAAAGTTTTGAGATGTTTGAGTAGGGAATGGCAACCGAAAGTGACTGCAATTGCTGAATCAAAAGATCTAACAACCATGTCTCTTGCATCTCTATTTGGAAAACTTCAAGAGCATGAAATGGAATTGATGAGACTAAGTCAAAATGAAAATAGTGACAAAAAGAAGAAAAGTATAGCACTTAAAGCATCTTCATCCTCTCATGAAGAAAATGAAAAAGATGACAACATTGAGGAAGATGATGATGATGAAGATTTCAATCTCTTTGTAAAAAGATTCCACAAATTTCTAAAGAATAGAGGAAATAGAAGAAAATTCAATTTCAACATAAAGAAGAAAGGAGAAGAATCTTCTTCAACTCCAAGATGCTATGAATGCAATCAACTGGGTCACTTAAAATTGGAATGTCCAATTTACAAAAAGAATATGGAGAAGTCGAACAACAAAAACTTCAAGGCTAAGAAAAGCAAGAAAGTATATATCACTTGGGAAGAAAATGATATGAACTCTACAAGTGATTCAGAAAATGAAGTTATAAATTTGGGACTCATGGCCAAAGATTACGAAAGCGAAGAAGAGGTAACATCGTCTAACAATGATATCTCTATTACCTTTGATGAATTGCAAGATGCATTTAATGATTTACACAAGGAATCTTTTAAACTTGCAAAATTAGTATCATCATATAAGAAAACAATTTCTAACTTGGAAAAAGAGATTTCGAAATTAAATAATGAATTAGATGATCTTAAAACTGAAATTAGTATAATAAATTCTAAACAAGAAAATCAAGAGATTAAAAATAATTTAGAAACAAATAAAATAAATCATCCATGTTCAACATGCAATAGATTTAAAGAAGAAATTAGTAACCTAAGAAACACTCTTGCAAAATTTACTAATGGAAGAAATAATTTGGATATAATATTAGGAAAACAAAAATGTGTATTTGATAAGGAAGGATTAGGATATAATCCTCAAAAACAACAAAAGAAATACAAAAATTTCTTTGTTCCCACACAAGTTACTAGTTCTCCATTCACAACATGTTTTTATTGTGGAAAGAAAGGTCATAATTCTTCAACTTGCTATATTAGAAAGAATTTTAACAATCTCAAGAATATGGTATGGATTCCTAAAGGTTCTTCTGTTATTACTAACATTAAGGACCCAAAGAAAGCTTGGGTACCAAAATCAATTCATTCTTTTTCTTGAAGGACTCCAAAGACCAAACTTGGTACATTGATAGTAAATGTTCCAAGCACGTGATAGGAGACAACAACAAAGGAAAAATACTTGGCATTGGAAGAATTGGTACAAACTTCTCAACCTCCATAGAAATTGTCTTACTTATGAATGGTCTTAAACATAGTTTATCAAGTGTGAGTCAATCATGTGATAAAGGTTTCTCTATATCTTTTGATTCACAAAAATGTCTTGTTGAACATAAAAAAAATGAACATGTTATAATTATAAGAAACAAAGCTAGACTAGTTGCTAAAGGATATAATCAAGAAGAAGACATAGATTATGAAGAAATATATGCACTTGTAGCAAGACTAGAAACCATTAGAATGTTAATAGCCTATGCATCTATAATGAATTTCAAACTATATCAAATGGATGTCAAAAGTGCATTTCTAAATGATTTTATTCAAGAAAAAGTATATGTTGAACAACCATCTAGATTTGAAATATTCTTATAATTTCCAAACCATGTCTTTAAGTTGAAAAAGGTTATATATGGATTAAAACAAGCTCCTAGGGCATGGTATGAAAGACTTAGTAAATTTCTTTTGGAAAAAGAATTTACAAAAGGAAAGGTTGATACAACATTAATTTATCAAAAGAAAAATGAATGATATTCTTAAAGTGCAAATTTATGTTGATGATTTATTTTTGAAAGTACAAATGATCACTTGTGCAAAGAGTTTTCTAATGATATGCAAGTGACTTTGAAATGTCCATGATGGGCGAGTTAAATTTTTCCTTGGACTTCAATTTGGCTTGATCTTTACCTTTGGATTATTTTGTTATTATATTCTTTTTGATGTTGCCAAAGGGGGAGAGTAAGGATAAGGATCACAAAAGGAAAAATACAACACTTATCTTAATCCTCTACTTGATTTTTTGATGTTACCAAAGGGGGAGAGATAAGACTGCAAAGGAAAAGAAAATGTTTATTTTCTTTCTAACATTACTGTGGGCTAAGTTTGTCTAAAATATTTTGACAAAAATATTCTTGATGCACAACTTGACACTTATGTTTTAAAAATATAAACATTGATCTCTACAATCTTTTTCAAAACATAAGTACAACTCCTTTTATAAAATAAAAGGAACTTCAATCAATGCTTTACTAAGGGGGAGTTTAAGGGGGAGTGATCGAAATATATTGTTTTATTTTCTTTCCCTTTACAGTGAATTGTCATCATCAAAAAGGGGGAGAATGTGGAAGAAAATATGCACAAAGTTTTGATGATGCCAAAGCATTGAAGAAAATAAAGGTCAAGTTAAAGCAAGCTGATCAAGAAGCAAGATCTCAAGTAATAACTAGATAAGTCTTGACTGCTTAGCTTAGTATGTAAAATGAACTTTTAGAATTTGCAAATTTGACTTGGCCATTAAAATAAGAATTTCAAGAAATCCTAAACTTAATACTTTTGAATATAAGAATAAGTTGTTTGAAAAGAAAGCAAAAAGAGTATTCAAAAGATTAAATAAAAATATTTTTAACTGGAAAATAGAAGCTCTTTATATCTTAGATTTTCATAAACCAAAACAAGTGACATGTTTCTGGTAATTGATTACCACTTGCTGTAATCGATTACCAGAGAAAGAAAACCTTTCAAAATGTTAAAATGCTCTCTGGTAATCGATTACCACTGACTGTAATCGATTACCAGAAGAGAAATTTCAAAATTCGAATTTGAACTATACAACGTTTCAAACATTTTGAACTTAAACCGTTGTAATCGATTACCAAGTCTTGTAATTGATTACCAGAGCCTATTTTCTGAAAAATTATAGAGAGTTACAACTCTTCATGAAAAGACATAACTCAAGATACAATTGTCTATAAATACCTATAATTTTTCAGAGAAAGGTGACGAACTCTATTTGTGAAAATAATCTTTACAAATCACTTGGCCAAAATCATTTGCAAAATCTCTAAGGAGTTCATCAAAGATAATGAAAGTGTAATATCCACTCTTCAAGAGAGTTATTCTGTAATACTTAATAGATTATTGGATCTGTAAAGGAGAAAGGGTTTTTCTCCTTGTTGGTGTTTGAATCTCAACACAAGGAAAGGGAGTTCCGAGGTGTTGGAGGATTCATTTTCTTGTAAGGTTTACAAGAGTAGTGGAAATCTCAAGTGGGAGACTTGAGGACTGGATATAGGCAGGATTGGCCGAACCAGTATAAAATCAAGTTTGCAATTCTTCTTTCCCTACACTTTTAATTTCTTGTTATTAATTATAATTGTGTAGTTTGCATCATCATTCATTCTTTACATACAAATTTGTCTAAGGAAATAAATTGATTAAGAAGTAATTGGAAAAATTTTTATACGAGGAAATTTAGTAAACTTAATTCACCCCCCCCCCCCTCTTAAGTTAATTGAGGCTAAGGGACTAACAGCAGATTTGATCTATGCATTAAGAACTTTAAATTCAATAGTTGGATCGTTAAAATTTGACGTAGAACATGAATTATTGAATGGAGTAAGTCTAAGTAAACTCACTCTTAAAGTAAACGAACTCCTCCTCATATATATATATATATATGTATTTGTGAAACCTATGTTTTGATTACCATTTTTTGCTCTTATCACATATATCTTCTAGTTAAATTAATTAAAGACTAATCATGTTTATGATACTGTAGTTGTAGCTGACCTGAAGGATTTTTTCACAAGTTAGGAATCCATCATGAGATTTTTTTTTACTAATTAAATAGATAGTCAACACTCTCAAAATTACTTTTAATCTCCTAGAAGAAAAAAAATACTTTTATCGTACTACGTACGTTTAGCTCTCTTAAAAGGTTATCTAAATAAGCTATTAGTATTGATTGGAGAACGTAAATTAGTGAGAAAAAATGTAATGCCTGATTTAGACTATCTATAATGATGTTTTTAATTAATGAACAATATGTTCTCCACTTTTAGTTTTCAATACATAATGTGAAACTCGAGATGAAAACAACACTCTTCTCATTATTTTTGTTTTTAAAAACCACAAAACAGAATAGTTTTAGTAAGCAAATTTAAGAGAACAAGGTAGAAAAAGTTTTTTTTTTTTTTATCTATATAATTCTAGAAAACAAAATTGTTTTTAAAAACACTAAATAAACACACCTTACTGTTTAAAAACTTATTTCCTTTCAAAATTTCTTCTTTCTTTTTCTTACTTATATTACCCCCACGTTTGATCATATTCTCTACTATTTGCCTCTCTTCCCTCTAATTATTACTTATCTCATAGCTACAAATTTCTTCCTTTTTTTCTTCTTCATATTCTCTTAATGTATAACTTATAATATTAAAAATGTACTTCTTATAATTATTATTACCAAACTACTAAATATATAAAAAAATACTTAGATATTTATAATAATAATTTTTTTTATTAGCCTTTGCCCTTCCTTAAATTTATAAGACAATAAAATACTATAATCAACTTCTATATAGACAAAATTAAGGGTCTTTTAATTTATTATCGTAATAGTCATCTGTTAGTTCTTCTATTAAAAATCAATAAAACATAAAAATTATAATTTTTAAAAATTAATGTTATTATTTTCTTATAATCAGATAATTAATTAAATTAATAAAATAATTAAAACAAACATAAATTATAATAACAATTTTTTCCGACACATTCTTCAATTCTTCACGCTATTGGCCCACTCTATCTACTTTTACTATTATTTATTGATTTTGAAGCTATGTAGCTTCCCAAAAATCTTATTCAATTATTTAACGTGGACTTAAAAGTTGACCTGCTGCAAGTGAAAAAGCATCAAGTCGTCACAACGCAACACAACAAACTAGTTCACCATCCTTTGTCCAACAATACAATGGCATGTAGAAACCTCCTCAGATTTTCGCATCACAACCTCAACACAAGAAAATTCCATGCCACTGCCAACAAACTCACCTCAAATTGGAAGCATCACATGAAAAAAGAGTTGGAAAGTGGAAAACCAGAAGAAAGAAACAACCTCATATGCATATACAAAGTCCCATCAAACATGCGTATGGCCGAACGCAAAGCCTACAGACCCAACAACATCTCAATCGGTCCCTACCATCACGGATCCCCGCACGTGCGAAACATGGAAGCTCTCAAGACAAACTTCTATCGTCGCCTCTTCAACTCTAACAATGGAGCCAAACTGGACGAGGCCTTCAAGTTCCTCGAGGAACAAGAATCCGACATTCGAAGATGTTACATGGAAGACATCAAACTCGGCAAGGACGAGTTTCTACAAATGATGCTAATCGATGCCTCTTTCATCGTTCAGCTCTTGAGGGATCTTTCAGCGTGTG
The DNA here is from genome assembly GCF_000230855.2 of Cajanus cajan. Classification (NCBI taxonomy): domain Eukaryota; kingdom Viridiplantae; phylum Streptophyta; class Magnoliopsida; order Fabales; family Fabaceae; genus Cajanus; species Cajanus cajan. The sequence goes on from NC_138517.1 coordinate 72,705,090, forward strand.
AATTCAATGAAGTCCCTTGTTTGAATAGATGGATGCTACCCATTATTCGGCGTGAGTTGATTATGCTGGAAAACCAGCTTCCTATGTTTGTTTTGAACAAGTTGTTTGAGTTGACTAGGGTTGATGATGCAACTTCATCACAACCATGCATGAGTCTCAAAGCACTTGCTCTTAGATTCTTTTACCCTTTGCTGCTCGTGGATTCTGAGAATTTTCCAGAATGTGATGACTCTGATGAGTTACGGCTTCACTTTCTGGATCTTCTTAGGTCCAGCATTGGGCTCAAACTAGAGGGAGAAAAGCCCAGAGAGGTCCAAAAGTACATGGTTCGGTCCGTAACGGAGTTGATGGAGGCTGGTGTGAGCATCAAAGCAGATAAGACTAGACAACTGCTTGACATAACCTTTGGCAAAAAATGGGGTTTTTGGAGGGTACTCACTATTCCTCCTTTAAACATCAACGATCACAGAGGAACCGCGTTTCGTAACATAGTAGCATTTGAGAAGTGCCACAAAGAGTGCAACCCTGATGTGACAACCTACTTGTTTTTCTTCAATGGTCTCATCAACTCTTCTAAAGACGTTTCTCTTCTTCACTACAAAGGGGTGCTTCATCATTCCCTAGGCAGCGACAACGCCGTGGCGGATCTAATCAACAACATTACCAAAGAAATTGTTCGGGACAAACACGAGTCGTACTTGCACAAAGTGGCGAACGATGCGAATTCTTACTTTAAAACTTTATACGCGAGAATAAGAGCTTCGTTGGTGCATCATTATTTGACAAGCTGGGTTGCGGGGATCTCAACTATTGGTGCGTTATTTGCGCTTTACTTGGCTTTGCTTCAGACCGCGTTTAGTTTTGCAGATGCGTTAGAAGCGTTGGAAAACAATAGGTTTGGATGTCTCGTCGTGAGTGCGTTATGTATCCGATATCGTCGTACTCCTATTATTACCAAAGCAGATGAAAATAGTAACTCTGAAGATGCTGCAACAAATTAGAAAGGTAAACGGAACATTTATTTTATATTGCAGACACCTCTCAGGGAAATTCAATTCGGGATTGATGTAGAGAAATTTCTCGTGATGATAAGATAGCTTGTTAGTTTCTTGAATTAATGTTGAATTGTCGATGGTAGAAGTTTGTTTCAATGATCTTTTTTGGGTTGAATTTCGAATAATTTGTAACTTTTGTTCTAAGCTGTTCCTCTATCCATCTCTTTGTTTCCCTATCTCTCATCATTTATTGTGCTTGGTGGAGGAAGGAGAGGGAATGAAAAAGAATTGGTAGAAATTAATTTGATTGGAAATAGGTAGGAAATAAAATAAAATAAAATTTATAACTATTTAATAGAGTGGAATTTGGTAAAAAATAGAGATGAATTAATAATTTAAAATTATATTTTATCAAGTTAAAATTTTATGTAAAAATAAATAATATATAAAATTATCATTTTAATCTTTGGTACATTAATGTACATTTTTTAATGTAAATAATGCATTATGATAATAGTCTATTGGAATATGGTGAGTGTGATTCTCATCTTTTATGCATATAATGTAATATCACACAAGATAATGGAATATAGGTGAAATATATATATATATATATATATATATATATATAATATATATATTTAAATATAGCTAAACATAATGTAATATACTTGATCATATTCAAATATGCTACATAATATAATTGTCAGATATCATACAAAATATGATACTTATACACAACTTATTCGAATACGATACATAATAAAAATGAACATAATAAAATATAGATGAGCATAATTAAATATGATTTGTATCATATTCGAATATGACACACAACAAAGGTACCTGTAATGGAATATATAACCTTACATATTTGAATATGATTTCTTCAATTTGGAACCATAGCCATTTATATTTGTGCCAAATTCGATATTTCAACCACATATTTGTAACTCCATCATACATAGATTGTAGGTTTATATATTTTATTGTAAGCATGAGCAAAGAAAAACAGAGGGTAAAGCAACTAGTTACCTCTGTTACACTAGACTAGTCATGGGAGTGAAAACAAGCATGAGTCATGGAAGTAAAAACAAGTAGATGATGAGTAAGTAATAACAAGTAGTTGAAGGAGAATGAGGGACATTAATGTCCTTAGACTAAATTTGGCTCCAATCCCTTATTTTTTAAGGCAATTACCATTCCCGTGGGTTCCATGTATATTTCACTCCATTCCCCTTCTTTTCACTTTACCAAGCATGCATATCCTTTAACCATTCCCCTCAAATTCACTCTCCTCCTCCTTCCTCCCCTCAAACTTAATGCTGCCAAATATGGTTTGTTATGTTTTTTTTTTATGCAACTAGATCAATAAAAATAAATAAATATCATTCAACTTGTACAAATACTGTTCCTGTGAAAAACACTTCCTAGTCATTTTCCTCCTTTGTGATTGATTTCCTTGGCCTTGTGATAACGATATCCTAAATCCCTGGTTCATGTGGGTGGGGAGGGTACCTACAAAGGCATTCTAATGTTCAAGTGAGTATTCGATAAAGAATAATAAAGGCTACAGTATTAAATAATCATACTTATTTCATCAGTCCCATTAATGTTATATGGCTCATGATAAACACACCTTCACTCTCCTATAAGCACACCCCCTTTTAAAAAAATATATATAAAATGTCTAAATTACCCTTAAAAAAAAAATCCTAAATTTACACCCCTCCTTCCTCGCACCCCCTTCCTCGCACCCCCTTCCCCGCAAGCAGAACGGCCCGTACTGCTTGCAGTACGGCCCGTTCTGTTTTCAGTGCTGGCCGTTCTGCAGCAAAACGGGACGTACTGTTTTCAGTACGCCCCGTTCTGCAAGCAGTACGTCACGTTCTTCAATCAGTACGGCCCGTTCTGCAAGCAGTACAGGCCGTTCTTCTTGCAGCAAGGGTCGTTCTGCTTGCAGCAAGGGCCGTTCTGGGGCCGTTCTGTTGCAGTACAGGCCACCGCGTCACTTTTAAAATGGCTACCTTATGACTGATTTTAAAACCCCGATTTTAAAAGTTATTTTTGTACTAATCTTTCTTTTCATAGAACAAGTAAGAGTCTTTCTCATACAAAATCACTTGCCGACATTGCGCACCCCTCTTCTTTCTCTTTCTGGCACTCCTCTTCTTCTTCTTCTTACTGTTACGAAAAGTTCTTTCCGGAATTATATAAAAATGTTCCGGAAAATACTTTCCATAATATTAAATTCTTATTCCGGAAAGTATTTTCCGGAAATATTTTGTTATATAATTCCGGAAAGTATTTTCCATAATATTAAAGTTACTATTACGGAAAGTTCTTTCCGGAATTATATGAACAATAATTTCTATTCCGAAAAGTACTTTCCGGAATGCTAATGACTGTAAAAGTACTTTTCGAAATGCTATGACTGTAAAAGAACCTTTCTTATGCTGATTATGGTGGGACTAGTCCTTTTTTTCTATTCAGAATGACTGTAAAAGTATATTGCTTAATAACATTGAGCGGAAAGAGGCTTTGGGAAGAAGAGGGGTGTGAAATGTGGGGTGCGGGGAAGGAGGGTGGGGGAAGGGAGGTGTAAATTTAAGAATTTCATTTTTTTTAAAGGGTAATTTAGACATTTTATATATTTTTTTTTAAAAAGGGGGTGTGTTTATACGAGAGTGGAGGTGTGTTTATCACCAGCCATGTTATATTTATAGTGACGTTTTTGGACTTAATGGACTTTTTGGAGTAATGGGCTAATTATTATGGATTCTGCCTCCTAATTACAACTAACATGGATTTTTATTGTGAATCTATAATTAAAGTACCTTCCGTGTCCTAGGATGATTCGATGTTTGTTATGGCTGAGTACCTGTTCGGGTTGCTCCTTGGCCAAGGGGGGTACATGACCTCTTTGGTTTTCGAGTACCGTGTAGGTTTTTGCTCCTTTGGATATTGCTCGGGTAATGGTGGAGCCGAAGGGGTGTTCGGGAATTTGATTCTGAGGCTCTAGGCGTGACTTTCGTCGAGGATGAGGGATTGTTTATCCGTCCGACCCCCATTAGGCCCGATTAGTCTATCTGATCAAGATGGAGACCAAAGGGGTGTGTCCGGCTTCACTGATACATATACAATAAACATTTTAATTTTATGAACAATGTTAAAATATCATTACTTATAAATAACACCCACTTGCAAAGCAGATCAACATGACACAATTCTTCTTAGTACATAGTTAGTGTGTGTTTGGATTGCAATTTATAAAATGAAGTTCAGTTGAACTTAACTTTACAAACTAAAGTTTAACTAAAAGTAGATTTAATATAACTTGATTTATGTTTGGTTCCTTTTATTCTAAAAGTACTTCTGTTTTTATCAAAATGAAACTTGTTTAGATAATTTAATTAAAAACACATTCAAATATATAATTATTAAAATGAGTATGAATTTTATAATAAAATATTAATATTATTTAGTTCATTATCCTTTAAATATATTTAAATGGATTGTATGTTACTATTATTATTCTCATTACTTTTTTATATAAAAATATGATGGTAAATTAGGACTTGGATCTTCAATATAATTTTCACGTAAATTAGCAAATGACTATGCTATTCATGATTTATATTGTATTTTAATGTATTTAATTAATTGCGTTAGAATTATTTTAATACAAACAGTGTAATCGCCTTATGTTATATACTATTAATTTTAATACAAAATTTAGAAACAGTTCTTTAAATACGATTTTGTGTTATTATTTAATCAGCAAAGTTAAGGTTTTACATTTATAATATATATACACTTAAATTCTAGGGTTTAACATCTCATTATTATATATTTATGTATATTATTGAGATAAAACTTTAACTTTAATTATTAAAAAAAAAAAAAAACAACAACAACAACAACCACAGCACATAGAACTATACTTAAATTTTTTCCTAAACTTTATCCTAATCCACTAGGAGTTCTAGGCAATCAGTTAAATCTACCAACCACCTAATTATTTTCACTACTAGAAAAGTGTCATTTTTCAGTGAATTTTCCTACAAAAATATATTTGCATAATTTTTTTGTGAATTTTCTAGCAAAAAATTATTCGCAGAAATTTTTTGCGAATTTTCCTAAAAAAAATATTCGCAGAAATTTTTTGCGAATTTATTTACAAAAATTAATTTATAAATATTTCTTACAAATTTTTCTACAATTTTAATGATCATAGAAATTTTTTCTATGGTAAAAATTTGCAGAAAATATTGTAAGAATTTTATTTTGTTTCTTACAGATTTTCTTGTAAAAATAAATTCACAAGTAATATTTACTAAATGCTAGAAAATTTTGCAGGTAACTTTTCCTGTGGATTTTCCTGCAAATTTTAATTTGCAGGAAAAATAAAAAATATTAATAAGTTTAATATTTTAAAAAAACTTCAAGTCCCATATCGATTAAAAATAAAACAATTAAAGAGTATATAAGTTGGGACAACACTTACTTTACAAGTTGATTTGCATGGTTGAGTGTTAGACTTATAATTTACAATCTTAGAATTGAAAAGATTATGTATCACATGTTGGAGGCATGAAAACAAATGTTTCAAATGAATTCATTGTGAGCATTTGAAAGTTGAAGAATTATTGATAGAATTTATAGTAATTTTTTAATTTTTTTTGTAAAAAATATTCCTACAGAATTTCTTGCGAAAAAATTCGCATGAAACTTTCCTGCGATTTTTTTTTGCAGGAAACTTTCCTGCAAACTTTTTTTTTGCAAGAAACTTTCCTGCGAATTTTTTCGCAAGAAATTTCACAGGAAAATTTCCTGCGAATTTTGAAATTCGCAAAAATATATTATCCACGAAGGTATTACCTACAAATAAAATTTCACAGAAAAATTTGCAGGAACAACGTTTTTTGCGAATTTTTCATAAAAATTCGCAGGAAAAGTCGCATGTAATAACAGAAATTCTAGTAGTGTTTAGAGTAAATTGATACAGTATTGTCTCTTTCTACCCTCTAAGCGTGACATCTAGAAGTAGAGTGTCCCAAATTTAATCCAAACTCATTTCGTGTAAGTATTTGGAAAAAAATTCCAACCTTGTACATCCCAAGTAGCTTTCCCTAATCAGCTAAGTCCTTCCCTACCTCCCCCTCCTACAACATCGTAAAGGAGGAATATGGCTATTCATTCTTGTGGGACTTTTTTTTACAAATTAATTATATAAATGAAATTTCTTTGAAAATATATTACGTCTTTGGAGTTGTTTTACATAGTGTCATTGTAGTCCACAGCGACACCTGTGACACATGGCCAATTTTTTTTTTTTTTGAGTCATTAAACTTAAGTCGCAACCTATAGCAACTCAAAATGAGTTGTTAAAGCCCACAGTAACACAAATTGACTTAACTAAGGGTTGTTGTAGGTTACAACGACCCAATTATATATATATGTGTGTGTGTGTGTGTATATATTTGTATTTGTATGTCATTGTGGGTCACAACTACACATTTATATTTATTTTGTGCGGTTATGGGTCACAATTACACACTTTTTTATTTTACTTTTTTTTAGAACATATTCTTTTAAAAAGAAATGGTGTAACTGATTTTCTTACTATTTGGGACCATGTGGTCCTCTAGAGGTCACGCATGGGGCTCGAGGTGTGTGCTGTTAGGTGTCGTCCTTACTACGAATCTCCTATTGTGCTTCTGTTGAATTTTATGTTATAATCCTGTATTATGATGTTAACGTGATATGAATTGATACCGATAAATGAACATATGAATATAAATTAGGAGTAATGTGATATGAAAAGTATGTTAAATGTGGGATTATGGAACCTTGTAAATGTAATGCATAAAGTCTATTTGAAATACATCATATGCATAAAAGATTTGTTTTTTTAAGGGTAGGATATGGAATACACCGCTAGGGAATGTCCTTTATGTAAAAGCTTGGGAACCAACCTTGGGGATAACTCGATTTGGAAGTCTCAATCATGCCCTTAAGATCATAGGATGTATCTTAGGCTACATAGTTATCCCGAGTAGGCCCTAGTAGTATGTCCTTCTAGTGAGAGTACGTAGAGGATGTGACCCGACATTTACTCCTAAACTAGTCTAGTGTATTGTTGGAGATAATGCACAAGTGTGATGTTTTTACTAGCTTCACATGCATGCTAACATGTAGTGCATGTCCATTGCGTAATACATTATAATTATATCTATTGTCGTTTAAATGATGATAATGTGTATTTGAGTATGCTATATATGATTGTATGTGCTATTTGTGTTTGGCTACTCGGTTTGCATTCTTGCACCGAGTTAGAGTAAGACGTTTCTTACTCTCTTTTCTTTTGTGTTATTTTCTTGTGGTTATTATAATCATCAGCATAGTATTGAGGATGTTGGTGATGAGACCTAGTTCTCAACATTGAATTTTCCTCTTATAAGACACGTGACACAGGAGATTAGTTAGGATTTTAATTCATGTTATTTAAATTGAATATTGGTTTCAATTGCTTGTAATTTATTTATTTGTGTCAAGTTTAGTTTACGTTAACAATGTAATTCTCTTTACCTACATGAATTTTGAGTTTATTTTATCATATTTAGGTTATTTAGTTTTATATTAATTATATGTTATAGTATACGAGGTAGAGGGTGTCACAAATTAGGTTTCTTGACATTTTGTGTCTTTTTTATACTCTCATTTACGACACTCATTGTTGAGAAACATTTCTTTTTTAATCTCATAAAATTGAAAACATTTACCATGCCAACACAAAATAGATAATGTTACAAAAAAAATAATAGAGACAAAAAAATTTAAAAAACTATAAGTATAGTGATTGAAAAAACTTATATTAAATTATAAGGACTAAAAAAGATTGAAATAGATAAGTATAGAGACTTAAAAAAAATATTTTACACTATAAAAATTAAAATATAAAGTAAATAAAATTATAAAGACTTAAAAAATATTTTAACCTTCTTTAATTTATAACTATTTTTAACCAAAGAGTCAATTTTATTTGATACTATTTTTTATTTTGAAATTATTTTGTAACATTAGAGTTGGATTTTCTAACACTATTCTTTATTTATTTTAAAAATATTTAATTTAAGTGTTGGCTACAAGCTGACAAAATATTTATTTAATAACTCGCCCACTCATCACGTTAATCATTTTCTCTTTTTGATCGTGTCATATGCACAAGCGCTAACTATATTTTCTCCCTCTTGAGTGGTCTTGTTTATGTCTCTCGAGTGTCATTCTCTATCTCTCTGCCACCCCATAGTTAACTCTCCTCTTCACTCACTTGAGTTGTCCACCTTGTGATTAAACCTAACACATGTTAAGTCCCTTGTAATTATAATTCCCCTTATATATATATATATTAAATGTGACTTTTATTAACTATTATACCGCTTAATAACTTTATAGTAAATGTGAATTTTGTAAATCCAACCGTTAAATTGAAAATTTTTTACTCTTAAATCATATATACAAAATGTTATATTAATCAAAGATGATTTCTTATAAAATTAAATTAAATTTTTCGAAAAATTTATATTTTCGATAAAAAAATTTTTTGTAGGAAAGACTATTATTGATGGAATATTTCTGAAAAATTTATATTTGTCGAAAATGTAAAAACTGGTTTTAAATTTGATATGAAAATATTATGATATAATTAGATAAGATTTTATGTTAGTATTTTATTAATGGTTGATAATTAGAAAATAAAACAAAGATAAATACATTTTTTGAATTTTATATGTTTGATTTAAGATAACTTACAAAATAACTCTTGGTAAAGTTATTCCGCTCAATAACTCATGGTGTGTGTTGAATTTCATCGATCCAATTAATTGTTAAATTAAAAATTAAATTTTACAAATAATTAATATAAATTTATTAATGGTTGATAATTAGAAAATAAAACAAGGATAAATACATTTTTTGAATTTTATATGTTTGATTTAAGGTAAATAAATATATTAAATTAATTAATAATTTATTTAAAATGTTAAAATTTAATTTATAAGTATGTAATAAATAAATATTTATAATTTTATAAATTATATTATCATTATAAATTATAAAATTAAATAATTTTAAATAGAAATAAGTAGATGTTAATTATAAAAGTAAGTACATATAAATAAAGAATAATTGAATATATTATTATTATTATTATAAAATTATTATAGTACAAGTATGAGATTGTATATTTGAGGATGACTTAAATGAATTAATTTGTATAAGTTATACTGACAACATATATATACATTTCGGTAGCTTACTCATCAGAACTTCACAGTTAAGCGTGGTTGACCTGGAGTAATATAGGGATGGGTAACCTTCTAGGAAATTTCCTAGAAATTGTGCAAGTAAGGATAAAACACGCTAAAAAGTAAAATGTCGTGAAGTAAAACTCTTGAGAGGCCAAATATGAGGACTATTACATTAATAAATTTATTAAAATTAAAAAATATATAAATTCTGACGGAATTTTTCGTCGGAAATTTTCGACGAATTTTTTTTCCAACGCCACTTTTTTTTTTTATGGATTTAAATCCGTTGGAAATCCGTCGAAAATTTACTCTTTTCCGTCAGAAATTTTCGTCAAAAATTAGCATTTTTCTTGTAATGTATGGTGTATGATGATTATTCTATGTATGTTGATTGGATATAGCATATATAGATGATTGTATGGTGTTAGATAATGCTGAGCATATACATGTCGTACATCTATATGGGGTTGTTGATCTCTATATGCATTGACTGAATGTGATGTATATAGTTGATGTATGCATAAGGTGTGGATGTTGAGAATGCAGTATGGCATTAAGGCATGATTGACTAACTTTGGACTTGAGAAAGGAAATTATTTTGAAAACTAAAAATCCCCCATAGGAAATCTTGGAGTGGTGCTCGAGTAGGCCACTATTTTGAAAACCCTCCATGAGAAGGTGTGTCTCTTGAAGTAGGTTTTGAGGTATGTTGAGTCTCCTTTAGGTCTTTAGTTAATGGTTGAGTAAGGTAGGAGGTCGAGGGCTACAACCCTTAACCAAGTACCTGAAAAGGTTACATGGCTCCTTGAAGATAGCCAGTGGGCTAACTCCACACGTGACTTGATAATTCATGTCAAGGTCGTGATACACTTATACTCAGTTATACCACTACTAACGGTGGAACCAAATTAACTTCCCTAATATAAGTAGTGAAATCCGAGAAATCATGATATTGAGAATGGCAAGCCAATTCGGTTGATGGGTCTATCTATGCTAGAGATGATCGTGTTGATGGGTCTATCTAGTCTAGAGATAATCGGGTTGATTCAGTAGAATCGAACCATTTAGATTACTCAGTTGTTAGGAGATTTCTATGGGTAAATGCATGAAGCATTTGCATATGATGTATATTGTGGTATATTCATATGCATTGTTAGATGTCTTGTCTGACATGATTTGGATAAGATATATGTTTGCATTGGAATGTTTAGTTTTCATATATGTTTATGGTATGATGTTGATATAGAATTATTTTCTATATTTACATGTTTTTGAACTCTAACTTACCATTTTGTTTCCATTGTGATTTGGACTGTGATGATCATACGTTAAATGAAAACAGATCAAGGCTAGGCTGGAGGAGCAGTTGCTACTTGGGTTGGCGATGCCTTTTTGGTTAGTATCGATGCTATTGTGATAGTTTGTATAATCGTACGCGACCAACACTAAGACAAAAGACTATTTTGGAATTATTATATACATGTATATAACTTATTTATATTAACTAAAATGTTTTATTTTTATACTCGGATTCTATACGTGTATTACATATTTCCTCCTACAATTATATATGTTCTAGTAATTGTAATATAATGGCCACGGTGGATTGTTAAAAAATAAAAGTAAAAAATAGAAGGTAGATAGAGAGTGATTGAAATTGTCAAATTAACCTCTAGTAAAATCCTCGAAAGCATGGGCCTGTATATTGTATGGACATATGTGGCTGATTCTTCCAATAAAAAACAACAATTTAAGACTCGTTGGGCTAAGAAAGAAAAACAACACAGGCCAAAAAAATAAAAAGCAATCATGTCCGTGAATTAAATTGTGAACGCATGAAACTGAATTAAACGCATAAATCCACAAACCCCAAATCATAATTAAAATTATTAATATTAAATTCAAGGATATATCCTTTGTCTTCTATCATCCTTATTTTTTTCTCATTAATCCTTTCCCAAGGTGATTATGGCTCTCAAACAAGAGAGCATTATTACCTAATTTCCTATTCAATGACGTGAAAATTGAGAGAAGCCACGCGAGATAGTAACACAGTTCTTAATTAATTGCATAATATACTACTGTTGTATAAATTTGTGGCAGCAACCATGCCCATGCAGAAGGAAGCAGCAGTCACAATTTTGCATGGTTGTTTGTATAGGCTCAACTCATGAACTAAACATTCAAACAACGTCATCTATATTGATATATAAAAAGAATACTTCCACCCATAATTATTTTTCGTCTTGGATAATTATATCAATTTTTATGAAAAATAAATATTTTTAGCAACAATTCTAAATAATCATTTATATTATTATATCTTTTGTTTTATTTTTAAGAATATTTAGAGGCACGAAGTATAATATATTTTATATATATTTCTAGAATGCAAAAATATTTTTCGTTGAATACTTAAATATTTTTAACTGCAAATGTGTTTTTTTTAGTTTTTTACTATTACAAAGAGCTATTTTATGATTTGACGTAATTATTTATAGTAAAAAATGTTTATTAATTCCATAATTAATATTTTTAAATATAAATTAATAACTATTACAATGAAAACTCCATAGTTCAAATCTCAGTGTATACTACTTTGGCTTGACCTCCACTGTTAGGCTGTTCCAGTAGTTATTTATATCAAAAAATTAAATCTTTGATTTCGTGTATTCCGCCAATAAAACAGAGTTAAACACATATACTTTTAACATAGACATGACACAATTAAGAGATATAATTAGTTGCTATAGTATAAAAAAAAAAAAAAACTTTACACTGACAGTATATAAGTGATTAACTCATAAAAATAAGTGTATTATTGCTAATACATACACTTCTTTATAACTAATTAGCTACTTTATTTCTATCTCATTTTCTTCCTTTTTGAAAAATTCATGTGTTTTGTTTTACTTCGAATTCTTTCGTGTATATATATATATATATATATAATAGTTACAATTAATACAATTATGTAATATCGGAAACTGGAATAAAAGATTAAAAATTGATAAGGAATAAAAGTATTTTAAATTCATTATATATTCTACAGTACTAGAATCAGCAATAGAATGATCAAACTTATTTGTTGGTGATGTTAAATATTGTTCCAGGAAAAGAAATGAAAATATTATTAAGAGTCACATTAACAATTAGTCTGAAAGCGATTATTTAATATTGAAGTGTAACTCGTATTCTTCTTATAAAAAGGGAAGGTGCATGTATATTCTTAAATAAGAATGGAGAGAAGTGCATGTATTTTAATCATCGCTCAGAGGGAAAAGTTTGCGCTTCAAATAAAAGTAAAATATTTATAGTTTTTCCTCAAATGAAATGAGATAACGAAAATGAATTTATATTATTATTTTCACATTTTTATATTTTAGGGAAACGGATTAATCAGATTTGTTCCCATAAGCCTTTAATTGGTTGTTAGAACAATAGTAAAGCATTTAGAACAAGATAGGAATGGATCCTGAATTACATATACTTAGGAAAATGATGCTTGTGCACTCTAATATACACTAAAAGATTATTCGCATGAGGTAAAATGTCCATTTCAAAAGACAGTTCACACCGATTGCATTGTAAGTATTTTATTTATTAATTCCTGGTATCTAATAATCTGAAATTAATTAATAAAAATTAGTGGCTAAAGAAGCCATAATTTATGGAAGAGTTTCAATTATACAACCATATGAAATTAATTAATACGATGATCAGAGTGTAAAACTGTTTCGGGTCAATAGTTTGAGAGTCTACTCTCCTTTTGCTTTGTCGGTTACCGTAAAGTTTGTTGGGATAGTTCTTTTCTAAAAGTATTTCTAAAAGAAAAAATAAAATAAAAATTGAGATCAAACTCCTCAATAAATTATAATGAGTTCAACATTAAGCAGTAGGGGTTGATCCACGTTTAAGCAAGGTCAGGGGTTCGAATCCTATATTATGTATACAGTCGCGTTAAATCTTGGAACTAGCTATTCTATTCTCGAAGATGCCTCCAACCTAACGAGGAGATTAGTTACCGACCCTATATTCTACAGGGACAAAAAAAGAAATTATAATCAGTTTATATACAACAGAATTAAAAAAAAATTAATTTATATATTATTTAATTTCTCTCCTAATAAGATTAAAATATTATTATAAAAATATATTGAAACATCCCGAAAATATATATTGTGTGACGGTCGGCCATTGTTATTAAAAGGATGGTGGCCCACAGAAGAAAGCACCAAAGTTGTGTGGCTATAAAGAAAAAGAAGCATGATAATGCTTTAATTGAATATTGTTTTATTCTGAGAATTATCATGTTGGTGACTTATAAAGTAAGGTTTTTGAATTGACTTGAAATAGGACTATGCTTTTGATTCATAATATAAGCTCACATCCCACCCACAGTTATATTTCAACCAAACGCATTTTGGGTTTCTCACCGTTTGTGGAAAGCTAGCTCGAGATTATGAAGATAAACTCGTCGTGTCTCTCTTCAGCAGCTCTTAATCGATCTGTTCCATGATTTCTTGAGGTAAACCTCAATCCTTTTCTCTCTCTCTCTCGTGTTAATTCCATTATTTGCTTAGCTCTCCTTTTACTTTTTTCTTCACCATGAGTTTCTTCATCCGAATATGTCCTTTTTGCTAGATTTGGTAGAAATAACTCGTAGACATAGCATCTGTTGTTGTATGCATAAAAGTATAAAAGTTTATCATGAGTTATTAATAGATGAAATTAATGATAGTTTCCTCTATGAGTTTTATGGGGTAATCTTTGTACGAGTTATTAGTAGCTGAAATTAATGATAGTTTCCTCTATGAGTTTTATAGGATAATCTTTATCATATAAACACGGATTTTAAGGTAGAATATTGATATTAAAAGAAGGGTATAAGTGAATCAGACTTATATTTTCATACGTTTGAAAATCTCATATTATTCGTTTAATAATTAAGGTCAATAATAATTTATAAAATTTTCTTTCTTTTAACTCATCTAGACTCGGACACAATAATTTCTCCTTCTTTAATTTATTAAGATTCAGATACAATAATTTTAATGATTAGTAACATCAACTAACTTAACTATATGAAAAATATATATTTTATAGGTTAAAGTTTTTAAATCATCCCATCAAAATTTTATTGGAGACTCTTCATTCTGGCATCTTTTACCTCTCACCTCTTTTTATTTTCAAAATAAAATTTTTTCTTAGTATGGAATATTTACCGTGGCAATATTTTTTTCTTCTATTAAACTATTTTTGAGCACATTCCTTTTCTCTTCTATCTATCATCACATTTTAATTAATCTGCTATTTTTGTGGCCTAATTATGTATTTAATGCTTCTCTAATTCGTTGTGCTCTTTTCTTTCAATTTGATTCCTCTTTCTTCTATTTCCCATTTCTTCTATTCTATATAAGTTCTTGATAAGATAAAACTATAATCTCATAATTAAATCGCCGATTTTTCCGTATGCTCTTTTCTAGTAGTGTTTCTTCCGTACGTTCTCTTCCAATGTTCTATTTGAATTACTATTAATTTTAATTTGTAGCCGATAAATGACAATAAATACATGGACTTTCAGTAAACAAATTTTGTTAATATAATTTTATATTATTATTGTTAATTTAATAGGTAGACTATCCATCATCCTAAGTTTGATGTTTTCAATAAATTTTTATGATATTCTCTCATATTGTTAATACTTTCTATAAAAAATTTGTATTAAATTGTATCCAATATTCCTCTAATTTATTTAATCTTTCTATTTGTTTTCTATGTATATTTTTCATTCTTTCTTAATATTACCCATCATATAATTTCATAACTTAATTCTAATAGCTATTTATTTTGTTTTTGTATTGTTTGTTCTAATTGCTGAATTTCCTTAATATATTTTAGGTTCTTTTTATTTTATTTGATAATATATTTTCTCACAATCTTTGGTAAGCGAACCAAGTTTCGTTGTAATAATTTGGTATTGTCTTCTAGGATTTGTAATATCAATAATTTCTATTCTAATGATTTATATAAGAACATTGATATATTGGAAAGTTGATTTAACATGAAGTAAATTAGAGCACAACAATATAAAATTTAGAAGAAACACTTATTTGAGACAAAGATTGGATTCAAGTGTATTTGCTAACCCTCAGACCTTCATTAAATAAATATGATTCCAATTTTATTACTTCCACATTCATTCAATCGTTCAACCGGATCCCTCAAAATTGAGTCTTAAGGTGATTAATCCTAAACATGATTCCTCTATACTTTAAGATTAACACCTTGCATTAAGCACGGTAACTTGAACAAAAGTGGCTAACCAACTCAAGTCTATTCCTAGAACAACAAATGATTAGGTGCGTGATTTAGTTCGGATTTTTGAAAATGTTTTCCAAAAAAGTTCAAAAAACCAAAATCATAAGATGGGTGATCAAATCGAATTAAGCATTAAAAGAAGAATCAAACACAAGTAATGAAAGTGAAATGCATATAGATCCTAGAAGAAGAGAAGTTAGTAGTTACACCGAAACCAATCCTAAAATATCTAGCCACTCATGGTGAGGGCCATTACAAGCATAAAAAAAAAGAAGAAATTACAAGGTGAAAGAAGAAGAAACGAAGTTGATCCTTGTTCCCAAGTGATCCATCCTTCGAATTCTCCTCCTTGGCTCTATTTTTCTATCTAGAATATCTTTTTCTTTTCCTTCTTCCTTATTTGTTGTCTCCTCTGTCTTTCTCCTAATTCCCCTTTTGTATTGGCCTCCAAAATAGGGGAAAGTTGCAATTTTTTATCCCACAATTGTAGTTATGATTCACGACTTTAGATGTGGAAGGTCCTTCATAGTTAAGTAATCTTCATGGCCACAACTATGTCCCACAGTTATAGCTATGGAAGTTCCTTCATGGTGAAGTAAAGCTTCAGCGCTACAGCTATAGAATCACAACCATGGTTGTGAGTCTCTAGAACTTTTTCTTTCTCTCCGGTATCCCATGTCTCGAGCTGTGAATCCACGGCTATGGCTGTGACTTTTTGAAATCTTTTCTTTCTTTCTAGTATCCCATGGCTGAAGTTGTGAATCCATGGCCATGGTTGTGACTCTCTGTTGATTCCTTTTTGCACTCTAGATTCTCATAGCTATAGTTGTGAACCACAACCATAGCTATTTATAATAAATAATATAGAAAAAAAAACTTTACAATACAATTGTCAACAAATTGTGATATTTTTGTAAAAAAGATTTTTATGTCTCGAGCAGACATTATTAACTTAATACCTGCTGGAGAAAAAATGATTTTAGGCTTATACTTCATAATAGCAGAAGATAGGTCTATTACAATAACAAAAGATTATTTGATAATATCTCATAATGCATAAATGTCACCAATCTTTGATGAATTAGCATGAGAGTTACAAGCTAAGCATGGTGATACCCCTATCAACGCTACTGAGTGTCCTTGTGAAATCATTGGTAGTTGTAAGATAAAAGAAGCAGAAATTTAGACTTAAAAAAAATTCTAAATCTTCAATCACTGAAGACAAAGATAACCATAATGACGTTGATAGTTATTATGAATTATATTTGATACAAATGGATATTGAATGTTATAATTGTGTAAAGATTAATAAAGTTATAATATTCAATACTATCCAGCAAATCATAGACAGGCTTAATAAAACCAGCTTTATAGGAGAAGATCCTACTAAATACTGGGAAAATGATCTTGTTGTGTGCAAACTTGATATTATAAATTCATATTTGATTATAAAAACAAAAGATATTCCATATGAAATTTTTGAACAAAAGGAATGTAAAATACATATAAAAGCACTCTTAGAATTAAAGGTAATAGAACCTAACATTAGCCCACATAAGAGTCTAGCTTTTATAGTTAATAAACATTTAAAACAAAAATGAAGAAAAACCATAATGGTATATAATTACAAACGTCTAAATGACAACAATCATATAGACGGATACACTATATATACCTTCTAAGGATGTTTTAATAAATAGAATTCAGAAAGCAAAATGGTTTTCTAAGTTTGACTTAAAATCAGGATTTCATCAAGTAAAGATGCATCTTGATTCAATAAAATGGACTGCTTTTTCTTGTTCTAGAGGAATTTTTGAATGGAAAGTTATGCCTTTCGATTTAAAAAATGCTCCACAAATTATCCAGAGAAAAATGGATAATATTTTTGGAGAATACAAAGATTTTACTTGTACATATATAGATGATGCACTAGTATTTTCAAAAACAAAAGAATAACACTTCTTACATTTAAAACAAGTTCTTTATTTGTTTGAAAAGTATGGGCTTATAATTTCTAAGTCAAAAATGGAAATTTGTAAAACCCATATATCCTTTAGGAATTGAAATAGGGAATGGAAAAATTAAACTCTAACCCCATATTTCACAGAAAATTCTAGTCTTTCCTGATAAAATGGAAGATATAAAGACCCTAAGAGCTTTCTTAGAACTTTTAAATTATGCAAGGAATTTTATAAAAGACTTGAGAAAATACATGACACCTTTGTATAATAAAACTAGCCTAACCGGACAAAGGAATTAATATAGAGGACATAAAATTGGTTAAACAAATAAAAGAAATGGTAAAACATTTGCCTTATTTATCATTACCATTAGATACAGACTATTTAGTTATAGAATACAATAGATGTGAATTAGGATGGGGTGCCATCTTAAAGAAAAAGAAGAATAATATGAAAATATTTCTAAAGAACAAATTTGTAGATATGCTTCAGGAAAATACCATACAAAATCTCAAGTTTATTCTACTTTAATAGATTATGAGATAAACGCTGTTATAAATGATTTAAAAATTTTTGGAACTATTTTTGATAAATAAAAGTGAAATTATAATAAGAACTGATTGTGAAGAAATAGTTGCTTATGTTAATTCTCAAATAAATTCAAACAAAAAACCCCATAAAAAGTGGTTGTTATTTCAAGAACATGTTTAAAAGATGAAATTCGGTAATCAAGAATTACCAATTTTAACAAATGAGTTTCACTACCCTAGTAAAGGAACTACAAATGATAAATTCAATTGTATAATTGATAATATTTGGAATATCCCCAAATGTTCATAAAATAATGAACAAAATGTCTATTCAATAAAAAGAGGGATTATTTGTGCCCTATACAATTTTCACATAGCAGATAATCAAGGAGTTCCACTCTTGACAAAATCCTTACCTTTGGGTAAAGGTTATACATATTTTGTCCTGCTATTCGGACCATACAAAGGAATATACACAAATTTCATTGACTTGTACACTGCCAAGGTAGGATTACAAAATCCCAAATACAAAGGTTTTGTTTCTAAGGAAGAAGTTGAAAAAGCTCTCGAGCTAGACACTATTGACACTACAAAAATAAAAAAAAGGCCTTTAATCTAAAGCCCGAAATAATTGTTATCAGAACTAGCCCAAGAAAAACCCAGCCCCAAAGTTTCCAAGAGGCCGTGAGACAAAATCCATCTTCACCAAATGAATTAAATATGAAGAAATTTTTGGTGATACAAAAATTCCTCTTAAAGGTTCATAGAGATCCTCTAATAGTAGAGGGTATGTATATAGCTTTCCAAAGCTATTTTAACCGAAGATTTGAATGCTTAGAGGAATCTCAACTATGCAAGTAAATGTATGATGGAAAATGTCCTTACAAGGTCAAGTTCTTATTCAGAAAAGTCAAGCTTGACTTAGAAATATGCAGGCCTGTAGCTTTTGAAGACATGGTTATAAATACAAAGATATTGTTGGATTATGGATGCCTAGGCTTTGTCTTGATTCACCCAACAGAAAGATTTGATGGATTTAACCCCTCAAATGAAGCCATCAATACAATATAGGTTGTTTTTATGTGTCACATAACCATAAAAATAGTAACTTGCCCTAGTAGTTTCTTACAAAACCAGAACCTAACTCATGTTATGAAGCAAATGAAAGTTTTGGCCAACAAACTCCTTCAGATAACCGTTCCATGGTAGAATCCTTAGAAATGCAAGAAGTCAGAGAAGACGAAGAAATACTGGTCTTTAAATAATAAAAAAAAAGGGAGACTAAAAACAAGAAGATAAGGATGTTAGGAATCCTCCAACCTTATCAACAAAGAATCTATTTTGAGTCTAGTTGTATGCCCTTTAACAAAGTAAAGGTATAATGTAATACTATACTTGACTAAAGGGGCATTTTAGGTATTTTAGCTTATATTTTGTCTCATTTTTTTTGAGTTTATAAATAGATTCACTTAGCTCTCTTAAATGTATGCAAGCAAGAGAGAAAAAATAGAGAAGTAAGAAAAGAAGAGAAATGTGAGTGTATCACTTGTATGTTGTATTATCATCATTATTAATAAAAATTTTGTAAGTATTCTTCTATAAGGATGGTTGGCTATACTATCCGTGGTAGTTCTTAGGATGCCATGGTTATTTTATTTAACATATGCGTATGTAATTTAGAACTCTAAACTCTTTTGAGAAAATGATTTTATGAAAACCTGGGATTTGTAAGCCTAAGTTCTTTAGGTGTGCCATTGATAAATGTTTCTAAAAGACCTTAGGGTTTGCAGATTCTTTGTTTATAAGGTTTGCCATTGATAAAAGTTTCTCAAAACAAACAAAAGACAAAATATAAGCTAAAATACCTAAAATGCCCATTCACTCAAGTATAGTATTACAGTATACCTTTACTCTGTCATAGGGCATACGACTAGACTCAAAGCAGATTCTTTGTTGATAAGGTTTGCAAGATTCCTGACAACCTTATCTTTTTGTTTTAGTCTCCTTTTTTTTTTATTATTTGGAGACCAGTATTTCTTTGTCTTTTCCAACTTCTTGCATTTCTGAGGATTCTCCCATGGAACAATTATCCGAAGGAGTTTGTTGGCCAAAAAATCCATTTGCTTCATAAATTTCTTTATGCCTCTTTTCTTTTTGGAAGAATTGTACTAATTTATTATTGGTTTCTATAGGGAAAGGTATGAAAAGATTTCCATTTTCCGATGGTAAATATAGCTTTGTATCATGGGTTTCTTTGATGAGGTTATACTCTACTTCATCAGATTCAGAGGAAAACCATTGATATCCCATGACTTGGGCTCTGTACAAGCTGTATTGGTAATGGGTATTACCTTGGACATCCCAAAGTTCATATCCATCATTAATTAATATGCAAGGGTAGTCATTGTGTTCGTCAGTCAACAATTTCATAACACGAGTTGGGTATTGGTTTTGTGTGAAACTGCTGGGGCAAGTTACTATTTTTATGGTTATATGACACATAAAAACAGCCTGTATTGTGTTGATGCTTCATTTATTAAGGGGTTGAATCCATCGAATCTTTTTGTTGGATGGATCAAAACTGAGTCCAAGCATCCATAATCCAATAATGTCTTTGTGTTTATGGTCATGTCTTCAAAAGCTATAGGCCTAAAGTTTTCTAAGTCAAGTTTTTCCTTTCTGAATTGGAACTTGACCTTGCAAGGACATTTTCTATTAGATATATCCTTGTATAGTTGAGATTCCTCCAAGCATTCAAATCTGCAGTTGAAATAGCTTTAGACAGTTGTGTACATCCCTGCTATTATTTGGGAATCTTTATGGACCTTCATGAGGAATTTTTGTATCACCAACAGGTTTTTGAGATTTAGTTCATTTGGTGAAGATGGATTTTGTCTCACAGCCTCTTGGAAACTTTGGGGCTGAGTTTTTGTTGGGCTAGATCTAATAACACCTATTTCGGACTTTGGATTAAGAGCCTTTTTTATTTTTGTAGTGTCAATAGTATTTAGCTCTAAAGCTTTTTTGCCTCTTCTTTCGAATAAAAACCTTTGTATCTGGGATTTTGTAGACCTTCCTTGGCAATGCACAAGTCAATGAAGTTTGTGTATATCCTTTTATATGGTCCTGATAGTAGAACGAAATATGTATAACCTTTACCAGAAGGTGAGGTTTTTGTCAGGAGTGGAACTCTTTGGTTATCTGCTACGCAAAAATTGTATAGGGCATAAGTGATCCCTCTTTTTATTGAACAAACATACTATTCATTATGTTTTGAACATTTGGGGATGTTCCAAATATTATCAATTATGCAATTGAATTTGTCATTTATAGTTCTTCTACTAAGGTAGTGAAACTCATTTGTTAAAATTGGTAATTCTTGATTACCAAATTTCATCTTTTGCTTCACATTTGGATACGAAACCTTGAAGGGTTTCATTGTTTATCATTCCTAAAAACGAGATAAATTATTGGCAACAATGTTTTTCTTTCCTTTTATATGTTCAAAATTTATTTTTAACCCATTATAGTATACATGTTCTTGAAACAACAACCACCTTTTATGGGGTTTTTTTTATCAGAATTTATTTGAGAGTTACCATAAGTAACTATTAATTTACAATTAGTTCTTATTATAATCTCGTTTTTATTTATTAAAAATATTTCAACAGTTTTTAAACTATTTATAACAACATTTATCATAATATGTTGAAGTAGAATAAATATGAGGTTTTGCATGATATTTTATTGAAGCATATCTATAGATTTGTTCTTCAAATATATTATCATATTTATTCTTCTTTTTCTTTAAGATAACACCCCATCCTAACTCACATTTATCACATTTTATGACTGGATAATCTGTATCCAATGGTAAAGATAAAGAAGACAAATTTTTGACCATTTCTTTTATTAGTTTAACTAGTTTTATATCCTCCGTGTTAAACTTCCTTTATCCGGTCAAACTAGTTTTATTATACAAAGGTGTTGTATATTTTCCTAAGTCCCTTATAAAATTTCTTGCATAATTTAAAAGTCCTAAGCAAGCTCTTAGGGTTTTTATATCTTCCATTTTATCAGGAAAGACAAGAATTTTTTGTGAAATATGGGGTTAGAGTTTAATTTTTTCGTTCCCTATTGGGTTTTACAAATTTTCATTTTGATTTAGAAATTATAAGACCATATTTTTCAAATAGATAAAGAGCCTATTTCAAATGTAAGAAGTGTTCTTCTTTTAATTTTGAAAATACTAGTACATCATTTATATATGTACAAGTAAAATCTTTGTATTCTCCAAAAATATTATCCATTTTTCTTTGGAAAATTTGTGGAACATTTTTTAAACCGAAAAAAAGGCATAACTTTCCATTCGAAAATCTCTTCAGAACAAGAAAAAATAGTCCATTTTATTGAATCATGGTGCATCTTTACCTGATGAAATTCTAATTTTAAGTCAAATTTAAAAAACTATTTTACTTTTTGAATTCTATCTATTAAAATATCCTTAAAAAGTATAGTATATTTATCTATATGAGTATTATCATTTAGACGTTTGTAATTATATACCATTCTAATTTTTCCCCATTTTTGTTTCTAATGTTTATTAATTATAAAAGTTTAACTCTATGTGGACTAGTGCGTTACCTTTAAATATACAATATTAGCATAAGTATGTTACTTCTACTTCCACAAATAATATAATAGATTGGATATTTATAGGGACGAATGCTTGTGGTATAATGGGGGCCATGGCTATCCTATAAAAAAATGTGGATAATTTTTTTTATATATATTTTATTAATTTATTTTCTTATATTTTAAGTTAATTAAAATAAAAATGAAATAATAAAAAAATATACTAATAGAATTATAATTATGAAAACAAGTTTCCAGACATATTAAAATTATAATTACAATTTTTAATATAATTTTTTTTATAAATCAAAATGCTTTTTATATTAATTAGAAAAAAAAAAAAAAAAAAAACTCTTCCAATTTCATTGAACCAAAATTGCAACAAACGAATAATTATACTTCCGTAATTTGTAATTATGTGCATTGCATCTAGACTTTACTCTAAGAAAGCAAACGTTAGTATGCTAGCTCCTTGAAAGTAAAAGCGAGAAAATTAATTAACCACATCTTTTTCATTTCGCAGTCACTTAGTCCAAGTAACTCATAACTACGTTTATTTTCAAATCCCACATTCTAACATTTGAACATTTCCACCAAGCCACCACGAGTTCACTATTCACGACAGTTAATTATTTTGGTGAATTATTTTGTTGCTTCTATGTGTTTTAGAGTCTTAGTTGCAAACTTACGGTGATTACTAATCAAACTTTTTTTTTTTTTTTAACTTTTTTTTGTTGATAAATTACTTTATTCTGTTTAATTTATATTATAAATTTTTTTTTATCAATTTATTAATTTTAAAAATATATTTATATATAACAGCCCCTTTATAAAAATTAAGCTAGCTCCGCAATTTATTTATATATAATAAATAGTAGAAAGGATTATTTACTGTATTGCCTTTTATTCATATATAAAGTTATCAGCACTGACAATATATTAATATGTTGGAGTACAGTGTCATGATAAACAAACCAAAAATTACCTGCATGTGGGCCACCATATTAAACACCCAATCAAATTTTATATTCATAGATAATTGAGTATTTTTATCCATATTTACGAAGATAAAATTTATTTAAGCGATCATGGAATTAATATTTGACCGTAAGTTGTAAAAGAAAAATACATCATTTGAAGGAAAGAAAAAAAAAAAGAAAAACAAAGTGAGTATATTTTTTAAATTTTAAACTAAGAGAATTATATCATTTTGTTGTCTTTTTTATTTTCGAAAAATATTAAAAATATTGTGTATATCTTTGTTCGTCTGCAAAGCTTGCGTTCAAGAAACACCACCATAAAATATTTTCTTTCTTATGAATGTAAAGATACACTACACTAAAATTAGTAATTAATTTATTTTTTAATAATCATATAAATAATTATTATTTTTTTATCAATATTTAAATAATGGTTGGTGTATGCAGGATCGTTAATACTATTATCAGTATTTATATAAAATATTGGTAAAGACCTATTACATTATCGAGAAAACTTATTTTTTTTAGTGACAATTCTAGTAGTCATTTTAAAGACTATTAAAAGTTATTTTTTTTAATTGTCTCCTTTCCATTTATTTAGTGACTTTTATCTTTTACTAGTAAAATTTTAAATAATTTATTCATATAATTTCCTTTTACTAAATTCATAACTTATATACTTTATATACTTTTTTATTTCTAGTCGATGTGAGATTTATAAGATGAGAGTTGTCATCTATTTTTATATTTTTTAATTGTCTTTTCTCTTAAGTGATGTGAGATTTATAAGGTAAAAGTTGTTATCTAATTATTTTATAGCACTATTGAACTTGGTAATAGTGAATGATTTGATACCAATTTAGAATAATGAATTATGAATCTAACTTAATCTTATAATTTTTTTTAATAAATAACTATCACTAATAATAAACTTTAATATAATATAAATATATTTTTAATAACTATTATATATTAATTATTAATATTTTTATTATATAATTAAATAATAATAATAATTAAATTATTGTTATTAAATAATTATGTTAATAATAAATTTTGTTATATTTTTTATATTTGTTTATTTCACAGAAACATGGAGATGGTAAATGCGAACCCATCAACATCACAATCGCTGGCTTCTGATCAATTTGCAAGCACACTTTCTCTTGAGTTAACAACATTATCACCACAAGCACATGTGATTCAGATTGCTTCTCCTCAACTTCGACATCCTTATTGTCACATGTTGCAAGATAAAAGTACTCTCTCCTATATTTTTATTCATACATATAAAAATGCATGTAGTTTCATTTTACTGCTAGTAATTTAAAAATAATACTAATAACAGCAACAATTAAGCCTTGCATTTTATAATTAGGACAGCTATCAATCATATAATGTCGCAAATTTTGTTTTCTAATTTTTAATCAATGCAATTTATTAAATATATTCATCAATCCACAAATTTTGTTTTCTAATTTTTAATCTATGCAATTTAGTAAATATATTCATCAATATCCACCGACGATATGTTATATTGCATTATCTGTAAAAACAAAAATGGTACTATATGCATTTATTAATGTACTATAAAACTTGTAGCTCTAATTATTTAGTGATAGTAATTAACTATTGCATTATCTGTCAGAACAATGGTATTATATGCATTTATTAATGTACTGTAACACTTGTGAGTTGTCACTCTATATTTATAATATAGTACTATATGTGCATATATTAATATATATTAATGTACTGTAATACTTGCGACTCTATATTTATTCAGTGATAGTAACATCACTTTAAAAAAAAAAAACTTTCTGCCCACTCCACCCCAACACTGACAAGACACCTCACCAAATGCCAAACTTCCAACAACCATAGACGATGTTCCAACAGTTAAAGTGTGTACGAAAATTAGTTGAATTTAATTTAATTAAAATTAAGAAAAAAAATTATGCTTACAAATTTTTACTCTTATATCAGAATGTGCGTTTTTTCTCATAACGTAATTTTAAATTAATATCTAAACATGCAACTAATAATTCCATTTTGCAACATTAAAGTATCCACATATTTTATTTTATATTGCAAATCCAACACTATGATAGTACAAGATGAACCCCAGTAAGCATGGTGGGCGGTGGTAAGACATTATTCTAACTTATCTAGTAGTCTAAAAAAATTTAGTGGCACAAATTAATGTAATTGTGTTTGAACTTAGTTGGGAGGATTTTGATTTTAGTAACCTTAAGCCTACTAAAGTCTAAATATTTGTAAGTTGTATAGTAATAAATTTGTAAATTTTATTTATAATAAATAGTTATAAATACAAATATTTAAGTTTTACATACATCATATATTTATAGATAAAATATTTTTTATTTTATTCGTGTTAATTATGACTCAAAATTTAACGTATATCATTTGTATGTTCTGTAAAATCTTTTGATTGTACATATTTATAAGTTAATTTATCTCTATTCATCTAATAGGTTCAGAATATACATTCAGTCTGTCCCCATTAGTTTGATGGGTTTAGTCTCTCTCTCTCTCTCTTTTTATTTTTTAAGACTTAGTCTTAGTTTGGGAATCATTTCTAAGCACAACAAAAAGTAAGAAAGTGTGAAAGCAAAGTGTTAAATATGAGCATAGAGAGCTAGAAAGAAGATACATAGAAAGGAATAGAGAGATCAAGGGGTTTTTGAGAAAAGCAAGAGTTACTTTGTTATAAAAACTTGATCTTGTCTTCAAATAGTGGAATTTACTCTCTACTACGGATGTAGGCCAAATTGGCTAAATCACGTAAATCTGTTGTATTCTCTTCTCTTTATCTTTTTCGTTTTGTTATTGCATTTTCTATGTTTACATTTTTACGTTCTTATTGGCTTTTCTCGTTTCTACATTTTTTGCTTGTTCTTGCATAAGGTTTGTTTTGTTTGTTTTCATTCTTGTTTTAGAAGCAACAAGTGGCGTTGTCTATGGGGAAAAAAGAAAGAAAAAGGAATACCGAATCATGGGAATAACCAGGTAAGATATCAAGAAGTTTTTGGGGAGCAATGACTTTGGATTATGGAAGATAATAAAGATGGAAGTTATCTTGGTACAATAGGGAGTTGTAGAAGCTCTAAGGTGAAAATGTCTTGATCATTGTCATAGAAAGAGAAGAATGAGATGATTAATAAGGCAAAAAGTATTATCATCTTGTGTCTTGGTGATAAAGCCCTAAGGAAGTTCGCAAGAGAAAAGATAGTTGCTACCATATGGTCAAGCTAGAATCTTTATACATGATAAAGTCTTTGGCAAACTGTTTATGTTTGAAGCAATAACTTTACTTTTTCAAGATGATAAAAGCAAGATCAGTTCAAGAACAACTTGGACATTTTAACAACATTTTTATGACTTGGAAAACATTAAGGTGAAGATGAGGATAAAGCTTTACTCTTACTCAACTATTCACCGAAATCCTTTAAGCATTTCAAGGATGCTATTCTATTTGGAAAAGATCAAGCCATTACTTTGGATGAGGTTTAAACCTCAATTTGGACTAAGGAACTTCAAAATAAGAAAAAATTGAAGACAAAGGGTAGTGGTGAAAACTTGAACGTCTCAACGGGGAAGAGTGAGAAGAAATGACCAAAGGGAAACAAGTCTATATCAAAATGGAAGAGCAACACAAATTTTAAGCCTAGATGTTATATCTGTCGTAGGATTGGTCATTACAAGAGAGACTATCCTAAGAAAAGAGGCAAGGAATTCAAAACTGTATGGATTCTTTAGATGTCACTATTGTTTCATATGGTTATGAGAGTGTAGGGGTGCTAGTGACATCAACATCAAAAACGTAAAGGAATTGGGTTATGGATTCTTGATGTATCTACCACATATGTCCTATGAAGGATTACTTTGAGACTTTGGAACCCAAAGAAAGGGAGTGGTACTTCTTGGAAATAACAAAGCTTGCAAGGTGCAAGGTATGTGTATTGTCCATTTGAGAATGTTTGATAACTGTGATATTCTATTACGATATGTGAGGTATGTCCTTGAACTTAAGAGGAATTTTCTATCAATAAGAATGTTTGTTTGAGGTATTTTACTAAAATTGAACATGGTATGATGGAGATCTCTAATGGAGCCGTAATAGTTGCTAAGGGAACTAAAAGGAATGGTCTGCACATTCTTGATGGTTATACTATTAATTCTTATGTAGTTGTAGCAAGTCGAACTCTACATGATATATAAAACAAAGCTATGACATTTAAGGCTTGGGCATGTCAGTAAAAAAGGTTTAGTGGAACTAGAAAACTAAAATCTATTGAATGGTGATAATTTAGATAAACAAGATTTTCGTGATCATTGCATATTAGGAAAATATCATAATGTTAAGTTTGAGACTAATATGTATGTTTCTAGTAGACCCTTTGAGTATGTTCACTTGAATCTGTGGGGTCCTTCAAGGGTGAAGACTAATGGAAGAGGTTCTTATTTTCTCACCATGATTGATGATTTTCAAGAAGAGTATGAATTTATATTTTGAAAAATAAATCTGAAACTTTTCAAAAAATTTAAAGAATGACACACTTTTGTAGAAAATCAAATAGGAACCAAATTAAAGGTTTTAGGACTAACATGGCCTGGAGTTTGTTTTAGAGCAATTTAATGAGTTTTCAGGAAATAGGGAATTAAAAGGCATAAGACTATAATTCATAATCCTCAGTAAAATGGTCTAGCTGAAAGGATGAATAAGACCATTTTGGAAAGTGTGAAGCTTATGTTGTTGGGTGTAGGGTTGCCTAAGAGTTTTCAGGGCAAAGATGCAAATACTATAGTGTATTAGATAAACAGATGTCTGTCTTCAACTTTAAGTCTCAAGACACCTATGGAAAAGTGGAGTGGTAAACTAGCGAACTATTCAAATTTGAAGGTTTTTGGTGCTCTAACTTTTGCTCATATCAAGTAAGAAAAACTTGAGACTCGAGTTGTGAAGTGTATCTTCATTGATTATCTCGAGGGTCTAAAGTGTTACAAGCTGTGGAAGGTGGATCCTGGTGAGTTAAGATGCTTTATAAGCTGAGATGTGCAAATGCCTGATGATGTGCAAATGCCTGGAAGAAAGCAACTAAAAAACAATAAGGAAAAAACTCAGTTTGAGGTAGAGTCTCCTACTAGTGATTCTAGAAATAGTATTACACCAACAAATGGTGTGTACTAGTAGACAATTTACATCTACTAGTTAAAACTATCAATTGACAAGAGATAGGACTAGGAGGAATATTGTACCTCTTAAGAAATTTGGGCATGTTGACCTTATTTGTTATGCTTTTACTATGGTTGAAAAGATACAAGACTTAGAACTAAGAAATTATAAAGAGGCTATGGAGAGTAAGGAAAAATAATATTGGTTGCAAGCTTTTAATGAAGAAATGGAGTACTTGGATAAAAATCAGACTTGGAAGCTTATGGATCTACCTAAGAATCAAAAAGCAGTTGGATGCAAATAGATCTTCAAGAAAAAAGGAAGGTATTTCATGTGTGGAGAAGGCAAGGTACAATGCAAGACTTGCGGCAAAGGGGTTTATCTAGGAAGAAGGAATTAACTATAATTTTCACCTGTGATAAAACATTATTTTATAAGGATTTCAATGGCAATTGTGAATCAATATGATCTAGAAGATTATCTATATATAACAACTAGAGGGGTTTGCAGATGACAAATCTAATGTCTATCTCTTGAGAAAATCACTTTATGGCTTGAAATAAAATATGTGTCTACGGTATGAGAAGTTTGATGATTTTATGTTAAGCTAGGGTTTTTTGGGGAGCAATTATGACAATTATGTTTACATATTAAAAAGAGGAGAAAGAAGTGTTCTTTTCTTGTTACTATATGTGGATGACATTCTGGTAGTAAGCTCTAGCAAGGATGAGATTGTTATGCTCATTGCTTAAAGGAAAATTAAATTTTGAGTTTGAGATGAAAGATCTCAATGCTGCTAAGAGGATACTCGAGATGGATATTGTAAGAATCAAGTTAGATGGAGAATTATTTTTATCTTAAATAGTTACATACAAAAGGTAGTTGAGAGGTTTAGGATGCATCAATCTAAACCTATTAGTTCTCCTTTGGGTCATCATACAAAGCTCTTTATCGCACAAGCTCCTAGTACTGAAGAGGAAAGGAGGGAGATGTGTTCTTTCATATGCAAGTGGAGTAGGGAGTATCATGTATGGCATGATTTGTAGCGCAGACCTAATTTGGCTTATGCTATTAGCATTGTAAGTCGATTTATGGAAAATCCGGATCAAGCTCACTTGGAGGCTTTGAAGTGAATACTAAGGTATTAGAATGGTTCCTAAAAATTTGGTTTGAGGTATGAGAAGACAATTCAAGATGGAGAAGCTACTATGGGTTATATTGATGTAAACTGTGTAGGAAATGTGGATACCAGGAAATTTTTTATCTGGGTATATGTTCACTTTGTTTAGAATTATAGTTAGTTGAAAGAAAATTTATAACCTATGGTAGATATGTCAACAACTCAAGTAGAATACATTTCTCTTACTAAAGGAGTGAAGGAAGTTTTTTGGTTAAAAGGGATGATTAATGAATTGGGTGTATCACAAAATTGTGTGACAATTCACTATGATGGCCAAAGTGTTATACACCTTGTAAATCATCAAGTTTATCATGAGAAAATGAAATACATTGTTATAAGACTTCACTTTATTAGAGATGTTGAATTTGGAGAAATTTAGATTAAGAAGATTGCGTTTGAAGACAATCCTACTGATGTGTTTACAAAATCTCTTTTAACATCTAATGTCAAACATTGCTTGGACTTAATCAACTTCGTTTGATATTCGTTTTGAAGTGGGAAAGAAATATTGTTGTGAAAGGGTTCATTTCTATAGATTTAGAGTCAAGGTAGAGAATTATCAATTATGACTCAAAATCTGATGCATCATTTGTATGCTTTGTAAATTCTTTCTTTTGTACAGTCCTATAGGTTCATTCTGTCTCCATTTGTCTGATGGGTTCAAACTATACATTCAATCTGTTTCCATTAGTTTGATAGGTTCAGCTTGTCTCCATTAGTCTAATAGGTTCAATTTGTCTTCATTAGTCTAATGAATTTAGTCTATTTTTTTTCGATAAGACTCAGTCTCAATGTCTTGGATCCTTACATATATTTGTTTGGGAATCATTTCTAAGTGTGACACGGATAAAGAAAGCGTGAAAGCAAAGTGCAAAGTATGAGCATGGATAGCTAGGAAGAAGATACATAGAGATGAACGGAGAACTGAATAGAGAGATCAATGAGTTTCTAAGAAGAGTAAGAGTTACTCTGTTGTAAAGATTGATCTTGTTTTCAAATAGTAGAATTTGTTCTCTCCTATGGATGTAGGCCAAATTGACTGAATCATGTAAATCTGATGTGCTCTCTTCTTTTAATCTTTTTCATTTTATTATTGCATTTTTTGCATTTACGTTTTTAGGTTCTTGTTGAATTTTCTCATTTCTATGTTTTTGGTTGTTCATGCATATGATCTATTCTATTTGTTTTCTTTCTTGTTTTAGAACCAACAACATGCAATCCTCATATCTATAAGAACAAAACATCTATAAGTATAGGTTATTTTTCTTTTGATGGATGATCAAGCCTAAAATTAATACCCCATGCACTTACAACTATTTTATATGTAAATATACTTATTTCGGCTGATGAGCTCAATGAAATCTTGCATTTGAATTTCTTCAGAGGAATACTTAGAGAAGTGCATACCCCTTTATAAGCTAGCCCTGAGAGGTGACTGGAATGCAGCCAAGAAAATGATTGATGCAGACAATAGGCTATTAAACGCTGCAATAACAAAGGAATGGGGTACACTACTTCATGTTGTGGCAGGAACAAAGCATGTTCACTTTGTTGATAAGCTGCTTAAATTACTAAACCCAAATGACTTGGAATTGCGAAATTTCAATGGAAACACAGCGTTCTGCTATGCTGTTGCATCTGGAAACCTGCAAATTGCAGCTATTATGATGAAGAAAAATCCATGCCTAGCAAAAATAAGGGGTGGAGAAGAAGCCACTCCTCTTTACATGGCTGTCTTACAGAGAAAAGGTGACATGGCAAGGCATCTCTACCCACTGAGTAGAGACATTTTGGGAGAAGATGACTGGACTACACTGTTCTTCCTTTGCATCAAGAATGATTTGTATGGTTAGTGATCATTGCCCCCTAGTATATATGTGCTTCATTCATGAACGTTTAAATGGTCACATGTTACTTGATAAGCATCATAGTCATCATATAACTAGTGAGAGGATTATTTATACCACTTATTATAAGACACGAAATCTTAAATTAATTTAGCCTTTTAAATTTTTCTTTTTTACTTTTAACAAATAAGTGAAATTCATTTAATTTATGTACAAATAGTCTATTTTTTATTTTTGAAATAAAAAAACTTTAAAAACATATATTATGTACCTCATTAGTTTAAGAGTAGTTTTGGAAACAGATAGAAATTTAAAATATATTTATCGATCTTAACAACAACAACAAAAATACAAATAACATCTTTTTTTAATCTTGATAAATTAATTATTTAAATCATATGAGAAAGACATGAAGTAATTTAAACATGACAAATTAACATGCATGAATTTGTAGGATTAAAAGTTATTGAATAATCTTGTAAAGGTATAGTTATTTAACAATCGTATGATTACTCTAAAAAGTAGTCTGCCTTTCTTTTATTTTTATGTTTTTTTGTTTTAACCTTTCGTTATTCCTTTCAATTGTCAAGATTTTTTTCCTTTCACACTCACGTTATGACTTAATTCTAATATTTCCTAATATGATTGAATGGTCAAGATTCACACATCTTATATTTTATGATTTAATTTTAACCCTTTGAAACATTTTTTAATGGTGTTTTACTCTTTTGCATTTTGTCATAATAAATGTATCTTAATTCCCTCTCTTGTATTTTTCTTTATCGTCCAAACTTGTCATAAATTTTGAAAAAAGAAACAAAAAAACAAGTTCATTGTTGTTAGCTTAGTTTTATAGTCCACTTTTCAACGGAGACATTTTTTATTTTTTTTAAAATATGCAAAATTAAGAAATTTTAATTTTTATATATAAATCAAATTAAGCACATGCCAAGATCAAGTATAAAATACGTGAGTCGCGCGTTTACAATAATATAATTCAATCGAACATCCCTTTAGCGTTTGACAAAGTTATCCTTCGTATAGCCCAAAAAGGGAACATGACGCTAACTTGGCCGAGGGTATTTCCAACTCTCAGATGCACTAGCACTGCCTAGATATCCATGGCTCTGCAAGAATATTGCAATAGATTCTAGTCTTTACCAAAATCAGCACTATAGTGTGCACTGGATTCAAGTTTCTTTGCCTCATTCAGTTTCCTAACAGCCTTCATAAAATCTTCATGGATCACGTAATCATCCTCTGCACGGATTGCTTCTGTGCAGGCATTTCGAAGATCAGCCCCATTAGTGTTCTCTGAATCTCACGATCAGCACTTGTTCCCTCACTGAAACGAAGACCACCAATGGCATCCATAAAAATGATGCAGGGCTGGTGATCACGAGCATAACCAAACATCTCTCTCCTATGTACTTATCTATTATGGCACTTGAAACAACCTTTAGGAAGTTAGCATCTATATTACTGGCAATTGCCCTAGCTAACCCAGTACAAGGAGGCCCATAAAGGAGAACACCCTTTGGAGGTTTAATTCCAACTCGAAGAAATAGCTCAGGATTCATCAGAGGTAGTTCAATTGATTCCCTCAATTCCCTCATCTGATCAGATAAACCGCCAACTTCATGCAGGATCTTCGTGCAGCATATTGTAAACTACTGGATCAACTTCCCGAGGAAGAGCTCGCATTAAGGTGAGTGTTGTCATATCAAGAACCACCCTTGTCCCAGTCGAAGTCAATTTTTCCTTATCCACTTTACTGCGGCAACCAACCACATACCTGGTACCGCTGCTTGCTTTAACAATCAAGCGCTCATTGTCAAGAGGCCGGAGAACTTCGCCAATGATCTGCCCAACACTTTGAAGAGACTTCAAATCATCTTCTCTTTTATTGAAATAAATATTAATTATGGTAATATATAAAATATGTTATTAAAATTCATTTAAAATTATGTATAATTATATATTAAATAAATATGTACTTACATATTTTATATTTATAATAACACTTTTTAATATGTTGGTGTGCATGAAATATTTCTTGTAATATTTAAAAAAATTTGCAGATCTTGCTTTGCAAATGTTACGAGAACAGTCAATGCTAGCATTGGCCCGGGATGAGTATGATGAGACAGGCTTGCATATCTTGGCTCGAAAGCCTTGTGATTTAAGTTCTCCAGGTCAATGGTATCTTCAAAGCAAGATCATGAACTCTAGTAAGTCTTTACAATCACACTACTATTTGAATTAATTGAAAAATGTTGGCGACTTTTTTTTTTCAGTTATTAACAAAAATTTCTTAAAAATTACAAATTTTGGTGGATCTTATGTCTCATTTAATGAATAATTCTTGATTTAATAATAAAATTTATTTAAATTTATGATTTTTAATAAATTAAAATCAATAACAAAAATAATGTAGGGTTCATGTTCTCACTATGCTATGTTTATTATAAATTGTGGATAATCTTATTGATCCATAACTTTTAAGGTAATTTATGTAAAAACAAAATTTAGATATAAACTACAAATACTTTGATATTATCTTTAATTAGAATTATAGTTCCACTTTAGCAGTATGTGTAAATGCATATTATCAAGGTAGAATTTTATTTTTGATTGGAAAACATTACCAATAAATAAATTTGATATTACTGTATTTAAATTTTGTTCTATATGCAATATAGTGCAATGTACCAAAAAAAAAATGCAATAGTGCCTTGACATGTAATATTCGACAACTTTCTTTAAAAAGCTACAAATTAAAAAAGAAACTACTTATTCTTAAATTTCTGAATTTTTGAAGAGCTTTGAAATTGACCATCCTTTCCTATTTTATGGGTTTTGTATTTTAGAGACTCCAATTCCAACATGCATGAACAAGCACATATTTGTTTAGATTATATATATATATATATAACAGGGGTCGTTAACCATAGTAGTGTAGAATTAAAACATTGATTAATTGCTTCAACCAGAAAATTTACTTCATAATAGTTATTTCATGCATCACTGAATAGGCTTGGACCCAACTCCATTCGTTCAACTTGTTGGGTGTCTTTGGAGCATGCTTCTCGATCAAGATTTCGATGAAATGGAGATGAGGACGTTCATAAGTCGACCAACACAAATAACATTTGATGCTACAGAAGTTGGAAATTTTCACTTTGTAGCTACGCTTATGAGGTCTTACCCTGATTTATTGTGGGAAGTGGATGCCAAAAATCGAAGCATAATGCACATGGCTGTTGTACATCGCCATTCAACCATCTTCAGCCTAATACATGAACTAGGCTCCTTCAAAGATTTCATAGCAACTTTTGAGGACGACCAAGGAAACAACATATTGCATTATGCTGCTAAATTGACACCTTCTAATAAGCTTAGGTTCATTTCTGGTGCAGCTCTTCAAATGACACATGAATTACTATGGTTTGAGGTATATATATTAATACTTCTCACAACTCACAATTTATGTCGTATTAGATTATCTATATATAAGATAAGATTCTCTTGATAAGTTTAATCATTCCTTTCTTTTAAGATTCATTTCAAATTGTATTTTGTATTAATTTTTTAAATTAAAATACCCTTAATTAATTTATAATCTTTAAACAATAACTATTATCTTCTCTTCACACGTTAGGTAAAAAAATGTGATATAATCAGTTCCAATAACTTTTTAAGGATAATTTTTTTTTAAAAAAAAAGTACTACTGTTAACAATTTAATATCATCAACTGAATTAGCTAATTTGATTTTCTTAATTCTTCTAAACTAGTTAAAAGAGTCTTGCATATAGGCATATAATCTTATGCAAATATTGACCTTTTATCCTTTCATTTCTTTCTACATCGTGATGATTTCTAATAACTCTTAAGCATGATTTTATGATATGTGAAAACCATTATATATGGAGTTTAATTTTAATGTGTTGACAATACTTTTTTTTTTTTTACATCATCAACAAGTTATAAACCACTTTACATATAACTAAAGTTATTATTATAAAAGTCAATAATAATATTATTATATATAGGTTTAGTGTATTCAAATTAAAGAAAATCTTATATATGATTACTATATAGTGTAACGTTATACTTTGATATGGAAGGAGGTGAAGAAAATAATGCTTCTACAAGATACAGAGAAGAAAAATGCTGAAGGCAAAACTCCTAGTGAAATATTTGCTGAGGAGCACAAAGAGTTATTGACAAAGGCAGAGTCATGGACCAAGAGCACAGCAAATAATTGCATGCTTGTTTCTACACTCATAACCGCAGGAGTGTTCACAGCCACATTTATAATACCTGGAGGCAACAATAAAAGTTCAGGAACTCCAAACTATTTCCAGAAAGCAGCATTTCATGTTTTTGCAGTATCAGTTGCATGTGCACTGATATCAGCAGTGGCCTCCATTCTAATGTTCTTGTCAATCCTCATTTCAAGTTATGCTCAAGATGATTGCTTCAAGACTCTCCCTTTCAAGTTGCTATTTGGAATGGTGGCACAAATCATCTCCATCACTAGCATGATGGTAGCATTTAGTGCTGCTTTTTACACAACGTATTCCATTGGTTTAACGTGGGTTCCAATTTTTATTTCTGTGCTTTCATTTCCTCCTATACCCTTGTTCACATTTCTTATATTTCCACTTTGGTCAGATATTTTCCACTCATCTTACTTTTGTATGTATCTATTTAGGCCAAGAAAATAAATGGTTAAGGTCATCTCCATTCCAGAGCAACACATGTGTTCATTATTAATTAATCCTTTATATTTAATTTTTGTTTATTCGAGCAACTCAATTCTTCACTCAACAATTCTAAAAAACAATTACTAAATAGGTTCAAAGATAATCATACATATCTTTACATTTTATCAATATATATCATAAAAATACAAGCGTGTAGGTTCACAAAAGTTTGCGAGTTGGAGTTTATTATATAAGCACTTTTTATTTCATTATTGTCTAACAAAATATTTATTTAATATCTATTAATTTTTAAATCGCATCGATGCTTAACAAGTGGAATCCAAAGCCAAGTTCTGAAAACCCTTTTCCAAAACACATTCAAATGACAACAACTATACATTTGTTCACCATTTCATTTCTCGCTTTGATGGGCATCATTATGATCACTAGTGCATGTTGATGGATAACTTTCTCATACCTAAGGAGTATTGGATCATTGTTGAATAAAGAGTTCCTTAGCTACTTGTAAATGCAACTGATGCACACAAGATAAAAGTAAACAACTAAAAGTTGAGGGATTTAAAGGCCAAAAATGATCTCTTTCGCTCAGGCAATCGAAAGAGTTGTGCTTGAAATGACTATATTTAACACATTAAGGAGACATCAAAACATATTTGGAATTCTCTAAAGAAGAAATATCAGGGGAATGCTAGAGCTAAAAGACAACCGTTATAATGTCTCAATATATGGTGAGTTTGAGACGGTGCCAATGAAGCCAGATGAAACTGTTTCAAATTACTTCTCTAGCTATGGCAATTACATACAAACTCAATTTTTAGTGATAACGTTAAAGATTTCATCATCATTATTGAAGAAGGTGTTTAGATCCTTGACAAAAAAATTCAATTTTGTTGTAGCCATAACAGCGTCTCATGCTCGGGACTAAATGACTATTGATGAGTTACAAAACTCATTTCAAATATATAAGAGCAAGATTAAAAGACAAGAGAAGGAGGAGCAATTATTGTAGGCTCCAACACAAGCTCTGCAAGCAAGTGGATAGGTGTTCATGGTTCAGTTTTAAAAAAAAAAAAACTACACCAAACAGTACCACATTATTTTATTAAACTGAACTAGTGTATGAATTATTTGAACCACTCAATAAATTAATTGAGAACTGATGGAGGTGAGTAGAAGAAGTGAAACTCAAACTCCTTCTAAGCTCCTCCTAGGCTCGGATCTTCTTCAATGGAGATTAAGACACACTTGATGAACACGTTGAGATGAAGAACTCTTGCGGAAATGGAAGAAGGAAGCATCCAAGCTCAAATTCTCAAGGGATTGCACACTTCAAAGTGTAGGAATCTAGGTTTTCCTAATGGTTTTGAAGGCACTCTCTTAAGGTTTTCTCTCTTGGAAACTTCGGTGACTCTTGAGGGAATTAGCTGAAGATTGAATTCAGAAATTCTCATATATTCAAAAGTGTTTTTACAAGGAGGGAAGAGATACAATTATAGGAGGAAACTAGGTTAACTTGGGCGGCAATTCAAACCAATCAAATTGGCGCCAAGTTTGAATTTCAAATTTGAATTTGAAATTCAAACTTTGGCTTCCAACGTGACTAATTCAGATGCTACCCTCATTTAGGAGTCATTTAGAAGTGATTTGAGTTGCATTTGAAGCTCACATGGCCGGAACCATTCCATGCCATCCATGTGACTCAAATTCACTTCAAATTACTTCTAAATGATGCATAAATGAAGCCTAATTTTCCTATTAATGTATTCTTCATATAACCCTAATCTAATGACCGAAATACATTGGTCTAATGAATACAATGAATAGGAAAAAATATAAGAAGAAGAATGAGCCTAATATCTATCAAAAGCCCAAAGCCCAAGAAGCCCAAAATTAAGCCCAAGACACCTAAAACCTAAAATGCTACTCTATGTGGTCCAAAATACAAGACCAAAATATATAATACCTATACTAACATGATGTATACAAAACATATGAAAATAGCTATAACAAAATATGGCCGATGAAAAGTTCAACTTGGGCCTTCCCAGGCCCATCGGGCCCATTGGGCCCTGACTGACCAAAACCTTCATGTCTAGCCAACTCCTCTTGGATCTTTGAGTATGTCACCTCTTGCACTCCAAAGCATGACTCCATCATAGGTTTTACTTCTAGGTTATGCTTAGAAGAGGAGCCTATTTCTAGAGAGTCTAATATTTTATCTTTCTTTGTTAGGTTAGATACTAGGACTCCTCTTAGGATCCATGATCTTTTCTCTTTCCATGTTACTTCTTATTCCTTGCATGTTTTATATATAGGTGTTAATTTTTCTTCTTCCATTCATCCTCGAGATTTGAGGACAAATCCTTTTCAAGAGGGAGGGGATGATGGAATCATGCTTTGGAGTGCAAGAGGTGACATACTCAAAGATCCAAGAGGAGTTGGCTAGACATGAAGGTTTGGGTCAGTCAGGGCCCAATGGGCCTGATGGGCCTGGGAAGGCCAAGAATTCAATACCAAAACCTAAAGACTAGTGCACTAGTTTCTCATTTTCACTTGAATTTTGACCTAATTTTTGGCTAACTTGTAGTCTCGGTTTCTATAGCTTGGAATCATAGAAAAAATTGAAACAAAAGGCAAACACCTTCTCTGGAGTCTTAATTTGAGACTAGAAAAAGAAAGAATTAAAAAAAATATATAAGACATTTTAATTTGAAAAAGCCGTGAAGTGTGTATTGATAAAAAATCACTTGATTCCTTGTTATTGTTTTGACTACTACTTGTGCTATACTTATCCAATTGCTTTCAATTTTTTTTTTGTTTTGTTCATCTACTCTAGTACCTATCTAGGAACATTCCTAACTAGCATCTCACGTGTAGTACTAGTGGAAGTGGCTTGGAAATTTCATATGTTTCAAGCTTCCACTTAGGGTTATCCGACTAGCTACTTGTTCTTGCTTTCTTTAAGTTTCTTGCTCATAATTGTGTTTTCTTTGCTGCCTTATTTTCGTCTAGAATTGTGTAGCTTTTAATTGTTCACGTTGAGCTTAGATTGCATAACAAACCAATTGAGAAAAGCATACAAAAAAAATTTTGTGAAAAGCTTTGGGGGATTGGAAATACCACAAAGGAGTTTAGTGATTTCCACTTGAAAAGGCTTGGTTATTAAGTGGCTCTTAGTAGCTCACCTCCCTTGATAGTGCAACTTGTACACTTAGACTTCCAAGTGCTATTTTCATTCCTAGAAAATACCAAAAACATTTTATAACTTTTTGCATAGCATATAAAATTCTCTTTGCTTAATCATGAGTCATATTTCTCAAAGTAGTAGTGACTTTGAATCTCCTAAAAGTTTTAGAAGAATTGTTAAGGAGGTTGAGGCACTAAAACTTTGGAAGCAACAAGAGGTACTTCAAAAAGAAAAAGAGAAAATTGAAAGAGAAGTACAACTAGTTGCTTTAGAGGAAGAGATAAACAAGATCAAGCTAAGAGAAGAAAAACTTTTGAAAAAAATTCATAAACATAAAAGCCAAAAAAGTTCTTCCACTAAGAGTTCCAATGACTCTCAAAGCCAAGAAAATGAAGGTAGTTTGAACATGGATGCATACTACCAACCTACACCTAGGAGAGTCATTAAAGAGCACAAAGTGAGGGAATCAAGGGTTGATCTCCCTTACTTTCATGGAAAAGAAAATGTGGACGCCTACTTAGATTGGGAGATGAAAGTGGAGCAAATCTTCACTTGTCATCAAGTAGGTGAGGAAAGAAAAGTTCCTTTGGCTACCCTAGCTTTTCAAGGACAAGCCATGTATTGGTGGACATCCTTGGAAAGAGAGAGAAGAATTCATAATGATCCTCCCATCACCTATTGGAATGAATTGAGGAGTGCTATAAGAAGAAGGCACATTCCTTCTTATTATAGTAGGGAGCTTATGGATAAGCTCCAAAGACTCCAACAAAAGAGTATGAGTGTTGAGGAGTATAGACAAAAGATGGAATTGTATCTCATGAGGGCTGGCATAAGGGAGGAGGAAAGATTGACCATTGCTAGATTTTTGAGTGGTCTTAATTTTGACATAAGAGATAGAGTTGAGTTACTCCCTTATAGGGACCTTGATGATTTGGTCCAACTTTGTATAAGGGTGGAACAACAAAA
Organism: Cajanus cajan; assembly: GCF_000230855.2. Classification (NCBI taxonomy): domain Eukaryota; kingdom Viridiplantae; phylum Streptophyta; class Magnoliopsida; order Fabales; family Fabaceae; genus Cajanus; species Cajanus cajan. The sequence continues at coordinate 72,745,933 of NC_138517.1, forward strand.
TTTGAGAAAAACTTCTTTCAAAGGAAAAAACTCAATCTAACTCTTATGTTAAGAAAGACTACAAGAGGGAGGGTCAATTTGATACCTCTAAGAAATTTGGCAAAGGTCTTGAAAAAGAAAAAGAAAATGATAAAAATAAAAATGTTGTCACTTCTAGTAGTAAAACTAGTGACATCAAATGTTTTAAATGTCTTGGGAGAGGCTATATAGCTTCTCAATGTCCAACTAAAAAGGTTATGATTTTGAGAGGACAAGACATTTATAGCAGTCATGATGAATCTAGTTCTACCACTTCAAGTGATAGTGAGACTAGTGAGGAAGATCATCCAAGTGAAAAGCTATATCCTGTTGATGGTGATCTTCTTTTGATCAAAAGGCTTCTTGGAAGTCAACCTTGTCCCACTTCACTATCACAAAGAGAGAACATCTTTCACACAAGATGTTTAGTTTCCAAAAGAAATTGTTCTCTTATTGTTGATAGTGGATCATGCTCTAATTGTTGTAGTACAAGGTTGGTTAACAAGTTAGCCCTTACCACTATTCCTCACCCTCATCCTTATAAACTTCATTGGCTCAATGAAGGTGAGGAATTGGAGGTAAATCAACAAGTGAAGGTCAAGTTTTCTATAGGGGACTATAAAGACAAAGTTTTATGTGATGTGATCCCTATGGAAGCTTGTCATATTTTGCTTGGTAGGCCATGACAATTTGATAAACACACTATACATGATGGCCTCACTAACAAAATAACCTTCACTCATAAAGATAAGGAAATTGTTTTTAATCCTTTAACACCATCCCAATTGTTTGAGGATCAAAAGCAAATGAAAAGAAAAAGAAATATAGAAAGGAAAGAAGGAAAGAGTGTGGATGAAGGGGACTCCACTAGAACATTTGTGAACAAGGAGAGTTATTTTATTACCAAACAAGCCTTGCAAAGAACTCTCTTTATTCATAAAAGTTTTGACTCTTGTCCTAATGCTGCCACTTATCTTAGAGTTGAGAATGAAAAACAAAATAAAATTAAAGCCAAGAATTCTCAACTTAGAGATATAGTGAAGAAGGAGTGGACTATTCCTAGTGTTACTCCTTATACTACTTCCTTGAAGGTGCACAAGGAAAGAAGTATTTCTAATTTGGATTTCATAAAGCACCCAATTTTTTGTTTACATTGTTTAGTAGATACAACTTGTAATAATCTATATTCTATGTTTTATCTTATGGGAAGTTCTTATTCTTTTGAACTTAATATGTTTCTCTTCCTACAAGATAAATATAGCTTATATGATTATGAGTATCTATTAAACAATCAAATCCAAAATTGTTTAGGACGTTTTCTTGTAGTGTTTTCTTTATATTTTAGGAAAAGCCTAGGTTACCATTTAGGGTACTTTAGGCAAGATGTTGTAGTGTTTAAAAATCAATCTTTCCTAATGGTTTTGAAGGCACTCTCTTAAGGTTTTCTCTCTTGGAAACTTCGGTGACTCTTGAGGAAATTAGCTGAAGGTTGAATTCAGAAATTCTCATATATTCAAAAGTGTTTTTACAAGGAGGGAAGAGATACAATTATAGGAGGAAACTAGGTTAACTTGGGCGGCAATTCTTCAAATTGTGTCCGTTTCTTCTTGTGTCTTGTGTTGTTTCTTTGCTGTTCTTATTTGTCTTAATTGAGTTTCACTTTCGGATCTATATTTTGATGTTATTGTGTTCATAGATCCATTGTTGATTGTCTTGATTTTCTTCCATAATCAACTTGTTAGGAACTATTTGCTTTGTGCTAATTTTGAGTTTATTTTGAGTCTCTCCATTCCTTGTATGTGTCCGTGATTGGACCTCATGCATATGCATTAGTTTTTGTTTTTGAATCCTTGTTTTGTCTTAGAAGTTTGTGTTTAGTCCTTATATGTTGCAAATTCCTTGAATAGCATGTTTAACCTAGTGTTATTTTGAATTTTGTGTCTACATTGTTGTTTCGGTCATACTTCATTTGTGCCTACCTATATGTGCTTTTTCTTTTACCTTATTGTGTTCATAATTTGCTATTAGTCCTAGCAAGTTTCCTTAGAGTTAGGTTTCCATTGTGTTCTTAAAGTTTTCAAATCACTTTCCATTGAAAATCTTATAAAAAATTTTGACTCAAAATTTCAAGTGCTTAATTCTACTTCTAGTGCACTCTTTCTTGTGGATTCAATTTAAAAAAAAAAAATTAGAGGCTGAAAACAGAGATAAAACAGAGCCTAAAACAAAAGAAAAGTCATGGTTCAGTTTTAAAAAAAAAAAACTACACCAAACAGTACCACATTATTTTATTAAACTGAACTAGTGTATGAATTATTTGAACCACTCAATAAATTAATTGAGAACTAAACAATTTTTATAAATAGGTTTAGAATTAGTTTAGAATCGTTTTCAAAATCAAAATCAATTTTGAACTGATTTCAAGAACTAGACTAGTTTTAAATCAATTTTTGAAGAAAAAATAATTTTTTTCTAAAATTGTAAATAAAGTCATAATTATTAATGCACTATTTAGAGATAAAGCAAATCTATTTATTAATTAAACACTTAAACTCGGAGACTAATGAAATAGACAATTATGTCATAAAAGGCAGAAGTTGTTTATTTTATTAAAAAAAAGTTACACAAATGAATTCAGGAAAGGCAACTCAAAAGTAATGAAGAACTATAATTATCATAATAAAAATTTATCATGAAACATGATTTAATAAGTGACATTTACTGCAATAGTCTAAAGACAATAAAAAATATTAGAAAAAAGAAAAATAAAAAATACAATGATCATAAACAATACTCAAACATTTTATGTAATATTGTAAATCACTAAATTGTAAGTTATGAGAGATAAGTAAATTATATTTGATTTAATTTAATTTTATTATTTAAAAAAATGGTGCACCAAACCTAATTATTAATTAGGGGTGTGCAAAAAAACCAAATTGATCCGAACCGATCCATAACCGATCCGATCCATATTGAAAAATCCGATCCATTTTGAAAAAAAATCCGAACCGAACCACTTTATAAAACCGGTTCATTTATCCGATCCATTTTTACAAAGTGGATTGGTTCGGTTCGGTTTGGTTTTCTAAAAAAACCGATCCATATATGAGTAAAAAAGTGGATAACTTCACCGCACCGAACCGATCCAATTTCAAAAAAACCGATCCATATTTTAAAAAAACCAAACTGATCCACTTTATAAAAAATGGATCGGTTAACCGATCCACTTTTATAAAACGGTTCGGTTCGGTTTGGATCGGTTTTTTGAAAAAACCGATCCATGAACATCCCTATTATTAATGCAGTTTGATTTTTAAAATTCATTTTATGTAAAAAAGAATGCAGTTTGATGTTTTTTTCATATTCATTATAATTTTTTTAAAATTAATGTAATTCAACTTCAAATTTAAATTTATTAATTTGATTTTTTTGCACACTCCTGGATCAAAAAGAACAAAAGTGCATGGAATGTGACAGACATCTGACAGGAACACTACAAAAAAAAATATGTGATTTGTGGCGGTTATTTTAGCGGTTAAAAACTGCCACAAATTACATGACCGGCGTCATTAATAACCACCGGATCTACGGTCGCCAAAAATCGTATGTGGCGATATTTTGTAAATGCTGGTATTGAGCGCAAGAAAATTTAATCTCTTTGTAGCCGTTCCAAACCACCACAAAATTCATCTAAATTTTGGTTTATTCATCATTTCTGGGGGTTTTAGACTGCTAGAAAATTACGTTTTTTTTCTTCTTATTTACACTTTCTGACAGTTTTAAATCGTCAAATCTCACATTTTCTGATAGTTTTGAACCATCAACTAATGCATTTCATTCTACATTATATCAATGCATTTTTATTATTTTAAAAAATAGATTTAAAATTATTTTAAAAGCACATTCATATTATAAATTAAGAAATAATAATCTATATATTTTATGTATTTATCAAATAATTGCTTAAAATTATCACTAATTATATTAATCATTTAAAATTAATAATGATTATATTATATTGTTATTTAATTCAAGTAACTCTTAAATAATAATTTTACTTATTGAATTCTAAGACCACTTATTTTAGTAAATTCTACCTATAATTATACTATCATATAATTCCTAATTCTTTGTGATTAGCAACAACCAGGGTGCTGAAGAACTAGGCTCTGAAAAATCAGCTAGTATACAAATGCATACAAGCATTAGCAGAATCAAGGTAATCTCTCCAATAATAAATGTATACTATCCGGCTGACAATGACTTTCATGACTTTTGTGTAAATAGGCTTGACATGTTAAAAAATGATTTAATTCTGTTAATGTTGAACTTCATAACATTTAATCTATAAATTGGTCTTTGCTTGATGACATCAACTGGAGCTCATTTATAAAGAAGCCTATAAGTTGTTCAAAAAATCAAAACAAAAGCAAGTTTACTATCGCCTCACCTTCCATGCATTTTCAAGACTTTGGTCTACGTTCTCCGCATCAACTTTAAGAGCTAGTGAACTTAGTAACTCTTCTTGTTGCATCAATGCGTTTATCTTTGGGTCATCCTTTTTAAGGAATGTTCCTTGAATCTTGTCGTTTTGGACTGCAAAATCATGATAAACCAAGAGTTGCATTAGAATGATAGGTGACCAATGTTATTTCAGGCTTAATATATAAGAGGTTTTTTTGGCTTATTTTCTATTTTCTTTTTCAGGTGAAATGTTTTCACTTATAATTTAAAGTTGTCACCTCGTTTTCATTTAGTTTCCTCTTTTCCTTATGTTGATTCACCATTTCCTTCACAAAATCTTGAAAACAGGAAACAAAAAAATGTGATATTTTTATAATTACCAGTGAAAAGATATTAACTGAAAATTTAAATTAACATAGTAAACAAATCAAATGGTGCGTTTGTTTCATGAAAATGTTTTATGTTTACATTGTCAGTTTTCATTAATGATTACAAAAATGTCACAAGGTTTTCACTTGTTTTCTGTTTTCAAATATTTGAATAGGATATGGGCAACATAGGAAACAAAGTGAAAATAATGTGACATCATTGTAATTGTAATTAATAATAAAAATAGAAAACACTTCTACAAACCAAACACACTCTTAATATAGTCCTGCTCTCTTATTTTTTGTTTCACAAACTGCAAGTATTAAGTTCCATAACAAAAGAATTTCAATTTAAAGACATTACCATAATCACTAAACTTCAAATTGCAGGCAGGATGCTGGTCTGGCAAGTTGACATTGTGAGAGTTTTGAGCTAAAACTGAAAATGGTGCTCTTGGTTGCTGATTTATTGGAATCCCATTTTGTTTATGTGATATGTCTCCAAAGTTGATCTTTTTTGCAGCATCAGGGATATGGGATCTCCTATATTGCAATAGGATGACATGTTAACATTCTTCTTAATAGAATTTGTATATTTTGATCCCTTAATTCACCATACCTCATTTTCTTAATAGGTACTGCAGATTCTGTTGCTATATATGTATATTTTTTGTCTTCCAATCAGTAAAATTTATACTCAAGCATGGAAGGATATGATATAGAAGGAATAAGTCTGCACACACCCAAATAAACAGAAAAGGAATGTTAGTTTCATATGATACAAGGAAGTTGTATTTTTAATTTGATATATAAGCTATGAAGCTAAAATAAATTCTCAAATAATTCATAGTGAGGCAATAATTCATTTTTATGATGAGCCATTCATTAAGACAGTGAAGAAACAAACAATGGATACAATTATGCAAAGAGTTGGGTTTTGAGTCAAGATTTGAACCTATAAATGTATATGTAATCAAATCAAATATTCACATGAGATAAATCTACAAAAACCTTTGTCAAAAATATCATATGACATTGTGAGCATTTTAGAATCTAAAAACAAAACCAGAGGCTGGAAAATGAGAATCCAACTAAGTTTACATCTAATAAGATTCTTTATACCTCCCAACTCTTCTCACAATGCAGCCAAGAGATTTAGTAGAAAAACGATGGGTATAATATGAACTGCTGTCTCAAAAGAACTTGTGCCAAACTAAAGGAGTTGAGAAAGAGTTTTAATATTTTTATGCCATAATGCCACCAGATTTCAATAATCCAGACTCCAGCATACACATAGGATTCAGTTGAACAAATAAAATAGAAGTACCTCTCCAGGTTGACGGGTATTCAGAGCATGAACATCAAGCTTGTAGTTATGCTGCGGAAGTAATTGCAATACATCTGAGAATGTGCTTCAATTAAACCAGATATGATTTTCAAGTGATGTTGGGCAATATCACTTTCCAAATTAAGAAAAAAATATTAAATTTCAACTGGTACAGTGAAATCTTCCTGTACCAATCAAGTATACTCGAATATTAAATATTAAATTGAATCAAGTAGAGGGACTTTGACCCAGTATCATGTTCTCCTGAAACCTGTAGACAACATATATGATTTCTCAAATAAACTCATTGCACAGAAGATGATGATCCAAAATTCACACCTTGGTTCCAAGTAAGAATCTGTTGGAAAGACGAGGACTGAACAATGGCTGAACCAATCAATAATGTACAGTGGTAAACTTCAATCAAATTGTGTCGGCATCACTACACCAAGCAACAATGACTTAACACATATTTTTCAACCAAAACTTCATTATAACAATGACTTAACACATATTTGATAGCATCTAATACAATCCTTCATTACGCAAATAACCGAGACAAAACTTGAAATCTAATTAAAACAAACACCACCAAAAGTAACGAAATAACTGTATCCAAATTTTGTCCTTACAAAACTAAATTTTGAAATTTAATTTCGATTTCAGCTATTGAAACTGCGACCACACAACGCAACACAAAACAAACTAAAAAATGTGACATACATACCTTGCTGCAACTCTTGTTCAGCTCTCCTCCTCCTCTCTCTAGTTGCGGGCTTCATTCACAGTATTGAAATTTAGAAAACAAAGGTCGATTTCACAAATCAGAAACGCGAAGAGAAAGAGAGAGAGGGTTACCGATTGAGATTGCGGTGATTCTGGTGCGGAGGTGGATGCGTGCGGCGCTTTGTTCTTCCTACCTGGGAGGAGTTTGCGGAAATCGAAAGCAAAAAGTTGAAATTGAAACGTACCAGGCTTGCGAGAAGCTGGCGTGTGCTTCACTCTCGCCATGGGATTCAGTGGAAGAAGAAAACTAAACGAAATGAAGCTTCACTCTTCCGAATTGGTTTTCTTGAGTTTCGCCTCTTGCTCTTGCATTCTGTTTTCTCTTCTTTCTGAAATTTTAATTTTTCCCCAAAGTACCCCTACCTCGCACAGATTGCGACAAATGTAACACATTTTGGCGGTTTATGGAAACCGCAAAAAAAAACCATCAATAATTACCTATTTTTTTTAGTGGAATTAGATAACATGGTTAAAAGAAAAGTAATAATAGCAACCAACAAATGAAAAAACAAAGCACATATCAAATGTTTTCATGTAAATGTCAAGGGCTGTGATAAATGTCAAAGGATTAGAATAACTTAAGCGCCACAAAATGCCTCTTCGAAACATATAAGAGGTCGATGTTGTTAGACATTTTGGCAAGTGAATCAAATCATTCTACTATTCTAAATTGAGTCACATGTCGATTTCTTGAAGACTTGCGTAATATTTGACAATTTATTATCCAAGATTTGTTATTCTTTCAACTTTTCATAATTAATAAATGGATTCACATGTTTATAAACTCTTCTTAACAAAATTTATCTAAAAGAAACAGTATTTAAGATTCTTAGAGAAGTAATAACAAGATGTTATTCAAATATACAACAACATGTTGGGATTAGATTTTACAAAACTCAAAGATTTCAAGAGGTAGAAAATATATAATATCTTTGAATTTCAAAACCACATTTGATTGTAAATATTTTCTTAACCCTAATTCTTTAGAAGAAAAGAACTAAATCAATTTTACTTTCTCAAGATATTAAAGACACACATTCATTCCTGAAATGAGGTTTTTTAGGTGTATTACTTCACTTTAAGATTAAGAGAACATTTTCCAATAACAATCAGAATCATAAAAAAAGACATGGTGATCAAACTATAACAAACATATTAAATTCAAAAGTAAATATACGGAAATTGAAATACAAAGAGAATTATATTCATACAATAAATACATACAAATGAGTTTCATTACATCTAACCCCAACAATGAGAAGATTAGTTACTCATTCTCATTCCCATTAGCAAACACAAATATGTTTGATACAACGAAGGGAAGATGCAAGAACTTGCTATTCTACTCTCTAAGCAATAAAACAATAATCAACAAAAATTCCACAAAGGAAAACTATATTGCCTGACAGCTGCACACATTTGTCACGCAATCTAAAGTGATGCCAAAATTGGACATTGTCTTATCCAAGACCAACACGCGGTTTGACACCCTATTGGGCGATTCCAATAATTCGAGAACTTCCATCGAGCTACTAAAAGATCGCCATGCAAATAACAAGCTGAGAGAATTTGAATATGAAGGTGTCATTGTGTGGTCTCGTGATCGTCGTGTGATAATCAAGTCGAGAGAATTAACTTCAAAAAGACACCCCACGAGAACAAAATTGCCCCACGAATTATGGTCCAGGAGAATATGGTTATAAATCATTAAGTGGTCGCCCTACAACCCTTCGACGGTGCCATCTCCTGTATTATCTTCACCGTCCGACGGTGTGATTGGTGCCCAACAACAAATGTCTTCATATTAACAACATTGACTAAAAATGACCCTAAATTATCCTGAAATTGATAAACATTAAATCCTACACTTGATAATTCAAACTAATACTAAAAACTTGATAACATAGCATGTAATGATCTAATTTTGAAAGAAAATGAGATAATTGTCTATTGAAAATGTGTATAATTTGAAGTAATTTAAACAATTTTCATATGTATATTGATTGTTGAGAAATAGATTTTGTTGGTCCTTTCCCCATCTCAAACTTTAATAAATATACAATGGACTACGTATTTAAATGGGTGGAAGCCATTGCTTCTCCTAAAATTGATGTCAAGACTATGATCAAATTTCTCAACAAGAGCATCAAATTTCTCATTGTAACTATAAATTGAATACAGTACTTGAGACTATATGGTTCAGGCATAAAGTGGCTACCCACTATCATCCACAAACTAATAGTTAAACTCAAGTCTTCAAAAGAGAAATAAAGATCTTAGAGAAGATTGATGTACTTTCAATGAAGGATTGATCCTTGAAGTTGGATGATGCTTTCTAGGTTTATAAAACAATCTTTCAAACACGTATTTGTTTTTATCCTTTCAAATTTGTGTATTTTAGGACATGTCACTTAGTAGTGGAGCTTGAAAATAAAGTCTTTTGGGTATCTCATGATGCTTTATGGGAAACATGCCACACAACCAAGCTCATATTATTTAAAGTTCAAAACTTGGTTAAATGAGTCATCCTTATAACTTGAGTGAGTGTTGACAATGAACTCTTATTCTTTGAAGTTGAAGACTTCCTTAAGTGGGACATGATAGGAAAAACCTCCTAGAGTTGTCGAAGACTCAATTAAGTGGGTCATCTTATTGGTCAATTAAGCAAGTGATATTATGAGACAAATATTATAAATGTATATAAGGCCCAAAAAGAGAAATTACTAAGAACCTAATTTGAGGAAAAAACCTAAATTTATAGATGAAGGAGAGTCGAGCAAAAGTCATTTCTCATAAACTCCACCATGATCTCATATTCTCCTCTTATTGCATCTTAGTTTAGCCATGAGTGCATGTGTGTTGAAAATTAATGTAACTTATTATCCCGTGTACTTTTTGTAAATTGTTTATTAAAGTTTTTAATTCAATTAATTGTTTCTTCTCCTATTCTTAATGCTTAGTTTGGTTTAAATATCACCTACAATATGAACCTATATAGAATTGAATGTTATTGGAAAACATTTTTAAAACCATGATTTGAAAAGGAAACCTAATAAAACTTATTGATAGGGGTAGTATAAGATTTATTAGTCGATGCTAGAATCTTTGATCTTAATGCAAATCATTTGATTAACTTTTTTTTTAAATAATTGAGATTTAATTAAGAGATTTAGAGTTTCTCGCCTTAAGCAAAAATTAAGGTTAAAATTAATTATTAGTTGTTCGATTAACAAAAACTAAGAACTTAATTTACAGTTGATTTATACATGCGATGAAAGGTTGGCGAAATCATATTTTTAATATTCATATCACAACAAAAAAAATTATCCTAATTTCCTAAAATCCTACAGTATACGTTTATTGTTCTTCATAAAATTTACTCTTTTAAATTTATGTATATAAATCCAAAACAATTAATTATTTTCATAATTAGCATTATATTAGAATTAGAGTTTGACTAGCTCTCCAAAAGTACTTTTAGGAAGAAAAATAATAAAAATAAGTTAGTTTATGTATAAGCTAACTTGTAGAAGGACTCTCATATAACTTCTTTAAAAAAATATAAATTAACTTATACATAAGTTAATTTTGACTTATGAAGAAGTTTATTCTTTTTTTTTCTTCCAAAAATTTTATTGAAGAAGTTTATTTAAACAAACCCGTTAACTTATCCATTTTATTTCTTGGGAATTTCATATGTTTATCAAATCACTAACATGTATTTAATTATTTATTTTCAATTTTCAATAAATTTTGATTGTGAATAATAGATTTTTTTTTTTGTCATCCTATATAAAATTAACAATGTGAAAAATATAATCCCTTGTGTCGAAAGTCTTCTTAACAATGAATTCTTGTATAAAGAATTTTTCTGTTAACATGGAGGTTAGGAGACGTATGGAATAAAAAATTGTTTTTAGTATAGAGGGACATTAAATCATGGTTTTTTATTTGAAGAAAGAATTCTTGGAATACAAACAAAGTCGCACATCATCAAAACTAGAGCAGGAATATGAATTTATAAACACACAAAGTTTTTATTAGTCGAAGATCTTTTAAGTAATAACAAAAAAATAAATATAATGGTATAAATTTAAAATGGATAATATCATACTAATATAAAGATACATATATATCTACAATCCATTGTTTAACCACAAACTTGTAAACAGATCATAAAACATTAGTATGCATCCTCTCTTATTGTTAGGCTACTCAAATGTCTCTTTTCTTTCATTTCTATTTCCCTACAACTTTAGTAAGTGCTTGCTTAGATATGAATACATTAGTGACAATTTCTAAATATGATTGATATTATTCTCAAATAAAATTGAAGATTTTTCTTGATAATATATATTTATATATAATATAGATCTTATTAATATAATTTATACATATTATCAAAATAAATTTCTAATTCTAATCGAAGAAGAACAATGACACTTAAAAGCTATATCTAAAACTTTTCCATATACGAGATGATGTGGAAACAACGCGTGTTTAACTATATTGCATCATTAGTTGGCTCATGGTCCACTATGGAAAATTCTTTTACGTTTACTCTGTAGTCAACTCTATTACTGGTTAAGTTTCACTGTTGCAAATCATGGTTACAGATTCACAGAATAAAGCTGAGAATAAGACAATTTTCATGATCATCTACATCATTTTTTTCAGATCTTCACAATATGAAATCTTAAAAGGATTTTATGATAGTTGAAGTTAGTGACAGTAGTAGAGACTTTCAATCAAATTTATGTTTTCCTTTTGTGAGCCACGCTTATTTTGAATAATGTACAAAGGTACTCCAAAGGTTGATTCTGAGGGAAGAAAGAGACAAAATAAAATGGTATGAAAATAATATGAAAGAGAAACTGTGTTTAGATAGAAGGGAAAGAAATATCGGTTAGAAATAGGATGAATAAAAATATAAAAGAAAACTAAGTAAATAGAAATAGGTGAAAAATAAATAAATTTTTAGAATGTTTAGCTTAAGAAAAATAAGAAAGAAATAGAAAAGGGAAATTTTTTAAAAAGTATAATTAATTTATTTAGTTAATTAATTTTCATATAATGTGAACTTCAATTTCTAAAATGCAATAACTGATTTCCGGTTCATGATAATCAATTTCCGCAATATGATTTTTCATTTGCAGCATGAAATCGAGTAGGGGTGCGTCAAAATCAATTTTGGAAATATAAAAATCGAAACTACAATAATTAAGTCACAATTTTACATCTATTGGTTGGCTTTTTTATATTGGTTGTTGTACCGATGTAGATTTAGCTGATGTAAGTAGGACCTTTTTACATTACTTCATTTTTTTATTATAAGTAAAAAAATATATAAATATTTTTGTTTTTAAATATAAAAATGTAATTATTTTTGTTTTGTTTTAACATTTACAATAAGGATTTTTAAGAAAAAAATTTATGAAAATAGTAAAATTTAATACAAATAATTGACCTTCTTAATATGTATAAAATTAGTTTTTTTTTTGTTTATAATAAAGAATAAAGGAGTACTTTTATAATTGATGTAGAAACTCACTTTGATATACATTGATTAATGTATTACCTTTGATCTTAAGTAACATATGCCAAATCATCAAGTTAGGCCAAAAAATATAATTAATATAGCTATTTATAATTAATTATATCACAAATTTAAGTTTTATTACAAACACACCTTTCATTACCAACATTGATTGACATAAGAGGTGATGACTTGTGTCTCTTAATTAAGATATTTAAGATTCAAATCTTAATTTTATATATGAAACAGACTATGTTAGGAGGATAATACCTACCTTGTATCTATTCATGATTCTTGACGAAAATTAGTTATTACTGTCGAAAATACTTCGTATCAAGGACCAACAAAAAGCTTATTTGTTATAAAGACCAAAAAAACCTTATTTGTTGCTTATAATTAAAATCTAAAATAAATATTATTTCATGTAGAAACTCACTTTCTACATATATTAAATATGAACAATCAATAATTCTAAAAGCACTGACACATAACTACATGTTAATGTCCCTCCAAATAAACAATAGTAAACCATTATAAAATAATTGTCAAGTATCTAAATTCATTCTAAACACATAAATTTTATCCATAACTAATAGCCAAAACCAACTTTGCTGAAACTACCTAAAAGCAATTCTAAGCTACCAAAAAAGAAATTATGATCTATTACTAATTTGTAAAATGTACTTTGTGTCAATTCATGGTGAATTTTTTAAATTTTCTCATTAATTATTCACTAGTTCCGGACCCCAAATATCTACAACATATAATATCTTAACATTAGCCAACAAAAAGTAAAATATATAATTAATCTAAGTTGTAAAAGAAAACAATATATATATATATATATATATATATATATATATATATATATATATATATATTATGACATATGTTTCTTGTGCAACAAACAGAAACATTGTCCCTAGGGTAAATACACAGGTTTTGCAAATAGGTTCTACATTAGAAATTATTAATATTTTTAAAATTGAACTAATCATTAAATTGGTTTAGATATTAATTCAAAATGTAATGATTTAATCGTAATTAAATTATGATTAAATTAGTATTAATAAAATAATAATTATTATTATTATTAATATAAATATAATATTAAATAAATATAATTTTATAATTTTATAATACTAAAAATTAAAATTAAAATTATTTATAAATTCTTAACATTTAATATAATATAATATTTAAGTTCTAAACTAAATATAATATAATATTTAAGTTTAAATTTTAAAACAATATCCATCAATATTAACAAGTTTACATTTAGAATAAATAGTATTAAATTCATATAACATACATGATTAAATTAATTTTTCAAGATAAATATTAAAAATAATTTATTCTAATTTATAATTTTTTTAAATATTTATTTCTATTAAAAATAATTTATATTAAATTTTAAAAGCTAAAAAATTAATTGAATCGATTCAAACCGATTTAAGTAATATTTTACCAATTTTGAACCGATTCTATCAATTTTTCACTAATTCGCTACCAAATGTTTTTTTGGGACCAATTAACCAATTTGGTCCAATTTTCAAAACCATGAAAATTAGTCAGTGATAATGTAAACATTATTTAAGTGCAATTGTTAACTAGTACTTACACATTCATGTCTATCCTCAATCTTTTTTAGTCATGTATCTATCTTTGAATGTATGTTTAGACTTTTACTTTATATCTGACTTTTGTATGGATTGAGACTCAAAGAATTTATACATGACATCATTTTATATCTCTTGACTTAATTAATTCACATGCCTAAAATTATAAAATAAATATGTTAATTGAAAATCAATTAGCTAATGAACATAGAATTAAAATATACTTATATAAACTACGTTATATAAAATTTTTAGCATCATATTCCTTTGTTTTATTTTCAAAATATCACACAAGTTTATGTAAAATGGGATAATCATTGTCCTCACTAAAGTCACTTGTATCTCATTACACTTTGACAAGGGATGATAATGTATATCTAATAATTATATATATATATATATATATATATATATATATATATATATAATTTACTTTTATAAATATATATTGACAACTTATTCCTAATTTCTTATGCTTTTGAACATTGTTTATAACATTATTTTATAAAATTTACAAAAAAATTATTTTTTGAATTAAATATTTTTATTTAATTTTCTTTAGTTTTATAGTGGAGTTTTGTATGAGAAGGAATTTTTATAAGAAATTAACATCACATACTCTTGCTTAAGCAAATCATTTGGTTGATTAAGGAAGAGAGTGAAAGGTGCTCCATAAATAAGTTTTGAGAACTTGCTTAACCTAGTTGTCTAGTGAGATGCAATAGTGCACCTATTTGTCAAAATTTTTAAGGCTCGGCTTGTATTAGGAAAGACATATAAAAGACCTAATAATGTAATTGTGACCTATATTTATTTTTGATGGGATCCTTTTTAAGAAAAGTGACAACTACAAAGCACCTTCATGGCATTCACATCCATCATCTTCATTTCTTCACCTTTTTTATTCTTTCATATGGATATGAGTAGTTAAACTCACCCTTGTTCGGGTTGATGTAATAAGACCAAAATCTATGTACTCTTTTTAATTATTTATTAAGGTTTTTATTTAGTTAATATTGTTCTCTCTTTCTATTCTTAATGTTTTTTGTGGCTTAATAACCCATAATTAGATTTTTGTTGATTGAATGTTGTTGGTGTTGGGATAATAATTCAAATTTTCAATATCAAATCTCTAAATACTTTTCAGATGTGGAAAATTATTATTTATCTTTATGATATTGTTTATCATTAAATTATTTTTATTTATTTTATGGATTTATTTTTCCTTTTAAGATTAAGATGTTAAATTTATAAATAGAAACTCTTGAAATGAGTCCAACCTGTAGAGGGAGTCACTGTCTTAAATGAGAAAGAGTCATATGAAGAAGGTTTTACTAAGTTTCATCATAAAACTTGTATTAAGGATTTCCAAGTTGTGTTCATAAAAATTATGTTAAGGGTTTCCAAGTTTCATTCCAAAACTTATGAAGAGGGGTTTCAAAGTTTCATCCACAAAACTTGCGAGGGGTTTCAAAGTTTCAAAGTTTCTAAGTTTTATTTGAAAAACTTGTGAGAAGGGATTTTAAAGTTTCATTTACAAAACTTGAAGGAAAGATTTTCAAAACCATTTGTAATACATTTTAAAATATTCTTGTGGACGCAGGCATAAGAGATTGAACCATGTTAAATTAATTTTATGTGATTTACTATTTCTTTATAGTATTGTTTTTAGTTTGTTTCTCATCATTGTTGTACATAAAAAAAAAAGTTTGTTTTCTTCCTAATAGATGGGAAATACTTTTGAAACCACAAATTAGAAGAGATACCTAATAAAACTTATTGTTAGAGATAGTGTAAGGATTGCTAACCAGTATTTATTTTCCTTTGATCTCAATGTATATCATTTGATTAACCTTTACAAGGAATTAAGATTTCAATAAAGGGTTTTACACCTAAAGAATTAGGGGTTAAATAATTTTATTAACTATTGGATAAACACGAATTCGAATTTAATATGTAATTGCTTGGTACATATGAGGATGGTCTAGTGAAATCAAACTCCTAACGCTTTTATTCATGTCAACTAACATCTAATTTTTCTGCAATTTTATTCGGTTGAAAAACCCTAAAATTATTATTTTGTTTTTCTTTAAGTTCTTGCAATCAAATTTAAATATTTTTTTTTTGAACTAGATAGGATAGAATTAAATTTGACTATATCATAACATTTAAGTCTCTTGTAATACTATACTTGCACTTTGTCAATTTTACTACTTCAACGATTTTGGTAATAACCTATTATGAAGGTCCCCTATAATTGGATCACCTACGAATTTCAACCTAACAACAAGAATAACCTATTATGAAGGTCCCCAATATCCTAAATAATAAGCATAATAATATTATTGTATTTTAATTATTTCAATTATTAATAAGAAAATTGTAATAAGTAAAGGAAATACCTTGACTTAAATAGGCTTTAGAAAATGTCTCGACACCATGAACTAATGTCTTGGGGTCTATCACACTAACTCAACCTTTGAAAAAGCACAAGGGCCTAAGCAACAATATATATCTTGAACCTCACCAAATCATCTGCATAGGCATGTGGTGTATGGTTGAACCCCTCATAAACTCTCACAATTGCCACTAAGTAGGGAGGATCGTCATCAACATATAACTCACACAAAAATAAGATATTAGTGTGGGTTTTCTCTAGTGATAGATCAATAATGCATTTCCCTTTTGTGGTGACATAAGCAGCAAACAGAGCTACATATAGCTCAATTGGAGCAACGTATTGGGAGAGACCATAAGATCCCAACATTTAGTTGAACTCTCTTCTCAACTTCTACTTCTACTAGTTGTGTAATCTTCTCTATCGGAATATTTGTCAAGGTCCATGCCATCTACTTTGTCACTTAACGGCTCATGGATTTTGTAGTGTGGGTGTCACGTGTAGGTGCACCAAAGTACTATAGTGAATCCCCATACAAATGTAACACAATACACACACAATCAAGGTGCTCTAGTCACCCAATAAGGATAGTAATCATCATATCTTGACGTCCTGGTTTATATCTGGATTTAAAAGATAATTTTCTTTTATTGAATCTTATACTAGAAAGGCATAACAGGAGGAAACAACCAAAGACTTTTCGATATATTCCGGTAACTGATAAAGTCTAAGGCTTTAATTAAGACGTTGCAATCTTTAATAGGCTTATCCTATGAGCCTAATCCTAGTAAGGTTAGTATAAATAATGATATTTAAGAAGAGGAAAAGGGACTTTTATATTTATTACAGAATTAATTATTGTTGACTTGTCTAGAACTGAAAATTAACTTGAACGTTGGAGTACCTTTTGCAAGTAACTCCTCTTCTATCCTTTCGAACAAGTATAACTGAATGTTATCAAGTTTGTTACGCATAAGAGGTAATAGTTATCCGAATGAAGACTTAAAGTGAAGGTTCAAGTGACGGAATTATCAATGTACCCTTGTCATTGTACAATTTTTTTTTTATTTTTTTAATAAAGTTTGGATCACTACAAGAGAAGTACAAAATAGCAATCAAAATTAACAAGTAAAATGTATCAGTCGCTACCTGTAATCGATTTAGCAATTGATTACCAATACAACTACTAAAGTCAATCAACGACATATTTAGTGGCCAAAATAGGTAGTTGCTAGCAAATTGGTTGTTATATCCACTATTTGATTGTGTTTCATGATCACATAGTTTGCGACGGAACCAACAATCAGCCTGCTATTGAATTGTCAAAAGGTTGTGATCGAATCAAATTTGGTTGCTAAATAAGAGAATTTTAATGTTAAATAGCAACCAATTATATTTCAGTAGCTAATAAACACAAAGCAACCCACTCATAGTCATAGCGACTAAATTGTATTTGGTCGCAAAATATTATTTAAACTTAGCGACAAAATACAATTCAGTTGCTAAATATAAATTAAAAAAATTATATAATATAAATTGATTAAAAGTGTTGATAATATTATTGGTGAGTATCAATACATTTTCTTTTTTGTAAGAATAAGACATTAAATCATTAATCGATTATTTTATTAATTTATAATAAAAAAATATTTATACGCACTCTTACATATTAATTAATACCAATAGCTATTCGACGCAAAAAAATTTTGGTGATTTCTTTTCGATGATTGCATTTTTAGGCATTTTTTTTAATTAGAGTATGAATTTTTTTAAACTTTCTTATTTATTTCAATTCATATTTATGATATATATATATCTCTAAATTAAATATAATAATTTTTAAACAAATTATCAAAAATTATAATTAAGTTTGTGTCGTAATTTAATTTTAACGATAGTTAATAGTTTACATTGTATTTCAAAAATTCAATCATTAATTGACGCTTAATGTGTTTACATATATATATATATATATATATATATATATATATATATATATATAGAAGGCGAAATCCACTTATATGAAGAGTTAGTTTATTTATATTTACTCCACTAACGATTTAATAACCTTTGAATTTAAAACTATTAATACATAGATGAAGCATGCAAATTTTAAAGAAATTTGAAAACTATTTGATACTTCATTTTATTAATTTGAATCAATGTATAATATTTTTATCATTATATGTCAATTTGAATTAATGAAGCAGAACATCACATAGTTTATAATTTTTAAGAAAATTACATATTTGATTTATACATTAAGAATTTGCATGTAATTTAATAATTGGATCGTTAAAATTTGATGTAAAATGAGTTATTAAGTGGAATAAGTATAAGTAAGCTTACTTTTAGAGTAAGTGAGTCCTCCTATATATTTGCTTATACTTGCTCCACTTAATAATTCAATTAAATTTTACATCAATTTTTAATATTCCAACTGTTGAGTTAAGGGTTTTAAACTTTTAATGCATAGATCAAGTTTGTAAATTTTTAAATAATTTAATTTTTTTTATTTTTTTTATTAATTCAAATTGATGGATAATTATAAAAACATTTTATACATTAATTTTAATTAACAAAATGAAACATAAAATAATTTTCAAAATTTTAAAAAAAAATATGTATATTTAATCTATATATTAAAAACTTTTAATTTAATAATTGGATCGTTGAAATTTAATATAAAATATGAGTTATTAAAAATTTCACTCTATAACCGTCTATATTTTGTGGTTAAAATAGTTCACCTCAACATCCAAATCACCATAAATTTTATTGATATAAATTTTTTAATTTAAAATATTTATTATTTTAGGGTTAAGTTTTAAGACAAAAACTAATTTTATTAAAACACATAGTCTTCTACCAAATGGACAATCTCCTTTATTAATGTTATAGATATGATCAAGGCACTATGTGTTTCTATATTTTATTTAAAAAATTAGAAAAAAATTGAGATTAATAAATAAAGGTAGTTAATTAATATATATATATATATATATTATTTTATTTTATTTTTTTGAAGAACTGAGCCTTAGCTCAATTCATTAACAATAAGAGAGAAGATATAATTAGGGATGTATGCAAAATCCTTAAGATTAACATAACATTTGGAGGCCTTTGCAAGATTGGCAGCCACCAAATTAGCTGATCTATGGGTGAAACTTACATTGAAGTTGACACAAGAATTTATCTTATTGCTACAATGATTCATAATGTCACTAAATTTAGTTCTATCCTTTAGGTTGGGATAAAGAAAAAAACTTTCAATTCTGCTGTTACTAGATTCAAAGAGGATGGGCGCATATTGTTTTTCTGAAGCCACAATGATGGCTTGCATGAGAGCAATAGCATCTCTAATACTGGCAGGAGAAAGACTAGGGATTTTGAGGGTGCATGCACCCACAAAGGAACCCAAGTTGTCTCTAATGCAGAAACTAATTTCGAATGTATTCTCATCAGGGTTAGGGAATGTGGCAAAATTGCACTTATATGAACCATGGGGTGGGGGAGACCATTGAGTAGTCAAGGTGGGACTAAGAATACCTCTAGCATCAAGAGGCCGTTGGTTAGCCAAAGTCCAATTGTGTCTGGAGTTACGGGCACGGTGTACAATTTCAGATATATTCCAAGGCATATCTTTCCATAGGAGATTATTCCTGCTAGTCCAGATACTCCACATCAACATGCGAAAGTCAACCGCATCAGAAGTGGACCAAAGATTAAGAATTTTGTTCACAAGATTAGTAATACCATTAGCTTTATCAACGTAGGAGCTCATCTTATCCTTTAGATTACTAGCCAACCAGCAATTCCTCGCATCATAACATCCAAACAACGCATGCCAAGAATTCTCGATACCAACATCACATCTTGGGCAACTGATGGGGCAACTCACACCTTTCTTTTGAAGTTGGGCACGGGTAGGAAGTATATTTTTATAGACTCTCCATGTATGATGTTTCACTTTCGCAAGAATAGGAAAACTCCAAATGATGTTCCAATTTTTGTTAGGGACCATAGTGTTAGTTGGGAGGAGAGAGTTTGTTATGGCGTTGTACGCAAACCTGACCGTGAAGCATCTGTCATTGGACCATTTCCACACGTAAGAGTCATCTGTGCAGTAGTTGTAAATGGGAGTGGATAAGATATTTTTAGTTGTGGCTTTGTCAAAAATATGTTGAATGATGTTGTGATTCCATTCGAGGGTATCGGAAGAGATGAGGTCACTAACATGAAGGTGCTTGTACACGTCATTGGTGCAAAGAATGGTAATTACTAAAAATATATTAATTTTTTTTAATTTTTAAGAATAAAATAGTATAATAGTCTATCAAAGAGACCAAAGATAGTTATTATAAGAAATATTCTTTTTGACTTAATTTTTTTAACTTATTTTATTGAGAAAAACTATTTTTTTTATTTATACAACAAAAATACGTTGTGTGATGTTCTAACTTCTTAACTTTTTTTTTTTTTCATTAGGTAGCTATAGCTTAGTGCATTTAAGTTAATTAATTGACTCAATGATGAACATAGATAATTATTTTACTAATAAGTTAATGAATGTCACATTATAAATTTTTTAAATTGAAAATGTTTGATGCTTTTTTTTATAACATGTTAATGCAATTATTTTAAGAGATTATTAATTTCCAGTTAAAAAATATTAATTTATTTGATAAACAGTAAGATTACATATATATTACTGAAATTAAATTTATAAGAAAAAAATTTGAATTAATTGTACAAAAAATTGTAATTAACTAAAATAATTATTTAATCCAACAAGATTTCTCTCTTCTAAATTAAAAATGAAATTCATCCATAGAAATTTGTGTCAATTATATTTATTAATATAAATAATTAACTTCTTTAAAAAAAAATTTATAAATGTAATATATTTTTATTTTAAAGTTGAAATTTTACAATATGGTCATGATATTTCACTATTTCAATTTATTCACCGTAAGAACTCACTCTTATTATTAAAAGTATATGTAATTTGATAAGTCATGTTATATTAGTGTCAATTTTTTATTATATATAAATGATCAACTAATAGTTAATTAACATGACTAAAGGTTCTTAATTTAAAAAATAATTAAATATATTTTTAATTCTTGAATCTTTACATTGTTTTTAGCTATTGAATTTTTTTTTTATTTTCAGTCCCTAAAATTTATCTCTAAAGATAAAAGTAGTATATTAAAAAATATTTTAAGTGTTTAAGTGAATTGTAACTTCTTTTTTTTTTTGAAAAAATGTAATATTAAAAGTAAATTAGTATATTGAAATGAAAGATTAATATTAAAAATAATAAAATATGTCATTCATAATATATTAAAAGTTAAAAAAAATTAAAAATAAAATTATATATGATTATATATACACTACTTTTATTGTTATAGTTAGTATAAGAGGTTCATATATACTACGAGTTATACAATTTATAAATTCTTGTTGGTGTTGTTGAGTAAACTTATTTGACTTTCATATGTTTTTTTATGACTTTTTTTTCTTTAAAATTTGTAACATAAGAATTATTTGCTAAATTAAAATTAAAGAATATGTTGTCTTGAAATTTTCTTTAAAATAATATTTTTTATTTTTAGGAGAAATATAATTAAGGAGCATTAAATTGAAGTCAAGTAACAAGCTACATAGGATGGCACAGAGGGCTCTGGTTCTACTTGTATTAGTGATAATGAAATTTATTTTCATGTAGTTAAAAAGAATGCGAAGGGGAACTTGTATGGGCTTGCTGAATTGATTGATGATTGCATTCGCTCAACACATTCCCAATCTTCTATGTCACAGGCATCACTAGCCACTATAGGGGTGATATAGGAAATACAAAATAGGATAGCTAAATTAAATGATGAGCTTGCTGCAAAGGAAAAAAGCATTGGAAGAACATATAAGACAACATAATGAGCAGATGCAATATATACTACGACACCTCAACATTAACCCTTTAAGGCCAACCCCTCCTCCACTAAGTACCACCCCAAATGATCCTGAGCATGGTGTTGATGATGCTCTTGATGAGATAGCAGAAGACCCTTAATTAGGATCCTTTATTTTATTTGTTTTAGGATTTCTAGTTGTATTTCACTTCTAATTTATTGAAGAAAATCCTTGATTATACTAATTTATTTTACTTGTTTCAAGATTTTTGATTGTATTTCACTCTTACTTTGTTGAGGTTCTAACTTTTATGTTATTATTATTTTTAGCATATCATATTGACCTGGTTATATTTTATTTAGTTTCCATTGTACACATAAGTTTACATTCACTAGTGCAAAATATAGAATTTACGTAAGGATTTTCTCATCGGACATTAAAATATTTTACATAAAAAAGGCATGGTGGCAATTTTGAAAATAAGTCCAACTTTTTTACGTCGGATCCTTATGTAGTCCGACGTAGATTTAAAATTTTACGTCGGACCCCTATGTAGTCCAACATAAAAAAGATTTTTATATTCCCCTAGTCGCCTTCGTCTTCTTCGTGTGCGCGAGGTTACATCTGTTTGGGCGTTTTCAGGCAATTTTTGGCGAAGGGTCGCTCGAGTATGTGGGGCATTTTGAGTGATGGTGAGTTCCGGCGAAGGGCTTTTCGTCATCCGTGGGTGATTTTGGATCTTTATAACCGATTGGATTCCGGTGAAGGGCATTTTCTTGGTTTTGGACGATTTGATGTTAGTATATATATGAATGAATTTTGGCTTCCTTCCATTGTGTATGAATCTTGCTAGGCTGAGCAACAACTATTGTATGCATTTCAGTCCACGTCGATTTTCAGTGAAGGGTTCCTCGAGTATGTGTAGAGGTTTTCAGTCATGGAAATTTTCGGTGAAGGGCTTCTCGACATCCGTGGGTGATTCTAGATCTTTTTGACCGATTGGATTGGGCATTTTCTAGGTTTTGGACGATTTGAGGTTAGTATATATGTGAATGAGTTTTGGAGGAGGTGAAGGTGGAGGTGGAGATTGTCTTACTGGCAACAATTTTATGTCGGTCCTTGGCAATGTCCGATGTAAATTTACGTCGATTAACTCAATCGACGTAAACTTACTTCTCTCACATTGACGTCAGATTATTTTACGACGTAAAAAGCTTGAAATAATAGACGTAAATTCTATATTTTGCACTAGTGATTGATGAGATCATGCAAGTCTTTTAGTATATTCTAGTCCATTATTATAAATTGTGTAATCAAGATATCATTAATTTTATATTTGTTAATAATTTAAATTTATAATTTTAAAATTTTTAAAAATAATGGTTAAAATTAGCGTCTAAATCATTTCGTAGTCATTTTAAGTTTTTTTGTCCCCGATTTAGCAACCAAAATTATATGACAATAAAAAAATTATTAAAATATGTTTTATTTAGTGATAGAAACACCGACTATATTTTGCGACCAAATTAGAGATCGAATTTAAATAATTTTTTTAAAATAAAATTTGTTGGCAACCGAAATTGCAACCACAAATTTTGGTCGCAAGATTGGTCTCTTAAAACAAGGTGACCAATGCGATAGATTTTGTAGTTCTAGCGATGTCTATATTTAGTCGCTAACTTGCAACAAAAACAATTTTGGTTGCTACTAGTAATAACAACCAAGATTTTAGCGACAGAATTTTATTAGTCTCTAATTCAGTTGTTGAACATAATAGCAACCAAAATAGCGTAAATAGTGGCTGATTTGAGTGGTCGCTAAACCATGATATTTTGTAGTGAATTGAGATTCTATTTGAACAAATCAAGGTAATTTTGGATTTTTTTTTAAATGATGAATTCAATTAGTCTTTTAAGTTCAAATATTTATTTGAGCCAATTGAGTTATGATTTGTGACAATATGTAATTGCTTGTTGTGACCTTTTATGATAGAACCTTAAATTTTATGATGAAAATAAATAAATAAATAAATAAAATAAGCATTGTGACAAGCATTCAGGACACATCTCAATCAATATAGTTTACCAACTTGTGTAAGAGGAATCCTAGATTCCATATACCATAAGGATTTCATAGGTTGTGTTGGATGCATTAGTGTTAATTAAATATACGAATTTGGATCATCTCTTGCAATATTCTCTCTCCAATCTCTCTCTAACAATATTAATAACCATTAGATATATCTAATGGCTCAAATTTAATATTATAATTAATGTAACTTCTTAAATGATTTTTATAAGATTAAATTTGAGCCATTAGATATATCCAATGGTTATTAGTATTGCTGGAAAGAGGCTAGAGAGAGAATATTGCAGGAGAGGATCCAAATTCTAAATATACCTTTTATTTTAATATATTATAAGAAGGTTTTTGTCTCCAATATCGAAAACCCATACTCTTCTTTTCGTTTTAGGAGACGCTAACCAATATCTCAACAAATTCCATTGAGTAAGAATCATAATGTTATTGACTCTATTTGTTCATATTCACGATTAATTGCTGGAAAAATTTCTCAATTATTACTGAAAAATGCTTAGATATATTATGAATCAATAATGAATCAAGAAATTTATTTTAATCCTTAATAATTAAACATATTGTAGAACCTAGGATTTTTGGGTATTGTTATGGGGAGATATAGACATTTTCTTTTGGATTTTGCATAAAGAATAACGAAGACTAGATTTACATTAAAGATAAAAGTTAGGAAAACACATTCCTCTCACACACTTTTTTAATCACACTATTTCTAATGAATTGAAATATATCGGTAAACACAAAACTTGGAGAACTCACGCTCTATTTAATAATTTTCTCTCTCTTTTGACTTTGAGATATTCAATAACTTTTAACCAATAAAAAAGTATATTTCTTATACTTCTCTTACCTTAAATTCAAACATATACATATTAGTTTTTTGAATAAATTGCATTTTCGCCCTCTCTATTTTTGTAAATCTACAATTTTAAAATAGAGATATTTAGTCCCTCTAGTTTAAAAAATATGAAATTTTAATCTTTCCATAAAATTGACATCTATTAATTATTAAATTTTAATGTTTATTCATACTTAAATGATGTGTCATGCAGTAATATGACATTTGGAGATTAAAAAAAACTAAAAAAAATCATGCAAATAAGATTTAATAATAAAATAAATAATAATCTCTTGTTAAAATATAATAAAATGAAGATTTCATTATATGTTATTTTTTAATTTTTATCTCTACATGTTACATCATTATATATCGTGTTACTTAAGTAGTGATATGTCATTAAACAACTTTAAAATTTAACAATTAACAAATATCAACTTGGTGGTAAAACTAAAATTTTGTATTTTAAAAATAAGAAGACTAAATGTCTCTATCTTATAATAAAGGGATCAAAATTACGGATTGAAAAAAATAAAAGAATAAAAATTAAGTGCACTTTGATCTATCTTTTGTCATTTGGATAATATTTTTACCATAAATAGGAAAGAAGTTCACATAATAGTGATAACAACAATAATAATAAAAATAGGAAAGAGGTTCACATAATAATTTGATCTATATATATCTAGATTGTGGGGAACCACAAACATTATCCAATCAAGAAAAGATAAGAAACAAAAATGTCGTCTAAAATCATCTCGAATATGCATCGAAATGGATATGGAAAAATCTGGACTGTTAAAAAGATGTTCCATGTGTAGGAATATAGGACATTCTAAGAAAAAAAATGTCCTTACTGTTTAGGGCGTTCAAATCAACAACCTTAAAGTCAACAACTCATACTTTCAGTAGAGGATACTCAATTATATTTTAGTATGTGTTTCTTTTGTAGTGTATGTTTCCTTTAATATCATTTATTTATGGTTGTTGCAAATTTCTATTATTACAATTATTTTAGTGTGTTTTAATACAATTATTCAGTTTTACTAATGCAGTTGTAAATTTAAATTTTTTAAAAAAATTTCATTACTAACATCAAATATTTAAGTTAATTATGATTCTACATTATTAATTTAAAATTAAAATTATTTTAAATTAATAATAATTCTTCTTAATAATATTTACAAAAGATATTTTCTTAAGAATTAAATAAGTAAATATTATTTATAAAATAATAATGTTATTTAAATTAAGTAATTAAAATATTAAAAATATATGTATATAATAGAAAAATAAATTATTAAATTAATTAGAACTATTAAAATATGTATATTTATTGAAATAAAATAAAATAATTAAAAATATTAAAATATCTATATTTATTAAATAAAATACTTAAATTAATTAAAAATATTAAAATATTTATATTTAAAATTTCAATTATAATTTAAATAATTTTTAAAAAATTAAATAACAAAATCAAATTTTAAAAAATTAAATGCGTAAACCCAATGGAAAAACCAATTTCTCAAAAGGGTGTTACAATTTTTCAAATGTTTTTAGTTGAGAAATCAGTTGGTGATGAACCGATTTCCCATCATGCACAATATATATATATATATATATATATATATATATATATATATATATATATATATATATATATAAGTAAATAAAATGAAAAATAGGTTATTTACGTAAATAAAAATTAAAAACAATATATTATAAGAGAAAAAAATTTCAAACACATTTTTTTAATTCCTTAATAATTCCTCTCTTTCTTTTCTATTATTTACTAAATTACCTCCCCCAAACACATCATTACCAATTTTTCCACACCCAATCTTAGACACTTGGTCTTGCCTATATGATCTTAAAAAATTTACCTCAATAAATTCTTATCATAAAATTTGTCTAACAAATAAATTGAACTTATTACTCCAAGCCTAAAACTTCTTTTTCTCTTCGTATATAATAAAACAATCTTGACTTCCAACACTCGGACAAAATTTCTCACAACCTCTTTAGTCCAGCTAGCGTTTCCTTGTGTGAATGTGGATCAACTTAAAGTAAAATATACTTGCTTTTACATCATATATTAGAGTATTTTGGACATGGGTTTGCTAAACAAACATGGATCATAAACTCATCCAAACCTGTTATAATTGGCACCGACACTAGATCAAGTTTTGTTCATTTAAACACACTACAAAATATACATTCTAACATATTGACTTACTTTTCAGGTTTATATAATTTTTATTTATTTTTATCTTTAAAAGTTACGAAAGCAATGTGTTTTTAGTCACTAGTAAGAGACTAAAATTATATCAAAATTATGTGCTTTTATTTTCAATTGAAAAACTAAAATTGTAACCTTTTTGTTAAAAGTATAGGCTAGAAAAACATTTAATTCCTTAAATAAAATAAAATGTCACACTTTTAAGAAATAATGAAAACACATTTATATAAGAAAAAATACAAGGGATTAATTCTACTTTAACATATTTTATATGTTTAAAAGAAACAGAGAAAAATGAATACTCCAAATTGTAGAAAAACATGCACTAAGAATATTCTGTCTGAATTAGTTTATACTATAGATTTTGTATAAACAAATCGATGGTGGACCCTTCTGCATGTCATGCGCATGAGTACACTCACTTGACTGGACTTGATATAGAATGTTGCTTGTAGATCGGTTGTCGATTTCCTCACATGACATGGGAATGACTCAGCTAGCTAAAAGCCATTATTGCTTTGGTACCTATAAAAGTTTTGAATGTAATTTTTCAAAATTTAGTTTTGTTGTCTTCCTAACAGTAATCAGGTTATCTTATTTTTTAATTCATTTACTCATTTATTTGTTAATTAAAATATTTATTTTATCTTTTATTTTTTATATTTAGATTAATTTGACCCTTTTAAAATAATAATAATTTTTAATTTTATAACATAATTTTCAATCAATTTTCAAGTAATATAAAATCATGAAATTTAATTGATGTTTGAATTTAAAAGACTTGTAAATTAGGTGAAATTCATATAAAAATATATTAAATATGTAACTAAAAAATAATATAAAATTATTTTTTTTTTGAATTTTTAATCATTTTTAGCTTATTTTTATACATTTTTATCATTAAAAATTATTTTTATACACATACTAAAGATATATGTTAACAAAAAATGTAAGTACAAGTTATAGTTTCATACAATATATATTCTAAAATCTTGTTGAAAATCAACATTAAAATTTTACATAACTATATATATATAATATATATTATATTGAATCCATTGTAAGATTCCCAAGAGACAGAGATAACTGATGTAGTGTGTGGCAGATTACGAATCGTCTAGTTATAATTGGTGTAATTCTCATGCTTTAAAATCAATATAATATGTTAATTTTCATTTATTTTACATTTGTTCTTTTTTATTTATGTCATTTGTTATCTCAATCTTATACAACAATAAAAATAAATAATAATTATTTTTTGTTGGTGGATTCAAAATTTAATTTATAGCAGTATTACTCTTGTACCAACTTAAGAAGAACAAAAAATATTAATTGGTCTCAAACTTGCATCAACCTTATTATACTAAGTAAAGTCTAAAACAAATTTTGGGAGAGAACTTTTTTTCAAGTAAAAATAATATATTAGGTCTTTTGTTTTTAACAATGATATTTTTAATTTATAAAAAAATAATAGATATCAATTTTTTTTAATAAATCTAAAATTTAAGGTTTAATAGCTAGCCCATATATTTGAGAACTCTTGAATGAGGTGTTTTGGATACATCATGCGTGATTGTAAAGTTCCTACTTATTGCTTTTATCTTTTTATTTCGTACAACATGTCCAAATTATTGTATGCGCGTTGGGGTATCTCTACTCTCTAGCCATATCTACTCATCCAAATGCATTTCTTCTTTATGCTTTTGTCAAGAAATCGTTCTACAGTGAACTCATAAAATCGGTTTAGAATGAAAATTAGTAAAATTGATAATAAAAAAAGTCAAACTGATTTAATTAAAAATATATCTTTTTAAAATTTAATTTAAAATATTATTAATAAAATAATATTTAATAAAAATTACTAATTAAAATAACTTATTTTTAATGTTTGTATCATAAATATAATTTAATAATTTATAATTTTTAATATCTTTATTTTTATAATTTATATTATATTAATTTAATGCTTTTTGATTCTAAATGTAAATTATTATTAATAGACATTATTATATGTTATTAAAATTTAAACTTAAATATTATATTATATAATTTAAAAATTTATGTGTATATTAGATATTAAAAATCTATAATTAATGCTTTTTTGATATTTAGTGTTATAAAATTATACTTATTAATTTAATATAATTTTGTATTAATAATAATAATAATTATTTTATTAATATCAATTTAATCTCAATTAAATCATTCAACATTAAATTAATAAATTAATGTCATAAACTAGTTCAACGAAGGTTGAATTTTAAAAGCATCAATTATAAGCCACCTTCTTCAAGTAGTTCCAAAGTCTTTGATAAACTGCTCACAGAATTAGAAACCATAATTAAGTACTATCTATAGGATTCTATGTTATAATTCAAAGGATCAAGTGGACCCCACCTGTGTACACATTAAGTCATCCACCCCATTCCCAAATTGTCGTTTCCACGTATTCAAGTATTAAATTAATATAATTTAAATTATATTAATTTAATTCAAAGGATCAAGTGGACCCCACCTGTGTACATTATGTTGTAAACCTTATGCTTTATTTTCAGCATTTTTCTCTTTCATTAGGTTTACAACATAATGCTACACAACTAATGAAGCTCTTTTGCAACTTTTTAATATTTCATCATTTGATTCCTGAGCACTTTATTTTTGTTCAAACATTAAAGTGCCTAATTATGGCTTAAAAGGAGTCGTGTAGAGATACCATTTGCTCCGGACGAGTTAATTTCCAAGTTCCTAGACTAAATACATTCTCCAAAAAAATATATATTTAAAATGATGCCATAAATGCATGTTAGGTTTCAATAATTGTTTCATTGACTCGTTGACGAGTAGAACCATTCAGCCATTCAGACGACTTTGTTTTTCTTATTGATGAAATATATTCCATACCCTGGTTGCCTCGCAAGTTCTCAAAGATATAAAGAAATGTTTGTTTAACCACAATTGTATATTGAGAGAAGTTAAATAAAATTTAATTCATATATATATATTGACAAAGAGTCTAATATATATTTAAAACAAAACCTTCCTTACTTGGACCTCTAATATATATTTATATTTATATTATTAGAAAAAGTATATATATATATATATATATATATATATATATTATAGTGATACATAATATATATTATTGAATTTTATTTAAAATTAATATTAAAATTATGTGAGTATATATTAAATAAATTTATATTTATATATATTGTATTTATAATAATATTTTTTGTATGTATAACATTTTTTATATTGATTTTAATTATCATTCTCAAAATAACTAGAGAACTAGGTAACATTCTACTTTTTGAATAATAATTTAATTAGGCATGAAAAGTAATTGAAAATGATTTATTGAAATTGTTATATATATAAGCATAAATATCATGAATGAGTGTATAACCATTTAACACCGATAATGCTAATTAAATTTTCATTTTTGATTTTATTTCTATTATTATTATTATTATTATTATTATTATTATGTGTATTGTTTATAAATAAAAAAAAAAATTTTGATTGGAGGATGAAAACTTCTAATTTAATTAACTAGGTATATTAGCATGAACATTGTAGAACATAAGTGTTTAATATTTTTATTAAAATTTATAATAAATAAATATTTTTAATATATAAAATGTATTAGAATTAAAACACATTGCTCTATTGCATTATTTAGAATGCAATTGCAATTCGAAATGCTATCAATGTCCCCACCACATATATGTGGACAAGTAAAAAAAAAATGAAAAGAAGAATGATCGAGCACACTTTCCTGAGGATTTCCTATTTGGTATTATAAAAACTGTTCTTCACGTTCATGTTTCTTCATTCCACACTTCACTTTTTGTGGTAAGTGCAACTTGTTCTGCTTCATAAACTTTCATTCTTAGCCTCTTTCCCATTTTCTTCTTCCTTTTTTCATCTTCTCGTTTTAGCTTGATTCAACTATAGGTATATTTATATTTAACTTCATTTGATTATCTCTATATATATTCTTTAATTTGTTCCTCTCACGATTGTAAATATGTAATCAGTTATATTTAACTTCCTCTTGTTTATATTTCTGATGGAAAAAAAGTTTAAAGAGCACTTCAGTAACCCATCGAATACATGTTCTCGCATATATTGTCATACATACGCTTGAGAAAATTATGGGGATTTCTTACAATAAGGTACATAAATCTTATTTAGGTTTTTTTTCTTCCTTCATTTCCTCTAGAACTCTTTCGTTGTGTAACTTGTTGAGCCTCTTAATACATCGTATAACAAGGTTATGTGTTTTTCCATTTTCTTATTGTTCCTTTACCTCTTTGCCTCTCCATCTCTCCTCTTCCCACGTAATTAAGGCAATTTTTTTGAGTTACATTTACACGAATAATACTCTTTCTGTGGCCAAAATATTTTTCTTCTTTTTGAAAGTTTTCTTTTTTTGGCTGATAATTCATCTTTGTGGCAGGCAAGTGGAGGAGAAAAAGATTCTGTGGGATTCAGGTATGTAGTGACTAATTAATGATGGAAATTTCAGATGCATATGTAACTATATAAGATTCTTTTTTCATGAAGTTAAGGATGCATTGTATGTGGCTGCTTTTACGTAGTTACTTTGAGAGGTTATGATGTGAAAAAACGCGTCTATTCTATTTCATAGTTTAATTTGATACTGCATGGACAAGTTAACAACCAAAAGTTAATTACCAGCGGGAATCCAGGTCTAGCTAGCCTATGAATATGATGGTATTAATTTTTTGTTTTTTTCTCAAATGTGTGCATGGACATGACCGAAAGTGCATGAAAAGATATACGTTTAAAATTAATGGCTGGATTTTTGTTTGATCATGCCTCTTGTGTGTGTTTCTCTCACTATCTCCATATACCCCATAGAATAGTTACGATTGAATACTCCATATTTAATGTCACACACGTGCATGTGTTTCTCACTTTCTCTCAATATCTCCGTATATACTCAATAGAATAATCAACATTAACAACTTGATGTATAAATTATACTAAATTCAACCTTTTTAAATAATATTTCCAAATAAATTTTGTCTATAGGAAAATTTTATTAAAGGTGATAAAGTTAATGTTCATATCAATAACATAGTAAAAGAAAATAATTAACATTAAATGTTCTTTATTAAAACCACATGCATGATCATTAATCTGATCATTTGTGTTAAAACAATGCAACCTGAAACACGCTTTGCAAGCACGTATTGATTCACAACTACCTGTTTAATTTAGTACATTGTCTTGTCCATGAAAAAAAAAATAACATAAACCCTCACATTATCTGTAAAAGTTATTTATATTTTGAATGCGTAGACTAATATTTCTCAGAAATATCATAACTCAGTAAAATTCCACGTTCACTAATATCACAAAATTCTAATAATAATTCTCTTCAGTGATCAAACAACAAGAATCCGTGTGACAAGCACAAAAACGACAAAGTCAACAACACTGGCCCACCAAGAAAAGTTGTCAGTATCACGTATTGACCCGTTTTTCAGAAAAAAGCTGGAGTATTAAAAATGGGCACAGTCGTCTATGTTTTCCCTGGCAATGGAATTTTGTACTTTTCAAACAACATAAATATTTTCAAAATATTATTACATTACATTTATATGTAACCAATATTTGTCTGCATGTTACATCCATATGTAATATAAGTATTTTTAAAATACATAAAAAATCAAAATCTTTTCACCCCTAGAAAGTAAAAGCTTATCAACTAACTCAACTTAACGGTTTATATGGGATAGTTTAGCCTCTCATGGATCGTTTTGCAATTATATCTTTTCCACCACAGGACCAATAAATATGTTTGGATATGATTTTTGGTAATTGAATATTCCTAAGAAAGTAGGCATTTTCGAAAATTGCTAAATCGTTCATTATTTAATCAAGCCGTAAAAATATATTTAAGGTATGATTTATGTTTAGTATATTTTTATTTTTTGTGATTTTTCTTTATTTGTTAAATAAAATAAGTTTTCTATTTTCAAAATTTAGCAAATTTGTTTTCCTAGTCAATTTTTATCTAAAGCTCTAAAGTTCTCAATTTTTACTATAAGTCGTCACAAATTGAATTAATTAAATTTTTCTTTAATTTTTATAGTGAAAATGACTATGGCAGTTCGAAGCACAACAAATCCGGAAGAACTACAGATAGTCACCCATGAACTTGCATCAATTCAATTCAGAAGTCCTTCATGTGATCTAGTACAGAATACAAGTACTTCATTTCCTCTCACTATTGCATTTGCATGCACAATTATTTACAGATATGAAAAGTATAGACAAATTAAACTTTAGTTAAAAATTTGTCATTTGTGAACAACAATAAACATAAACTAACTATTTTTCGTGAAAAGTAGAGTTGAAGGGTAACTAAATGCATATTTGGAAACTCCTTCAGAAATAAGGAATTATGTTTTGGAATATAAAAGTTATAATCTATGCAGGTATGGATACATTAGCAGAACATCGTGTCAGCTATGTTCCGGAGATAACACTCATCGTCTTATCTTGAATTATATATATATAGAGAGAGAGCAATATATATATATGTAGTATCTTAGTATTTTTATATTTTTAACATTAACTATGTATCAATATCCATGTTAGTTATGTGTGTTCGTGTGAAAATCAATGTCTCAAAATCAATGCTCCTTTCCAATGTAGTATATAATGAATTTTTTCCCTAATTTATCTTTTCATAAATTATTCGATCACTATAATTAAAAATAATATATTTATTAAAAGATTGAGTTATTTTAATAAAATTATATTAAAAAATGATATATTTATTTGTTCTTAATCTGTGTTTAAAAACCTTAAAATGAAATCATTATGAGATGAAAAAAAAAATATAATTATTAATTTCCTAAAATCACATCTTATATGTAGAACCAATCATGAACATGCTTTATTACATATGATAATATATTTTTTCAAATAGGATTTCACTTTACATCATTTATTGTATCTATTAATTTATTGATTAATCACTGATTAAACACTGATGTTTAGTCTAAAGATCTCATATATGTCATTGGTTTTATATCTAGTAGTTTTGAGAGTATAATCTCTTATCTACCATTTTATCCGTAAAATAAAACTATAATTAAATGTGCATGTTTAACATTTTTCTCTATTTACTTAGAGGATTACGTGAAGAAATGTGCTCCAATTTACAATCTTGCAATAAAAGGCGATTGGAAGGAAGCAAGAACCATGATTGATGCAGATAGAAGGTTGGCGAGTGCTGCAATCTCACAGGGATGGGCCACACTACTTCATGTGGCTGCGGAAGCAAATCACTTTCATTTTGTAGAGGAGTTGCTGAAACTACTGAGCGAAAAAGATTTAGAACTTCAAGATCACAAAGGTAACACTGCTTTCTGTTTTGCTGCTGCAGTTGGTAATGTAAGAATTGCAGAGGCTATGTTAAGAAAAAATAAGAGGTTGCCAACTATAAGGGGTGGGGAAGGACTCACCCCACTTCACATGGCTGCATTGCAAGGAAAAAGTGAAATGGCACGCTACCTCTACCCTCACACTGTCCAAAACCACCACCACAAGTTTGATGATGAAGATTGGAACTTATTGTTCTTCTTTTCTATCACCACCGGCATTTATGGTATGTATATTGATCCTTACTATTGGAGATAATCCCTTTCACAAGTCGATTTTATAAAATTAAATTAAAGTCTAATTCACTTTTTTGAGAAAGTACCATAGTCTATTATAGCAATTTGGTTGTTGTTGAGAGCTTATCATAGATTTTCAAACCTGTAAATTTTATATTCAAGAGATCCCGTCCTTGATGTGAAATGATGTATTTGAAATCTCACATCAACTAATAAGATGACTATAATAATGTATATAAGTTGAGAGTAATTTTCACCTTACAAGTTAGTTTATAGAATTAAACTAAACCTAAATTCACTATCTAAAACTATATTTGCCTATTGAACAAATGCATGAAGTGAGAGAAGTAAAAAATATATACATGTTTACACAATTTTTTTAGAAAGTACTTATAAAAGAAGAAAATAGAAAAGAGAAATAAAATAAATTAAACTTCTCCATAAACTAATTTAATTTATGAATAAGTTATAAAAAAACGTTTTTAGAAAAATTAATATGAAAGAGCATTTACATATTATCTTATGTATTAGTTTATTTGAACTTCTAAAAAAACTAACTTATTTTTTCTTCCTATTTTCTTATCTTTTAAATGTTTTTGAAAAATTTATCTAAATAGATGTTATATCAACTTTGAAATTTATGAGATACTTATTGAATAAAGTCAAACAACAATAGATATGTCTTTACTTTTGGGCTTTGTATATCTTTATCACAGAGTAACTGAATCCAATTAGATTATAGTGTTTACCAACCGCAACAAGAACAATAATCATGTATCATAGTACTATAAAGTAATCACCAGAGAGAGGGAGCTACTATTGTGCTTCTGTCTGAATTTTCAATTCAGGGTACATGGAAATTTTGCAGATTTAGCTTTAAAGATATTACAAGAGAATCAGATGTTAGCCGTGGCTCGGAATGAGAAAAAGGAAACGGGCTTGCATGTTTTGGCCCGAAAGCCTTCTGCATTTAGTTGTCGAGGACCAAATCAGCTCATAAACTCACGTAAGTCTCCATAATTAGTCTTATTCAAAACTTTGGTGGCAGCATCACGTGCTATCTATTTGTACTTTTAACGAGGGTCACCACCATGTGTTTATGATTTCAAGTAATATTCACATGATAAATAATCGAATTTTCTGTAAGAAAAATAAAAATAAAGAAAAAAAATATAAAAATAGAGGAAATTGTCTTGCTCTTGTCACTCAAACTACATGATGAATTGACACTGTTTATAGTAAAATAACAACCATTACATGACATTTAATTAACATAGTAAATTGACATAATAACATTAACCCTTCACATATTTGATAGTTATACATAATAATGTCTTATAATGCATATTTCATCTTTGAACACACATTAACAACTATTTATTTTCTAATTATTATGTCTATAACAAGTTTAGGAAAATGAACCAATAAAATTCAATTGTGTTACTAGAAAACTGTCAATACTTAATAACAAAGATAGTTTCGGACCATGTAATAATTTTCTCATAACATTTATTCATTTTGACGTTAAACTAAGAATATTTTTCATCTTTTACAATTTCGTCTAATATATGTACATCAAGATCATAAATGAGGACACCACATTTTATTCATTAGAACATAGAAGGGGAGAAGAAAGTATATTTCTTCATACTCTAGAAATATAGCTACTATGAGATTACTGATTTCATGGTCCTTATTTCGTCATATATATAACCAGATTGTGAAACTATTTGTGATAGGTAAGAATCCAACTTTGGCACTCCAACTTGTGAGGTGTCTCTGGGAAACCCTTCTTGAGCTTGATTGCGAAGAGATACAAATGAAAAGAGTGATAAGTGAACCATCTCAAGTAATATTCATAGCCGCAGAAGTTGGAAACTTTGAGGTTTTGGCTGAGCTAGTTAGATCTTACCCGGATCTCGCATGGGAAGTTGATGCAGAAAATCGAAGCATCATTCACATAGCTGTTTTACACCGCCATGCAGCCATATTTAATCTAATAAATGAAATAAGAACTATCAGGAATTTTGTAGTAACATACGAGGATGATGACCAAAACAATTTACTGCATTGTGCTGCAAAATTAGCACCACCAAGCCAACTTAACTTGGTGTCTGGAGCTGCTTTTCAGATGATGCACGAGCTACGGTGGTATGAGGTATCTCATTAATTTCTATATCTCATGCATGTGGCCCAAGCTTCTGTTTGTTTTCTATGCATGCATGTATTCTATATATTTGTTCTTTTCCTTCTTTCTTTTCAGATAATAGTCGATAATAATTTAACATGCATACGATTTTATTGCTGCATTGATTTGGTTCTTAACAGTTTACGAGTATAGAGTTTATTTCTCAAATTTGTCATTTCATAATAAATTAGCTCATCTGACACAAAGTTGACCGAATTTGGAGACTAAATTTTCACAAACTTGATATATTTGGAGGACTAAATTATCATTTAGTTGACAAGTTTGGAGAATAAATAATATGCAAGAGTCAAATCAACAAATGTTACAACTTTCAAGAATCAAATTAAAATGTACATTTACTCACTTGGTACTACAAATTTCATGTCATACAAGTATGCAATAGATATATATTTGGTACACGTTGAGTACGTATTATCATATTGAGTATGTACCCAAAATAGTTTCCAAAAAAGAGTGAGTACTTATTTGGGTACATATAGGTTCCTTTTAAGTACGTATATTGGAATAAATTGATAAAATCTATATTATTCAACAACAACAAAAAAATTAGGTTTTACATGATCTATTTGCACTCAAAACTTTTGATGAACAAATTGTACATTTACTAATTACTCATAATAATTCATGGTGCAATTGTTTCTAAGAGACTGTTTCTTGACCCTGTATTATCATACTGATTTGTCTCTATTTCCCATTTCTAGGCATCATTTCACGATGCTCTACATTATAGCTAACTTTCATATATAAATAGAAAATCTTGTAGGTTTGATATTACATTATTACAGGAGGTGAAGAAGTACATGCCACCTTGTTTCGTAGAGAAGAGAAACTCCAATGGAAAAACACCCCGAGAACTATTCACTGAAGAACACACAGAGTTACTGACAAAAGCAGAAAGTTGGATGAAGAGCATGGCAAAGTCTTGTATGATCGTTTCAACGCTCATTGCCACAGAAGTGTTCACTGCAGCATTCAGCATTCCACATGGCGATGATGAAAAAAATTGCAATCCCATTCGCAATGCTATCATCTTCATAATATTTGCAATATCAGATGCAACTGCACTCATATCATCTTCCATCTCCATTCTAATTTTCTTGTCCATGCTTGTCATAGCACGTTATGCAGAGGATGATTTCTTCAAGTCACTGCCTCTGAAGCTGATATATGGATTGGTGACACTGTTTATCTCCATAATAAGCATGATGGTAGCATTTAGTAGTGCCTTCTTCATAACATATTCCAACAGCATAAAATGGGTGCCAATTTTTGTTTCTGTGCTTGCCCTTGCACCAATCACCTTATTCACATTTCTTTTGTTTCCGTTGTGGTCAGACGTTGTCTACTCAGCCTACTTTTGTAGGTCTATATTTCGGCCAAGTAAACACGTTCTTTACTATGTGGATTGCTAAGTGGTTAGGTACATGCGCTTATATCTTGTAGGGAAAATTTGTGTAACATGAAATCTGTATTTAATTCTCATTAAGTGTAATGACTCGTCAAGTCAATGATAATTATAGTAATATAAACAAAATTAGTTTCTGGTTCAAAGAAATGATAGATACATATTATAAGACAAAAACACTCTTTATTAGGAAATTTTACTATATATTCAACAAGTAATTGCAACAAGTACTAATTGCAATATATGTTAAATAAATAAGTAATCATGGCTACTTCATGAATTGTAATTATTGTGAATAATTAATGAGTATTACAATATATGTTAAATAAATAAGTACTCATGGCTACTTCATGAATTAATTGTAATTATTGTGAATGATGAATGAGGAAATTATTGCTAATAAGTTTATGTTTTTCTTCTTATTTTATTAGCATCCAATATTCCGCTTGTGACACTTGGCAACAATGGAATCATTTGCGAAAAATTGTTTGTGTTGGATGCATTCTTTTATTTTCTTTTTAAGATGAAAATAGATTAGATTAAGTCAGAGTTTATTAAACTTGACCTCAACATTAATTGAATATTTCTAATAAGAACTTGAGTTACATAAAAGTTTGACTTAGTCTTACTAAATAAAAGTTTAACATGTTCTACAAACTTATTTAAGAACTTGTATATTTAATATCAATATAAAAACACTACAATAAATATTACATATAGTGACATACAAAAAGTGTCACTATAAGTATAATATATGTAGGTATGTGTAACGACCCGGCTAGTCACTACACACGGCATCGCACACTAGAAACTCCAGACAGATAGAACAAGTATATAAATATAGGATCTAGAATATATAATATACTAAGTTCTGGTCTGACTAGGGTTAAAGTGCACCAAAGAAAATTACAACCAAATGCTACTATCCCAAGTAGCTACAATCAAAATATCCACACAAGCAAAACAACTCCAAGGTCCACCGGAGACTCATCCCAGGACGCCCACCTATTCCTGTTCTGCTCCCATACATAGTATGATCATCGCAGTCCAACAACATGGAAAACAACAAAGGGTAAGCTAGTATTCTTTAATCAAACATATCAGCAAAGGCATAATAAGGTAATTAAATTCATCGCTATAATTATCAGCACATCTGCACAACTCATACTGCTCAACAACATCAGCACCGCGATGCGGTTACATCAACACTGCTTAGTAGCAGCAACAGCACAACAACAACACCACTTCAAGTGGTTAGAATGGCCTCTCACTTAGGCACACATCAGCACCAGCTAGCGGTTATTACAGCACCACGTATGTGGCAAACAACAGCACCGACTTAACGGCTACAGTACCACACTATTTGGCATAGTATAGTATGGCATAACACAGCTCAACATGGTACAACACGGCATAACCATTCAACAGGTTTACTAATTACATATATTTCAACCCAACAGTATACATCTAGTACAGCTAAACATGTTCATCATTTTATCAGCTTAAATCAACATAAACAACATCTAATCTGACCCAACCATCTTGTTTACAACTCATCTATCTTGTCAAATTACTCACCCAACAACAAGAGTACACCTAAGTACCTAAAACAACTTTCCACTTAACCAAATCACTAAATGTGAAAGGGCAACCATCACAACAAACAGCGCATCGGGAGTTATACTACTCCTACCATGCTCATCCTTATCTCATATGAAAGATAATAAAATTTCCTACAACTCTCATGAAGACACCAAGTCTCAAATCCTTCATCTACCTTGTTAAAAAATCCAAAAACCGCAACAGCTACAAGTAATGCTGGCAGCTTGACCCCTCTTCACTAAAACGGCCATATCTGGAGTTCTAGAACTCCTTTTTGGGTGATTCCAGCGCCATTGGAAAGATAACATCCAAGGCTACAACTTCCATGAAGACCTTGAGACCAAATTCGGTCATCTAGGCCCAGCGCTGCAGCGCTCAATCCAGCGCTTTAGCTGCAACTCTCGGCCAGATCAGTTTTCCCTTCCACCCATGGCTGCAAATCCACGGCTATAGCTGTGATTCCACGGCTATAGCTGTAGGTTTCAGATCTTTCGAAAATTCCATGGATTTCACTTCCGTTTTCACTCAAATCCTCAATAAACATGCAATTCTTCACAGAAAATTCACATGCAATCCAACCAAAATGTCACATTTTCATCAAGGAGTTCAAAGATACCAACTTTAAATGCATGCAACCACAAATCAAAGAAAATTCCAAACTTTTGACTCAAAACCACAAAACCCCCAAGACTTCCATTTTTCAGCAACTCAAACAGGCCTTAGTCATCATCATCAGCAGCAAAAGAGCTCAAAGAACTCGTTTTTAGCCAAGTAGAACCAAAAGAACACTAGCTTCCCTTACCTCCGTCCAATGGTCTGAGTTCCAGGAAGGAGAAAGCTAAGACGGGGAAGAACGGAGAAGAGCTTGAACGAAAATCTGAGTCCTTACTCAGCAGCAGCACCTACGGTTCCAAGGCAAGAATGGAAAGAGTGAGGAAGGAAAAATGAGAAAGAGATATGGAAGTGGAAGGTGATTCAGCCAAAGAGTGAGTGGAGAGTGTCGGGGGGGGAGAAAGAAAGAACCACGGGAGGGGGGTCTCACAACCTCCCCAACAACAGGAGTTTTCGTCCCCGAAAACAGACTTACTAGGGATGCTCTCGGCACTGCTGCTCAACTTCCCAAGTAGCCTCACCAGTAGATGCATCCCACAGCACCTTTACCAGAGGAATGGACTTGCCCCTCAGCTCTTTCAGCTTATGATCTATCACAGCTACTGGCAGCTTTTTAAATGTCAGGTTCTCCCTTACTTGTACATCGTCCAGCTCCACCACATGACTTGGATCATGCACGTACTTCCTCAGTTGGGATACATGAAATACATCGTGTAGGTTTGAAAGAGACGGTGGCAAAGCCAACCGATAAGCAACCGGTCCCACACGCTGTATTATCTGATAGGGACCCACAAATCTTGGTGTTAACTTTCTTGCCCTCAACGCTCTGCCCACACCAGAAGTCGGAGTCACCTTTAGAAACACATGCTCCCCCTCAGCAAACTCCAAAGGTTTACGCCTTTTGTCCGCATATGATTTCTGCCTGCTCTGAGCAGTCCTCATCTTATCTTGAATCATCTTCACCTTTTCAGTGGTTTGTAGGATCAGCTCTGGTCCCACAATCACTGACTCACCATCCTGATACCAACACAGAGGAGTCCTACATCTCCTACCATACAAGGCTTCAAATGGCGCCATACCAATACTAGCATGAAAGCTGTTGTTGTAAGTAAACTCCACCAGCGGTAGGACCTCCTCCCAGCTACCCAAGTGATCCAACACACAAGCCCTCAACAAATCTTCCAAGGACTGGATTGTCCTCTCCGACTGACCATCTGTCTGAGGGTGATAAGCAGAACTCAGCTTCAGCTTCGTGCCTAGGGCTCGATGTAGACTCTGCCAAAATCTGGAAGTGAACCTCGGGTCTCGGTCTGAAATGATACTAGAAGGCACCCCGTGCAACCGCACAATCTCCTTTACATACAGCTGTGTCAGTTTCTCCAAGGACCACTTAATGTTGACAGGTAAGAAATGCGCGCACTTAGTTAACCGATCAACAATCACCCAGATAGCATCACTATTCCTAGATGACCTAGGCAACCCCACAATGAAATCCATAGTAATGCTATCCCATTTCCACTCGGGAGTCTCAATCTGTTGCATTAACCCACTAGGCTTTTGATGTTCAACCTTTGCCTTCTGACAGGTCAAACAGGCCGCTACATACTCAGCTATCTCTCTCTTCATACCAGACCACCAGAAAGTCTTCTTGAGGTCTTGGTACATCTTAGTCATACCTGGATGTATGCTAAGTTTGCTCTTGTGACCTTCCTCTAGCACAGCTCTCCTCAGCTCAGCATCCTGAGGTAGGCAAATCCTGCCTCTGAACCTTAAGATCCCATCCTCTCCCAGCTCAAAGCCTACAGCTTTATCGGTACCCAACATCCCAAGAAGCTTCACCAGTCTGGCGTCTTGCAACTGCTTAAGTCCAACCTGCCTCAAGAACTCATTAGTTATGGTAACTGTCCCGCAACTAATGTGATCCTGAGCTAACTCCACACAGAGATTCAAATCTATGAATTTCTCAACCAACTCCAGCTCTCTAATCATCATACTTGACATGTGGATGGATTTCCTACTCAGCGCATCTGCCACCACATTGGCCTTGCCTGGATGATACATCAACTGAAAATCAAAATCCTTCAGAAACTCCATCCACCGCCTCTGTCTCATGTTCAGCTCCTTCTGATCAAACAGATACTTCAGACTTTTGTGATCACTGAAGACACTGAATCGAGCTCCATACAAGTAATGCCTCCAAGTCTTTAAGGCAAACACCACAGCTGCTAACTCCAGATCATGAGTGGGATAGTTCCTCTCATGAGTCTTCAGTTGCCTTGAAGCATACGCCACCACTCTCCCGTTTTGCATCAATACACAACCTAGACCCTGGTGAGAAGCATCACAGTATACATCAAAAGGTTCACCAGAATCCGGTAGCACCAACACAGGAGAAGTAGTTAACCTCCTCTTCAGCTCAACAAAACTCTGCTCACATGCATCAGTCCAAATGAATGGCTGTTCCTTCCTGGTCAGCTGGGTCAGAGGCGCTACTATCTTAGAGAATCCTTCAATGAACCTTCGATAGTAACCCGCTAAACCCACAAAACTCCTGATATCAGTGACAGTTCTTGGGCGCTCCCACTGCAACACAGACTCCACCTTGGTCGGATCAACAGCAATCCCCTCAGCCGAAATCACGTGGCCCAAGAACTTCACCTCATCCAACCAGAACTCACACTTTGAA
The DNA here is from genome assembly GCF_000230855.2 of Cajanus cajan. NCBI lineage: Eukaryota > Viridiplantae > Streptophyta > Magnoliopsida > Fabales > Fabaceae > Cajanus > Cajanus cajan. The sequence continues at coordinate 72,789,720 of NC_138517.1, forward strand.
AGTTTAGCATACAGCTGCTTCGCTTTCAAAATCTCCAACACAGTCCTCAAGTGCTCTCCATGTTCCTCCGGGGTCCTTGAATAAATCAAGATATCATCAATGAACACCACTACGAATTTATCCAAGAACGGCCGAAAGATTCTGTTCATGTAGTCCATGAACACAGCAGGGGCGTTGGTCACACCAAACGGCATCACGACATACTCATAGTGACCATACCTAGTTCTGAAAGCAGTCTTCGGTATGTCACTCTCCCTCACCCTAATCTGGTGATAGCCCGACCTCAAGTCAATCTTGGAAAACACCGATGCTCCCCTCAGTTGATCCATCAGGTCATCTATCCGAGGAAGTGGGTATTTGTTCTTAATGGTCGACTTGTTCAACTGCCGGTAATCCACACACAACCGATTACCTCCATCCTTCTTCTTTACTAGTAACACCGGAGCACCCCACGGTGAAACGCTCGGCCGCACCAACTGCTTCTCCAATAAGTCCTCCAGCTGATCCTTCAGCTCGGCCAGCTCCGCAGAAGCCATCCTATAGGGAGCTACTGACACTGGTCCCGCACCTGGAACCAAGTCAATGCTGAACTCCATCTCCCTAACAGGAGGCAACCCAGGCACCTCATCAGGGAACACCTCGGCATACTCCCTCACCACATCGATATCAGCTAAGACCCTCTCGGTCTCCACACTCATGGCAGCAAGCAGAAGACAACATTCTGCTCCATCTCTCAGCAAGGACTCAGCCTGGCTGGTTGAGATCAACAGCTCATCCTCTGCTTGAGGAAAAATCAACCTCCTATTGGCACAATCTATAAGAATGCGATTGGCAGACAACCAATCCATCCCTAAGATTATGTCAATATCCACCAAAGGTAAACAAATCAGGTTCACCTTGTACTTCTTCTCATTCACCACAACCGGACACCCAACGCACAATTTAGAAGCAATCACAGAAGCAGAAGCGGGTGTAGACACTAGCAGTCTTAACCCCATATCACATACAGGTACACCCAGCATAGCAGCACAAGCATAAGATATAAATGAATGCGTAGCACCAGAGTCAAAGAGAATCATCACATCCTTACCAGCAGCTTTGCCCTTCCCTTTCACAAGATCAGAAGAAGTCGAAGCCTCAGCACCAGTCAAAGCAAATACCCTACCAGCAGTAGTGGGTCTGTCACTCCTCTGTGTATCAGCTCTCTGTGCACTACTCCTCTGAGTATCAGTTCTCTGCACATCACTCCTCTGAGTACTCCTGTCTGGTCTGCCCCTAGCAGGACAGTTGGCCGACTCGTGGCCCATCTGATGGCATCTGAAGCAACGGCTCTCCGTGTACGGACAGTCCCTGACAAAATGGGATCCAGCACACCTGAAACATCTCAGAGTGGCACCTCCCCTCTGTCTACCTCCACTAGCAGTACTGGAAGATTGCCTGCTGGCAGGACCCCCTTGTTGTGATTGAGGCCTATCATACGGCTTCCTCTGACTCTCGCCCCTCTTGGACCCAGATGGTCCACCTACAGTCCTCATGATACGATTACCACCCTCCAATTGTTCTACCACTTTCGCCTTCTCTACCAAGGCGGGGAACTCGGTGATGGCCATAGGCACCACCATCCTCTTCAGCTCATATCTCAATCCATCTGCAAATTTCCTGCATTTCCAAGCCTCAGGCATACTTTGCGAATAAAATCGGGCCAGGTGCTCGAATTTTATCGCATACTCCGAAACTGTCGTTCCTCCCTGATGCAGTCGCATAAACTCTGCCTCCTTGGTATGCCTCACGCTTTCCGGAAAATACTTCTCCATAAATGTCGTCTGGAAGCATTCCCAATCAACTGTGACTCCTCTAGCAACAAGCATCTGATAGGTGCCTCTCCACCAATGCTCAGCCTCTCCCACAAGCATGTACACAGCATATGCTAACCTCCTCTCTGGAGGACATCCCAAAACAGTAAAAATCTTTTCCAGCTCACGGATCCAGCGATCAGCTACCTCTGAATCCCCATCTCCTGCAAACTGTGGAGGGTTACACTTTCGAAACTCAGCAAGATCTCGACTCTCCTGTGACCCTGCAGGTCTTGCTGCACCAGCTGCAGCCCTCTTAGCCTCTATCCTAGCAAAATAGGCATTTTGCTGTTGCATAGCCATGGCCAACATCTCTAGGGCACGGGCTATCTGCTCATTGGTCCTAGTCATCTTCTACAAAAATAACAGTAGCCTTAGTAAACAATAGCTAAACCACACATCAATCAACCACACAACAGTTTATCACAGCAATCTCAGCACAACAGTTTCAGCCAATTGACATCACAACAATTCATCACAGCAGTTTCAGCACAGCAGACATCACAACAAAATAACACAGCACAGAGTTAACACAGCAAAAAGCCTAAAGGGATCACCCCCAAAGAGTGTCCACTAGACTCGAACTGCTCTGATACCACTAAAGTGTAACGACCCGGCTAATCACTACACACGGCATCGCACACTAGAAACTCCAGACAGATAGAACAAGTATATAAATATAGGATCTAGAATATATAATATACTAAGTTCTGGTCTGACTAGGGTTAAAGTGCACCAAAGAAAATTACAACCAAATGCTACTATCCCAAGTAGCTACAATCAAAATATCCACACAAGCAAAACAGCTCCAAGGTCCACCGGAGACTCATCCCAGGACGCCCACCTATTCCTGTTCTGCTCCCATACATAGTATGATCATCGCAGTCCAACAACATGGAAAACAACAAAGGGTAAGCTAGTATTCTTTAATCAAACATATCAGCAAAGGCATAATAAGGTAATTAAATTCATCGCTATAATTATCAGCACATCTGCACAACTCATACTGCTCAACAACATCAGCACCGCGATGCGGTTACATCAACACTGCTTAGTAGCAGCAACAGCACAACAACAACACCACTTCAAGTGGTTAGAATGGCCTCTCACTTAGGCACACATCAGCACCAGCTAGCGGTTATTACAGCACCACGTATGTGGCAAACAACAGCACCGACTTAACGGCTACAGTACCACACTATTTGGCATAGTATAGTATGGCATAACACAGCTCAACATGGTACAACACGGCATAACCATTCAACAGGTTTACTAATTACATATATTTCAACCCAACAGTATACATCTAGTACAGCTAAACATGTTCATCATTTTATCAGCTTAAATCAACATAAACAACATCTAATCTGACCCAACCATCTTGTTTACAACTCATCTATCTTGTCAAATTACTCACCCAACAACAAGAGTACACCTAAGTACCTAAAACAACTTTCCACTTAACCAAATCACTAAATGTGAAAGGGCAACCATCACAACAAACAGCGCATCGGGAGTTATACTACTCCTACCATGCTCATCCTTATCTCATATGAAAGATAATAAAATTTCCTACAACTCTCATGAAGACACCAAGTCTCAAATCCTTCATCTACCTTGTTAAAAAATCCAAAAACCGCAACAGCTACAAGTAATGCTGGCAGCTTGACCCCTCTTCACTAAAACGGCCATATCTGGAGTTCTAGAACTCCTTTTTGGGTGATTCCAGCGCCATTGGAAAGATAACATCCAAGGCTACAACTTCCATGAAGACCTTGAGACCAAATTCGGTCATCTAGGCCCAGCGCTGCAGCGCTCAATCCAGCGCTTTAGCTGCAACTCTCGGCCAGATCAGTTTTCCCTTCCACCCATGGCTGCAAATCCACGGCTATAGCTGTGATTCCACGGCTATAGCTGTAGGTTTCAGATCTTTCGAAAATTCCATGGATTTCACTTCCGTTTTCACTCAAATCCTCAATAAACATGCAATTCTTCACAGAAAATTCACATGCAATCCAACCAAAATGTCACATTTTCATCAAGGAGTTCAAAGATACCAACTTTAAATGCATGCAACCACAAATCAAAGAAAATTCCAAACTTTTGACTCAAAACCACAAAACCCCCAAGACTTCCATTTTTCAGCAACTCAAACAGGCCTTAGTCATCATCATCAGCAGCAAAAGAGCTCAAAGAACTCGTTTTTAGCCAAGTAGAACCAAAAGAACACTAGCTTCCCTTACCTCCGTCCAATGGTCTGAGTTCCAGGAAGGAGAAAGCTAAGACGGGGAAGAACGGAGAAGAGCTTGAACGAAAATCTGAGTCCTTACTCAGCAGCAGCACCTACGGTTCCAAGGCAAGAATGGAAAGAGTGAGGAAGGAAAAATGAGAAAGAGATATGGAAGTGGAAGGTGATTCAGCCAAAGAGTGAGTGGAGAGTGTCGGGGGGGGGGGAGAAAGAAAGAACCACGGGAGGGGGGTCTCACAGTATGTATCTATTTGGCATATAGTTACACAATTTTAGTGTTGATTTTGAATGAGATTTAACATGTTTTATGTGTCACTATAGCTTATACCCACACTTTTTAACAATATATCAACATATATTATATTTATTGTGTAGGTAAAAGTAATTTTTAGTGACACATATTGTGTCACTATAAAATGTGTGTCACTATATAATAATTTCCTTGTAGTGAAATAAGAACAAATATGGTAAGTTTTATAAAAATATCATCTGTGGTAAAACGATGACACAATATACAATAATACACTTTATGTCCAATAACAAGTGTTGTATAAAAGAAAACAAAATATTTTAACTTTATAATGTAATATTGATTATTTTTTATTTATATCCTTAATAATATTTTATAATATTGTTGTTGTACTACAACATTTCTTATATAAAAAATTAATAATAATTTTGATTTTATAAATATATAGTAATTTTTCTTGGATTGTATAAAAAAAAATTAAGGCGAAACGAAATTTATTGAAAGATGAAAGGAGTACTAAATGTAGAGAAATAAATAATAATAATAATAATAATCATCATCATACACTGAATCTTGAATTTAAATTTAATTCTTTCATATTGTTTTTGGGTTATTGCAGATAATTTTAGGGTGACTTACACAATTTCATGATTAGAATTATATTATTCTATTATATTTTTACAACATTTTTTCTTGCAAATCATTTTTCCCCTGCTTTTCTCCATCACATCACTATTTTATTATACAAAAAAAAAATTCCAAAAAAAATTCTCTTATAATCATAGTCCTATTATATAGATACTAATAATTGGGTTAATCAGGTTTGAAGAATTAGAGCTTATTGCAACGTGAAACGGAGGAAGAATAACTTGTATTTTCAATCATGGTCCCACCATATCATCCCCTCCATATATCTATCCCTCATGGTATGTTCATGAAAATAAACAAGCCAAAGAAATGTGCAAATGAATAATAGTAGTATTTGTCAAATTGTAACTAGATCCTGCTTGATATATTCTTTGTAACCCATAACATTAAAAAAATTTATCAGACACCTACTTGCCTTTGCATGGTTCTAATATGTTATATCAAACATAGTAAGTTGTCTTCTCTTTGTTCTTTCAATTATTGGAGCCCAAGTTTGTCCCCTGCTGCTTTAGTGAAGCAACCGAAATCAGTCATCTTGCAATATTCATGAAATTGAGGAGAGAGAGCATCCAATAATATTAAATAGAGAATACTAATCCATGGACTTATAATCGCATATAATTTTATTATTTTGAATATTGTTTGATAAAAATATTTTCTATGGCATAATTTTTTTTATTAAATTATATAAAAAAAATTATTATTTCACACCTATTGAAGTTAAAAGTTGTAACTATCAGCCTGTCTGATTTTGAATATTATATAATAAAAAATGTCATTTTAGGATAAGTTGAAATACACAAGAAGGCCCAAATTGTGTGTTTAAATATTTTTATTTAAAACTTTTTTAACCATGTTAGTTAAATGTGTTAGCAAGTAAATCAAATGCACAAGTGAATCAGTTAAAAAAGTAAGGAAAAGAGAGAATACACAATGAATTTATATTGGTTCACTCTTATTTAAAGGATTTAACATGTAATTTCTTCTTACACAAAGAATTCATTACTCAATCATTAAGTACAAAATTAGGCATTTTTAACCTCTTTTGACTCTACAAATCAACTGCCAACTACTAATACAATATGATGCTTTTAAGTATTTTTTACTACCATGCCTATTTAAGCTTATCAATGCACAATGTTAAAGTTTGACAAGTGTTTAAATCAAAATGGTAGGTATAAAAATTACAAAACACTTACTGTCTCTAATTACACTCATTAAGATTACTAGGAGTTTTCAGGGATAGTCTAATGAGATTTCTACTCTGGATAGCTTAATACTAAAAGAAAAGTTTTATTTTTCTGCGAATTTTCATGCAAAAAAATATTTACAAAACTTTTTTGCAAAAAAATATTCGCATAAATTTTTTACAAATTTTCCTGAAAAAAATATTCGCAAAATTTTTTTTGAATTTATTTGCAATAAATAATTTACAGATATTTCTTACAAATTTTGTTACAATTTTAATAATCATAGAAATTTTTTCCATGGTAAAAATTTGCAAAAAAATATTGTAAGAATTTTATTTTGTTTCTTGCAAAAATAAATTCCACTACTAGAAAAATTAATATTTGTGACGAATTTTGTGACGGAAAAAATAGCATCGCTAATAGTGACGCATTTTGTGAGGGAATTTTAAGTTTTGTGACGGACTAAAATTTATTGACTTTTGTGACGGATTTTGTGACGGAATATATTCCGTCTCTAAAAATCCGTCACAAATTTCGTCACCGAATCAAAAAAAAAAATTTGTGACGGATTTTGTGACGGAAAATTTTTCGTCTCTAAAAATCCGTCACAAATTTCATCACTAAACAAAAAAAAATGTTTGTGACGGATTTTGTGACGGAATAAACTTCGTCTCTAAAAAATCCGTCACAAATTTCGTCACTAAATAAAAAAAATTTAGTGACGGATTTTTCCCTCTCAAAATTCCGTCACAAATAGGTTAAAATATTTTGTGAAAATATTTGTGACGAATTATTCCCTCTCAAAATATTAAATTTTATTTATGAAACTTTCATATTTAAGAATTATGCATAATTAAAGAAAATATGTTAAATATTTTTAAAAATAATAATAAAAATAAAAATATTTTATTTCATTAAAAGACTGAAAAAATTATGAAATTTATTTAATTAAATAAAAAATTATCAATTTTGAGCATAAGAAATTAAGACAATCATTAAAAATATTTAAAAAAAAACTTGTGAAATTAAAAAAAAAAAGAGTATTAATTTAATTTTGGCTTAATTACATTTTTGTTCCCTCAAGTATTGTAATTGTGCAATTTTGATCTCTAAGGTTTTAATTAGATAATTTTAGTCCCTAAATAATTGTAATTGTGCAATTTTAGTTCTTTAATTTTTAATTGAACAATTTTAGTCCCTCAAATATCATAATTGTACAATTTGAATGTCTCCCATTAAAAATTTAATAATTTTAAAATTTTAATATATATATATATATATATATATAATAATTTAAATTATATAATTATTTGCTTATTTAAGTTAGCATATACTATAATTTTTATTAATGTAACAAATGATATATATTTAATATTACTAAATAAATAAAATGTATATATTATTAATAATTTAATATTGCTAATAAATTAATATCAATAATATTTTTAGTATATTTATAGATAAACTCATAATTTGATAAATATAACGTAGTATATGTTAATATAATTTTACAAAAATGTAAATATACTAGATAAGATATGTATATTTATAATTAATATACTTATAATTTTGTAAAAGTATATTAATATATAATAAGTTATATTTATCAAATTATGAGTTTATCTATAAATACACTAATAATATTATTGATATTAATTCATCAATAATATTATAAAAATAATAATATATAAATTTTATTTATTTAGTAATAATAAACAATTATACTAATAGAAAATTCGGGATGTTACAATTTGATATATTAATGAAAATTATAATACACGTTGATTTGAATAGACAAATAATATAATTTTAAAATATTGTGTATATATATATATATATATATATATATATGTATATATAGTAAAATTATGAAATTTTTAATGAGAGTATAATATAGTATTAATGAAAATTATAATACATATGTATGTATGTATATATATATGTATGTATGAATAGACAAATAATATAGTATTAATGAAAATTATAATACACGTTGTCTTTCTAATGTCATAATTTTATAATTTTAAAGTGTAAATTTTTAGTTAAAAAATTAAAAGTTTCTTATTTTATGTTAATAAAATAATATATTTTAATTTCTTTATTTTTTTGTTTAAAAACAAACTATAAATTAATGTAATTTAGATTTAAAAGTGACAAGGATAATTTACAAGTTTTTAATTATTTTTTTAACTTTAATTGCTTCTAAATGAAGGAAAAAAAGTAAGAAAACAAGATATCTTGAAACCCTTCATTGAGTGATATCTAACAAATTATGAGAAACAATCTCACACTCTAGTGAATAAATTTTTATCAATACCATAGTATTTGACTCAACCATGGGTTTGACAGTAACACATGGTCGTTATGAATTCGATTAACAAGAACATGGAGAGGTTGGGAACCTTATATCGAAGATTTAATTCGAATGAAAATAGAAAGTACTATTACTGTGATGAATTGGAATGCATATTCGATAAACCCTAAACACTTTGATTTTGAAATACAAGAATTGCTTTACTCCATCCTCTTTCAACAGTCAATAATTTATCTGTTTTAAATTATGTCTTATTTTTATTATAAAAACCAACAAAACTGTAAAATTGGATAACCAACAAAACTACTACATGGAGGTTATTTTTTAATAAAGTGGAGACCAAAACCTTTGTATTTCTTTTATCTTTAGTTAAGTTATAAATAAGTTTAAATTGATTTTTTTTTAAAAATGAGTAAACATGATTTAGATTATAAAAAATGACTAAACGTAATAATTTATTGTAGATTTTATTTATAATTTTTTTTTTGGAAAAAACTCAAATGAAATCAAATTTCTAAATAAAATATTCAAAATAACATAAATTTAGTTATTTGAATTTTTGTAATTAAAAAACCATAAGAATTATATAAATTTCAAAATTCAAAATTAGGCTAATTTTAAAATTGAATTTATAATAAAATATGATTATATATTTACATTTTTAAAAATGAATTTAGAAATTATTGAAACGATAATTTATATTTATGTTATTTTATATAAAAAAATGAATTTGATAAATAGAAATATGTTAAATTTAGATTTTTAATAAGTTAAATATCAAAATTGCTGGTGGCCGGAACGGGCCGTTTCAAAAGTGAAACGGGCCGTTCCGGAATAAGAAAATTGCCCAAAACTGGAGAAACAGAACGACCCGTTCTGGGATCACATTTTAAGGTACATCAGCCATGTCTGGAATGGCCCGTTCCAAAAGTGGAACAGCCCGTTCTGTATTCGTGTAGTGATCATCAATGCATGTGTTAGAACGGCCGTTCCGATTTAATTTTAATAGGCTATTTTAGTATTTTAGAACGGCCCGTTCTACCTTGGGAACGGGCCGTGTAACAGCCCAAGCAACCCGCATGAGGATATTGTCCGCTTTGGCCCACGGCCGCACGGTTTTGCTCTTGGCGATGACACGCATGCCACCCCAAAAGGCCTCCTCCAAGGCAAGTCCTGCCAACCCATCAGAGTAGCGCAGCGACCCCACATGGCCAGATATTGTCCCCTTTGCCCTCAGGCCTCAGGGTTTTGTCCTAGGCAATGCCCTCATGGCATCCCTAAGGGCCTCCTCACAAGGAAGGTATCCACACCCATATATATGGCATGCTTCGTTCGCCTTCCTAACCGATGTGGGACTATATCCACCCCCCCTCAAGGGAGTCCAGCGCCCTCGCTGGCACACCGATCCGGGCCCCGGCTCTGATACCAATGTAACAGCCCAAGCAACCCGCATGAGGATATTGTCCGCTTTGGCCCACGGCCGCACGGTTTTGCTCTTGGCGATGACACGCATGCCACCCCAAAAGGCCTCCTCACAAGGAAGGTATCCACACCCATATATATGGCATGCTTCGTTCCAATTTTATCGGATCCCACATCGGTTAGGAAGGCGAACGAAGCATGCCATATATATGGGTGTGGATACCTTCCTTGTGAGGAGGCCTTTTGGGGTGGCATGCGTGTCATCGCCAAGAGCAAAACCGTGCGGCCGTGGGCCAAAGCGGACAATATCCTCATGCGGGTTGCTTGGGCTGTTACATAGGTATCAGAGCCGGGGCCCGGATCGGTGTGCCAGCGAGGGCGCTGGACTCCCTTGAGGGGAGTGGGAAACCTCGCTTGGGGGTGTGGGAATAATTGTTAAATAGTTTGTTTGTTGGATTGGCTCCCGATCCCTTGCCTGTTGTTTATTTCTTTGAATATGTATTATTGATGTGTTTTGTTTTATATCTTATTTATTTACATATTAGAATCTGTTATTTGAATGGAAGGCTAAGCCTCCTAAGTATTTATAAATTTGTAATCTATTATTTAAATGGAAGGCTGAGCCTCCTTATTATCTTATATTACCTTTTAAGCTTCCTACTTTACTTAAAAGATCTTAATATATTATTATTGAAAAATATGATACCTAAGCAACCTCTGGACTGTTGGATTGTTGGACTGTTGGACTGTTGGACTGTTTGGACTGTTGGACTGTTTGGACTGTTGGACTATTGGACAATATCCTCATGCGGGTTGCTTGGGCTGTTACATTGGTATCAGAGCCGGGGCCCGGATCGGTGTGCCAGCGAGGGCGCTGGACTCCCTTGAGGGGGGGTGGATATAGTCCCACATCGGTTAGGAAGGCGAACAAAGCATGCCATATATATGGGTGTGGATACTTGCCTTGGAGGACGCGTTTAGGGATGCCATGAGGGCATTGCCTAGGACAAAACCCTGAGGCCTGAGGGCAAAGGGGACAATATCTGGCCATGTGGGGTCGCTGCGCTACTCTGATGGGTTGGCAGGACTTGCCTTGGAGGAGGCCTTTTGGGGTGGCATGCGTGTCATCGCCAAGAGCAAAACCGTGCGGCCGTGGGCCAAAGCGGACAATATCCTCATGCGGGTTGCTTGGGCTGTTACAGGCCGTTCCGTATTTGCGGATTGTTCATAAATTTATGTGTTAGAACGGGCCATTCCACTTTAGTTTTAATAGGCTATTTTAGTAGTCTAGAATGGTCCGTTCCAGTTTGAGAACGACCGTTCTGGGCTAGTTAAAAATAAAAATATTATAAAAATTAATTTTCATAAATATTCGTTATTAAAATACTAATAATTATTAAAAACCTTTAAAACACTCTATAAAAGTCATTAAAATAAATATAAGAAGATAATGTCCACAAATATAAAATAAATAATAAATAACTAATTTAGTTATTTATTGAAAAATATCTTTCTAATTTCATAATTTTTAATTTTAAAATTTAAATTTTTAGTTAAAAATTAAAAAAAAAATTATTTTTTTGTTAATAAATTAATATCCTTTAATTTCTTATTTTTCATGCTTAAAAGCAAACTTATAAATTAATCTAATTTAGATTTATGAAAGAAATAAGCACAGCCTAAAAAATGGAGATATTTTATTTTGCATGAAAGTTGTTAATATGACAGCTATTACTCGATCTTGTGTTTTCAAGTATCCTAATATTGTGATAAAATATGAGTTAGAATTGATTTAAATGAATAAATATTAGAACTATATATTCATATGTATCACAAAGAAAAAGTAAGGGAAATAACATATGAATTAATTGACATTGTAATAACTATCCACAGTCAACGGTAGAATGAAACAGCATCAAATTAGCCTCAAACAACTCTAACCTCTCGTTTGCACTCTCAAGTGATAATTTATAAAGCATCCACAGTCATTATAATTTTATGGATTGAAAATGTTTCCCTTAAAATTACAAAATCATTTCAACAAAACTATATTACAAATAGTAAGAATTTAAAATTCTTTAAATTTGTAAAATTTTTCATCCAAACACACATTATAAGAATTATTTTCCTTATCTTCTTATCTTGTCCGATATATATATATATATATATATATAAGCAAAACTCAATAAAATTATTGATTAAACGATAAAGTATACAAATTTTTAGACTTATAAATTTCACTTTATTATATAAATCAACAAGTTTAATATTTAAAAAGATAAATAAAAGTATATATAATTTCAATATGTAACAGCCCAAGCAACCCGCATGTGGATATTGTCCGCTTTGGCCCACGGCCTCACGGTTTTGCTTCTGGCAATGGCACGCATGCCACCCCAAAAGGCCTCCACACAAGGAAGGTATCCACACCCATATATATGGCATGCTTCGTTCTCCTTCCTAACCGATGTGGGACTTCACAATCCACCCCCCCTCAAGGGAGTCCAGCGCCCTCGCTGGCACACCGGCCCGGGCAATATTCTCATGCGGGTTGCTTGGGCTGTTACATTTGGTATCAGAGCCGGGACCCGGGCAGGTGTGCCAGCGAGGGCGCTGGGCTCCCCGAGGGGGGGTGGATTGTGAAGTCCCACATCGGCTAGTAAGGTGAACGAAGCATGCCATATATATGGGTGTGGATACCTTACTCTTGAGGACGCGTTTTGGGGTGGTGTTGGCCATTCCCGAGAACAAAGCCGTGAGGCCGTGGGCCAAAGCGGACAATATCCTCATGCGGGTTGCTTGGGCTGTTACATTTGGTATCAGAGCCGGTTCCCGGGCCGGTGTGCCAGCGAGGGCGCTGGACTCCCTTGAGGGGGGGTGGATATAGTCCCACATCGGTTAGGAAGGAGAACGAAGCATGCCATATATATGGGTGTGGATACCTTCCTTGTGTAGACGCGTTTTGGGGTGGCATGCGTGCCATTGCCAGAAACAAATCCGTGAGGGCTGCGGCCAAAGCGGACAATATCTACATGCGGGTTCTTGGGCTGTTACATTGGATATAGTCCCACATCGGTTAGGAAGGAGAACGAAGCATGCCATATATATGGGTGTGGATACCTTCCTTGTGTAGACGCGTTTTGGGGTGGCATGCGTGCCATTGCCAGAAACAAATCCGTGAGGGCTGCGGCCAAAGCGGACAATATCTACATGCGGGTTCTTGGGCTGTTACATTGGTATCAGAGCCTGGTTCCGGATCGGTGTGCCAGCGAGGGCGCTGGACTCCCTTGAGGGGGGGTGGATATAGTCCCACATCGGTTAGGAAGGCGAACGAAGCATGCCATATATATGGGTGTGGATACCTTCCTTGTGAGGAGGCCTTTTGGGGTGGCATGCGTGTCATCGCCAAGAGCAAAACCGTGCGGCCGTGGGCCAAAGCGGACAATATCCTCATGCGGGTTGCTTGGGCTGTTACATGATTGTGAAGTCCCACATCGGTTAGGAAGGAGAACGAAGCATGCCATATATATGGGTGTGGATACCTTCCTTGTGTGGAGGCCTTTTGGGGTGGCATGCGTGCCATTGCCAGAAGCAAAACCGTGAGGCCGTGGGCCAAAGCGGACAATATCCACATGCGGGTTGCTTGGGCTGTTACATTTGGTATCAGAGCCGGGACCCGGGCAGGTGTGCCAGCGAGGGCGCTGGGCTCCCCGAGGGGGGGTGGATTGTGAAGTCCCACATCGGCTAGTAAGGTGAACGAAGCATGCCATATATATGGGTGTGGATACCTTACTCTTGAGGACGCGTTTTGGGGTGGTGTTGGCCATTCCCGAGAACAAATCCGTGAGGCCGTGGGCCAAAGCGGACAATATTCTCATGCGGGTTGCTTGGGCTGTTACACAATATATTATTGTAAATTTAATATAATAATAATAATAATAATAATTATTATTATTATTATTCATTTTTATTGAAATAGATCAATCTTTTAATATATTATAGTATATATAATTTTAATATATTATATATAGTCATTAAATTTAATATAATAATAATAATAACTAATATTATTATTCATTTTTATTCAGGTAGATCAATCTTTTAAGTGTAATATAATTTTTTTTAAATAACTTGTAGCCTATGCTTTTAAACTAAATACATATTATAATAAAAACTTTGGTTTATTTAATTTTAAATATATTTGATTACTTTGTACGTTTATGTAGTTATTTAGAGAGAATATCATTTTTTTATATCGAAAGAAAAAGTGTTGTACATAAAACTTTAAAATTTTGTTAAAATTTCAAAATTGAACTATTATTATTGTTATTATAAATATATTATTATTTTAAATCTGAAATACTACGATTTTGCATTTAAATTAAATTATATTAATCATTATTTTCAATTTTAAATTCAAAATATTATTTATATATTAATTTAATTAATAAAAATATAAGGTAGTAATTTTAAAAATAATTGTATTTTAACATATTTTATTATAATTTCATTTTAATTTATTATAAAATAATTAGAATATTTAATTTAACGTCATTAAAAAAATAATCATTATAAAATTTATTCTTTTTAATCTAATTATTTATTATAATACTTTTTAGTTACCGTATTTACCAAAAAATTATTTTTAATTAAAATATATTTTAGAATTTTAGTTAATTCATTATCATTCACTCACTTGATTAAAAAGTGACAAAATATAATTAATTAAAAATGAATGTGTAATTAGAAAAGTTTGAAATATTAATTTTTTAATTTAATAATTTAATTATAATATAATAAATTTAAAAAAACTTTTAAATTAAAGTAAAGAAATCAGAAGTGTCAATTTATTTTTCTAAGTTATTGATTTCTTTTGATTTGAATTATAATTTTTATAATATTTAGATTTATTATGATTTAATTTTTATAATTTAACAATCCAACCCTTAAAAATAATGTTTATTTTTAAGATAAATATTATTTAATTATTTATAAACTTTATTTATTAACATAAATAAACTTTATTTATTAACATAATTATTTAATTATGTTAATAGTATATGAAACTAATTCAAAATTTGATACTAAATTAATATGATTATCCGACACAAGTGAAATTTAAAACAATTTCTTTATTTTAATCTAATTCAATAATAACATGTTTGATTTAAATTAAATTTTAAAAAATTATTTATTTATTTATTTTAAATAAATTAAGCACAAATTAAAAATATATAAAAATGCTCATAAATATTTATTTTTTATTTTTTAATATCCATTTTCTTTTTTTTTTAGGTTAGTAGCAAGTAGTTTTGCCGGGAGAAAAGCAAAAACAGAAGGGGGAAAGAGTGAGTGAGTGAAATTTGGCATCAAATTTTGAAAACCACCCCACACACACTTTCACCCTCCATCAAACTCCAATTTCATTTCTCTCTCTCTTCTAATCCCAATTCTCTGGTCCCCCCTCCCCCATCCATGGCCACCGAAACCCTAGAAGACTCCAAGCCTCCGCTCCACAACGCCAAATCGCCACCGGCCTCCGAGATTCCGAAGAAGGAGGCTTCAGCGAAGCGGGGTTTGCCCTTGAGGGTGAGGGACTTGACGCGAGTGAAACGCGAGGTTGCACGGTTGGGGGAGAGGGCGTAGCAGTTCCGGTCTCGCCGCGAGGTCAGGAAGTGGAGCACGTTTTCCAGGACGTTCTCCAGGACCTGGTCCGGGAAGGGGGCGTGGGGCTCGGACTGAGCGCAGGTTCGGCTCTTGGAGGTCGAGGATTCCGCGATTTTAGGCTTGGGCATTTTCGTCGTCACCAAAACCCTATCGTTCGCCGCCGCGTTCTCTTGCTGGCGCTGGCGATTCCCTCGGTGTCGACGAAGGCGGGGGGATTTTCCTGCCGCTAGTAGCGGCGCTCCTCTCCGACGTTGCCAAACAGGTGAATGTATTTGTCATTTTGACATTCTATTGTCTGATGCTGTTTGTGTTGTTGTTGTATGGCTCAGGGTGCGCTTTATTTTGGAGTGGAGACACTTCTCTTGAAGTGTGAGACATGGCTTTCTGAGGCATTCTCACCTAAAGGGTTTCAATCTACTCAAATACAACTAGAGGACTTGATTCAAATTTGGAAATTTGGCTCGGCCCTTGGTAAAATTTGTTGTTTTTAATGGCAAACGTCATTAACTTGCAACTTCAGCCCTTGCTATTCTTGCTTTTGGCTATAACACCACACGGTTTATTCTAACAATTGTTATTTATTTATTTATTTATTTTAATGTATTGGTTTTTGCAGCAAGTGACTTTATCCTGCACTTATGTATGGGATACCTAGCAAGAAATTTTGTATGTACTCAACTCTTTCACTAGAGCTTGTGCAATAAACAATAATCTCATACCTTGGAATGTTTGTTCAATTGTTAATCACGCATCGTTGTGTCTCTGTCTGCCCATAAATAAATCTTGTGAGGTGCTTTTACATACCTATTGATTGGACTATTATGTTCTGTAATTTCAGTTGCATTTATTCTGTTAGAAAGTCAGTTAGTGTGTTTGTTAGTTGCTGACTCAGCAGTGAGTCATAGGGCTTAGCTATATAAGGGTTTATCCTCTGTACTGCTTCTCTTAATGATGATCTCATAGTTCAGTTTCTCTTTGTTATGTTTTTCTCTAATTTCTATTATGGACTCAAGTTATTACTGAAATGTTTGTGCGGTTGTACATATATTATCATGTTAGCATCCCTTTGGTGACAATTTCTTTAGAGTTTAGAGTGGGTTTTCAGGATATGTGAATGTGAATTACAAAAACAAGATATCTCTGAGAGTTGAACTGAAACCTATACCCTTGATATAATGATTTGTTTTATTCATGCATAGTATTGTCCTGTGTGTGTGGTTTGTTTACTTTGTTTCCTGAGGATATGGTGCCACCAAGAGACTTGCTTTTCATACTACTGTTTGAAACTTGAGAGTCATATCTTGTATTTGTAAATTAAAATGGAATTGTGGTTATTAAAAACAGACTTCAATTGCTGAAGATACGATCATGATATTGTTAGTCAGATAAAATGCATATGGATATGTGAAAGGCAATTACCCACTAACCTCTTGATATTTTGAGTGAGCCAGTTTTCCTTTAGTTAATTTGTTTGATTTCTTCCTTTTCCTGTTGCCTAATTTAAAATAAGCTGGAAATAATCATATACATAGATGACCTTATTTTTAAGAATTACTCATTTTCTAATCACTTATCTTTTTTCCACAGAACAAGGATGTAACTGAGGCAATTCAAAAGGTTGCTGCTGCCTATGACTGTAAAATTGTTGAGGGTGTTCTTAGGCACCAAATGAAGCACTTTGTTATTGATGGGAATAAAGTTGTCCTTAGTTTGTCTAATCCAGACACCAGAGTTGACGAAGCAGAATTTGAAGAGAATGAAGTTTATGCGATTGATATAGTAACCAGCACTGGAGATGGCAAGGTAGGTTAATTATATCAACATATTTACCAGTATAATACAATTTATGAATGATAATAAGTATATTTTCACTCTGTTGCAGCCTAAGTTGTTGGATGAGAAGCAGACTACTATTTATAAGAGGGCTGTTGACAAGAGCTATCACTTGAAGATGAAAGCATCTACGTTCATCTTCAGTGAAATAAGCCAAAAATTTCCAATCATGCCATTCTCTGCTAGGTAATTGTCTTAGAGTCAATGAGGTAAGAGAACTAAACACAAACATCTTTTTTAGCTTTGGCAATTTTCTTAGAGTCAATGAGGTAAGAGAACTAAACACAAACATTTTTGTTGGTCTTTCTTCTGCTTCTGTGATATTTGGCTGCTATAAAATGTGTTTTAATTATAATAGTTAATCAATATACACTACAAGAAAAAGTCAAATTTCCCACAGATTATTTCCCACGGACCAAAATCCGTTGGAAATTTCCCACGAATTTAGATCCGTGGGAAATTTCCGACGAAATTTCCCACGGATTTTTACATGAAGGAATTTCCGATGGAATTTCTGACGGATTTAAATCCGTGGGAAATTTCCGACGGAATTTCCGATGGATTTAAATCCGTGGGAAATTTTCGACAGGATTTCCCACAGATTTAAATCCGTGGGAAATTTCTGACGGGATTTCCCACGGATTTAAATCCGTGGGAAATTTCTGACGGAATTTCCCATGGATTTATATTCGTCTGAAATTTTCGACGGAATTTTCCACGGATTTAAATCCGTCTAAAATTTTTGACGAAGTTTCCCACGGATTAAAATCCGTCTGAAATTTCTGATGGAGTTTCTCATGTATGAAATTATTAAATAAAATTTAAGCCAATTATTTTTCAAATGCAACCAATCCTAATTGCATCAATACACACAATAATGCACTATATAATATTTTCATTATTATATGGGTGTTTTCAAAATATAAATAAGATAAATATAAATCAAAGTGTGTGAGGTATGACTTATATTACCTATATATAATTATATGTTTAGGTTATTATAAATTATAAGCTAATTAGCGTAAATGTGTTTTTTGTTACTTATCTTGAAAAATACCAACACATGACGTTCAAATTTAAGAATAACACATCTTTTCTTTAATTTTTAAAAATCACTCATCTCTTTGAAAATAACGTTATTAATTAAATAAGGGGGAAAAAAGTTAAATTATGTTCTGCAAATCATATATATGTATCTATCATTTATTTCTAAATTACATCCAATACTATGTCATTTTGATGAAAACTTACATTGATCTTCAATTTTGAAAATAAGATTTTTTTCAATTCATTTTTAAAATTATTACTTAAATTTAATATATTTTTTTAAATCACAGTGTGCATGATATTTAAAATAAATTTCAAAAAAGTTGAAATAATGAAATAAGAGATCAAATCTCATTTAATTATTGATATTTGTATTAATAAATTATTTTCTCTTAATAATATATAAACAGTATTATCTTATATAAGTAGTTGTATGTGCCACTTAAATAAATAAATAAGAAAATTAATACTCACTTAAAAATTTGAGAAGAGATATATGTATGACGTTATTGAGAAAAACTTAAAGTAGGGGTTAATGTAATTTTTTCTAGATTAAATCTTCTTTATTTAAAACTTAAAACATTAAAGTTAAAATAATTACACTAAATAATTATTTTTGTTCCTAATAACTGATTGATTTAAAAATCTCTCTTTAAGTTGTAGTAATTTATTAACTTTACATTTTATTGATTTCTGAATTTTATATTTAAGTAAATCAGTAAAATACAAAGTAACGAGTATAAATATGAGTATTTAAAACTTCAATGAATCTATATATAGAAAGTAGAGATAAAGACAGAGAAAATGAATAGAAGAAAAATAGTTAAATATATAGTTGTTTGAATATCTATAGTAATGGATAAAGGGAAATATACGTCATCTTGTAGCTGATTTTCTCTAAAAAATAATAGATAATCATACCCTTAACTAATTTTTATTTTATATATTCTAATTTTATTTGAAATAATATGATTATATATTTAAATAGTTTAATTTTAATAATTTTTTAAGTATATTTTTGTCTTTTCACTTAAAATATTTGAATTTCTATATTTTAATTTGAATTATTTTTTAAGTATATTCACTACTAGAAAAATTAATATTTGTGACGAATTTTGTGACGGAAAAAATAGCATCGCAAATAGTGACGGATTTTGTGAGGGATTTTTAAGTTTTGTGACGGACAAGAATTTAATGACTTTTGTGACGGATTTTGTGACGGAAAATATTCCGTCTCTAAAAATCCGTCACAAATTTCGTCACTGAATCAAAAAAAAAATATTTGTGACGGAAAAATTTCCGTCTCTAAAAATCCGTCACAAATTTCATCACTAAATTAAAAAAAATGTTTGTGACGGATTTTGTGACGGAATGAGATTCGTCTCTAAAAAATCCGTCACAGATTTCGTCACTAACATAAAAAAATTTAGTGAGGGATTTTTCCCTCTCAAAATTCCGTCACAAATAGGTTAAAATATTTTGTGAAAAAATTTGTGACAAATTATTCCCTCTCAAAATATTAAATTTTATTTATGAAACTTTTATATTTAACAATTATGCATAATTAAAGAAAATATGTTAATTTTTTTTTAAAAAAATAATAAAATTAAATATATTTTATTTCATTAAAGGACTGAAAAAATTATGAAATTCATTTAATTAAATAAAAAATTGTCAATTTTGAACATAAGAAACTAAGACATTCATTAAAAATATTTAAAAAAAAACTTGTGAAAATAATAAAAAAATATTAATTTAATTTTGGCTTAATTACATTTTTGATCCCTCAAGTATTGTAATTGTGCAATTTTGATCCCTAAGATTTTAATTGGATAATTTTAGTCTCTAAAGAATTGTAATTGTCCAATTTTAGTCCTTTAATTTTTAATTGAATAATTTTAGTCTCTCAAAAATCATAATTGTGCAATTTGAATCTCTCTCATTAAAAATTTAAAATTTTAATATATATATATATATATATATAATAATAATAATAATAATTTAAAATTATACCATTATTTGCTTATATAAATAATTTTTTATTTCTATTATTTATTAATTCTTTTCTTTTTAAATGTTTTATAACATTATTAAAATTTTATAATTTTAATCTCTCTAATTCTATCTTACTTTTTATTTTATAAATATAATTTGGTTTATTCATTTTATAATTAAATTAAATTTTTTAAATTTTTTATGAGTTTACATTCTAAGAATGTATTGAAATTCCTCAATATTTGATTATTAGATAGCAACAACATGAATATTCTGATTATTAGACATTATGTTATAATTCTACTACTGATCGTACTATATGTTATTTTTAAATTTAAACTCCTAAACTTTATTTGTTATGTATGACATTTTATTTTGTATGAATGAACTTGTTTTGATTTACATAATTATGATTGATTTAATATCTTTAAATAGAATAATTATTTAATAAAATTTTGAATTTTAAAAAAATAATTTTTCACAGAATTTCCCACGGATTTCCCACGGATTTATCCGTGAGTAATTTCCCACGGACTAATCCGTGGGAAATTACCCACGGAAAAATCCGTGGGAAATTACCCACGGATTAGTCCATGGGAAATTACCCACGGACAAATCCGTGGGAAATTACACACGGATTAGTCCGTGGGAAATTACCCACATATAAATCTGTGGGAAATTCTGTGAAAAATTATTTTTTTTTTAAATTCAAAATTGAGGAGTTTCAATACATTCTTAGAATGTAAACTCATAAAAAATTTAAAAAAATTAATTTAATTATAAAATGAATAATCCAAATTATATTTATAAAATAAAAAGTAAGATAAAATTAGAGAGATTAAAATTATAAAATTTTAATAATGTTATAAAACATTTAAAAAGAAAAGAATTAATAAATAATAGAAATAAAAAATTATTTAAATTACAATATAGAAATTCAAAAATTTAAGACAAAAAGACAAAAATATACTTAAAAAATAATTCAAATTGAAATATGGAAATTCAAATATTTTAAGTGAAAAGACAAAAATATACTTAAAAAATTATTAAAATTAAATTATTTAAATATATAATCATATTATTACAAATAAAATTAGAATATATAAAATAAAAATCAGTTAAGGGTATGATTATCTATTATTTTTTTAGACAAAATCAGATGACGTATAACTTTATATTAAATGTGAATTTTGTAAATTCAACCGTTATTAAAAATATTTTACTCTTAAATCATATATACAAAATGTTATATTAATCGAAGATGATTTCTTATAAAACAAAATTAAATCCGTTGAAAAATTTATATTTTCGATGAGAAAATTTTTGTAGGAAAAGCTATATTATTGATGAAATATTTCAGACAAATTTATATTTGTAAAAAATGTAAGAACTGGTTTTAAATTTGATATGAAAATATTATGATATTATTAGATAAGATTATAAGTTAGTATTTTATTAATAGTTGATAATTAAAAAATAAAACAAGGATAAATATATTTTTTGAATTATATATATATATTTTAAGATAACTTATAAAATAACTTTTTGGTAAAGTTATTCCGCTTAGTAACTCATGGCGTGTGTTGAATTTTATCGATCTAATTAATTGTTAAATTAAAAGTTACTAAATTTTACTAATAATTAATATAAAAAATTAATTAGTTTTGGAATAAATTATTTTTGAATTAACAATATAATTGAAATATTAATTATTTTAAATTATTTAACTAAAATCTTATTGACAATTTACTATATGATCTTAATATTTTTGTATAATTAATATCTGGTTTTACTATATGATCTTAATATTTTTGTATAACTAATATCTGATTTTAAATTTGATATGAGAATATTATATATAATTAGATAAGATTTTAAGTTAGTATTTTATTAATAGTTGATAATTAGAAGAAAAAAAAACAAGGATAAATACATTTTTTGAATTTTATATGTTTGATTTAAGGTAAATAAATATATTAAATTAATTAATAATTTACTTAAAATATTAAAATTTAATTTATAAGTATGTATTAAATAAATATTTATAATTTTTCAAATTATATTATCATTATAAATTATAAAATTAAATAATTTAAATTATAATTTTAAATAAAAATAAGTAGACGTTAATTATAAAAGTAAGTACATATAAATAAATAATAATTAAATATATTATTATTATTAATAATTATTATTATTTGTAATATAAATTATTATATATTATTATTATAGTACAAATATGAGATTGTATATTTGAGGATGACTTAAATGAATTAATTTGTACAAGTTATACTGACAACATACATATACATTTCGGTAGCTTACTCATAAGAACTTCACAGTTAAGCGTGCTTGACCTGGAGTAGTACAGGGATGGGTGACTTCTGGGAAGTTTCCCAGAAATTGCACAAGTAAGGATAAAACACACTAAACAATGAAATATTGTGAAATAGAACCCTTGAGAGGCCAAATATGAGGGTTGTTACATTAATAAATTTATTAAAATTAAAAAAAATTATAATTTCGGGTAATTTCCCACGGATTTATCCGTGGAAAATTACCCACGGATAAATCCGTGGGAAAGTTACCCACGGATAAATTCGTGGGAAATTACCCACGGATAAATCCGTGGGAAATTACCCACGGATAAATCCGTGGGAAAGTTACCCACGGATAAAAATCCGTGGGTAAATTTCAGACGACCAATTTACCGACGGATTAGTGTCCGTCGGTAATCCGTCGGAAATGCCTCATTACCCACGGATTTTGGGCATTTCCCACGGATTTTTGCCGTCTGAAATACCGAATTTTCTTGTAGTGATATGGGTTTTGTGACTCTGGTAATCGATTACAAGAAATAGGTAATCGATTACCAGAGAACCTTTTAATAAGTGAATTGCGAACATGTGATTCTCATTGTCTGGTAATCGATTACATGTATAGGTAATCGATTACATGTATAGGTTAGTGGATATATGGGTTTTGTGACACTGGTAATCGATTACAAGAAATTGGTAATCAATTACTAGAGAACCTTTTAATAAGTAAATTGCGAACATGTGATTCTCATTGTCTGGTAATCGATTACATGTATAGGTAATCGATTACCAGACTCTTAAAAACAAATGGTTCCATCAAATTTAGTCATCAACAGTTAGTGAGGGATTCATCCCAGTTAGTGACGGATAAAATTCGTCGCAAATTGTGACGGATTTAATCCCTCACAATTTGTGAGGGATTTAATCCGTCACAAACTGCGAGGGACTAAATCCCTCGCAAATTGTGACGGATTCTGTGAAGTCCCACATCGGCTAGTAAGGTGAACGAAGCATGCCATATATATGGGTGTGGATACCTTACTCTTGAGGACGCGTTTTGGGGTGGTGTTGGCCATTCCCGAGAACAAATCCGTGAGGCCGTGGGCCAAAGCGGACAATATCCTCATGCGGGTTGCTTGGGCTGTTACATTTGGTATCAGAGCCGGGACCCGGGCAGGTGTGCCAGCGAGGGCGCTGGGCTCCCCGAGGGGGGGTGGATTGTGAAGTCCCACATCGGCTAGTAAGGTGAACGAAGCATGCCATATATATGGGTGTGGATACCTTACTCTTGAGGACGCGTTTTGGGGTGGTGTTGGCCATTCCCGAGAACAAAGCCGTGAGGCCGTGGGCCAAAGCGGACAATATCCTCATGCGGGTTGCTTGGGCTGTTACAGATTCTACTTAATTAAAGTCTTCACAGTTTGTGACGGATTTAATCCCTCACAAATTGCGAAGGATTTAATCCCTCACAAATTGCGACGGATTTTTATTAATTTCTAAACATTTATTATTAGAAATTAGTGACGGAAATTATATTATTTGTGATGCCTTAATTCCGTCACTAATTGTGACGGAAAAAATAATCCGTCACTAAATATTTTGTGACGCCAAATTTTGTGACGGAATCATTTCCGTCACAAATTCCGTGACTAATCAATTAGTGACGGATTTTATCAAAATTAGTGACGGATTTGTTCCCTCTCTAATTTTAATTTTTCTAGTAGTGTTCGCAAATAATATTTACTAAATGGTAGAAAAATTTTGCAGGTAACTTTTCTTACGGATTTTCCTACAAATTTTAATCCGCAGGAAAAATAAAAAAATTTAAAATTTATAAGTTTAATATTTTAAAAAAACTTAAAGTCCCACATCGATTAAAAATAAAACAATTAAAGAATATATAAGTTGTGACAACACTCACCTAACAAGTTGATTTGTATGGTTGAGTGTTAGACTTATAATCTACAACCTTAGAATTTAAAAGATTATGTATCACATGTTGAAGGCATGAAAACAAATCCTTCGGATGAATTCATTGTGAGCATTTGAAGCTGAAGAATTATTGATAGAATTTATAGTAATTTTTTTAAATTTTTTTCGTAAAAAATATTTTTGCAAAATTTCTTGAAAAAAAAATCGCAAGAAACTTTCCTGCAAATTTTAAAATTTGCAAAAATATATTATTCACGAAGGAATTACCTGCAGATAAAATTTCGCAAAAAAATTTGTAGGAACAACTTTTCTTGCAAATTTTTCATAAAAATTCACAAAAAAAGTCGCATGTAATAAGAGAAATTCTAGTAGTGTAAGTATATGTAAGAATGATAGTTTTTTTTATCTATTGAAGAATGAGCACTTAGCAAAAGATTACTCACACTTTGATTCGACTTCCAACATTGTAGTTCTTTTTATAGGGGCACCGAAAAAGATACATTAGAGGAGAGAACATCATTGAGTCAAAGCGCTTTTGCAGGACTTGCTTTTGTGTGTTGCTAAAGGTACAACAAGTGTCACATAGGAGAGAACTCTATGATACAATTGATATTTGCAAGTGTGAGTGTGCATAATACCATATTTGGTTAAGCATTTGTAAAATGTGTTTTGTTCTTAACCATAAAGGTATGACTAGTACATAATCAACCCATAATTTATGCATGCAACAAAATAACAGACTATTATTTTTATTTAAAAGATGTGTGTTGGTAATTAATTGCAAATAAAATAATATATCCATACATTCCACGAAATCAATACATAAGGCATAACACCCATATACATAACACTTACGACTTGTGTGAGTAAGTTTCTTACAAAGCACTTATAGGAGAGAAAAATATGAAAGCAAAATGAAAGGAGTTTCTCCATAAGTTTAAATTAGCTTACTCATAAGCTAATTAGTAGAAGCTATCTTTTATTGACTTTTCCAAAATCTTATTTTAACTTATGCATAAGCTATTTTTGATTTATGGAGAAGCTTATATTCCTTTTTCTTCCTACTTTTCTCTCTTAAAAGTGATTATAGAGAAAGTTATCTAAACATGTCCTAAGGGTCTTAGAATGTGGGTTTAGACCTAATTCAACCCTGCAAAATCGGCTTGTATGATGAGGGTTTTCTTTTCACTTATATACTATTTGTTTGTCCTTTCTCTAATCTTTTGGAACTTGAGTTTTTCCCAATACATTCCCTCAAGTCTAACACTAGTAGACTTGGTGTATGGATAAATGGTGAGTAACTATTTTTAATGATTAGGACAAACTAGACTTTAGTTTTTTCCAATACACCCCTTCACCACTAGTGCAAAAATTAGATTTTAAATCAGAGTTTTAAGATCGGTTACAAAGTAACCGATCTTAAAAGTGACGCAGTGGCAATTTTGTAAATAACATAACACTTTTAAGATTGGTTAAAATTTAACCGATCTTAAAAGTACTTTTAAGATCGGTTATTTTATGACCGATCTTAAAAGTAGCACTTTTAAGATCGGTATTTAAGAACTGATCTTAAAAGTGCTACTTTTAAAATCGGTTATTTCAGAACCGATTTTGTATGTAGTATACAAAATCGGTTCTTAAATAACCAATTTTAAAAGTATCGTCAGAAATCTTTTATATTCCCCTCCATTCTCATTCTCTTTAATCTTTCCCTCTATTCCTTTTTTACTCTCTAACGCTCTCATTTTCTATAGTCTCCAATAAAGTAAATTTCGTTGTCGTTTTCGTTTTCATTTTCGTCTTCTCATGTTCTTCTTGTGTCTCTTTTGATTTTCTCATGCTTTTCTCGTCTCTATTTTCGTTGTAGGTTCAGTTTGTGAAATTTCGAACCTGAAACGGGCCGTTCTGAAAGGAGAACGGGTCGTTCTCCATGGAGAACGGGTCGTGCTTCTCCATGGAGAACGACCCGTTCTGCAAGTTAACTAGCCTGGAACGGCCCGTTCCAGTTTTGGAACGGCCCGTTCCAGTTTAATTTTTTTTCACCGCCCGGACTTTTAAGATCGATTATAAAGCAACCGATCTTAAAAGTTAACTTTTAAAATCGGTTGTTTAACCGATTTTAAAAGTCTAACTTTATAAATCGGCTCTTTCAAAATCGGTTACGGAACTGATTTTAAAAGTTAAAAATAACCGATTTTAAAAGTCTTTTTTCTACTAGTGCACGCAACACTTTTAGGCTTGATACATAGATAAATTTGGTGGGTGACCCTTTTAAAGTGAGTCTAGGATATTTGTGATACCATCTTAGTATGTGAGTTTAGGCCTAATTCAACCTTACAAAAATGAGACAAAGATCATTGGATCCTTGTGTATAAAAAGTAGGAGTGGCAATGAATCCATTTATTCATCATTCATCATCCATTCAATTCATCAAGTAAATTTATTCAATTCATCAATTACAATAAAAATAAAAATAAATTGAATTCAATCCATTCATTGAGTTTTATGGATGGTTACTATTTCATCCATTACTTTTTCAAAATCCATTGGATTAATATGAGATATTTATTGGATTGAGATTTAAAAGACTATTTTGACATAAAAATAATCTTATGAATTTTAAAAGACTATATAAGAATGAAATGACTTATAAAGAAAAAAGTGAAAAAATATTTCAAAAAATATTATTTAATTTTTAAAACATTACTTTTATGGATGGATTGAATATCCATCCATGAAAAATTGTTGATGGATGGATTGTATGCCTTTTTTTTTATTACTTTAAATGGATTGAATTTTATGTAAATTTTTTAATAAATCTAAATAAATTAATGAATTATTTTTATCCGATCTATTATGATCCACCTTAAAAAATTATCCAATCTATTTATTTGTCACCTCTATTAAAAATTTATTGGACGGTCAATAAAAAATGTCATTAGACATCGTGAATTTCTTTATGATAGTTCATTAAAAACATCTATTTTATCAAGACTCTTGGAATAAAGTATTTAGACAAACTGAGTTATCATCAAAACTTTATGAAAATAGACTTTTATGTCTTTGGTTCTAACATTGTTTCATATGTAGTTTTATATTTATTTCTTTTTATCCTTAAAATGTTTATTAAATTTATTTTTTACTAGTTTTCTTACATAAATTAGAATGATATTATACTTTCTTTTGTTTATCCTCTTTCTGTCATTAGCTCATCCAACACACTAATCAACTAGTTGATTGTAACTCTTATCTTTTTCATACCTTTTTTTCCTAGGAAATGCTCACATATTAATGATAGCTTATAAATCCTTAGTCTTATAATAAGTGACATTCTAAATTATTTTACATAGATAAAAAAGTTAATAATAGATAAGAGTGAATATTGATTTTACAAAATTAACCTTATAAATAATTTTTTTATAGAAATAATACAACATAAAAACATCTCTCTATATAATCAATGGTATAAATGGAAAGGAGATAATTAATACTATATTGAAAAACTAACAATAAGATTCTTATTTTGTGACTTATTTTTTCTTCTAAAATAACACTTATTATGAGACAAATGAAATACTACATTATTCTTTTTTAATATAGTATACAAATAAAGAATCTTAATCTATTAAGAAAACAAAGAAACTTAATCTTTTTTACTTAAAAGAAGAATTTAAAATAATCATATTTGTGGTTGCATATGTCGTTTATATACTTATGAGTATAGTAGGCTAGTAGCATGATATCATAATAATTATTTTATTAAGGAATCAGCCCATAATAATGAATTGAAATGAATTAGTTTCCTTAATCTTCCTTATATGCAAAAGAAGACTACATTGAGCAGTTAAGGTTAAATAAGAGTGCACTTGTAAATTCATAAAAAAATAATTAAATACAATGTCTAATATTATTATTGAATTATAAAAAATTGTCTAATATTAAAATTAATTTTTAATTATTAAATATTAATTAAAAAATTCAATTATAAAATATTTAAAAATAGACTAATAATTTTCTTTTAATAATTTTTAGACAATAAATAAAGTTTAAAATTAAATATTAATTTCTTGAATAAATATTTAAAAATGAAATGTTGCTTATGTGAAAATTGAAGTATTATATCCAAACAAAATAGTTTAAATCCAAAATTTTGAAATTACTCCATCTAAATAAAATATTTAAACAATAAAAGAATTTCAATTAAAAGTAAAGAATTTTAAATTATCTAAAATTTTAAAATTCCTTACCCAGACACAAACTTACATATTTTGAAGAGTGCGCGAGCGTTTTAGTTTTTTTACTACACAATTTTGAGTTGTTTTCCGTAAGGTAAGAAGTAAGAATAAAAATGTAAACTTATTGAATTTAAGAGAAGGGTAATTATGACTTCTGAGCCATTTAGAAGGTCGAGTCTACTACACTAGTAACAGCATAGACGACGTCGTATCACAAAACCGAAAGAAGTTCATATACCTGACTCGCGGTGCTCGTGTAACGGATCGTTACTTGCGAATATTGAAGAATCTCCATCATCGCAAGAGCACAAAGGCTTCTTCTTGTTCATCACTGCAGAAACTAAAGAGGTCAATTAACTTTGTATTTTAATTTTTGTGAACACCAATCCTTCGCATTTCTTATGCTTTGAGTTTGGGGTTTTCGCATCATTCTTTTCGTATTCCGTTGCATCCTCGCCGATTAGCCATAGCTTTCTAATATAAATGAAATCAGAGAACGAAACTTGATGCTTGTGAATGTTTCTTGTCTCTGATTCTTTTGTTCTTTTATGTCACGTTTTGCGAAATTATAGTCGGTTGATTATGCGTGATTTAGCAAGTGTGTTATTATTATTATTATTATTATTATTATTTTCTCAAGGATTGGAATGATTTAGATTATGTATTAGGTCATTGTGTGTTCAATTTTGTGTTAGAATGAATTGCGTTCTTTTTTGTTTATATAAATGTTGGAGGAATTATCGCATGTGTTAAATTGTGTGAGTAATACGTGCATCTCTTGTGTAATGCAGCTGAGCGTAGCAGATATGGAATGTGTGGTTCAGGGAATTATAGAGACTCAGGTGAGGTTCTGTTTTCTTTGAAATGTTAATTGCTCTTTCTTTGAACTATATGGGAGATGTTATGGAATTAAATTGATTTGGCTTAGCGTTCGTGTTCGTGTTGGTCTCTTGCTGTTTGAAGTTTTAGATGCTGCTCTTATAGTTCATCGTGCTCCATGTTAATGGCGATGCCATAATCTCCATTTTCCCTTTTGTTTTAAGAATGCTGGCCATGATTTCTCATGTGTTGCTTGCGTTTAGTATTTGAGTTCTACCCGTGAAAGGTAGCTTAACGTTCTAGTAATCCAAATGGCGTGGCACTAAGGCAAAATATTGCTTAGCCACCTGAATGAACCCCTTCCTCAAAATAAATACAAAGAAGAAAACTTAAGTCCATAGAAGAAATGAATTTAGAGCCTTTTTGGTTACATGCTCAGAAGTGTTTTTGAGAGCTTTTCTACTTAAAATAAGGAGTTTTTTTTACAATAAAGAATCTCTCAAAAGCACTTCTAACTTGTATCCAAACATGTTTTCAATCAAAAGAACAAGTTTCATATAATTTAAGTCACATTATCTGCATGGTTTGAGTAGTCCCCCACACCTTGGCTGTGTTTCCTTGAATGTGATAATCATTGTTGAAATGCAGAGTGGAACCATATTGAAATATATAAAAAAAAAACTGCTTATTTTAATCCTAAATCTGTTTGTAATGCCATACCAAAGGAACTATCAAAGCAAGTTGCTGGGGTGATTTTTATAGTTGCTTTGGTTGGCACCTTCTGTTGATCTTTCTTGGTGAAGCAACAGTTCCCTGTTCCCTCCTTTATCTTTCCACTTTTATTAGTGAGTTGTCACTTGTCACTAGTGTACCCTTAACTCACTTCTGGATGCTTTAAACATGTGGTAAATGTTGAGCTTAGGGGAGCTAAAGACCTTAAGAGTTTTGATGATCACAACAACTTGGAGACAACAAGTGTACAACAACAACATTGAACACAAAAACAAAGTCAAGGAAGAATCAAGAAAAATACCTTGAAGTATAGATATGTAATAGAGCTTAGGAAGCAAATTGTTATAAATGAATTGTTATATTTGGGTCTGTGTGTGCTTTGTGCATTGAGAAAATCTTGTCTAGAATCAAGTAGGGAGTGGATGATGATGAGTTGAACATTGGAAAATTATTTTGAGACTTAAAATGAAGTTTTAAGAACTGACTCAAAATAATCGATTATTGTTAAATATAATCGATTATTTCAGCAAGTGGGCTAAGTGGAATGCCTTGCTGTAATAATCGATTATTTGCCAAAATAATCGATTATTTCAGGAACAACTCTCTGGAATAATCGATTATCCAGCTAAATAATCGATTAAATTGTTCTTGATTGATTTCCAGAAATCTGAAGAACAAAATAATCGATTATTCTTTAAAATAATTGATTATCTGGGTTTGAATTTTTATAAATAGTTTGAACTCTTTTGAAACTTCATAACATTGAGTAAAAACTGATAATCAACTGGTAAAAACGTTTTAGAGAGTCTGTGTGACATCTTGGAGAGTTTTCTTTGTGAAATCCAAGAGAAAAACGTTTGTGAAAAGCTTGTGAGGAAATCTTCATCATCATCATACTCTTGAAAGAGGAAGACAAAGATTTGTTCAAGAATTCCAGGTGAATTCGTTTCATTTTATTCTTTGTGAATCTTTGTGAAAAATCTTGAGAAGGGTTTCTCAAGTGGTGAAGTTTCTTGTAGTGGGTTCTACAAGGGTTACTTTCTTGGGGTCAAGAAAGTGGTTATCTTTTTGTAGTGAAGTATATGCATGTGTGTGTGCTTGTAAACCTTCTTACTAAAAGATAGTGGATCAAATCTTAATCAGGTGGTGATTAAGGACTGGATGTAGGTCACATGTGGAGTGGCTGAACCAGTATAAAAGACTTGTGCAATCTTCTTCAACCTTATCTCTTATTTTGTAACTTCTTGGTTGTGCTTTAAAGAAGATAAAACTTGACTAACATGTGTATGTGAATTTTGATGGTTTAAATCTATAATTGGATATTATATTTGAACTTCATTGTCTTGTAATCAAGTTGCACATTGCATTCATATCATAGTAACAAGTCTTTAAGAGTGCTTCATTTGAAAATTCTGTCATAGAAAAGTTTTGATTGAATTTAAGATCCAAAAACTGATAAATTTTTAAAGGGTCATTGAATCCAATTCACCCCCCCTCTTGGATTGGGCCATTCTTTTCTAACAATTGGTATCTAGAGCAAGGTTCTTGAGAGTTATTCAAGATTTAAAAATGGCCAACAACAACCTACCCTATGGTGAGGGTGTTTCTATACATAGACCTCCTGTTTTCAATGGTGAAAATTATGTCTATTGGAAGATTAGGATGAGAATTTTCATTGAAGCTATTGATATTGTTGTATGGGATGCTATAGAAAATGGACCCTATATCCCTATGAAAAAGAATGATGATGGTGAGCTTAAGGAAAAACATTGGAGTGAGTGGAGTGATGAGGAAAAGAGAAGAGCCCAACATGACAAAAGAGCCAAAAACATCATAACATCTGCATTGTCTATTGATGAATTTTTCAGAATTTCACAATGCTTATCTGCTAAAGAAATGTGGGACACTTTGCAAGTCACTCATGAAGGAACAAGCGATGTAAAGAGATCAAGAAAGCATACTCTCATTAGAGAATATGAGCTGTTTAGAATGCAAAATGGTGAATCTATTTCTGATTTCCAAAAAAGATTTACACACTTGATAAATCACCTTGTTGACCTTGGCAGGAAATTTGAAAAGGAAGAGCTGAATCTAAAAGTGCTGCAATGCTTGGATAGATCATGGCAAGCAAAGGTGACAGCCATTGAAGAATCAAAGGATTTGACCCCCTTGACATTAGCTACTCTCTTTGGGAAATTAACGGAGCATGAGCAAAAGCTGCACATATTTGATGAACATGAGCAGCAAGATAAGAAAGGCAAAGGAGTGTCATTGAAAGCCCTGAAATCTGCCAAAGGTAAAGAAGTGTGTGAAGAAATAAGCTCCGATGATTCCGAAACCGAGAACTTCAATCTGCTGGTAAAGAAGTTTAGAAAGTTCATGAGAAGAAAGAAGAATTCCCCATACAAATTCAATAAGAAGTCAAACAAGAAAGAGGAAGCAAGCACATCCTCCTTTAATTGCTTTGAATGTGGTAAACCGGGACACATGAAGGCTGAGTGTCCAAATCTCTTGAAGAAGCAACAAGAGGAGAAGAAAGTTAAGAAAAATGCAAAAGGAAAGAGAGCCTATATTTCTTGGGAAGATAATGACTCAAGCACATCAAGTGATGAATCTGAATGTGAGGAGAACAACTTGTGCTTGATGGCTGGAACTGACCATGACACAATTGTAAGTGACTCTGACCTTGAATCCAATTCGGATTATGATCAGCTTCAAGAAGCTTTTATACAAATTCATGAAGAAGCTGTCAAATTAGGTGCCTTAAATTCAAAGTTGAAAAACAAGCTGAAATGGTATGAAAATGCTTTAATTGAAGCTGAACAAGAGCTTGAAGATTTGAAGCATGAGCATGAAAATCTTCAAACTATGTTTAACTTTAGTGAAGCTCATTCCTCAAAAGATGTTTGTGAACATTGCAAAGTTTTTGAAAAAGAAAATGCTGACTTAAAATCCACACTTGCAAGGTTCACAAAGGGAAATGCAAATTTGAATATTCTTTTGGGAAAACAAAGAAACACTTTTGATAGGAGTGGACTTGGCTTTAATCCAAGTACAAGCATACCAATTGTGTCAAAGAAAGTAGCTTTTGTGAAAAGTCAAAATTTTAGAAAACTCAAAAGCAACTTTTCTAGACAAGCAACTTGTTTTTATTGTTGTAAAAAAGGTCATACAATTAGGAACTGCTATTCAAGAAAATATGGAGTTCCAAGTGGAAAAATGATTTGGGTTGAGAAGAGTCAAAGGCTGAGAACTAACCAACAAGGACCCTCCACATGGGTACCTAAATTTTTCCTCTAAATTTGTGTTGTAGGAATGCTTGAGGGCCAAAAATTTACTGTGGTATCTTGATAGTGGCTGCTCAAGGCACATGACCGGGGATCCCTCCAAATTCTCAAGTCTGAAATTGAAGAATGAAGGGTATGTTACCTATGGTGACAACAATAAAGGCAAAATTCTTGGCCATGGCAATGTTGGTAATTCCTCCTCTCAAACATTGATTGAAAATGTTTTGCTTGTTGATGGCTTGAAACATAATTTGCTGAGTATTAGTCAATTGAGTGATAAAGGCTTTAAAATTGAATTTGATAATACATGTTGCTTGATATGTGATAAAAAGAGTAAAGAAATCAGATTCATTGGTAAAAGAATTGACAATATATACATGCTTGACTTAGAACACTCTATAACAATGTCAAACACTAAGTGTCTAATAACTCAAGAAGAAAACATATGGCTTTGGCATAGGAGAGCTGCACACATTCATATGGATCACCTAAATAAACTGTGTAGGAAAGAATTAGTGGTTGGTCTACCCAAACTCAAGTTTGGAAAAGACAAACTATGTGATGCTTGTAAAAAGGGCAAGCAAGTGAAGGCTAGCTTTAAAAGTAAAAATCAGATTTCAACATCTAGACCTTTGCAATTAATTCACATGGATTTGTTTGGTCCATCAAGAACAATGAGCTTAGGCGGAAACTACTATGGCTTAGTAATTGTTGATGACTATTCTAGATATACATGGGTTATGTTTCTTGCAAACAAAAATGATGCTTTTAATGCCTTTAGAAAATTTGCCAAACTTGTTCAAAATGAGAAGTGTTCAAACATCACCTCTATAAGAAGTGATCATGGAGGTGAGTTTCAAAACATAATGTTTCAAAAATTCTGTGAGGAACATGGTATAAACCATAATTTCTCAGCACCTAGGACACCTCAACAAAATGGGGTTGTTGAGAGGAAAAATAGGTCCTTAGAAGAACTTGCTAGAACAATGTTGAATGAAACAAACTTGCCAAAATATTTTTGGGCTGATGCTATTAACACTGCTTGTCATGTGTTAAACAAAGTTCTGATTCGGCCTATATTAAAGAAAACACCCTATGAAATTTACAAAGGAAAGAAACCTAACATTTCATAGTTTAGAGTGTTTGGGTGTAAGTGTTATGTGCTGAACAATGGGAAAGAACAACTTGGAAAGTTTGATGTAAAGGCTGATGAGGCAATCTTTCTAGGATACTCTACAAATAGTAAGGCTTATAGAATTTATAATAAGAGAACTCTAGTTGTAGAAGAATCTGTCCATGTGGTATTTGATGAGTCAAATAAGCAAGAGACTAGACAAACTGAAGTTGAGGATTTAACTGAGTTGCTTGATCAATCCCTATTGGAGAATGAACCTAATGATGTGTCTGAGGAGAGTGAGTCACATGTGAAACAAAAGGAAACATGTGAACAATTGCCAAAGGAATGGAAAACCATAAGAGACTTATCAATGGACAATATAATTGGAAGCATTGGTAAGGGTGTTTCAACTAGAAGTGCAATTAAAAATATTTGCAACACTATGGCATTTGTGTCACAAGTTGAACCTAAGAACATTGATGAAGCACTTAAAGATGAACATTGGTTAATGGCTATGCAAGAGGAACTAAATCAGTTTGAAAGAAATGAAGTGTGGGATTTAGTGCCATTACCAAAAGATTATCCAATCATTGGAACCAAGTGGGTTTTCAGAAATAAGCTTGATGAATCTGGAATAATTCTTAGAAATAAGGCAAGACTAGTGACTAAGGGGTATAACCAAGAAGAAGGAATTGACTATGATGAGACTTTTGCCCCTGTAGCAAGGATTGAAGCAATTAGACTACTTCTTGCTTATTCTACCATAAAGAATTTCAAGCTTTATCAAATGGACGTAAAAAGTGCTTTCCTCAATGGGCTGATACAAGAGGAAGTGTATGTGGAACAGCCACCTGGATTTGTGGATTTCAAAAATCCTAATCATGTGTACAAGCTCAAAAAGGCACTCTATGGCTTGAAGCAAGCTCCTAGATCTTGGTATGACAGGTTAAGCAAATTTCTAATTGAGAATGATTATGAAAGAGGAAAGGTGGATAATACATTGTTTGTCAAGAAGTTTAAAAATGATACAATGTATGTGCAAATATATGTGGATGATATTGTGTTTGGATCTACAAATATCTCTCTCTGTAAAGAATTTGCTAAAACCATGCAAGGAGAATTTGAGATGTCAATGATGGGAGAACTTACCTTCTTTTTGGGATTACAAGTCAAACAAATGCATGATGGAACTTTCATAAGTCAAAGTAAGTATTGCAATGAACTTTTGAAAAAGTTTGGTATGGAAGGGTGTAAGGAGGCTGCTACACCAATATCAAACAATTGCAATCTTGACTTAGATGAGAAAGGAATTGCTGTTGATAATTCAAAATATAGAGGTATCATAGGATCACTCTTGTACTTGACAGCAAGTAGGCCTGATATAATGTTTGTTGTGTGCCTATGTGCAAGATTCCAAGCTAATCCTAAAGAATCTCATATGAAAAGTGTAAAGAGAATCCTTAAGTATTTGAAAGGCACAACTAATGTTGGTTTGTGGTATCCAAAGGGAGTCTCACTAAGTCTGATAGGCTACTCAGATTCAGACTATGCTGGGTGTAGACTAGATAGAAAGAGCACAAGTGGAACTTGTCACTTGTTAGGTAGTGCACTTGTTTCATGGCATAGCAAAAAACAAGCTTGTGTTGCTTTAAGTACAGTTGAGGCTGAGTATATTGTAGCTGGAAGTTGTTGTGCTCAAATTCTTTGGATGAAGCAACAATTAAGAGACTATGGAGTTGAGTTGAACAAAATTCCTTTGAGGTGTGATAACACTAGTGCAATAAATCTGACCAAGAATCCAATTTTGCACTCTAGGACTAAGCATATTGAGATAAGACACCACTTTTTGAGAGATCATGTTCAAAGAAATGATTGTGTTGTGGAGTTTGTAGAGACAAGTAAACAACTTGCTGATATTTTTACAAAACCTCTACCTAGAGAAAGGTTCAATCAATTGAGAATTGAGTTGGGAATAATTAATGAATCAAGTTTGAATTGATTGTGTTGTGAGAATGAAAGTAAGAGATGTGTGAAAGATTATATTTGAAAGTGGCAAACAAGACTTGAAAAATTTGAGAAGTTAAAATTTTCAGAGAAGCAAATCTTCACTGGAATAATCGATTATCTTAAGATATAATCGATTATCTTAAGTGATTTATGAAAACAATCGATTATCTTGGGAAATAATCGATTATCTGGAACATGAAGAATTCCAAGAGTTTCTGAAATAATCGATTATTTGAGTAATAATCGATTATCTAGTAAGAAGGAACTCAAGAGTCACTGTAATAATCGATTATCTTGGGAAATAATCGATTATCTGAGTAGTGGAATCTGAAAGGCCACTGGAATAATCGATTATTCTGTAAATAATCGATTATCTGGGTTGTGTTAGGAGAAACTACCCTCTGTAATAATCGATTATCCTTAAAATAATCGATTATCCATATCAGATTTCGTTTTTAAAATATTTTTCTGATGCAAATAATCGATTATTTGCATAAATAATCGATTATCTGGGCGGTTTTTTGAAATTTCCTGAAACGGTTATCTACGCGCCAACCCTTAAAACTACCCATTACCCTTATACCCAGAATGTGCTAGGGCTTCAAAAACACTCTCATTCTCTCATTCTCTCATTCTCCCCCAAACCCTCAAAACCCTAACTCTCTCAAATCCTTCCACAATTCTTCATCTTCCCTCAGAGCAACTGACTTCGAAGTGGTTCGCGGATGAGAAAGCGCAAGAATATTACTTCGAGTGGTACGCTGGTCGGAGAATCATTCCTCCGAAGACCCTGAAGCTTGAATGGTTCAAGAATGAAGGGTTTAGCTTTCCAACCCTTTTGGAGCATCAGGAGTTGAAGGTGTTCCTGGAGATGGAAGGACCCTACTACCCAGAACTGATCTGGTTATTTCTATGTTTTGCCACTACTAACGGAGGAGTTATGCAATCAGTGGTGAAGGGCAAACTGATCAAGTTGGACGGACCAACTCTGAGAGCGGCTGCGGGTCTGAGTGGGACAGGAGCAGAGAAACCCCAGCCATTCAACTTTGGAGATTTTGAAGAACTGACCACATTTCGGGACTGTCAAAGGGTTCCGTCAAACACCAAGTACGAGAAATTTTTAGCGGGAGGTATGAAGAAAAACTCTCGTTTAATTTCTTTCATTATTGCCTGGATGTTAAAACCAAGGTTGCACAACCATGCACAAATGTCTCGGGATGACATTTTATTAATGCATGTGATTAAGAAGAAAATTAAGATTGATTGGGTGTCAGTTGTGAACGATTGTATCTGGAAGGCAAGGAGAAAGGAAGACGGACTGATTCCTTATGCTTTACTCTTGTCTAAAATTTTTGAAAATGTTGGAGTAGATTTGACAGGTGAAAGAAAGATTGTTCTACACGCGTCAAATAAAATTGAGAAATCTTCTTTGCACCACATGGGTATGCTGAAGCAAGAAGATAAGTGGGTTTTTAAAGGAGATGTTCCTCCTACCCCGGAACCAGCTACAGATGAGGACGGTGTTCCTTATCATGATGAGGATCAGCCACCACAGGTGGAAGCTGAGCCTAGAGAAGCTGAGCCGGAGCTGAAGCCGTTCTCACCGTTTGAACAGATCATGATCAACAAAATGGATGCTATGATGGAGATGTCACGGAGACATGAATCCATGTTCTCTGGAATTCTTGATAGGTTTGACGACCTAGATCATGAAGTCAGAATCATCAAGACGCAGCTTGGTATTCCGGACGATGAGGAGTGATTTCTGTTTTTGTTATTTTGTTTAGTTTTTAAGTTCAAGTTTGGAACAATTTTTTTTTAAGTTCATTTGGTTGTAATGATTTTAATTCCTGAACACTTTTATTGCTTTTGATGTTGAACAATTTAAATTTGATGAATTTGAAGCTTGTTTGTTAATGTGTTGGTTCAATTTTGATTCCAAAGCTTGGTTTGGATTGCTGATGCAAAATGCTCTGTTTTGTGGTGAGCATATATGTTGGAATGTGATTATTTGTGCTTTGGAATACTCTGTTTTTTTTACTGTGAAAATGACTATCTTGACTTGATTTGGTTTGGTTTGTGATATGGTGCACAATTGGCATCACAAATTGGTTCAAATTTGGTTTGAGTTGCAGAACCAAAATTGGTTCATTTATGATAATATTGCTGGATAGAATCTGTACATGGCAATTCTTTGTTAACCTTGGCTTACTTTGTTTTTGATAATGCCAAAGGGGGAGAAAAGGTATTGTATATTGTGTGTTTAGTTGTTGTTTGCAGGTATTTTGCTTGTGTGTGTGTGTTGTGCAGGTGGTTCGTAGCACAATATGGCACAATAAGAAGTTAAGTGAATATTGGTTCATGGATTAGTTCATGGGTTGTCATCATCAAAAGGGGGAGATTGTTGAGCTTAGGGGAGCTGAAGACCTTAAGAGTTTTGATGATCACAACAACTTGGAGACAACAAGTGTACAACAACAACATTGAACACAAAAACAAAGTCAAGGAAGAATCAAGAAAAATACCTTGAAGTATAGATATGTAATAGATCTTAGGAAGCAAATTGTTATAAATGAATTGTTATATTTGTGTCTGTGTGTGCTTTGTGCATTGAGCAAATCTTGTCTAGAATTAAGTAGGGAGTGGATGATGATGAGTTGAACATTGGAAAATTATTTTGAGACTTAAAATCAAGTTTTAAGAACTGACTCAAAATAATCGATTATTGTTAAATATAATCGATTATTTCAGCAAGTGGGCTAAGTGGAATGCCTTGCTGTAATAATCAATTATTTGTCAAAATAATCGATTATTTCAGGAACAACTCTCTGGAATAATCGATTATCCAACTAAATAATCGATTAAATTGTTCTTGATTGATTTCCAGAAATCTGAAGAACAAAATAATCGATTATTCTTTAAAATAATCGATTATATGGGTTTGAATTTTTATAAATAGTTTGAACTCTTTTGAAACTTCATAACATTGAGTAAAAACTGATAATCAACTGGTAAAAACGTTTTAGAGAGTCTGTGTGACATCTTGGAGAGTTTTCTTTGTGAAATCCAAGAGAAAAACGTTTGTGAAAAGCTTGTGAGGAAATCATCATCATCATCATACTCTTGAAAGAGGAAGACAAAGATTTGTTCAAGAATTCCAGGTGAATTCGTTTCATTTTATTCTTTGTGAATCTTTGTGAAAAATCTTGAGAAGGGTTTCTCAAGTGGTGAAGTTTCTTGTAGTGGGTTCTACAAGGGTTACTTTCTTGGGGTCAAGAAAGTGGTTATCTTTTTGTAGTGAAGTATATGCATGTGTGTGTGCTTGTAAACCTCTTGCTAAAAGATAGTGGATCAAATCTTAATCAGGTGGTGATTAAGGACTGGATGTAGGTCACATGTGGAGTGGTTGAACCAGTATAAAAGACTTGTGCAATCTTCTTCAACCTTATCTCTTATTTTGTAACTTCTTGGTTGTGCTTTAAAGAAGATAAAACTTGACTAACATGTGTATGTGAATTTTGATGGTTTAAATCTATAATTGGATATTATATTTGAACTTCATTGTCTTGTAATCAAGTTGCACATTGCATTCATATCATAGTAACAAGTCTTTAAGAGTGCTTCATTTGAAAATTCTGTCATAGAAAAGTTTTGATTGAATTTAAGATCCAAAAACTCTGATAAATTTTTAAAGGGTCATTGAATCCAATTCACCCCCCTCTTGGATTGGGCCATTCTTTTCTAACAGTAAAGGCTTAACTGCAAAATTCTGCTTGTATCTTTACTGTTATGCATTTTTTACTAAATAAAGATGCATGGAACTTCTTGTTACCTTGCACAAGTAGTTATAGTATTTCTATCATGTTTATCTGATAAAGGGTTGATCATTTATTAGCAAAAACTTATTTGAAGCTAACATCCAAGCTTGAGAAGCTAACATATAGAACCAATTATTCAATTATCTGAACATGTCAATGTGGTACGCAAATAATGACCTGTTCTAAGCTCCATAGAATCAATTCTATTATCACAAGATGGTATTTATTTGAACATTTGCATGCCATGAGCCAAAATATTTTGTTATTTCATGGAAGTATTCAAATATCACACTAATAATTGAGTATAATAAGTTTAATATATGAGAATATAGGCTTAGCATACATAAATAGTCAATTTTTCTCACAGTTTTCAAATACTAGGATTTCAAATATTCAAGATAAATTGTGTTAAGATAATCAAGATATGTTATGTTAGTATTACATTTTTTCAGAAGGAAACTTTCTGTGGAAAGGCTGTGTGAGACAACCATGGCAATTAATGTTTTGTTATCTTTTGCAGCATGTTGAGGCTCTAGAGATTCTTCTTCAAGGACTATGTGGTGTTCAGAGAGAACGATTGAGGATACATGAAATATGCCTTAAGAGTGGTCCACATCTGGGTGAGTGTTTTATTTGAATATTTTGCTATTTTGTGGCCAACAATATTTCCATTTTTGTTGTTATGGAAGTAATTTTATGCTATGCATTGACCACCAAACAGTAAAAAAAACAAAACATTTTGATGTGACTTGGCTCCTTGAGCTGTGTTATTTTGTTCCTCAAATGTCCAACAAGTGTAGTCTTTAGCATTTCCTGTGGACTATCGTACAAATGGCATGCTTCATGCTCCTTTTACGACCTATTATGCTCTTTTGTATTGGCTTTCAGTTTACATCTCATGGTTTCGTTTTATTGTTTCTGTTCTCCGAAGAAATTTATGTTTGTCCAAGATGAGGTTTATTCTGTGTTGCATCTTCAAGATAGAGAAGAAATATTTTCAAATCTAA
Organism: Cajanus cajan; assembly: GCF_000230855.2. NCBI lineage: Eukaryota > Viridiplantae > Streptophyta > Magnoliopsida > Fabales > Fabaceae > Cajanus > Cajanus cajan. The sequence goes on from NC_138517.1 coordinate 72,831,459, forward strand.
CGATTCCCTCAACATTTTTGTCTAGTTTTTGAATTTTTTGGTGTAAATTTTTGTTTTCTAAAAGTATATCATTTTAACCTTTCTCCAATTAATCATGATTATATGGACTTTTTCTATAGGTACTGTAGCCTCAGAGGTTCGACTCTTGTGTGATCTAGAGCAATCTGAACCTTCATGGTAAATCAATTGCAACTTTAATGTTAATAACTTGTTAGAAATTTTTCCCGCAACCATATACACATTTAATGTGCTTGATGATTTGTTCAGGAGTGTTAGACATGTAGGTGGTGCAATGAGGGGTGCAGGTGCAGAGCAAGTTTCTATTCTAGTTAGGTCAATGGTGGAAAGCAAAACAAGCAAGAATGCACTTCGCTTGTTTTATGCACTGGGGTACAAGTTTGACCATGAGCTGCTAAGAGTGGGATTTTCCTTCAATTTCTACAGGGGTGCACAAATCACTGTGACGGTTGCATCAATCAATAAAATGCTGAAGCTGCACGCAACTGATGAGGCCGTGCCAGTAACACTTGGTATACAGATGGTTGAAGTAACAGCACCCGCAACTTCTGAAAACTATACTGAAGTTGCTACTGCTATGTCATCCTTTTGTGAATACCTTGCACCGTAAGTATCTTTTTTCTTTCTCAATTGCATATTAAGAATCTTTTATACAAATCTTTGCACTGGAGGAATCTTAATATATTGCTAGTAATTGGGGGGTGTTACTGTTTTCTTAATTTACCGTCATGCTTGTTTGATATCACTCAGTCATGATTGTTTAAGGTCTTACTGTCATATTATAATTAAGGTTTATTTGGATAAGCTTCCTCAAAAACACTTATAAGAGAGAAAAATATTTAAATAAAAAAAAATCAAAATAAACTTCTCTAAGTTAAAAGTAATCCATGTATGAGTTAAAAATAAGATTTTAGAATAGTTATATGAGATCATTTCTACATATTAACTTATGTACACAAGCTTTAATTTATGGAAAAATTTATTTTATTTTTTCTTTTTAATTTTTATTTCTTAAAAGTACTTCTGGAAAAGTTTATCTAAACAAACCTTTTAGTTAACAGTTATCACCTCTTATTATTTTCCTTGACATAGATCATTGGTATATGTGACTGTTTGGTGTGAAATTCCCAGGCTTCTCCACCTGTCCAAACCAGGCGTTTCAACCGGTGTTGTTCCTACTGTTGCTGCAGCTGCTGCAGCTCTAATGTCTGATGGTGGGGGTACGACGTTGTAGTGTGCCTGCAATGTTATCTTTGTGAACACACTTGCTTCTGCAATGTTACCTTTGTAAACAAACTTGCTTAAATGCAATAAAGAGACTAGAACATGTGAAAATTGACATTGGAACATGCCTTCCCATTGCTTATTTGCTTTATGATCGATCATATACACGCGCAATTTGATTGTTCTTAGCTGTTTGGGAGTAGAATAGTGTCATGCTTTAATGATAAGAAAAGAAAAGAAAATATTAGTTTTAGGACGTGAGTGGGTTGGGTCTTTGTTATTTATTTTCTTATTGTACAATGGTGACATTGAACTTATAACCTAAGACTTTGTATAAACTACTTAATTCTCCCACTAAGCCAACCTCTGCTGGATTGGTTGGGTCTTTCCTTAAACTATCCAAACCTAACTCCAGCTTTGGATTATTTTCATCAGATTTCCAAAAATAATTTTTTTTGAAGATAAAGTAAAGATGTCCATCAAAGTGCACCTATTTTGACTGTTCCGGACATATTTTATTTTACATTGTTTTTGTTATTTTAGTATGGAAGTTTTCTTCGGTGGATGTTTTATCTTTTATTTAATTGATATTAAAGTGGCACCTACTCATGCTATTGCAGTGAAAGCACCACTATCGGCTTATTTTAACACCTTAAAACAAGAAGCAGAGAAAAAAATTTCAAGTTGTTGTGCCCCTCGAGACCATTACGCCTTGACGAAGCTTCGTTCCGTGGCACATTAGTTGCTTCAATCACTATTTGGCCAATTAACCAAAGGTGTTTAGAGGTTCTGATAACTCGTTAATTCGACCCAACTAGACCCAAACATTTTTGTTTGGATATTGGTATCATTATGTTTAAATTGAATGACTTTTGATTCTAATAATAAGTTTACGTTTAAATTAACAAATTTGATAACTTAACTCATTGATGTGATATTTTTTAAATAAGTATTTAAATAAATTTTAATTCATTTATTTAATTGTTATTATTTGTAATTTTTGAAAAAATTAAAAACAATATTGAAGTTTTATTAGATTTGATAGACTCAACTTATCATTGATTAGGTTGGTTTAATTCATGTTTGATAAAAAAAAATGCACCATTCAACTCAATCCAAAATATTTTGATTAGTTTGAGTAACGAGTTTAATCAAATTTGACTCAAATTGACTTGTATACATCCCTACAAATAAATCATTTAAAAGAATTAATAAATTAAACACACAATATTTAAATAGGTCTTTTGTTGGTGACATCATACATAAGACTAGTTGCAGTCCTTATTTTATCTAAATTTACTCATGGACAAAACATATGTTGAATACAATAAATAACTCTTTGCTAGTTATACTTAATGTTGATCAATAAATATTATTAATTAGAACATCTCCTAGACAACTAATAAGCATATCTAAATAGTTAATAAATTTGGTTGTATGACAACTAATAAAAAAGAAGTCCTAAAATAATAAATAAATGGTTAATATGTTTATTGATATCTAAGCACCAATAATTAATCACCTTTTATTAATGACTAAGTTTTTGTTATTGTATCATATTGGTACCGGCCGTTTCCAAAATAATTCAACGATCCACCCTAATTCACAAGGTACTTCTAAGTTCTCCATTCTAATAACTTGATGAACAAACTATGTTCTACAATTCACACATTGCATGCCAATCTACACAATGAAAATGGGAGATCACATGTTTCGAAGAGTGGATTATACATTTCAAGTTACATAATTGCTTCCTAATATGGGGATGGGCAACCCCTCTACACTTAGAAAGTTGCATGGAAGAAACTGATGATCTGACAAGACATCCCATCATTCTTCCACCATGTCACCCTCACTTTTCCAGAAATACTCCATGCAAATACCTCTTTTAAGTATATTCTTTAACTCTAGTGCTAAAACTCTAAAGAATTCATACTCATTTGAGCATTAAAGTGTGTATGTAGGTGACCATCACCTTCAACTGTCTATTTGTCACCATTCATGCAACTAGTCAAGATTGTCCTAATTGCTCTCAACGTGCTAAAAACACAAACATGCTTAATTCACTTTGAACATTGGCACCATTTGTAAGAAAATATTAATCTCTCCATATTTCTTTAGATTTTCATGATGGTGAACACTCGCAAAGGTATAGCTTGTGCCAATATGAAGACAAACTCTACTATATTATATTATAAGACATCGACACCTAGCCACATTAATTGATCTAGAAGTTTGCTAACCACAACAACTTTGTTCAAACCGATCCTAGTTAGTGAGAGCATCAAATGTCCTCACATTAAAAGGTTTCCCTATACTTTTGATAGGCCACCCACCTCCCCATGCATTTAATGACTACGACATGGTCCTCGGAAATCTGCCACTCGTTTTGAGAAAAAATTTGTGCAAAATTCTACCCAAGAGGGATTAACCCTAAAATTGAGTGGTATAACAATACAAGAGACCCTCATCATTGTGTTCACCCAATAAGGGAGATAATGAAAAAGTCTTTTGTTGGGTATTCTCCCTTACTTTCAGCAAAACAACTTTGCAGTGGTTTCAATATTTGTCATTGTGGTCCATCATTGCTTGGACTAAATAGCATAGCAAATAACTCATGAACATCACAATCAGCAAGGTCCAACAAAAAATTGATGCCAAAGTTACTCGAATTTAACATGGTAATGATCATCCATATATAAGTTCACTTGAGAAGATTGACAAGTATAGGACCTACTTCATGGGGTTTGAGTTGCACCTTATTAAATACGTGCTTAGCACTCCATTATGCACTTCATTTGCCAAGAGAAAGGTATGAACACTCAAGGAATTCCTAAAATAAGGACAAAAATATACTCCTTTTGATTCTTTTATAATAAACAAATAATAATATAGTTTACTCCTATTTGTTTCTTACAAAAGGACCAAAAATAGTATTAACATTGAGGATGAGTTGAAGGTCATGGAAATGAAAAGGGGAAAAGTACTTAATAATAATGTTAAGGTCTAAAAGTTAGAGAAGAGTTATATAAAGTTTAATGATATGTTCCTCCTTATAAAGGAGTTATTTAAAATACCCATCTGTCAACATGATGAGTTAATTTATATTTTTATTTTGTAAAGATATATATATTTTTTTATTAGAGGAGCATAATCAAGTTTTATTCACGAGTTCTTTATTTATAGAGAAAAGGTGTCATACATAATCAAATATCGATATTATCTTATTTTAAAAATAAGAAAATAAATCTTAAAATAATCAAAACAAATTAAATCTAAATATTTGAAACATAAATAAAATATTTTTATCGAAACTAATTTATTTTTCTAATGATATTTAGACATATTCCTAACATTGTTCTTTGATTAAATATCTTTATCACCTAATTTGAATTTGAATTTCAAAATCTGCGTTTTCTTTTTTTGGCTGGTTTCTTCTTTTTTTACTTGTGATTTTTGTTGTAATCCTTCTTAAATGGAACCACCTTAGCATTTGTCTCGAACTTCTCCTTTGAAAATGATTTTTTATTGTCTTCATTCTCCTCTTCATCATCAAACTTCTTTTGAAGACATGTATCTTTGTACTTTTCACTTGTATCTTCATTTATAATTGGTTCTTCCTTCTCCAAACCTTACATATGAACATTGAACACTTCTTTATTGTTGATATCTATAATTACATAGTTTTTATCTTCAAATAACACTTTATAGCATTTTTCCAACAATTGAGCAACACTCAACAAATTTTGATTAATATCAGAAACACATAAAACATTAGATATTAATTTCAAAACCTGAATAACTTTTAATAACAATTGTTCCTTTTCCTTTTATTGTAAGGTGTGCTCCATTTCCCATTTGAAATTTCGAGATATAAGTTTTTTTGAGTTCTTTAAAGAGTTCTCGATCATTAATCATATGGTTTGTACAATCACTATCAAAAAATACAAAGGTTTTGAGGGTTTTTTTGGTCATAACGCGTGACATTGAGTAGTTATTCTTCTTTCTCTTGTTGCTTTTCAACAATGTTGACTTTTTCTTGTTGCTCGTGAGATTTGCATATATATATATATATATATATATATATATATATATATATATATATATATATATATATATATATATATTTTAAGTGTCCTAATTATTCTCATTTGTAATATTTTGCGTTAAGTCTCCACCAACGATGACTAGTCTTTTTGCAATAAGGACATAGTGGAAAAATTTGAGTGCTATTATTTTGTTTGTTCTCTTGGAACAATTCCTTCTTGTTTTTGCCACCATTGTTGTTCTTTCATTTGACTAAATATACACCTTCCACAGTTCCTTCTTGTCTCATAAGCCTCCTTTGTTCTAATGTTTGTAATGCATATAACACCTTTGCTAAAGTGAGCTTACTCAAATCCTTTGTGTTCTCCAAGGCCACTATTGAAGCTTCATATCTTTCAGGTATAGTTACTAGAAATTTTTCAACAAATTTTAGAATGAAGAAATTGTGTTTCTAGTAACCGAACCTTATTAGGAATGCCAAGCAATTCGTTTAAGTATTGTTTGATTGTTTCGATCTCCTTCATTCTTTCTAACTCAAATTCTCTTATTAAATTCAAAACTTGCATGCTTTGCATCCTTTCATCTCTAGCATATTCTTCCCTTAAGTAATCCCAAATTGCTTTTGTTGATTTAAGAGTCATGATCCTGGTAAAAACATTTTGTGAAAACATAGGCAAAGAGACAACTATTTGTCTTTGCCTTTTTGATTTTCCTTTCTTTGTGAATTTGCATTTGAGCTATGGTACATAGTATTGTCTAACAACATGGAAATATCATAATCTTCTTCTATAGCTTCCCAAAGATCTAAAGTCTCTAGGGTTTGCCTCCATTCTCACTGCCCAAAAATTATAACTTTCTCATCAAAGATAGGTGAAAAAATTTGTGAAAATTTTGTTTTTGCTTCCATCTCCACGAGTTGTAACCTTGACTCTAGATATCAATGATGGATTATTTTATATTTGTATTTTGTAAAGATATATTTTTTATTAGATGAATTTAATCAAATTTTATTCATGAGGACAAAAGGTGTCATACAAAATTAAATATTGATATTATCTTATTCTAAAAACAAACAAACAAATTTTAAAATAATTAAAATAAATTAAATCTAAATATTTGAAACATATATAAAAAAATTCTTATCAAAACTAAATTTATTTTTTAAAAAATATTTATGCATATTTCCAACACAACACTACCCATCTAAGATTTTGGTTGAAGTTATAAATGTCAAATTTTAGGAAGATAACAGCAAACAATCAAAGTCCATCAGGTAATGGCCAAATATAGATCAAAGTTATTGATATAGTTCCTTAAGTTTCCACATATATAACATTGACAATTACATATATTTAAATGATGTCATTAAGGATCTTATAATGTTTATAAATCTTATCCAATATCTAAAAGCCTTAGCTCCGCCAAAAAGCTAACATGTCCTAAGGAAAGGACGGGGTGACAACATTTCACCCAAAAGATGAAGCCTAAGAAGGGAAGGACATTGCAAAAATAGCACCCTTTTCCCGTTTTAGAGAAGGAATCATGATGAAAAATTAGAGAGATTGGGTCAAGGTCAACCACGACAAACAACTAAGAGCCTCACCATGACGGTAATACTATTAAACTCCGTCAACTATGAGAACCCACTCATTATCACGATCACTATGGCCAAAAACAAGGGAAGACTAGGAAAAAAAGAAGAAGCTTAAAGCAAGAACACAAAAGAAATCAACCAAATACATGAAAATGTAGGGGTATAAAAAGAAGAAGGAATCAAAGGGACAAAAACAAAGGAAACAAAAACTTTCACAATTGAGAGGCATGTTTATAGCAAAAAAATTTGGAAAGTAAATTCATCTACCTACTAATGAGGAGTTGTGAAACACTAAATAGCTCCACTAGGCTAAGCCTAATAAAGGTGGTCTAACATAGATGAAATGTCCATCGATGAAAACTGTCAAGATAGATGTATGAGAATATTTAAGTTCAATCTTCATTGTTGTCATTGGAATATTTTGTACTCATAAAATGATAAAAATAATTTTAAATATATGACTTATAAATTTGTTTTAAAGGAATGCCTATATTTATATTTCAAAACTGATTTATATTTCTAAACCGATTTTACTTCATCACACACTATTCTTTTTATCTTTCTAAATTAACATTGTCAATTCAATTATACATTATTTTTTTTAACATGAATCATTTTAATATTAACTAGTATTTTAAGTTATGTATTTATATTGGAATCTTTTTTTTTTTTTTGTTGAATCAAATCAAACAAATATATTTTCAATAAAAGTCGTTATATAGCAATACATAAATTAACTTTGCTCCTTTCTTACGTTGTTTCTTAGACATATCCAATTTTTGTGTTATACACACTCTACAGGCAGAGCTTCATCTTTCTTATTCGGAGTTAGGGTTTTGAAGATGATTGTCAAGCGGAGTATGAAAACCGGAATAAAGCACAAACGGTGTAAGCCAAAAGACCGCGAGAACGCCGCGATTCCGATTCCGAAGAAGCGGAAAGTGAATGAGCTTTATTCTGCTGAAGGGGTGTCTGAATCCAGTGCGGCCGAGTCTAATTCAAATTCCGTATACTTGAATGGCACAATTCAATTTCAAACCGCGCAATCGGAAGGAGTTCAGCTTCAAGTTCAACCCCTGTCTTCCAGTGGTCGCGCTCAGAAACTTCCTGGCAGGTTCAACGATTCAATTCTCTACAATCACTTCGGGTTTCAAGATGAGAACGCTTTACAAGATGTTGACAAGAGAAGTAAAAGAGATTCTATTCGTTTTTCACATTCTTCTGAGTTTGACCGTTTTGAGTATTCCGTTAAGACCGTTAAAACGATGGTTAAAGAAAAGAGTAATGCTCCTGGACTTAGTTCCAATATTGAGGGTGTGGATGGAATTGATAAAAGGAAGAAGGACATTTACAGATTAGAAGAATTTTCTCTGGATGATATAGTTTGGGCAAAATGTGGGAAGAGCTACCCTGCTTGGCCTGCCCTAGTGAGTAGTGATTGATCCATTCTTGAAAGCTCCCAAATCCGTCTTGAGCCGTTGTGTTCCTGGTGCACTCTGTGTTATGTTTTTTGGTTATTCTAAAAATGGAAAACAAAGGGACTATGCGTGGGTGAAGCAAGGGATGATATTCCCTTTCTTGGAATTCATGGACAGATTCCAGAGGCAGATCCGATTGTACAAAAGTAAAGCAAATGATTTTCAAAAGGTATTAGAGGATGATTGTTGGGATATAAACAAGTCTCACATCGATAAAATATGACAAAAAATAACAACTTATATAATACAAACATACTTCAATGATTGAGAGGTCTTCTGGGTGATGACCAAAAGCAAAACCGTGAGGGCTAAGGCCCAAAGCGGACAATATGTTATCATTGTGGAGTATGTTTGTGTAATAACCTTATAAAATAACCCCATCATATATAACAAAAAATTTATAATAATTATATTTACAAATAAATATTATGTTTGAATATATATAAATTATATTTAGAATTGTTATACATAGATACTTTTACACATATAAATTATATTTTAGAATTATGATAAATAATTTATATTGCAATACAATATTTTTTTATTTATTGATAATTTATTTTAAAAATATTAAACTATCTCAATATATTTTTGTATATCATAATTATTTATTAATTAAATTTTATTATTTTTGGTGCTGTGTTTAAATTTAAAACTGTTATTTTTAGTCTCAATGATTTTTAAAAATTTTGTTTTAGTGCCTCAAAACATCAATAACATATTTAAAAATAATAGATTGAAATAATTATATAATAGTAACTGAGTTTAATGTGATATTTTTACTAACAAGATCACTGGTAGGTAATTTTATATGATAGTATTGGAAAAAATTCCTAACAAAATTTGAATATAAAAAATAAAACAAGATTTTCTTAAAATTACATGGAATGAAAAGAGCATTTTTATATTTGAGAGATTAAAAATAAATTTATCTTAAATTTGAGAGACTATAAACTTATCTTAAGTTAAATTTAATTACTTAAATTCTTTTCATTATCAATAACTAGTGAAATAGAGACACTTAGGACATCCATGTTTACTTAAAAACAAAATAAAATAAAGAATAAAAATAATAGAAATTACAAAATATAGATAAAGTGAAATAATTAATGTATAATTAGAAGAAAAAAATAAAGAAAATTAATCTTAAATAAAAATAATTATAAAATAAGATGATAGTTATTATTGATAAAATAAAAGATAATTAAGTTTTTGTATATATATTTTTTTATTTTACTCTTTTATGAAAAAATTAATATATAATAAAATGATATAAACATTATTAAAAAAAATATAGAAACTAAAGGGAGTAACTGTTTAAATATGTAAGTACAGACAATTCTGATGCTACTTTTTATTCATGTAAACATTATATTAGTTATAGTCTACGACATTCGGGAAAAAAATAGTTTATGATATTTATCTTTATTTTTTTATATTATATGATATAACACAATACATGTAGATCAATTGGAACAATATTATTTTAATTAAATAATGTTTTAATATATATATATATATATAAAATCATATATGTTAAAAAAATTGAACGAGTTGCAATAAATATTTAGAAATAATATATCATCGATTATAATTTTATCCGCATCGGAAAGCATACATGAGCCGTGTCAGAAAAATCATATGTAATCTCTGGTGAAGAAAAATATGACGTTAACAAAGTGACGTACGTCATAAAAGCTTTATTATATTTATCACAATTAGTCAATAACGGTGGGCGCTAAATAGCATGTTCACTTCTTTTTTATTTACCTCGTTGACTATATTATTATTTGTTTTCAATTTAATTGTTATACAAAAAGAGTTTGACCTGTTTAGATTTTAATAGACTTGCTGATAAAATAACTTATATTAAATCTTTATTATATTTATCCCAAAGTACCAGTCAAGAACGGTAGGCGCAATTATTATTATTTTTTATTTCACTATACATTATAGTAAAGATTTTAATAGAATTTATGTTTAGCAGCAATATGCGTGGCAACATAAATAGCCACTAAAAGTAAGTTTCCATTTCTCAATTCGGTCCTTTATTGGGTGCTCTCTTGTTCATGAGATTTTTTGGATTGCAGCATGAATAAACAAATGAGACAGTCTTGTAGCAGGTAGAGCTTGATAAAAGGAACAACTATTTATATTACAAAAGACGATGCACTACAGTACCCATGAACAATTATCCACATTCAAGCAATGCTAACAATTAATACTAGTATTTTATAAATTAAAATATAATGTAAATTACATGTCATGATCACAAACACGTAAACCAAAGGAATAAATAAATAGAAAAATTATAAAGGAAAAAGACAAATTGATCATCATTATGGTTGTCCCAAAACTTTGCTTTTATTGTAGATAACAACAACATTGAAACAACTAGTTGGATAAATCTAGGCAGAAGAAAATACATTTGTTAACTCTTTAAATATTGGAATTCTAGAAGTTTGATCTTCACCGGATTTCATGGATTGATAATCAAAGAGATCATCGCCTGGGTAGGCAAGATTTAACTCAACCACTTTCTGATAACTATAATAATCATGATCAATATTATTCACTAAAAAATCAATTAGTTATTATTTAGCATTTACAAAAAAATAATATCATATCCTTTTAATTGGGACTGCAACTTCATTGAAGGTTAACGAATCTTGGGTAAGAACTGATTTTCTTACGCACAATTTTTCCAATCACTATCGAAGAAAACTCGTGGTCCCATACTAACAAATATCGTTGTTTGGAAGCCAATTAATCATAACAATGAGATTTAAAGGTAGTAGAATACAAACAAATGCTCTAGAAAGCTAAAAATGAACAGGTCTGAAGAGAGTTGATGTAATTTGGTAAATCATGAGGAATATATAGTATCTCACCTGTATCAATAACAACTTGGATGATAAAGTCATCAAGGGATCCTAGACCATAAAAAATGTTTGCAGCCATTACAAAATTATCAATGTTTAACAAATTAATGAAATATAAAATTAATAAAAAAAATAGACTAATGAAATATAAATACAACCGATATTAATTTTTTTATTTACCTCTCCATATGATTTACCAAATCTAGAAGGATAACCTCTAGTTCCATTATGAACTGCATCCTCTGAAAGCATGACATTTAGAGAATCCAACTAGGAAGTAATATTGTAGCTGACAGGCTCTTGTTGTCTTAAGAGAATGGGATACTTGAGCTCATATAATCAAACTTATCCGAAGAATCTTTTGATGTTGACAAAGGTAAACTATTTGATTGGTTTACACAACTAGACTAAAAAGATTCAAAGTCATTATTGCAAGAAGTAGGCAACTCAATAGATTTTTCCATCACAATATTAGATGAAGTAGAAGCAATTGTTGATGTATTGCCTGCTCTAGGTACTTAAACTTGGGTGGAAATTTATGAGCTATAATGAAAAACAAATACATGTAACTCGTCCTTTCAATGATGTGAAACATATTTACAATATGTTGATCACACCTATCTTACCGGTAGAACTAAATGGTAAAAAGACGCAATTAAAGTAAAAAATATCTACCCCTTGTGCTCTTCCAAAAGTTTGACATTGGAATCAATATAGCTATTAAGTATTATTACAACCTTATTATCTAAAGCATTGTTGAAGCTCAAGTACGTATGCAACAAACCCAAAAGTAGAACCAGATAAGAATTATCCTATAAGTAAAAGATGAAGAATATTCACCATATATAATTTAGTACCAACCTGCAAACTTTGGAGTTAGATTTTGGTACCCAATTTTCCATTTATAGTAGAGATGGTTACACTTGGAAACAATATTTTATTATCATTAATCATCTATATAACGCTTTTCGCTGCAAAGCCTAATTAAGGTGATCCTTTGTGTTCTCACTTTCAGTAATTAGACTCATCTACAACATCTTTTAATAGAAGCAAACACTGGTTTAGATTTTAGAATATAGAAAAAAGGATAAGTACTAATTATAATTAGAGCTGTCATAGTAGGCTCTAACCCGTGGGTCAACCCGGCCCACCATGAAAATGGGCCGGGCCAGGCCAAAAAAATGAAAAAAAAATTATGATGGGTCAAAAAATGTGACCCGGCTCACTTTCGACCTGGGTTGAACCAGTGGTGGGCCGGGCGACCCACCTGACCCACTTACCAACCCATCAACTTAACCCACTAACAACTCACTTAACTATTTATTATTATATATGTATTATTTTAATAAGATATCATTTTTTTTATAGATAAAGATACAATCCATGTTAAACAATATGAAATTGGTATAAATTTATCTACTCAAATCTCCAATAAAATTTAATATTGATGAATAATCACTCACTAGTACAAAAATGACTTTTAAAATCAAGGTTTTAAAATCGGTCATAAGGTAACCGATTTTAAAAGTGACGCGGTGATAATTTTGTAAATAATGACATTACTTTTAAAATCGGCTACGTTATGACCGATTTTAAAAGTCTCTGACGCTACTTTTAAAATTGACTCTTCAAGAGCCGATTTTAAAAGTCAACTTTTAAAATCGGCTATCAAATAGCTGATTTTAAAAGTATCACTTTTAAAATCGGTTATTGAACAGCAGATTTTAAAAGTAGCATCAGAGACTTAATCTATACTATCTTCGCTCCCATTCTCCCCCTAACTCTATTCTATACTCTTTGCTTCAATAGTTCATATATTCTTCTCTTTATACTCTCTCAGGCTCTCATCTGAAGTGTTGTAGCTTGTCATTTTTCGGAAGAATACAACATCAAGGTAACATTTTCTTCTCATGTCTCTTATTTCGTTGTTGCTGGGCGAATTTGAGTCTGGAACGGCCCTAGAACGGCCCATTATGCAAGCAGAACGGCTTGTACTGCTTGCAGTGCGGCCCATTCTGCAAGGAGAACGACCTGTACTGCTTGAAACACACCCGTTCTGCAAGCAGTACAGGCCGTTCTGCTTTCAGAACGGGCCGTACTAAAAGCAGTACAGGCCGTTCTACTTGTAGAATGGGTCATTCTGGGGCCGTTCCAGACTAAAGTTTTAGACATTTTTCCAATTCTGGAACTGACTGTTCTAGTTTAGAAACGACTTGTTCCAAAGTGAAAAAAACACTTTTAACATCGGCCACTGTTGACCGATTTTAAAAGTGGGACTTTTAACATCGGTCACTGATGACCGATTTTAAAAGTCCCACTTTTAACATCGGTCAGCGACCGATTTTAAAAGTCCCATTTTTTAAAATCGGCTATTTTAAAATCGGTTAGAGAACCGATTTTAAAAGTAAAAAATGACCGATTTTAAATGTTTTTTTCACTAGTGTCTAATGAAAGAATTTTTATTTTTATTTTGTTTTAAATTTTTAAAGTTGTACACTTTTTAATTTAATTTTAATATTGTATCCATGATACTAAGTTTGATAATTTTTACTTTATATTAGATATTATTTTATATTGAAATTTATTTTAAATTATAATTTTTTTTTAAATCAGGTGGGTTGGTGGGCGGCCCGTTTAGCCCACCAACCCGTGATGGGCCAGGCCGGGATAGAAAATTTTGCATAATAAATTTGGTGGGTCAGGTCAGGTTAGCCCACTTAAAAAGTGGGTTGAGGTGGGCCGAACCCAACGGGTCGGGCTGGCCTATTCAACTCTAATTATAATAGGTGAATCATAGAAAAACCTAAAAGAAACATGAGCTCACATTTCCATCATAGAAATATTGACGAGCTGAAAATCTAATAAAAACAAATTGCAGCAACATTAGAAAAACATTGTACAAAGTAAGCTACTATTTAAAACACAAGAATAAGTAAACAATGAAAAATGATGAAATGCATACATCACAGTTATCAAAGGGTGGAGATAATAATTCAAGTTTGTTAGCACCAAAGATATACCATTTCCAAAAAAAGCGACACTTACCATTACCATTCTTTCTGGCCTTAGAAGATAAAAGTTGAACAACCTATTCACACAAAAAGAAATAAATAATTAAAAGGAATAACAAATTATAATCCATTGATAAATTAATTGTAAAGACAACCACAAAAAAAAATCAAAATTAAAATTCAAAATATAATCGAGAAATTAAAAGCACGAGAGTGGATCTAAGAGAAGGAATCAAACCAATTATTTAATAGTAACCTAATAAAAAAATAAGAGGCATTTAACCTTGCAGGAGTGGTCTTTGAAAATTAATAATCAAGAAAAACGGAGAATGAACGATACAATACGAAAATATATGAACCCTAAGTTTGGAATTCTAATAGAGTAAAACACAATTAAGGTGATAAACCATAAAGTTACATGACAAATAAAATATCATAACATAAGATTTTGATTGAGTCATTGTGAGAGATTGTAATTTTAGAGGGATTGTTGCGACAGAGAGGTTGCTGTGAGAGATAATGGTCTAACATACCCAAATAAGATTAAGAAAATTTTGTGTTTAGAAGAGAGAAAACGCGAGTCTGGGGTGAAAATGGAAAAATAATTTACACCAAATGAAAGTATCACTGAACAACTCAAAATTTATGTTAAAAATATTTATAATATAATTGAGTAAAATATTGTGTTATTGATATTTGGTCGACAGTTTCTACTAATTAGCTTTATCAATCATTTTTTTGACAGTCATTTATAGATTGGTCATAAATAATTTTTTTAGATAATAAAGTTTCGGTCATTATGTTATTGTCACGGAAAAATTATCATTAAAAATAAATTTTACTGTAGTACAAGAAAAAAATAAGTTTTTCCTAAATTTGGTAGACTAAAAATATATTTAAATTTATAAATTATTTTAAAAGATTAAATTAATATATTAATTGTTACTTTTTTATTTGTCTAATATGTTGGTTCAGTTTAAGTGAAATTGAATTTGAATATCTTAAATAAGATATTGAGTTTGAATCTCATAGATAAAAAATAAATGATTAAGAGAAGAGACTAATGAAAGACGTTTAAGAAAATCTAACACAATAATCATTGATATATAAATAGATGAATATTCCACATCAATAATATATAATGCAAAAACTAAAATAAAAAATTATTCAACAAATTAATAAAGTATTTTTTTATTTTTTTTTATGAACACATATTTCTTCAAAAATATTTTTTTTTAGTTTAATTTCTGTTGTTGTCTCAAACCTAAGAAGTTACAATGGTATTACAATATCTAAATCATTAGACTAGGCTCTACGCTCTAGGTAGACTTTATTAGTTTAATTTCTATGCATGGATAATGTACAAATATTCACATTGTCATTTATTAGAAATCATATTAAACATGACTTTTAAGATGTTTTTGTTATACATGTCAATTTAGGATGAAATAGTTATATATATATAGAGAAGGGTTCAAATGATACCGGTGTAACTTTTATTAAGTGTTACACCGTTCAATAAATTTATATTAATTGTGAATTTTGAAAATCCAACCGTTAGATTGAAAGTTCATATCTCTTAGATCATATATATCAAATTTTATATTAATCTAAGATGATTTGATACTTCATTCTCATAAAACAAAATTGACGTAATATATACATTTCAAAATATACTAAAATATGAATACTTTGATTACCTTCAAGTTGTTGTTCAATTTTAACAAAATTTGACATATATGATATAAGAGATATGAACTTTCAATCTAACGGTTGAATTTTTAAAATTCAAATTTAATATAAAATTATTGAACGGTGTAACACTTAGTAAAAGTTACAGCGGTATCGTTTGAACCCTCCTCATATATATATAACTTTATATTCAAATTTAATATATATATATGAGGAGGGTTCAAACGATACCGCTGTAACTTTTACTAAGTGTTACACCATTCAATAACTTTATATTAAATTTGAATTTTAAAAATTCAACCGTTAGATTGAAAGTTCATATCTCTTAGATCATATATGTCAAATTTTATATTAATTCAAGATGATTTGATACTTCATTCTTATAAAATAAAATTGAAGTATTATATTCATTTCAAAATATACTAAAATATGAACACTTTAATTACCTCAAGTTGTTCAATTTTAATAAAATTTGATATACACATATAAAGTGATATGAACTTTCGATCTAGGATTTATAAAATTCACATTTAATACAAAGTTATTGCGCGATGTAACACTTAGTAAAAGTTACACCGGTGTCGTTTGAACCCTCCTCATATATATAATATTCTTAATAGTTAAAAGATTTAAGTAAAATAAATTAATTAAAATTACAAAATACAAAATCTTTTTACATAATTTCATTAAAATACAACGTAAATACTATTTAATTATATATTTTTATTTTGAGAAAATACTTTTGAAATGTATATATACAAGAAAATAAGTAATACATAAAAAATATCAAGTATAATATCAATTAGCTATTGTTTAATAATAAAAATAAAATTTAAGTATATATTTTTATATTCTTTAAAGTGATGTATTTTTGTCTATCGGATATGTTTAGTTCAGTTGATCGAGAGGATATGTGAGTTGTAAATTTTTTTAAAACCGAGTTGAATTGCATAAATTAAAAAATTATTTTTTAATTAAAATTTATATTTTATCTTAATAACCTATATTACATTTTTATGTCAATATTTATTTTATGATCGATTGAACCAAAATTATAATTATAATTAAAAAATAATATCAAATCATCTTTTTTTTTTATAATTATATTTTACTTATATATATATATATATATATATATATATATATATATATATATATATATATATATATTATCAAAGAAGGATCTAAAGGCCAAACAAAAAAACAAAAATACCAAGAAAATAAAAATGTCATACTTAGACTTATAGAAAAGTTTGTTAGGCACGATAGATTAATCTATTTATTTATATAATATAATAAAAATTAATATATATATATATATATATTAAAATATAAATAAACAAATAAATTTATAAAAGAAAAATAAATTATCAATGATTTAAAAAAAATTATATAATTATTATTTTTATTATAAATTTATAAGCTTACAGCATATGTATGATTGTACATCAACACACATGATTACAAATAAATTATTTCTTCAATAGAAAATGATTCAATTTTTCTATTATATTTTTTTTAAATTTAAATTTTAATATTATTGAATAAATTATATTTTAAGAATAATTTTATTAATTTTTTAAAATTAAGTTTCTTAACCTAATTAAAACTAATAATTTAAATAGACTTTTAAATAAGCTAATAGACCAGATCAGGCCTTAAAAAGGGTAGACAAAACCTATTAAAAAAACTTATAATAAATAATAGGTCAGATTTATATTTTAATTTTATAGAATAGACTCGGTCTATATATTCAATGCCTAGATTGATATGACCTATTCCCATCCTTACTTGCAAGTAATGGTTGATATGAAATGACCATTTTGGTCTCTAATGATACTTCCAGTTGTTGCTTCACTCGAATGATAATCAAAAGCCCCATCAAAGTTACTTTTAACAAATCCATTCTCAGGAAGAGTCCAAGAGAACATTTGTTGATGTTGAGGAATGACATTTAAAGGGGTTGTCCTAACATCCTTATGCATTTGGAGCAAAAACTTGGTTTGGTGGCATACCCGCTTGTACAAGGTATAATTGGAATCCCAAGCTTGAGAGAACACAACTTCTTTTCTTATTTTCCAAATGCCGTGAATTGAAAATCCAAAAATAATTGACCAACCAATACCTCACAATTTATGTTTTCGCAAGTTTGGTTGGAGCCACTCATGGAGAACATAATCCCAAAAATTTGAATCAAAATGTCTATGTCTAGAGAAGGATAACATCCAAAAATGTTTGGAGTGTATGCAGTCCTTGAGAGTGTGAATAATTGTTTCCTCATATTGTTGACAAACTAGGCACATACCATCATATATAGGAGATGTTGTGACGGTAAGGAAGTTGATTTGTAGGAAGACCGATAAGTGTCAAATTTATGTAATTAGTTTAATCAATTTTGACACTTATCTAGTTATTTTAATATGAAATTTATAGTTAAACCCTTATGTTTGTAAATAAAACCAAAAGGATATGAAGTAAGACTTTTTGTTGAGAATTGATGAAAGTTTTTATTAATTTTTGGGGTGTTTTTGTCTTGCAAATGTAAAAAGGAGAAAGGCTTCAAATTAATCCCAAATTGCTCAACAATTGCAAAAAGGTTGAGTGGTTTAGAGGCAGAGAAGCATGTGAGAGAAAAGATTCAAACTGCTCAACGGTTGCAAAAGGGCTGAGCAATTCAGGGTTAAAGAGACAACATTGTTGGAGCTGTTAGGCACTCACCCATTAGACGAGGGGCTCAGCTACTGCAAGTTATTTCACCTTGAAGAATTCCTAGGCACTTAACCATTTGGAAACAGTTGAGTCGTTTACTATCTCTCTTCCATATACTCTATTTTATTTTGGCCAAAATTTAAAAAGGAAATGAGAGGGAGAAAAAGAAAAAGAAAAAGTAGAGCTTGAAAGAATACTTGGAACTAGTTGGGAATAGGCATGGTAACGGGGCGGAGCGGGGGCGGGTTTTACGTTCCTCGTCATGTCCCCGCAAATTTAAACCGCCCCCGCCTCCGATACCCGCTGAGGGTAAAATTTGGGTACCCATCCCCGCCCCCAACGGGATTCAGGTTTCCCTGACCCGGCCCCACCCCTACCTGATGAGATTTTTTGCAAACACACCACTTGGCAAGTGAACCAAGTTTCGAAGTAGTATTCAAATATCGTCCTTAGAGATTTGAGTGTTCAGTAATTCTTGCTCTAATGATTTAAATGAGAATGTTGTTATGATTGCAAATGAGTGAAGATAGGGTAGAACAACGCAATAAAATAAAAGTAGTAAAAACTATGGTTAAGAAACAAGGATTGGTTCAGACGTACTTGCTAACTCGTAGATCTTCTTAAGATAAATGCGATTCTAATTTCATTATTTCCACGTTCATTAAATAATCCAACAAGATTCCTCAAGGTTGAATCCTAAAGTCATTAAGCTCAAAACATGATTCCTCTATGTTTTGAGTTTAACACTTTACATTAAGAACAATGACTTGAACAATGTGACTAACCAAATCAAGTCTATTCCTAGAACAAGAAATGATTAGGTGCAAGATTCAGTTCGGGTTTTCAAAAACGTTTTCCAACTGGATCCAAAATCCAAAAATCATACAACGGGTGATCAAGCCGATATAAGCATTAAGAGAAGAATCAATGCACAAATAATGAGATCAAGATGCATATATTTAAGAAGAAGAAGAGTTAGTAGTTACATCCAACCAATCCTTAATGAGTTTAGCCACACATGGCCATTACAAGATCTAAGAAGTAAAAGAAGAGATTACAAAGTAGAAGATGAGAACAAGGGGTTGGGCTTCGTTCCCAAATGACCCAGCTGCCCAAGTCTTCGTTCTTGCTCCGTTTCTCCCTCACGTGCTTCTCAATCTGTTTTTTTCTCTGTTTTTCCCGTCCTCCTCTTTTTCTCTGTTTTCCCCTTTTATATTGGCTTCAAAACAGGAGAGAAGTTGCACACTTTAAGCCCACAGCTGTAGTTGTGGAACCAGCGCTATAGCTGTGGAGACTCCTTCATGGTTAAGTAATTTCTGACGCTCTAGCTATGGAACCACAACTATGGCTGTGAGTTTCTGTAACTTTTCTTGATCTCCAATGCCTCACCGCTCTAGCTGTGGATCTACAGCTATGGCTGTAACTCTCTGGAGTCCCAATTTTGCACTGCAGGTTTCCACAGCTATGGTTGCAGAACCACAGCCATGGCTGCAACTTTCTGACTTCTAGAATTTCCTTCCAGATTTTCACAGCTATTGCTGCAGAACCAGAGCTATGGCTGCAGAATTCTTTTCCTCAATTTTTGCTGCACTTAAGAGAGAAAATCAACATTAACTCTTCTACTACTCTTCTATCTTCTAATATAACTTTTAAAGAGTAACTTAGCATAAATATATTTATAATTCATCCAAAAAGAGTGCCAAAAGTTGAGTGAATATATGAATAAAAGACACTCAACATTACTCCTATTTTTTTTTTTAAATAAATATGAACAAATTTTAAAAAAATAAAAGAAAAGTATAAAATAATATAAATATTTACATATAAATATTTCTAATTTTGGTTTATATATATATATATATATATATATATATATATATATATATATATAATTTTTTAATTATATTATTAAGCGGGGCGGGGGCAGGGGCTGGTACGGGGGCGGGTATTAGTATCCCCGTCCTTGCCCCTGCCCCCAATTTTATCGATTGGGAAAAACCCGAACCTGATAAACACGAGTTTTTCCTATCCAAATTGGGATGGGTTCGGACAGGTACACACGGGGCGGGCTAGATTGCCATGCCTAGTTAGGAACAAGGGTTCTTTAGCTTTTCCTTTATTCTTCTCATTTTCCGTGTACCTTGGATTGGTTCCTATCACTATGAGGGGCTAATCTTTTCTTTTTGTTGAGATTAAATGTAACCATCAAACTTTCATGTATTCCTTTTGATTTTCATATATATGATGTTCTATTATTCAATATCAGTGGGCTTGATTCTACTCTTATTGCTTGGATGATCTGGTCACTGATCTTCGATCTTTAGTTTGGATTTTAGTTGGAAAATATTTTTTGAACTTAATTTTGAATCAAATCACCTAATAACCTCAAAGACTAGGAGTAGATTTGAAGCTATTAATTGGAAAAGTTCTAATACTTAATGCGAGAATTTTAACTTGATAACTCGAGGAATCAATTATTAAGTTGTAGTCCTTAGAATTTCTTGATCAAGGAATTGGTTTTAAATGAATTCAGTAAACTCAAGGGTATTGGGTAATAGAAATTATATATAAATATCATAGGATTACATATAGGTGTGATTGATGAAGTTTAATTTTAACAACTCTATATTTCGATAAATTTCTATGTTGTCCTTGTTTTATGCGTTTTTTTAGTACTAGAGATATATATTATTTATAATTGCAGTAATATAATCTTGTCTTGTATAAATTTATTTTTATCAAATTTTATTTAGGACAAAAGAATTTATTAAAATATTAAGAAATTCCTAAGGTTTGACAACCCTACATTTATTATACTACAGTGATTGATACGCTTGCCTTATAAAAATCTTAACAAAGAACATTATGGGCTAATTTCAAAATAAAACACTTAATCCTTTCGAGTCTTTGCCAAGTCCAAATTGTTTGGAACAAGGCTTGGTTAATGATAACTTCATTTGTGGCTTCTATATGATTAAAATATGTATACAACATTCAAATTTCCATCATAGAATTCCAAATTAGAGAATCTCGTCCGTTTTGTACATTTGGTGGGACAATAGCACTAATGATTTGGATAATGTTTCTAAGTAGCATTTGATGAAGGAAGCTAAAATCCCAAGATCCATGAAATAACTTCAACAACATTTTAGAGAATAATCTGAATCTAGAGGTTTCAAAGCCAAATCTAAGGGTGTCCCTACATAAGGAATCCAATCATCTACCCAAAAGTTAATGTCATGCCCATTACCCAACTAATAGAGGATTGACTTGTAAAAACTATCACTAGTGGAAAACGAGGCTTTTACGTCACCTCTTTCTCATCGGACTTAACAAAAATCGACGTAAAAAAGATGTGATGACATTTTTGTAATTTTTGTGAACTTTTTTACGTCGAACTTGGTAGGGTCCGACGTAAAAAAAGTAGTGAAAGCGAATAAAAAGAGTGCATGAGAGGCACACGCATGTACGCACTCACTCGGATCTCATCACTTTTTTAGATTCTTTTCTGTATAAACCCTCTCCCTCTACTTTGTTGCTAAATCATTTTTTCTATCTTCTGTAGAGTGGAGTGAACTCTTCGTTACTCATTCGCACATTATTGCAGCTCAGGTATGAATCACTAACACTTTTTTGCTTCGCATTGCTATTGTGGCTATTTGTTCTATTTGGTCTTTATGTTGTTCTATTTGTTTGGGTTGTTGGCCTTTTCTTCTAGGTTGTTTTATCAAGCAGAATGGTCCGTTCTCCAAGAAAAACGACTTATTCTGCTTGCACTTGTTATTTTTTTTTATTTACAACTTTTTTACGTCAGATCTTGGTAATGTCTGACGTAAATTTACGTCGGATTTCACAACCGATGTAAATTTACGTCTCCTGTTTTAACATCGTACTTTTTCTGACATAAAAAGCTTAAAATAACCGACGTAAATTATCTTTTTTGTAGTGTATCCCAATTGGATAATATCCCTCTCTAGCAATTTGAAGCATTGGCTGAAAATTTCATACTTGGCCTGGTATAATCTCCATACCTTATTTTCCTCTAATAATATTGACCCACAATTTATCTCTACATGAGCATAATTCCCAAGCCAATTTCTTCAAAAAAGCATCATTTACTTTTCTCATACTTCTAATTCCTGGACCACCACTATCTTTCGGTTTGCAAATAGAATCCCAAGCAACAGTATGTAATTTTCTAGTGCCCTCTTGATCAACCCAAAGAAAACCTGTACTAATTTTCTCTAGCTCATCACATATGTACCTAGGTACTTTTCCGGACTGCATGACATAAGAAGGCATTGCAGAAATTATAGCTTTAATAATAGTCATTCTCCTTGCAAAAGAAAGGGTCTTTGTTTTCCAAGATAACATTCTATCAGTAACTTTGTCAATTATGTTGCACAGACACGACATAAGACTATCGTGCTCCCGAGTTTGACACTCTTTCGGAGTAAACATGTCACGAACGCACCTCAAAACACTTAAGCAGACTATGTCCTCACAAATCGAACACATTTCCATCATGGACACTTACAAAATTGACATGTCTCCGTCACGAATATCTACAAAGGAACACATCTCCATCTCGATACGCTATTCAATATGTAAATTTGAGATTTTTTTTTAAATAAAGAGAATAAATCTCGACAATAACATAAACAAAAGAGGAAGGATTTGAAATAAAGACTTCTCAACACTTGTCATACTAGACGATACTTATCCAAATAGGTGAATCATGAAGATAAACTATAGGCTCTGATGCCATGTTAAAATCCAACTAAAAATTAATTAGCATTAAGTAAAATTATTTAACATATATACAAGTTTCACCCATAAAATTGAGGTAGCTAGGCATGTAACTTTCCAAAACCCTTCACTATAGATGTTTGCCGGACCGAATGATGAACTAAGGAATAGGCAAATCACGAAAATGAACGATAGGTTTTGATACTATGTTATATTCAATTTTAAAACCAATTTACTTAAAGTAAAGTTGTCTAATAGATACATAAGTTACACTTGAAGAATTGAGACAAATGACCAAAAACTTCCCAACAACCATGATAATTAATGTCATTATTTCAGAAAGTAAATTACATCAATATCCCTTAACCATAGAGAGATTTAACATGAATTTTTTATTTTATATTTTTACACTAATTCTCTTTAATTTTTAAATATAACATTAATACCTCTTAAACATTATATTAATCTTTCTTAATTATTTTTTTAAAAAAATTATACCATATGTCGGTTTTAAGTGTTATTGTTGCAAACAGTTAAAAAAAATAATGATGCTTCCACTATTACTAATTTTTTATCATCCACTATTACTTTTACTTTCACTTTTCTTTTTCGTCCTTTTCTTTTTGTATTTAATTTTTAATTTATTAAAATTGGGATGCTTCCACTGACCTTGCAAAACATTGTTCCAGTTTATTTAATAAATTTATCATTGACTTGACCAAGAACAAAAAGGTGTTCCATCAATTATGCATTCACCTATTTCACTTGGACTCTTCTTGACAGACCAAAAGACTTCACTAAGGTCTGTGTCCTCTTAAATTAATTTGGAAGAAAAACCAATCACGCTGCAGAGCTAAGACTAAGAGGAAATGGAAAATTTCTGAACTTTTCTAAGGTATTGCTCTCTCTCTCTCTCTCCCTCCTTTCTTCTCTTCCTTTATTTCATGAAAACTTGTTTGTTGGATCTTAACCACTTCTTTTTCATTGAAACCTTTTTCTCTTTGGTTCCAAGATGTTGCTACTACATTATATGATCTGGGTATTTATTCATCTCTTGAAACTTCAAATGTTCCCATTTAAACATTTCTAGCCTTCAACTTCAACCATGGACAAAAATATTGTATTTCAGATGCAGAAAAATGTTTAAACTTTTCTGAGAAGCACTTCATGAAGGGGGCCTCTTTTTTTTTTTTTTTTTTTTTTTTCCTTCTCTGTTGCAACCTTTCCTCAGTGGTCTTACCTTGTTTTGATTCTCTTCAAATATTGGATTTGACTAACCTTGTTTTGCAAATCTGAAGAAAGCATATATATATATATATATATATATATAAAATCTCTTCAAATAATTTCACTTTTTGATATAGATATGCTCAGCGAGAAGGTAGGTTTGATTCTCTTCTCACTCTTTAATGTTAAATTATTTTTTAAAAATATTTTTACACTTTTCATCGATTAACTTCTTATGCAGTATCTAAAATAAAATAAAAAATGGTTTTAAAATAAGCATTTTAAAAACTAAAAACACATAATTTGATTTTCTCTCTCTCTCTCTCTCCAGTTTTCAACTTCTTTCTTAATTCCACACTCTAATCTGTGTCTTATACTATTTCTTCATCGATGTTGTTTAGTTTGGATTCTGAAAATTGCAACCAGTTTCAGAGATAGAAATTAATATTTGTGTTACTTACATGTTCTTTCAAGCATAGAGATTATAAAAAATAAGGTAAATATTCTAAATTCGTATTTATTTGCAGAGAGAGACAACATAACAGTATCCAGTGCAGAAAGGAAACTTGTGGGTGTGGCGTTCGGATGAACAAAAATATCAGACCATAATTTTTTTTACCGTTTTCAAATGATAAGCGTGTAAGTGACTAGTATCATTGGATAAGTTCAGGACCCACCAGTTTCCAATTTTGTTTTTAATTTCACTTAATACATTTTTTGTTCATGTAATATATTAATTTTTTTAATTTTATTTTTTGAAATAGTCTTTGTATATTTTTCATTTTAGTCTTTATTGTTTTTTAGTTTATATAATATACTTATTTTTCTTCTTTTTTATTCTTGTAAGATGTGAATAATTTGCTTTTAGTCTTCGTTAATTTTTTCAAAGTGAGTAATTCAAAATAATAAAATAATAAAATAATATAAAGATTGAAATGAAAATAAATGCACTATCAAGATTAAAATAAAATAACAAAGATTTCGATAAAAGAATGTAAATTTTATAATGACTGAAATAATATATATATATATATATATATATATATATATATATATATATATATATTAATTATAAGACCAAAAATGTATTTAAATATTTTACTTTTATTGTTGTCGACCACGACAATGCTAGTGTGTCCAAGTTATGAGTCTAGGAATGAGGAATTCCAACATACTAGTTAATCTGTCTCCATCCTAAGTCCTAACTTTATTTGACTTCATGGTCTCGAGGGAATTGGGCCTATCTAGAAGCCCACTTAGGTTTAGTGATTCCCACTCCCAAGTTTATAGGTATTTCTGTTTTACCTATCAAATTACATTCACATGTTTTTCTTTCTTCTTTCTTTTATATCTTCAAAATTTAAAGCTAAATTTTAGCTGTGATTCACTTTCGAAGAAATTAATCATATTACTTTTCAGACATTGTTGGACTATTTTTATGGGCACTCTCAAAGTCAAAACGATTACATATTTTTCTCTAGGCTTTTACGTAAGCTCTTAAAAGTAGTTTATTTATAAGATTCTAATGGATGATAAATATTAGAAGATTGTCATTTCGTGCGTATTAAAGTTGCTAACTAATTACTGAAAACTGAAAAGATATAACAATTTTTTTTTGTATGTTCTCTTAACATTTACAGAAATGGCGGTAACAGACTCAACATCTTTCCAACGACTATTTCAGAGGGCAGCTTCGGCTCAGTTTAGGAGGCCTCTCCTTCATTTAGTTTCCACTCGTAAGTTACTAATCCATGAGATGGTTAATCTCTATAAAACTATCAAGTTCTTATTTGAATAACTGTTTTCATAATTGAAAATAAATAAATAAATAAGTTGAGTTTCATTTTAAAATTAACTTGTATAATTTAATTTTTGAGGAGTATTATTAATTTACTATCTATAGTACTATTTATTATTGGTTAAAATTTATTAAAAATTATAAAATTATGATTGAAATTCATTAAATAAGAAGTTGATGTTACAAAATTTTGTAATTTCTAATAAATTTTAACTAACTAAAAAGAAATGTGTTAGATAATATATTGTTAACATTTCTCTTAGTGTAATCTTTTGTATCTGATTTCTCCAAAGACTTGTAAAATGATTTTAACATATGCAGAAAACTAAACTTTTTTATTAGTAGAAAAGATTACAATAACAGCATAAGAATCAAACATCAATTCTTATATATTTATCTCAATCCTTCACCATTATGTTAACCTATAGTAGTTTGTGAAAATTAAACTCAATTAATTTTATATTCTTATTTTCTTATTATAAATACGTATGAAAAACTTATTCAACCTGAACTAATACTGTCTATTTTGATATAAATTTAGAAGAATTTTTAAAAAAAATTCCACCGAAAATAATTTCTAGTAGAAAAGCTTGGAAAGCTCTTTCAAACTTGCACCTAAACAAGCTTTATCAAAGATTCTAATCCCTTGAATGACACACACAAATGATACACTATTCCCTCTAAAATGTTTAGACCCTAGTTAAAATGGTACACTTTTGTTGCAGAAGAAGGAAGGCAGAGGTACCTGAGCCAGTGTGTTCCCCTCCACAAAGCAGCACTGAAGGGTGATTGGAAAGAAGCAAAGAAAATACTAGATCAAGACACCACGCTTCTCAACTCTGCCATAACAAAGGGTTGGGCAACAGTGCTCCATGTTGCAGTGGGAGCAAACCATGAACACTTTGTGGAGGAACTCGTCAAACTCATGCCACCCCAAGATTTGGAGCTGCAAGATGACAAAGGGAACACTGCTTTCTGCTTTGCTGCAGCAGTTGGTAACGTCCACATTGCTGAGATAATGCGCAGAAAAAATCAACTGTTGCCAACGTTAAGGGGTGGAGAAGGTGTCACTCCTCTTCACTTGGCTGTGTTACAAGGAAGAAGTGAAATGGCATGCTATCTGTTTGATAAGTCTAAGGAATTTCTCTATGAAGAGGATTGGATTACATTGTTCCTCATTTCTATAAACACTGGACTCTATGGTAAGCATGTTGTATACCTATCATCTTATATATTCTCACAATCAAGAAGACTGAATATTTTAGATAAGGAAAGGAAACTTGTATTATAAAAGTCAAAATGGTAGAATGTTTGAACAATGACTTTGGAAGCTTTTGTTAGAACAAATCCTGATCAAAATATAATATATAAATAAAAAATAATCATTATTTTATAAGTTAGTTTTAGAATTGAGTTAGTTACAATTCCACATCTCTAAGAGTTTTAGAATTGTTTCATTATTATCATACTGTTATTTGATTATCCATAGATGTTTAATTCTTGTGATATGTTAAAAAATTTATTTGACTATTGACAAAATAGAATATATAAGTGAGGAGTAAACTTAGGTGAACAATCAATTCTAGTAGTTCTTGGAAGAGTTGTTTTTAATTTAATTCTTTAAAAGGCTGAATCCTTCCCATTAATTACTTTATGAGAGTGGACCACACATACACACTAATTAACTAAATTAGGAAGTGTAATTTGGTAGATCCGAACAAATGTAAACACCTCATTAATCTTAATATCATTAGAATTTGGAAACACCTTAATTTGGATCATATTCTTGCAGATCTGGCCCTGAAAATGCTAAATCAGAAGGAATCGCTGGCTTTTGCTCGAGGTGATGATAGTGAGACTGGTTTGCATGTCTTGGCCAGAAAGCCTTCTTCAGTTTGTAGTTGCGGAAGTCAACTGCGATATCCAAGACACCTCCTGCATTTCTGTAAGGGCTTAATTTTAATTACTTCTGTCAATAAAATCATGATCACTTTGGATTGTCTTTTCAATTGTTAATTATCTATTGTTGTGGTTTTGGCATGTTCATCAGATCCTCGATTGAAATGGATTATTAGTTTTTACATTAATTATTTTAAAAATTATATCTAAAGTGATTTTTTATAATTGATTAATAATTAGAAAATTTTAGCAACATGAAAAAACAAAATATTATTTTGTTATATTGTTATGATTTTAGTTTAACTATATGGAGTTTAATTTTAATACATCCATTGTTATGTTGATTTTAGTTTAACTATGGAGTTAGGCAAGTTACTTTTTCATTATGCAACTAAGTTGTTATATTGTGTGCCCTAGACAAGAAGGACCCTCCAGTTCTGCAACTTACAAAACGCATGTGGGAGATATTTCTTACCTTGGATGATTCAGAGTTTATGGATGCCATAAGAGAGCCTACACAAGTAACATTCCTTGCCGCAGAAGTTGGAAATTTCGAGTTTCTATCTGTGGTGATGAGCACTTATCCTGATTTGATTTGGGAATTAAACACCTTAGGTCAAAGTATAATCCACGTTGCTGCTTTGCACCGTCATTCTAGCGTCTTCAATTTGATACACGAAATAGGACCAACCAAAGATTTCGTATTAACATTTATGGATGATGAAGGCAGCACTTTACTCCACTGTGTTGCAAAATTAGCACCACAAGAACGACTTAATATAGTTTCTGGAGCAGCTCTTCAAATGATGCTTGAGTTGTCATGGTTTGAGGTATGGAACTTATATATTTTCCCAGCTTCTTAATTGATTTCATTCTCTATATTATTCCCTTTTATTTGTTTCTCCTTTTACGTATCATGATTACTTTACTTTTACATAATGGTAAAATTATATATAATCCATTTTGATTCTTTTAAGCTAGCTAGACATTTGCTTTAAGATATAACATTGCAATTCTATTCTCAAGAATACTACCTCTAAGAATATTATTTTCATGAATGTGTTTGGCTGATATTTAGTAATTTTGAAAAAAAAAATATTGAAAAATAAAAGAAAAAGAAGAAACATGAAAGAATGAATGAGAATAAGTAGTTTTTGTTGGAATCAACTTCAATTCCGACAAAAATATAAGATATCCACTTTCCGCTGCTACGAAAATAAAAAAATAAAGCAACTGTGAATATTTTACATTCCTAGTTAATAATCAACATACTTGAAAATATTTTTTCAGAATTTATCAAATATGACAATGTCATATTTTCGAGTTTAATTTTTAGAAATTGATGCTTCAAACAAGCACAACCTTAATTACTGACTGACATTTACCTAATGATAAAAAATATAAAAAAAAAATTGGATTCAAGTTTACTTTCTAGAAATTGATGCGTTAAAACAAACACAATCTTTAATTACCCACTTAGATGACCTAATAATGGAGAATTTAATTTGGATAGATTGAATGAGGTCTTACATTTTATTCTTATTGCCATCATTGTATATAAAAAATAAAAAAAATAAAAAAAAAACCTTAATTTATGCATGTATAGCTTAGTGAAGCAAATATATTATGTAGTTATACATAAATGACATTATGTACATACTCTTGATGTGGCAACAGGAGGTAAAAAAGATAATGCTACCATCATTTATAGAGTTGGCAAACCATGAAGGCATTACTCCACGAGAACTATTCATCAAGGATCACCAAGAGTTGCTAAAAAAGGGAGAGTCATGGATGAAAAGAACAGCAAACTCTTGCATGGTTGTTTCAACCCTAATTGCAACAGGAGTGTTTTCTGCTGCCTTCAGCGTCCCAGGTGGTAACAACGACAACTTAGGATCTCCCAATTATTTGACGAAACCCTGGTTCATGGTATTTGCATTATCAGATGCATTGGCATTGGTCTCTTCCTCAACCTCAATCCTAATCTTCTTGTCCATCCTCATTTCACGATATGCTGAGGAAGACTTTCTCAAGTCATTGCCATTGAAGTTGATATCTGGACTAGTGGCATTATTTATCTCAATTATCAGCATGATGGTGTCATTTAGTAGTGCTTTCTTCATAACGTATTACCATGGTACAACGTGGGTTCCTATCTTCATAGCTTCACTTGCGATTTTACCAATAACCTTGTTTATATTTCTGCAGTATCCTCTCTGGTATGACATATTGTATTCCACCTACATTTGTGGTTCTCTGTTTAGACCAAGTAAACGCATGATTCACTAGAGAGGTTGTGGACTCGTGCTTGATAATAAATTTTCATTTTCTTTTGTCTGCGTCTAATTTTTGTGACTTACTCATGGCTCAAAATGATGACTATGTTAGTAAAATAAAATGCAAAAGCAGTTAATTCAGAGAAAGGTTACTTTCCTAATTGTGGATGCAACCTATGAAGAGATTTCCAGTACTTCTCTATAAAAAATAAAAATAAAAATAAAGGGTTTTTTTAGTAAATAAACTCTCACAAAGTAATAATTTTGTCATGTAAACATGCTCTATATCATATAGGCACATGGAGTAGCTTAAGGATATTAGTCTTTTACCTAAATAACAGGAAGATAAATACACAAACGAAAAAAGTGCCAAAGTGACTTCGAACAATTGTTCAAGATGTACAGCAGAATTGTTATTGTAATTAAATAAAGAAAAAAGATAAAAGTGAATACGACAAGGAAGGATAGATTATACAAGTCTAGTCCATGCTATGGTATTCTTTTTATTAATTTTTTTCACGAGAAAACATGTATTCATATACCAGACTCAAGTATAAATAAAAAGAATAAAAAAAAAGTTGATTAGGTTTTATGATTACAGGTGGAAATAAATCAAATAACTTATTAGGGGCACGTAGTCTAACATGTTTATTAAAAAAGTTAAACCTAGAAAGTCTTTTAACTAAAAAATCAAGTTTTAAGCTTTTAAAATATCTTAGTTGATCTATATACCAATCAATTTAAAATATAAAACAATATTATATTAATTTATAATTAATATTTATTTTTAATATATATATAATTAATAATAATAATAATAATAATAATAATATATTTAATATTTAGGTGTATTAAGCATATTTACAAGTCTTGTATAAAATAGATTACAAAAACAGACTTTTAGATTAGGTCAATCTTTCAAACAAGTTAAACTACGCCTTCAAATAAAGCCCATAACATGTAAACAGACCAAATTCAAGCTTAGTAATTTTGTTGTAAGTCAGACTTAAAACTGCCAAAACTTAACCTAGTCTAATCTGTTTCTACTACTATTCACGATATAATATACATTGTTATGAATAATGGTTGCAATTCAATAAGATAATCAAAATATTATAATCATAAAGGTCACTACAAGAATCCTACACGCAAATAGCGACGATCAAAGATTGTCATAGTTGGTGTATTTTTTGTCGTCTCAATGTATACATTATATTAGTGATTTTTGTCATTAGTTTAAATCTTAACAAAAGAAAAACACATTGTGTTTTATTAAAAATTACATTTTTAGTTTTAGTATCGACATTGGCTATCATTACTTATAAAATTTATGTTTTAAAAAATATTTTTATTAAAAGTGTTAGTTGTGACATATGTTGGTTAGTTTCTTTTTTAAAAATATTATTGATAGTGTCAGTTTTGGCTGTCACTATATAATACTAAAAAAGCAATTTTAATTTGTATTATAAAATTATTGAGTATGTTTTTGTAATTTTTCATGGAGTATTACTTGATGGTGTTGAATAATGAAATATGGCAAAATCTATGGTGTACATCGGTTTTTTTGTAATTCATGAGTTAACCAACAAAATAAAGTGTAATTTATATGTAGTTTATCAATGAAAAAAAATATGGTCAAATATATAAATAATTAAATGAATAGTTGAGATTTATCATTTAAATTTTTAAATTAATCTTATATAATAATATTAAATGTCATTTTTACCTACATGTTTTTCTCATATTCTCATCTTTCTTGTTTATATTCCTTGTTCACATATGACTAGATACATGGCCCAACCTTCCTTCTTCTTTGATTTTTTTATGCATTACAAGAAATGTTATATATAGTGACATATAAAAAGTGTTACTATAAATATATTATATGTAACAGCCCAATTTTCAATGGGACGTAGGTCCAATTCGTTGCCCAGAACTGGCCGTTTCAAAAGTGAAACGGGTCGTTCTGGAATAAGTTAAAGGCCCAAAATTGAGAAGCAGAACGGGCCGTTCCGGTTTGGAGAACGGGCCGTTCCGGAGGGAGAACGGGCCGTTCTGCTGGGATTGGGAACGGGCCGTTCTGGTTTTGGAACGGACCGTTCCAGTTCAAAAATTTGCGTAGATTTGAAGGGTCCAGAACGGGCGTTCCACTTTTGGAACGGGCCGTTCCGGTAGGTGAGCCTGAAATCCTATAAATAGCGCCCCTCACCTCTCATTTTCACACATCTCTCATTTTCTCTTCCTATCTTCTTCTGCTCTTTCTTCTTCCCCTCTTCTTCTCTCTGAAGACCATGGGGCACTTAGAGGAGGAGACCAAGAGATCCCTGTTGTAGTTTCAACTGCTGCTTATCCAGGTACGGGGGAAAAAGGGAATTATTTATATGTAGAATTACATGAGGGAATTGGGTAGAGGAAGAATCCTTTAGGATTATGAGCAATTTTATAATTATTTCTGTTTGGAGAATTATTGGTCTTATTTGATTCTGTATGAATTTAGGATTATGATTATATGATTTATTTGTAAAAATGATGCTCTGGGAGAGAGAACGAAATTATAGAAAAGTGCCTGTGAGTTAGGTTTTGAAAGAATTGGGGGTTTTATTTCTGTTTGAGGAATTAATTATACCATTAGATTTCGTATGTGTTGAGGATTAGAAATATATATTTAATTTGTAAGAATGATGATCTGGGAGAGAGAACGAAATTGCAAAAAAGTGCCTGTGAGCTACGTTTTGGAACAATTGGGGGTTTTACAGTTTATGTTGAATTTATATTAAATTGCTAATTCTATTGATTATT
Organism: Cajanus cajan; assembly: GCF_000230855.2. Lineage (NCBI taxonomy): Eukaryota > Viridiplantae > Streptophyta > Magnoliopsida > Fabales > Fabaceae > Cajanus > Cajanus cajan. The sequence continues at coordinate 72,864,865 of NC_138517.1, forward strand.
ATATTAGTTAAAGAATGTTATTGTTATATTATTTGATAAAGTTGATAATCTAGATGAGGATTCATGGTGAATTATTTGAGGGGTATGTGAACCACCATTTTGTGTGGATTGTGTATGTATTATGGAATTGATATGTGGATATGGATGTGGATGTGGATGTGGATGTGGATGTGAATGTGGATTGGATGTGAATGAGAATGTGATTGTGGTTCTTCACACCTATGACCAGGGGTGAGCACGGCCCGAGATTGTAAAGTGGGTATCGTGACCTTGGTTAACATGTCAGGGGTGAGCATGACCCTGAGATAGGGATAACGTGACCTTGGCACAGTGTTATATCAGGGGTGAGCACGGCCTGAGATTGTTAAATGGGTATCGTGACCTTGGTTAACATGTCAGGGGTGAGCACGGCCCTGAGATAGGGATAACGTGACCTTGGCACAATGTTATATCAGGGGTGAGCACGACCCGAGATTGTTAAATGGGTATCGTGACCTTGGTTAACATGTCAGGGATGAGCACGGCCCTGAGATAGGGATAACGTGACCTTGGCACAGTGTTATATCAGGGGTGAGCACAACCCGATATTGTTAAATGGGTAGCGTGACCTTGGCATAGTGTGAAGTGCAAGATTTGTGATGATTTGGGTGATTGAGAATTATGACGTGATGACGATGTATGATTGATTGAAATACGATATGTTGAAATATTTATGAATATTAAGTTATGATGAGATTATGTTATGTTTTCCTTATGTGTTTTACATATAGATATTTTCTTTTCTCACCGTACAATTTTTGGATATTTTAGGTGAGGAAGATCTGGCTATGAGTGGCATCTAGAATGTCAACAGTTGATTTATGGGTATGCTCTGATATTGTGACATCGGGGCAGAGAATTTCTAGGACATGAATTGTATTTGTATACGGAGTTGAACCTATTATTTTGAAAATATTTTGTAACATCTTATGTTTTATTTTCCAAGTTTCACTTTCAGAATATTTTGGATATTGAAGAATGTTTCTAAAGGTTTCATGTGAACCCTTTTACCTATTTTGAAAATTTTATTTTCTTAGTTTATTTATATTATTACAATATATGTGTTGGGGTAGTAAGGGTATCACATTATATATAAGTATAAATCTATTTGACATATCACTACAAAAAAAAACGTAAATTTTCGATGGAAAATTTTTTATAGATTTATATATCTGCCGAAAATTTCTGACAGAAAAATAAATCCGTCGAAAATTTTTGACGAAAAATTTCCGACGGAATATTCTGTCAAAAATTTCTTATTTTTAATTCTTATTTTTAATTTCTTATTTTAGAATTCTTATTTTTAATTTCTTACTTAGAATTCTTATTTTTAATTCTTATTTTCATTTGCTAAAATTGGAGTTTTTATTTTTAATTCTTATTTTTTATGTAACCATTTTTAACTACTTTTTATTTTTTTAAAAAAAGATAAATAATTATCTTAGGTGTCACCTATAACAATTACGTACTGTTATCATATTGATATTTTACACCTCTAATTTTTTTTTTAGTTTTTTAAAATAAATATTATTTATCTACCTTAAAATAATTAAACTAGTGAGTTTATATTTTAGAGGGATGAAAATCAAAGAAAAATATTAATTTTACTCATTTTACAAGTACGAAACAATCTTTATAAATCTTACAAGGATGAAAATAAAGAAAAATTTACAAAGGCCAAAATCAAAATCACCCATCTTATAAGGACTAAAATATATTTAAACCTTCTAAAATTAATATTTTCGATCTTAAAAATTATTTTAAATAAATAATATTTATTTTTAAATATTTATAAACTACTTAGAGATGTTAGTATACTGTCTTTAAAATTATAGTAAGCAAGTTCAAGTGTGAATATTTTCATATTTGTGTGTTTCATGAGTTTTCTATTAAATAATTAGTGCATATATTAGTTTATTTAACATAAATAGTAGTTTTATATTTTAGAGAAAAAAAAATTTATTATCTAGAAGTAATAAGCTTAAAATTACATATATATATATATATATATATATATATATATATATATAGTATAGGGGGTTATAATTATACCGGTGTAACTTTTACTAAGTATTACGCTGCTCAATAACTTTATATTAAATGTGAATTTTGTAAATCCAACCGTTAAATTGAAAGTTCATATCACTTTATACGTGTATATCAAATTTTGTTAAAATTGAGCAACAACTGGAAGGTAATCAAAGTGTTCATATTTTAATATATTTTGAAATGAATATATTACATGAATTTTATTTTATAAAAATGAAGTATCAACTCATCTTGGATTAATATAAAGTTTTGTATATATAATCTAAGAGATATGAACTTTCAATCTAACAGTTGGATCTACCAAATTCACATTTAATATAAAATAATTGAGCAGTGTAATACTTAGGATTTATGCATATTCATCGTGTATAAACAGAATTATTAAGGTTTACAATTTCAAAAGATAAGGACCCTTAAAAATAGAATACTAAAATGAATTCTTTCCTATCTCTATCTCTCTCTATATATGATTCAAATGACACCAGTGTAACTTTTACTAAGTGTTACACCACTCAATAACTTTATATTAATTTTAAATTTTGAAAATCAATCGTTAGATTGAAAGTTTATATATCTTATATCATATATATCAAGTTTTGTTAAATTTGAACAACAACTTGAAGGTAATCAAAATGTTCATATTTTAGTGTATTTTAAAATGAATATATTACGTCAATTTTTTTTATAAGAATGAAGTATCAAATTATCTTGGATTAATATAAAATTTTGTATATATGATCTAAGAGATATGAACTTTTAATCTAACGGTTGAATTTTCAAAATTCAAAATTAATATAAAGTTATTGAGTGGTGTAACACTTAGTAAAAGTTACACCGGTGTCGTTTGAACCCTCCTCATATATATATATATATATATATATATATATAGTATCTTAGTATTTTTATATTTTTAACATTAACTATGTATTAATATCCATGTTAGTTATGTGTTCGTGTGAAAATCAATGTCTCAAAATCAATGCTCCTTTCCAATGTAGTATATAATGAATTTTTTTCCTAGTTTATCTTTTCATAAATTATTCAATCACTATAATTAAAAATAATATATTTATTAAAAGATTGAGTTATTTTAATAAAATTATTTAAAAAATGATATATTTATTTGTTCTTAATCTGTGTTTAAAAACCTTAAAATGCAATCATTATGAGATGAAAAAAAATATAATTATTAATTTTCTAAAATCACATCTTATATGTAGAACCAATCATGAACATGCTTTATTACATATGATAATATATTTTTTCAAATAGGATTTCACTTTACATCATTTATTGTATCTATTAATTTATTGATTAATCACTAATTAAACACTGATGTTTAGTCTAAAGATCTCATATATGTCATTGGTTTTATATCTAGTAGTTTTGAGACTTGAGAGTATAATCTGTTATCTACCATTTTATCCGCAAAATAAAACTATAATTAAATGTGCATGTTTAACATTTTTCTCTATTTACTTAGAGGATTACGTGAAGAAATGTGCTCCAATTTACAATCTTGCAATAAAAGGCGATTGGAAGGAAGCAAGAACCATGATTGATGCAGATAGCAGGTTGAGGAGTGCTGCAATCTCACAGGGATGGGCCACACTACTTCATGTGGCTGCGGAAGCAAATCACTTTTACTTTGTAGAGGAGTTGTTGAAACTACTGAGTGAAAAAGATTTGGAACTTCAAGATCACAAAGGTAACACTACTTTCTGTTTTGCTGCTGCAGTTGGTAATGTAAGAATTGCAGAGGCTATGTTAAGAAAAAATAAGAGGTTGCCAACTATGAGGGGTGGGGAAGGACTCACCCCACTTCACATGGCTGCATTGCAAGGAAAAAGTGAAATGGCACGCTACCTGTTAAGAATAAAAGGCATAAATTGGGAGCAAATAAACTCTTTGTATTCTCATTCATATTGCAAATGAAATGTTACACTTATTTATAACAGAAAGAAAAAAACTAACGTTTGCATCTTTAAATGCCACTCATAATTAACACCATTAATATTATTTAAGCAAAATAAAACTCCTAATTTAAGTTTCATAACAAATCTCCCCCTTAAACAAATTATTTTCCCATCTCTCATTCCAATCAGCCTTTTACAATTCTCCAGTAGTGTAGTTGACAGTGGCTTGGTAATTATGTCCGCAGCTTGAACTCGGCTTCCAACATGCTCCAACTCGACCTTTCCTTCTCTGATCTGTTCTCGGGTGAAATGAAATCGGACGTCGATGTGCTTGCTCCTTCCGTGATTAACCGAATTCTTTGCCAACTCGATTGCCGACTTGTTATCAACTCGGATCACAACCCCTTCATCTCGGATCACTCCCATATGCCTCAGTAAATTTAAAAGCCAAACTGCATGACAAACGCTCTAAGAAGCTACCACGTACTCGGCCTCGCAGGTCGACAAAGTTACAATGGGCTGCTTCTTTGACAGCCAAGTAAAGGCCGTATTCCCGAGTAGGAATACATAACCCGAAGTACTCTTTCGATCATCAACATCTCCGCACCAATCACTATCCGAGTAACCTACTAATCGGTAGTCATCTGATTTTGAATAGAAAATACCAAGTGATAGGCTTCCCTGAACATATCTCAGAATTCTCTTCAAGGCTTTCCAATGTGTGTAGCTTGGATCCTCCATGAATCTGCTTGTCATCCCAACACTCAACATTAAGTCGGGTCTCGTGCATGTAAGGTATCTGAGACTTCCGACTAAGCTACGATATCTCCCAGAATCAGCTCGTTCTCCTCCATCAAATTTTGAGAGTTTCGTGCCTGGTTCCATTGGAGTAGAAACTGGGTTGCAATCCTCCATTTTAAACTTCTTTAGGATTTCAAGCGCATACCTTTCTTGGGATATAAAAATCCCTTCATTCGATTGCTTCACTTCTAGGCCAAGAAAATATTTCATCAGGCCTAAGTCTGTCATCTCGAACTCTTTCATCATTATCTCCTTGAACTCCTTAATCAGTTTTGCATTGCTTCCAGTGAATATGAGGTCGTCGACATAGAGAGCAACTACCATCATATCTTTTCCTGATTTCTTTATGTACAAGGCATGCTCGTACAGACATTGCTCATACCCATTTTTCTTAAAATACCCATCAATTCTTTCATTCCAAGCACGAGGAGCTTGCTTCAGCCCATAGAGGGCTTTTCTCAATCTCAACACCTTCTTTTCATCTCCTCTCTTCATGTACCCGAGTGGTTGCTCGACGTACACCTCCTCCTTCAGCACTCCATTTAGAAAGGCTGACTTCACATCCGTCTGTAGAATTTTCCATTGTCTCTGAGTAGCTAATGAGATCAGAAGTCGGATTGACTCCATTCTCGTGACAGGAGCAAATACTTCATCATAGTCAATCCCTTCCTTTTGTTTATAGCCCTTCACAACAAGCCGAGCTTTATAACGCTCAACCTCTCCCTCAGCATTCATCTTCTTTTTGTACACCCATTTTACTCCAATGGGTCGAGCTCCTTCAGGAAGGTTGGTCAGTTCCCAAGTTTTATTACATTCAATCGCACCAAACTCCTCATCCATAGCTGTTCTCCACTTCTCATCTTGGACAGCTTTCTCAAAACTCAAGTCTTCAGAGTCGGCCAGAAGACATACAGCATGAACTTCACTTGTAATGTCGTAAATTTCCCGTAGACTTCTCATCTTGGGCTGTTGTGGCTCGAATTCTTCATCTAAGAACTCGGTGGTAGTTGTTGTTGAAGGTACAACAATGTCCGAGCTAGTTTCTACTTCGGCCGACTTACTCCAACACCATTGCTTTGTTTCCTCCACGTGAACATCTCGGCTCACCACCAATTTTTTGTTATCAGGATCAAATAACTTGTATGCTTTGGATTTTTCATCATATCCAATAAATATGTACTTCTTGCTCCGATCTTCTAATTTTGTCCTGTGCTGTCTTGGTACTTGCCCATAGGCCAAGCTACCGAACACCCTAAGATGAGAAACACTCGGCTTCATGCCACTCCAGATCTCCTGAGGCGTCTTTTCTCCTAGCTTTGCATGTGGACATCTATTTTGCACATAGACTGCACACTGCACCGCCTCTGCCCAAAACTTCTTTGGCATGTTCTTCCCCTTCAACATAGATCGAACCATATCAAGAATAGTTCGATTCTGTCGTTCCGCTACACCATTTTGCTGCGGAGAATATGGGGCAGTCAAGAAACGCTTGATCCCATGTTCCTCGCTGTATTTGTTGAACTCAACAGAAGTGAACTCGCCTCCTCTTTCAGATCGGACTGCTTTGATGTATTTAGTTGTTTCTTTCTCCACCATCACTTTGAATTTATTGAAGGTTTCAAACACTTCTAACTTCTCCTTCAAAAAATAAACCCATGTCTTTCTTGAAAAATCGTCAATGAAAGAGACGAAATATTTCTTACCACTGAATGATTCTGGAGTTATTGGCCCACACAAATCGGTATGGATCATTCCGAGTTGCTCCTTTGCTCGGTACTCAGAACTCCTTGGGAAAGAGGTCCTCGCATGCTTCCCGATCACACATTCTTCACAGAACTTCTTTTCAAATTCCATTTTAGGCAGTCCAAACACCATCTCCTTTTTCACCAGCTCAGTCAACCCCCCAAAGTGAAGATGACCGAACCGCAGATGCCACTTCATGGCCTCATCCTCCAAATCAAGTTTCATGCATTTATCTTGAACTATTTTCATCTCAAGTTTGTACATGCGATTTTTCTTCATTTTTACTTGGGCAATGAGCCTCCCGAGTTTATCCTTCAGTTGTAGTTCTCGGTCCTTCATCAGAACCGAGTACCCTTTCTCCATTAACTATCCCATGCTCAGTATGTTATTTTTTAGATCAGGTACGTAGTATACATCTCTGATCTTTCCAACTTTTCCATTTCTCTGTTGATACCAGATCATTCCTCGACCTTTGACGGCTACTTTTGAAGCATCGCCGAAGGAAACGGATCCGAACTCCTCCTTTGAAAGCATTTTGAATAAATGCTCGTCACCACACATGTGATTACTTGCGTCGGTGTCCAAGTACCAAACTGAGTTATCAGAACAACTCGGTTTGATCTCGGAAGAACAGCTCGGTTTGATATCGATTTCTGGAATGGTTGTCACCAACAACAATCCTTCATCTTCTTCCTCGGCAAGAAAGTTTGTTGGTTCCTCCTTTTTCTTCTCGGACCTACAATCTTTGGAAATATGACCCAGATTTCCACAATTGTAGCATTTGATCAGGTAACACTCCTTGGCAACATGTCCATACTTCCCATAGTTATAACATTCAATAATGTTATTTGTGTTTGATCGGCCACCCCAGGTCTGACCTCGGCCTCCCCGAGCTTGACCTCGGCCACCCAGAGCCTGACCTCGGCCACGCCAGTTCTGTTGGCCGACATACTCATTACCTCGTCCTCCTCTTCCTCCACCACCTAGGCCTCTACCTCTTCCTCGGCCTCTATTATTCTGAGCATAGAGCACCTTCTCCTCCTTTATTGTCGCCTTTGCCTGGAGAGCTTGTTCAAGGGACTCCCCCTTCTCCTTCTTATTCTTCTTTCTCTGCTCATACGCCTCCAGGGACCTAGTAAGCTCTTCGACAGTGAGCATTGACAAGTCCTTGGACTCTTCGATTGCACACACTATATTCTCAAAGTCATCTGTCAATGACCTTAAGATCTTCTCCACAACTCGGCTTGAGGGAAGATTCTCTCCATTCCTGTTTAGTTTGTTCGCCACGATTTCTACCCGAGTGATAAATTCGGATACTCCTTCGGACTCCTTCATTCTCATGTTTTCCAGTTCGCCCCTAAGGGTTTGAAGCCGAACTTGCTTCACGCGTTCATCTCCCTTTTTTGTTTTCTCAAGTATATCCCATGCCTCTTTTGAAGATTTAGCATTAGTTATCTTCTCAAAACCCGACTCGTCAACAGCTCGGTACAGCAAATACAGTGTTGCCTTGTCCTTTGCTCTAACAACCTTCAATGCATTCAGTTGGGCATTTGTATACCCCTCGGTAGTCACCGGTTCCTCGTGCCCATTCTCAACCACGTCCCAGTTATCTTGGGAGCCAAGAAGGGCCTTCATCTGCACCTTCCAATTGTCGTAGTTGACATCTTTAGTCAACTTGGGTAGTGGAATGCCATTTGTTAAACCTGTCATCTCTCTTGAGTGTATACGCTTCACTCACACACCTCACAAGACTTTTTGACACTCTTCTCTCGGGCTAGGTACACCAGGTCGACTCACACACTCACCTCTCACACACAAGCTCTGATACCAATTTGTTAAGAATAAAAGGCATAAATTGGGAGCAAATAAACTCTCTGTATTCTCATTCATATTGCAAATGAAATGTTACACTTATTTATAGCAGAAAGAAAAAAACTAATGTTTGCATCTTTAAATGCCACTCATAATTAACACCATTAATATTATTTAAGCAAAATAAAACTCCTAATTTAAGTTTCATAACACTACCTCTACCCTCACACTGTCCAAAACCACCACCACAAGTTTGATGATGAAGATTGGAATTTATTGTTCTTCTTTTCTATCACCACCGGCATTTATGGTATGTACATTGATGCTTAGTATTGGAAGTAATCTCTTATATAAGTCGATTTTATAAAATTGAATTAAACTCTAATTCACTATTTTGAAAAAATATCATAGTCTATTATAGGAATTTGATTGTTGGTGAGACCTTATCATAGATTTTCAATCCTGTAAATTTTATATTCAAGAGATCGAGTCCTTGACATGAAATGATGTATTTGAAATCTCACATCAACTAATAAGGTGATTATAATAATGTATATAAATAGAGAGTAATTTTCACCTTACAAGTTAGTTTATAGAATTAAACTAAACCTAATTAAATTCACCATCTAAAACTTATATTTGCCTATTGAACAAATGCATGAAGTGAGAAAAGTAAAAAATATATACATGTTTACATAATTTTTTTAGAAAGTACTTATAAAAGAAGAAAACAAAAAACAAAAATAAAATAAAATAAACTTCTCCATAAACTAATTTAATTTATGAATAAGTTATAAAAAAAGTTTTTAAGAAAAATTAACATGAAAGAGCATTTACATATTATCTTATGTATTAGTTTATTTGAACTTCTAAAAAAACTAACTTATTTTTTCTTCCTATTTTCTTATCTTTTAAATGTTTTTGAAAAATTTATCTAAATAGATGTTATATCAACTTTGAAATTTATGAGATACTTATTGAATAAACTCAAACAACAATAGATATGTCTTTATTTTTGGACTTTGCATATCTTTATCACAGAGTAACTGAATCCAATTAGATTATAGTGTTTACCAACCGCAACAAGAACAATAATCATGTATCATAGTACTATAAAGTAATCACCAGAGAGAGGGAGCTACTATTGTGCTTCTGTCTGAATTTTCAATTCAAGGTATATGGAAATTTTGCAGATTTAGCTTTAAAGATGTTACAAGAGAATTAGATGTTAGTCGTGGCTCGGAATGAGAAAAAGGAAACGGGCTTGCATGTTTTGGCCCGAAAGCCTTCTGCATTTAGTTGTCGAGGACCAAATCAGCTCATAAACTCACGTAAGTCTCCATAATTAGTCTTATTCAAAACTTTGGTGGCAGCATCACGTGCTATCTATTTGTACTTTTAACGAGGGTCACCACCATGTGTTTATGATTTCAAGTAATATTCACATGACAAATAATTGAATTTTCTGTAAGAAAAATAAAAATAAAGAAAAAATATAAAAATCGAGGAAATTATCTTGCTCTTGTCACTCAAACTACATGAATTGACACTCTGTTTATAAAATAACAACCATTACATGACATTTAATTAACATAGTAAATTGACATAATAACATTAACCCTTCATATATTTGATAGTTATACATAATAATGTCTTATAATGCATATTTCATCTTTGAACACACATTAACAACTATTTATTTTCTAATTATTATGTCTATAACAAGTTTAGGAAAATGAACCAATAAAATTCAATTGTGTTACTAGAAAACTGTCAATACTTAATAACAAAGATAGTTTCGGACCATGTAATAATTTTCTCATAACATTTATTCATTTTGACGTTAAACTAAGAATATTTTTCATCTTTTACAATTTTGTCTAATTTATGTACATCAAGATCATAAATGAGGACACCACATTTTATTCATTAGAACATAGAAGGGGAGAAGAAAGTATATTTCTTCATACTCTAGAAATATAGCTACTATGAGATTACTGATTTCATGGTCCTTATTTCATCATATATATAACCAGATTGTGAAACTATTTGTGATAGGTAAGAATCCAACTTTGGCACTCCAACTTGTGAGGTGTCTCTGGGAAACCCTTCTTGAGCTTGATTGCGAAGAGATACAAATGAAAAGAGTGATAAGTGAACCATCTCAAGTAATATTCATAGCCGCAGAAGTTGGAAACTTTGAGGTTTTGGCTGAGCTAGTTAGATCTTACCCGGATCTCGCATGGGAAGTTGATGCAGAAAATCGAAGCATCATTCACATAGCTGTTTTACACCGCCATGCAGCCATATTTAATCTAATAAATGAAATAAGAACTATCAGGAATTTTGTAGTAACATACGAGGATGATGACCAAAACAATTTACTGCATTGTGCTGCAAAATTAGCACCACCAAGCCAACTTAACTTGGTGTCTGGAGCTGCTTTTCAGATGATGCACGAGCTACGGTGGTATGAGGTATCTCATTAATTTCTATATCTCATGCATGTTGCCCAAACTTCTCTTTGTTTTCTATGCATGCATGTATTCTATATATTTGCTCTTTTCCTTCTTTCTTTTCAGATAATAGTCGATAATAATTTAGCATGCATAAGATTTTATTGCTGCATTGATTTGGTTCTTAACAGTTAATAAATTAGCTCTTCTGACACAAAGTTGACCGAATTTGGAGACTAAATTTTCACAAGCTTGATACATTTGGAGGACTAAATTATCATTTAGTTGACAAGTTTGGAGAGTAAATTATATGCAACAGTCAAATCAACAAATGTTACAACTTTCAAGTATCAAATTAAAATGTACATTTACTCACTTGGTACTACAAAATTCATGACATACAAGTATGCAATAGATATATATTTGGTACACGTTGAGTACGTATTATCATATTATGTACCCAAAATAGTTTCCAAAAAAGAGTGAGTACTTATTTGGGTACATATAGGTTCCTTTTAAGTACGTATATTGGAATAAATTGATAAAATCTATATTATTCAACAACAACAAAAAAATTAGGTTTTACATGATCTATTTGCACTCAAAACTTTTGATGAACAAATTGTACATTTACTAATTACTCATAATAATTCATGGTGCAATTGTTTCTTAGAGACTGTTTCTTGACCCTGTATTATCATACTGATTTGTCTCTATTTCCCATTTCTAGGCATCATTTCACGATGCTCTACATTATAGCTAACTTTCATATATAAATAGAAAATCTTGTAGGTTAGATATTACATTATTACAGGAGGTGAAGAAGTACATGCCACCTTGTTTCGTAGAGAAGAGAAACTCCAATGGAAAAACACCCCGTGAACTATTCACTGAAGAACACACAGAGTTACTGACAAAAGCAGAAAGTTGGATGAAGAGCATGGCAAAGTCTTGTATGATCGTTTCAACCCTCATTGCCACAGAAGTGTTTACTGCAGCTTTCAGCATTCCACATGGCGATGATGACAAAAATTGCAATCCCATTTGCAATGCTATCATCTTCATAATATTTGCAATATCAGATGCAACTGCACTCATATCATCTTCCATCTCCATTCTAATTTTCTTGTCCATGCTTGTCATAGCACGTTATGCAGATGATGATTTCTTCAAGTCACTGCCTCTGAAGCTGATATATGGATTGGTGACACTGTTTATCTCCATAATAAGCATGATGGTAGCATTTAGTAGTGCCTTCTTCATAACATATTCCAACAGCATAAAATGGGTGCCAATTTTTG